>NC_139459.1:155452500-156077500 GCF_057233095.1 Heloderma suspectum | reverse complement strand
CCTCAGTTGGTGACCCTAGTCTGTTTTACCTGGGCTTCCACAAGAACCACAAAATGGAAAGATGTTCAGTGCATCATTCATCTAGTTCAACTCCTGACATAAATAGCATGTTCTGTGCCTATCATACTTGTTGTTGTTCAGTCGTTACGTCGTGTCCGACTCTTCGTGACCCCATGGACCATAGCACGCCAGGCCTTCCTGTCCTCCGCTCTCTCCCGGAGTGTACTCAAGTTGACAAGTTCATATTCACTGCATCGGTGATGCTATCTAGCCATCTCATCCTCTGCTGTCCCCTTCTCCTTTTGCCTTCAATCTTTCCCAGCATCAGGGTCTTTTCCAGGGAGTTTTCTCTTCACATTAGGTGGCCAAAATATTGGAGCTTGAGCTTCAGCATCTGTCCTTCCAATGAGCACTCAGGGTTGATTTCCTTTAGGATGGACTGATTTGACCTCCTTGCAGTCCAGGGGACTCGTAAGAGTCTTCTCCAGCACCACAGTTCCAAAGCATTGATTCTTCGGCGCTCAGCCTTCCTTATAGTTAGGGGATAGCAGAGAATTCCGCCACGGATCTCGGTGAGGCCGAATGCCAGTGCATTTGGCCCCCCGAACTCCGTGGCGGAATGGCCTGCCACCCCCCACCCCCCCGCGGATCCCCCCCGGGACGAGACTTACCTGGGGCGGATATTCAGGGCGGCGGCAGCTCCGGCGGCGGCAGCTGGTCTTCCGACTGGCTGCTGCCGCTGCCATTTTCAGTCTTGTGTAAAAAAAAACAACAACAACACGACGTGATAGGCTACGTAAAGATTTATGTAGCCTATCATGGCTGGTTTTTTTAAAAAAACATACCCCGCGTACGCAAATGGCGGTGGCTACGGCCACCGCCATTTGCATTCCTTATTTTTGGCCGTCTTAGTCTACGTAAATATTTACGTAGACTATGACGGCGAAAATAAAGGGGAACGTAAATAGCTCTTCATATTGCAGGACAGGGCAATGTCTTAGCAGACACCCTAAGTCAAATGTACTAATCTAATGAGTGGCAGATGTTGGCTTGTATTCTGGATAGGGAGGTACGAAAGTGACTTACCTTTCGCGGATTATGTTGATGGTGGGGGGGGGAGGCATTCCATCCCTCCCGCCGGAATCCTGGCCGGGGGGGAGGCGCTCCGTTACTTCCCCCGGAATCCTCGAACGGCCAGCTGTGCTCCACGGCAGCTCCGCAGAGCAGCCGGCCAGGCCCGGCCCGGCCAGGCGACAGCTGTCTACAGCCGGATTTCCGGCCGCGGAGGGCTCTGGGTAAAAACACACAAAAAAACAACCAACCACGTACGCAAATGGCGGCGGCTACGGCCACCGCCATTTGCGTTCCTTATTTTTGGCTGTCTTAGTCTACGTAAATATTTACGTAGACTATGACAGCGAAAATAAAGGGGAACATAAATAGCGTAGCGGGCGCCATTTGCGTCCCTTTTTGATTCACCGTTTTAGCCTACATAAATATTTATGTAGGCTAAAACGGTGAATCAAAAAGGGACGCAAATAGCGCCCGCTACGCTGCGTTCCCCTTTATTTTCGCCGTCTTAGTCTACGTAAATATTTATGTAGATTCAGATGGCCAAAAATAAGGAATGCAAATGGCGCCTTAGCCGCCGCCATTTGCGTAGGCGGGGTTTTTTTTTTTCCCCAGAGCCCTCCGCAGCCGGAAATCTGACTGTGGACGGCTCTGGCCTGGATGGGCCTGGCCAGCTGCTCCGCGGAGCTGCTGCGGATCACAGCCGGCCATTCGAGTATTCCGGGGGGGAGGAACGGATCGCCTCCCCCCTGTCGAGGAATCTGGGGGGAGGGACGGAACGCCTCCCCCCCCACCATCAACATAATCCGCGAAAGGTAAGTCACTTTCGTACATCCCTGCTTATAGTCCAGCTCTCACAGCCATATGTTACTACTGGGAAAACCATAGCTTTGATTATGTGGACCTTTGTCGGCAAGGTGCTGTCTCTGCTTCTTACTATGCTGTCTAGGTTTGCCATAGCTTTCCTCCCAAGGAGCAAGCGTCTTTTAATTTCATGGCTACAGTCACTGTCTGCGGTGATCTTGGAGCCCAAGAAAATAAAATCTGTTACTGCTTCTATTTCTTCCCCTTCTATATGCCAGGAGGTGATGGGGCCAGATGCCACGATCTTAGCTTTTTTTAATGTTGAGTTACAAACCAGCTTTTGCACTCTCCACTTTCACCCTCAACAAGAGTCTCTTTAGATCCTCTTTGCTTTCTGCCATTAGAGTGGTATTGTCTGCGTATCTGAGGTTGTGGATAATTCTCCCAGCAATCTTAATTCCGACCTGTGATTCATCCAACCCAGCATATAAGTTAAATAAGCAGGGTGACAATATACAGCTTTGTCGTACTCCTTTCCCAATTTTGAACCAATTGGTTGTTCCATGTCTGATTCTTACTGTTGCTTCTTGGCTCTCGTACAGGTTTCTCAGGAGACAGGTAAGGTGGTCTGGTACTCCCATCTCTTTAAGAATTTGCCACAGTTTGTTGTGATCCACACAATCAAAGGCTTTAGTGTAGTCAATGAAGCAGAAATAGACATTTTTCTGGAATTCTCTTGCTTTCTCCATGATCCAGCGAATGTTGGCGATTTGATCTCTGCCTCTTCGAAACCCAGCTTGTACTTCCGGTAGTTCTCAGTTCACATACTGCTGATGCCTAGCTTGTAGGATTTTGAGCATAACCTTGCTGGCATGTGAAATGAGCTGGCATGTGAAATGAGCTGGCATGTGGCATGTCCTGCATTCTGGGATGATTGAGAAGAGATCCTGGCCTTCATCTCTGTGACAACCTTTCCAGTACTTGAAGAGCGCTATCACATCTGCCCTCAGTCTTCTCTTCTCAAGGCTAAACATGCCCAGTTCTTTCTGTCTCTCTTAATAAGGCTCTGTTTCCAGTCCCCTGATCATCTTTGTTGCCCTCCTCTGAACCCTCTCCAGCTTGTCTGCATCCTTCTTAAAGTGTGGTGCCCAGAACTGGAAAAAGTACTCCAGGTGAGGCCTAACCAGTGCTGAGTAGAGGGGGACTAGTACTTCCCGGGATTTGGAAGCTATGCTTCTATGAATGCAGCCCAAAAGACCATTTGCCTTTTTTGCAGCCACATCACATTGTTGGCTCATATTCAGCTTGTGATCGACAACAATTCCAAGATCCTTCTCGCTTGTAGTGTGGTTGAGCCATGTATCCCCCATCTTGTAACTTGTAAGAGAGCTTCGGCTATTGGGCAGTATAGAAATGAAATAAATAAATAAATAACTTTACATTTGGTTTCTTTTTCCTATGTGCAGAACTTGGCATTTATCCCTTTTAAATTTCATTCTGTTGTTTTCTGCCCAGTGCTCCAGTCTTGCAAGATCACTTCGAATTTTGTTTCTGTCTTCCAGGGTATTTTGTGTCATCTGCAAATGTGATCAGCATTCCCTGCACCTCCTCCTCCAAGTCATTAATAAAAATGTTGAAGAGCACTGGGCCCAGGCCTGAGCCCTGTGGTACCCTGCTCAATACCTCTCCCCAATTTGAGAAGATCCCATTGATGAGCACTCTTTGAGTCCGATTCTGTAGCCAACTGTGAATCCACCGGATCATTGTTTCATCTAGCCCACTTTGTGCTAGTTTGCTAATCAGGATATCATGGGGCACTTTGTTGAAAGCTTTGCTGAAGTCGAGGTATATTATGTCCACAGCATTCCCACAGTCCACAAGGGAGGTTACCTGATCAACAAATGAGATCAGATTCATCTGGCAGGATTTGTTCTTGACATGTTCAAATCCATGTTGGCTTTGAATAATCACTGCATTGTTTTCAAGGTGCTTACAGATGGATTGCTTCATAATCTGCTCCAGAATTTTCCCAGGGAGTGATGTCAGACTGACTGGTCTATAGTACTGGGAGTGGGAGTGGGAGTGCAACCCCATCCAGAACAGGCAATGAGCCTATCTCCCGGACCCAGGAACCACTCACCCAGAGGGCTTCCATCCTGCCACCTTTCTGCCAAAAATAGTGCTCAATGTACCTAACAATACTAAAATACAGATTCCCTATACCAATTTACATACTGATAGAACTTTTTTTTAATTTTCTAATTTATTATTTTCACACTACAAAATTTTAAAAAGCCTCATAGATCTCTCAGTGCCGAGTAGAAAATCTGGATAATAATTCAACAGATTACTGATTTACAATTTCCCCCAAGGGAAATTAAGTATATTAAACTTAAGTCTATTGAAGGGGGTAATACTGAGATTCAAACAGCTCTTAGGTGAGGAAATGGAGGCTGCAGATGAGAGATACTGAGATACCAAAGCCAATTTAGGGCAGGGGAGAATGTGTTTGTATTTAGACCCAAAAGAGGCCAAATAATGTGGCACTATCAACATTATGTTCCTGGATTCTTTCTAGCTTACCCCACACAATCCTGGTGACTAAACAGAATTACACATTGAAACAAATGTTTGCATTTCATCTACAAGTACCAACTTAATCAAAAGGAGTTGCTCTCATGTGAGTGGGAAAACAATGGGAGCTCCAGGAAAATACAAATACCTTCCTGGATTCCAGGTCACCATGGGTAGTATCCAATGCTGCCTGTCCATCAGCAAGGCCCATCACCACTTTCACTCCATGAGCATGCCAGCCTCACCGATTCCCTTCTACAAGTGGCACCCACCACTTGTGGAACGGAGATTTGGTGCTCCCGGGGGCAAGCCCCGAAATGAGCGGAAATGCTCCTTTCTGGAATGGGATGGGTTGGCACAGCTCTCTTATGTGAGCTCTGCTGGCCGGCCCCATTCTAGAAATTAGCATATCTGCTCATTTCGGATTGCCCCCGGAAGGTCTAAATCTCTGTTCTGCAAGTGGTGGGTACTGCTTGTGGAAGGGAATCAGCAAAGGTTGGCCGCTCGCAGGTGGTCCCCACTGGATACTGCCCCATGATGGTCAAGTAACCTACAAATTGACCACTATAAAGACTTGGTGGGGAATTGTGGTATAAACTAGGGATGGGGGAGAATTTCTCCCCGAAACTTCGGGGGGCCGAGTGCCAACGTGTTCGGCCCCCCGAAGTAGTTTCGGGGAGAAATTCTCCGCACCCCCCCCGCCCCACGCACCCCCCTGGGACGGGACTTACCTTTCCCAAATGTCCCTCCCGGCGGCGGGTCCCGGTGGCGGTTCGTCAGGTCTTTGACAGGGGCAGAGGTGGCAGCCGGTCTTTCGACCGACTGCTGCCGCCGCCATTCCAATAAAAGTAAAAAAACCCAAAACACTCCCGTGATAGGCTACGTGACGATTAACGTAGCCTATCAAGGCTAGATTTGCAAAGTCAGCCGTCATAGGCTACGTAAATCGTCACGTAGCCTATCACGGGTGACTTAAAAAAGAAAACAAAAAAAGCGCGTACGGCTAATGGCGGCCCCCATAGGGAGCCGCCATTCACGTTCCTTATTTGGTTGCTGTAGTCTACGTAAAGATTACGTAGACTACGGCAAAAATAAGGGCAACGCTATTTGTGTTGCCCTTATTTTCTCTGTAGTCTACGTAAAGATTTACGTAGACTACAGAGACCAAATAAGGAACGCGAATGGCGGCTCCCTATGGGGGCCGCCATTTGCGTACGCGCTTTTTTTTTTTTTAAAGTCACCCGTGATAGGCTACGTGACGATTAACGTAGCCTATCATGGCTGACGTTGCAGATCTAGCCGTGATAGGCTACGTTAATCGTCACGTAGCCTATCACGGGGGCGTTTTTTTTTTTTTACTTTTTATTTTGCGGCCGGGAGAGGCGAGGCGCCTCCTCTCTGGCCTGAATTTCGGCCGGGCGAGGCGGGAAGCCTCCCCCCCGGCCTGAATTTCGGCCGGGCGAGGCAGGAAGCCTCCCCCCCCGGCCTGAACTTCGGGGGGAGCAGTGAAGCGCCTCCCCCCCACCGCGAAGCAAGCTGCGAGACCAGGTAAGTGGCTTTTGTGCACTCCTAGTATAAACCTAAAGCACTCTCACTTCATAAGATTGCCGGGAGAATTATCAACAACCTCAGATGCGCAGACGATACCACCCTTATGGCAGAAAGCGAAGAGGAGCTAAAGGTGGTTTGAAACTCAACATTAAAAAAACTAAGATCATGGCATCTGGCTCCATCACTTCCTGGCACATAGAAGGGGAAGAAATGGAAGCAGTGACAGATTTTATTTTCTTGGGCTCCAAGATCACCGCAGACGATGACTGTAGCCATGAAATTAAAAGATGCTTGCTCCTTGGGAGGAAAGCTATGGCAAACCTAGACAGCATTCTAAGACGCAGAGACATCACCTTGCTAACAAAGGTCCGCATAATCAAAGCTATGGTTTTCCCAGTAGTAACGTATGGCTGTGAGAGCTGGACTATAAGGAAGGCTGAGCGCCGAAGAATCGATGCTTTGGAACTGTGGTGCTGGAGAAGACTCTTACGAGTCCCCTGGACTGCAAGGAGGTCAAATCAGTCAATCCTAAAGGAAATCAACCCTGAGTGCTCATTGGAAGGACATATACTGAAGCTCAAGCTCAAATATTTTGGCCACCTAATGCAAAGAGAAAATTCACTGGAAAAGACCCTGATGCTGGGAAAAATTGAAGGCAAAAGGAGATGGGGATGGCAGAGGATGAGATGGCTAGAGAGCATCACCGATGCAATGAATATGGACTTGAGCACACTCCTGGAGAGAGCGCAGGACAGGAAGGCCTGGCGTGCTATGGTCCATGGGGTCACGAAGAGTCGGACACAACTTAATGACTGAACAACAACAACACCCTCACCTCAAGGTAAATGAGTAGGTTAAAGTAAAGGGTTAATCTCCTTCCTAGTCTCCTTCAGGCTTCAGCAGGATGGCAGCTGAGAGGAAAGCAGGTGCTTTCTTCTCACGGAAAGGGTTAACCTCCGCTCCTCCTGGGTTGTTAATCCTTCCCACTGTCCTTTGGCAGGACAGAAACTGAGAGGAACGTGCCTGCTTCCTTCTCGGCTTCATTTTGTGAAAGGAGAGTGGGAAGGGTTAATCTCCTTCCCGCTCTTCTTCGGCAGGATGGCAGCTGCTCTGGTGCCATGGGCCCAACCAAGCAACTGCGCCTTCCTCTGCCGTGCCTGGCAGAGACTGGGGCAGTTGCTCTCGGTGGCCGTGGCAGAGACAGGATAGGTCTGGAGCTGAGAGAGAAATGCCATGGAGCTTCCCTCTCGGCTCCCGTCCCATCCTGCTGCTGCTGCTGTCATTGAACACAATGGCAGCTTGTTGGGGCAGCAGGAGGCTGCTCAATTATCAGGCAGCTCGCGCACCCCAGTGGATTGCCTTGCACACCCTCTGGGATGCGCGCACCCCACTTTGGAGACCACTGATTTAGATTATTGCCTAGCTAAAAGAATCTCCCAGAACCTTGCTTTAGCATTTAACTTTGTGAAAACTCCTGCTCCTGCTAACTGTGCCAAAGTGTGGTCTACTGAAAGTAGAAAGTGTCTTTCTCAACAAACTTATTTATTTAGCTGTGTCAAATCAACACAAGTGATCCTTGCTAGCACTCTCAATTTTTATGAGCTCTTCTTTTATTTTGCCCACCAGTGCCGAAGTTACATGTGTGGCACGTGAAACCTCATCTGCTTCCAAATGAATTTATATTCATCTGGCATTTTGCAAAGATCCTTAAAGACAGAAGGGCACATTTTCTGGTGTTGGGACACGTTACACTGCTTTAAATGCTGGTAACCATAGCAATAATACAGCAAGATTCTGGGTCACATAAGTCTCTTGTCCTATACTTTTTCCTTGTGTTGTCATTTTTGCTTTAAAAGATTCTGAAGCAATGGTGGTATCACCTGATCCATACTACCATTTGGTAGAAGAGGGGAAAGTTCCATGTCTGTATGAATTGTATTAAGTTGTAACTACTGCCATGTGTCTATTTTAAAGGTGACTGATTCACAATTGATATTTATCTCTGTCTTCCAGACATCCATGTCATAGGAGAGTCCATCGAGTTATCCTGGAAATATAACTTCTTCAGCTTTTTGAAGCTCCGTGGGGCCTGAGGGGGTGGATTCTGCAGGTCGGATTCTTAGAAATCAGAGCTCATTGTAGTCCGTCTTGAATTTCTCCAGCATCTCTAATCATTTGTTCCCACATGGATCAGCAGGAGAGGATAGTAATTCAATGAGTTTTGGTAGCCTCTTGTCACATCTTGAATACATGCTCCAGAAAGGCAACACAATTCCAAAGATGTCCAGTGTGCACACAGCTGCCTCCATCCCTCTCAGTGGGGAGTCTCCAACCACTATCACATGTCTGCTTGTCCTCAGATTGGTAGTTATATTCCTCCCATCAATGTGGGTCTGAGTGCCTTCCTCAGTGTTCTGTGGTGTGCAGGGTGGTGTCCCATCTTCTGGTGGCCCAGGGTTACCATGGTATCTGTTATGTTTTCACTATCTTTTATATAGTTGCGGTGGCACAGAATATCTCCTCATTGTCCTGGTCCTATGAGTCATGTTCTTCCACTCTTTTACCTCTTGCACACTGCTTTCCTTGGCAACCTCCCCCTTCTGCTGCTCTTTCAGTAGGGCCTCCTGACTCTTGTCTACAAATCTCTCACTCTCTGATAAGTTGAAGTGAACAGCGGTATGCCTCAACAGAGGTGTGCCTCACTTTCTCTTCTAAAATTGCCACTAGCTTGCCAACTCCCTCCATTACCATAGCGCTAGGCATTCCAGATGACTCTGCCATTTCCATTTACTCTTCTGCTTCAGTCCTATGCAAAACTCCTGTTTGCTCACTCTGGTTGCTCACTCTTAGGACATAGAGAAATTTGCTACAGAGCTAATCTGCTCTGATTAGCCTCAAGTGTGCCCCACCCTCAAGCCACAAGCTTTTATAGCAGCAGGCTGAGTCAGGTGAGCAGGCAGTCGCAGCCCCATCCTGAACTTAAGCAAGCAGTTTAGAGGAGGGTGGGGGAAGCAGACTAGAAAAAAAGGCAGTTTAGAAAAAAATCAGAAGCAATTTAGAAAATAAAGCAATCAGACTAGCAGTCAGGTGACTCAGTACCCTAAGCAAAGAGAGAGAGAAGACCCGCTAAATAAGTCCCCAATAAGCCCAAACTCAATTCAAAAGCCACAATCCCCCCCCCCCCCCGGCCACCTGGAGCAGTCCCATGCAAAACTCTACTGTTTGCACACTGTGGTAGCTCACGCCCAGGAAACAGAGGGCTTTGCTACAGAACTCACATGTTCTGATTAGCCCTAGCTGTGATGTATCTAAATTGATCCTGCCCCTTCCACAACCTAGGAGCTGGCTTTACACTGAGTGGTGAAGGGGGGAGGGGATGTTGATGAATAGGTGGGGTTATTTCAGGAGGGGGTTATTACATTATTTCCTGGGAACTGTAGTACATTTTGGTACCACATGCATGTGAAGTTGTGGTGACCACAATAAATGAGAGTTCAGCCAGAATGAGGGGTCAACATTGAATAACTATTCATGTGCCTACACAAGCAGCTCCTGGTCTGTCGAACACTGATAACAAATGCATAGAACTTATTTAATTTTCTGAGCCAGAGAAGAACCTCTGAGGAAATGGCACCCAATTTCTGCATTTATGAGCCAGACAAATTCTTATGCCAGACCAGATAGTTGTGAACGTAGGTGCTGTCACTTTCTTCAACTAGCCTGCAATAAAAGCTGGAGCATTTCAGAGGATCAATGCATTCTGCGTTGGAAGTGTGGGTGCAACTCAGCTAGCTTCAGAAAGAAAAGCAAAGGGCTGATGTGTCTGTATGGAAAGGATAGACAGAGGACCTCCAAGCTTCCAAGACCGTCCTTTGATCTGTCCTGACCTTTCTAATGTTAGACTGGTACTCTTAGGATTGCTGACCTCACCTCCTCCTTCTTCATGCTCTTGCCTCTCAGAGAGGAGACAGCTCTTTGGCTCTCCCTCCATCTTGAGTTGGGGATCCTCCTAAACAACATGTATTTCCTGCAATAAATGCAAGCGTTCTTATTGCTTTGACCCAGAGGCTCCAGTGTGATTTATCCAGGGTAAAGTGTGCGACTTCACCTAGGATTTCACACAGCTCAGCCTTTGTCAGGTTCTCGCTGTTCTGCCAACATTCTGTACACACAGCTCGTAAGTATGTGTGGTCCAGTTTCTCCATCAAGATGAATAGGCGCGTGCTAGGCACAGGACTTTTGAGTGCTTATCAGAGTGCACATAGAACTCTGGATCAGAACAAACATTCTCTGCTTTCTATGATTCTACAGTGTATTCCTTTATTTGAGTGTGAAAAAGCAATAGCATGTGTCAAGCATATACTTTTGGAGATGGGAAATTTAATTCAGTCCCTGAATAAGGCTTCAAAAAGCCATAAAGTTTCTTAATGCAAAGTCAACTGTGATTGATAAGGGGAACAATGGACAAAAACCCTTGACTTGATTAACTTACTGACCTAGAAACTGTAATGGGCAGTAATTTCAGCACAGCAGAACAGAGAAACACTCATTACAGATTCTGTTCCTCTGAAAGATTCACAAGTCTGACTTCCGCACCCAAAGCAGCTATTCAGGAACTTGGACACTTTGTTTAAGTCTTTATATTTCTGACTGCCAAGAGTCACACAGAAGTACAAAAACGCATATAAATAAGTCTCTCATTTTTTCTCCTTTTCTGTTCCTTCCTCTTCTTTCTTTTCCTCTGTGTTAAGAGTTTTAGTTAGGCCTTTCCCACATATAATCAGATATTATTTATTAAAATGTTAATTTACTTGGATGTTAGTAATGACAATAATTTGTATACATGCTTGTATTAATTATTTCTGATAGTTTTAATTATTTCCAATTATTACATGTTCACAGATATGAGAACATAGAATTTAAGGCTGTGTTGGGATGTAACACAAAGTCATAGATTAGAGAGCGATCCTAGTCTAGACACTGTGGCTGCTAGACAGTCTAGACACTATCCGGTGGCCATAGGATTTTTCGGTTTCTGGGAACCGAGTGGGAGCCAGGGCTCTGAGCTGGGTTCCCAGAAACCACTCTCCCCTCCACCACCTCGTATGTGGCATGGTTACTCTCCATCTCCATGCTCATAACTGCAGTGTGGAGTGGGCGAAAATGGGGCATTCTCAGGGGCAGGGAGGGGAGGAGACCACAGAAGCATTCTTACAACATTTCCTATGCATCGTCCAGCCTCCCCCCTCATCCACTCCAAAGCCCTCAGCTAGACTGCCAAAATTGGCTGTTTAGCCGCAAATGCAGGGCAGCCGGAGCGTGAAGGAGATGATCCCCTCTGTGCTCTGCCTGCTGTGCATTGGATAGTCGGCTGCCTCCCAGTCTGGAGGTGGCCAACTATCCCGGTAGGATCACGTCCTTAGTGTTATGAGAATGTCCCTTAAGCTCATGAGCTTCCCTTCCCCTCTCCTCCTCAGATGCAGCTGTGAGGAGACTGGAAGCTTTTGGTTCATTTCTCAACTAACCATACTTCAACTTTATGTATAAACCAAGACAAAATGCAATCAGACTTAACTGTGGTTTAGGAAATAAGCCAATTTCAATCCATGGTATCTGATCATAATTTGTTTTCCTAAACCATAGTTTCATTCCAGGTTAGCATATAACAACAAACAGTGGTTAGCTGAAAACAGAAATGAAAGCTTCCAATCTTCTTGTGACTGTGATGGAGAAGGAGAGATGAGGTGGGAGCACGTGAGTCTAAGGTTCATGCATATAATGCTAAATCACAGCTTGAGCCTAGCCGTTGTCTTGCTGGAGAGTTGAGCTACTTAAGATATCTTCCTCTTAGACAGATAACACTTGAAAAGCTGGATTATGGCCACTCAAATTATTAGATCATTCTTTTTTATGCTCTCTTAAATAAGTGGCTTATATTTTAATAGGTGCAAGTATATGTAACATGCTGAAGTGATCAGTCATCTCAAAAAAGAATAGAGTTTGCAAGGTGAAATAAGATACATTAAAATTACTATGTTTAGATGTGGCTACCTGGAAATAAAAATGATATCAAGTATTGGCCTCAAACATCTTTTTTTCTTGGAGATGGGTGTTGTATAAAGTGCCTAAATATCAGTCCTTATTTGGAAAGTAATTTTATTTATTTCATTTTTATCCTGTCCTTCCTTGAAGAAGCTCAGGGTAGAAAACAGGATTCTTCCCCTACTAATTTATCCTTACAGCAGCCCTGTGAAATAGATTGGGCTAGGAGACAGTAACTAAAACAGTAACTGTTTTATATCAAGTCAGACTATTGGTCCATCTAGCTCAGTGTGGTCCAATCTGAACGGCAGCGACTCTTCATGCTTTCAGACAAGGGTCCTTCCCAGACCTACTTGGAGATGCCAAGAACTGAGCTCAGGACCTTTTACATGCAAAACACGTGTCTACCACTGAGCTACGGTCACTCCGTGAGCTCCATGATTGAGTGGAGATTTAAATATGGGTCTCTCCTGTCCTAGTCTGACACTCTGTCCACTACACCACCCTGGCAAATCCAATGAGTGCCTTATCTGAAGTGTTAGGTCAGTTATACCATCCAGAAGAGACTCACGGTTCTTGTGGAAGCCCTCAGATCCCTAGCTCATGCTTACAGGGACAGCCTCAGAACGTATCTTGGATGCACTTATGAGCAGAGGAAATGTACAAAAAGGCAACATAGTCCCACCCACTGTCTGACTTAGCATCCCACCCAAGAAAGCTACCTAATCTGGACTGAGCAGGGATAGTGTAGTTGGAGCCTGCAGATCAAATAGTAGCATTTGACCTGAGCAAACAAGTCAAGATACATTCTGTGGTAAAAGCGATCCCCCTGCCCAAGGGTTTCTAGACAGTTTATCTTACAGAAAATTAATTCCTACCCAAACATGTTTATTCATTGCCCCCATGGAATGAGTATAACCCCCCCACCACATTGTCTGTATGTGTTTGCTAGGAGGTAGGGTGCAACTCCATGCCACCCAAACCAGTCCTTAGTTGTGGCATGCCTCAGAGAAAGTCAGAGTTGAGCTCTCACTTGTGGTCTCAGCTAAGCAAGAGGACGGTTGCCCTTTCCTCCTCCCTTTAGATCCTCCTTTGTCTGACTGACTGCACTTCAGAAGCCTATGGTGAATGTCATAATCAGCTACTCCCTTCCTGGAGATTGGCTCCCCCCCACACGCTCCTTTCACAATTTCACACATATGTGGTGTTGGCAAAATTTCACAAGAACAGGAGTATTTCTTGTTAAATTCCTCCCGCATCTGGCAGGGCTAGGTGGGCAGCCATCTATACCATGAACATGCCAAGACAGAAGGTCACTGATGTATGCGTGTGGGGGTGTATGTGACACCAGGACCTGATGAGTCCCTTTGCCACAACAATAATTGTTTTGATGACATACTACCTCAAAAACCAATTCACCCAGCATGTTTATGAGGTAGGTTGTACAACAAAGTATGCCAGCAGAACCTAGAATATTTATGAGATCTCCAGCACTAGGAACTGGAGATCTCCATGAGACACAGGATATTTTTAATGGTCAAAAGAGTTAGAAGGTGGAACTCAGAAGGTGGAACTCAGAAGGTGGAAGAAGGGGATCTGTTGTCCTGGACTTAATCCTAACTAAGAGGGAAGAACTGGCTGATGAAGTGAAAGTGGCAGGAACCTTGGAAGAAAGCGGCCATGTCATTTTGGAATTTGTCATAGTGAGGGCTGTGAAAACTGGAACTCAAATGGAGCATGTATATAGGAGATGGAAAGATGAACACATTACCAAGGAGGAATACAATAGAGTTGTCCGAAACTGTAAGGATGGTGTCAGGAAAGGAAAGGCCCAGAATGAGCTGAGGCTGGCGAGGGATGCTAAAAAAATATACACAAAAAGGGTTTCTTTGGCTTTGTTAGGAGCAAGAAGATCAAGGAAGGGGGAGGTGCTCTGCTTCGGAAGATGTTAAATTGTTAACAGGTGACAGGGAAATGGCAGAACTACTCTACCTCTCTTTTGCCTCAATCTTCTCCCACAAAGGTAGTTGTGTTTAACCTGAGATAAATAGAACAAATGATATAAGGAGGGACTTACATCCCAGGATAAGTAAGAAGGTGGTTAGAGAATGCCTAGCTACTCCAAACAATTTCAGGTTTCCAGGACCAGATTAATTACATCCCTGGGTGCTGAAGGAGCTTGTGGATGTAATCTTTGAGAATGCCTGGAGAACAGGCGAGGTACTCGAAGACTGGAGAAAGGCAAAGGTTGTCCTCATGTTCAAGAAGGGTGGGAAGTTGGATCCAAGAAACTACAGACCAGCCAGCCATAAATGAATGCATAAGATACGGGGTGGCCAAACGCTTATGTGTGGGTACAAACCCCTCGTTGATGTATGGGTATATTGGTAATGATTGGCATGAAGGCATTATCAGTGAGAGTGACTTGTACCCCCCCACCAAAAAAAGCATTGGGCTCGACCCAGTGCTACGGCATCTCATTGGGGATTGCCTCCTGGTGATATGGGCGTATGATTTGGGGTGGCACAAGGCTTACTTCAGTGCGCAGACCCCCAATTCCTTATTCCCAACTGTGACCCAGGCTATCACATATTACAGTGCATTTCACACACACACACACACACACACATGCACACACAGGCTTTGGCAATACTGGTGCATCCTGAATGGGACAGTCCTCTGGTCGTGGTGGTGTATAATATGAAATAGCCCAAAGCTTATTTTGAGCATTACAGGCATGTAAAAACTAGCTGTTTAATCAAGCTACTCATTCATCTTTGTACTGAATAAGTGGATATGCTGGTGAAGTTCATCTGAGCCAAGTTCAGAAAACTACTTTGCTTTGAAGTTAAAACCTGCCTCAAAGAAATGCAAGCTTTAGAAAGCCCTCAAATTCTTATCTTGCTGACTGAAATCTGAGCTAGAGAAGAATTACTGGCTTTCTCACTTCAGCCCCATGCATCCTAATGAAGCAGCTCTGTTCCATCAGCTTGGGGGGGGGGGTGCAGAAGCAAAATCCAGAGGTGGCTGGGGCTTCATCTGGCCCACAGAGGAGCTGGTGGCGACAAGTCTCCTGGAGGGTTATGATTTGGGGTGGCCCAAAATTGGCTCAGGGTCCAAAACATATCACTCTTTATTCCTTGGCCATCTTGGCAGTGGTGTGGTTGAGCCAGGGCTTGCAGGAATGCAGCGCCAGCACTTCTTATTGGAAGGGACACTGATATCCTCTGCCACCCCCAGCTCCCTAGGATCCCTTGTTCCTTCTGACCTTAGCTGCAGTCCTCACAGTAGCTGGTGGGAAATGAATTTTCCCAGCAACAGGATATTGTTCCGCATTATACTGCAAACTGTTTTGTGGATGGCTACGTCCTGAACTGGCAATGAAGACTCGTTGGCTTTACAAGAGACCTGCTCCTGGTGGAGATTAAAACAGCTGGAACTGTTGATATGGATCAACACAGCTGCTCGCAGTTTTGGACTCTCTTTGGGGGCACGGCGGACTGTCATGATGACCTGCACTTCAAAATTTACCACTGCTTATTGGCAAGAAAAGGAAAAATACTGGCTTGTGGGCAGTATGTTTGGAAGTATATTACTGTGGGAGCAGTACAGCTGAGAGTACTTCAAAGCCACTTCCCAGTTACTTCCACTTCTTTCCCGGAATCAGATGAGGGAAATGAGAGCTAGAATGGATGTCACCCACATATAGATGACACCCCAACCCAAATCTCTGAATGGTCTCACCCAGTGGTTTCATGTAGATGTTAAACAGCACAGGGGGCAGGATGAAACCCTGCAGCATCTTGTTTGTATACCATGAGGAGGAACAGCAGACCACCAGCATCGCATTCTGAGTCCTACCTTCCAGAAAGAACTGGAACCATTGAAGAACGGTGCTTCATAGTCCCATCCTGGCTAGGCAGCCCAGAAGGATACCATGACTGGTGGTAACCAAAGGTGTTGAGAGGTCCAGGAGAGCCAAGAGGACCCAGATGAGCATTATGATGCAGTGGGAAATCCCATCCCCAATCTGCATCAATCACTTCTTCTGTGTGACAATGAGTTATGCATGTTCATGTTAATAGGGTTCATTGTCTTGGAAGGAAATCATTTAAGGAGGAGGGGAGAACATCTGGGCTGAGGATCAGTTTGTAGCTCATACACTTAAGTGACATAATAGAACTAGGGAACATTATTTATTTAAAGGAATGGTGATGTAATCGAGTGCACAAACACTTTTTTTTAAAAAATTGCATGGTTTCCATGTGTACAATCACTTGTGTTGCATGATCTACCTGGAAGGAGGAAAAATCTGAGCAATTAATGTAAGCATAACAGAAGAATCCGTGAAGGAATGATGGACAGCAGGGGTTAGATAGAATGATGGGTGGCATTAGAATCAGCTGAGAAAGTCAGTGACAGTGCTGACAGTGACAGTTGGTAAGGAGTCAGACAGAGGGGCCATCTACATGGCACCGCTTTCAATGATCACTCCATCGTAACTGCACAGCATTGCAGCTGCAAATTAGCTTCTGCTACGGTACACATATGATTTATTGCGGACTTCTCCAGTGGAAAAATCCGCTGTGCCCTGACATATGGCCATTAAAGCAAAGTAAACTGCGGCAGTAGCGCTGCTCTCTCTCTCTCTCTTTTTACCATTATATTTAAATGCGCAGCTGTGCAGCCACATGAGGGTGGGGGTGCGACACTTCGGGTGTTAGTGGTTGTTTTGTATTTTGGGGGTTCTTTTGTGTCTGTCCATTCCTCTTTGGTAAGATGTGAGTAGTCTGCTCCTTCGTTACCATGCCAACTGTTTGGCATGGTAACTCTCGCGATGGTTCGCATGTGTGAAGGGGCATGCCCACGCGAGAGGTGCATGCCTTCCCATCATTCCAAAATGGATACCTCTCTGTTCCTGTTCAGCTGCAAAGGAACAGGGAGGAATGGAGAAGAGTGAAAAGGCATCACAGAGTGACACAGTCACTAAGCACACCTACCCCACGCCCACCGCAAACTGTGCAGTCAGTTCGAGGAAGGGACAGACAGTTCAGCAACCGTGGTAAACCTGCAGCAAGCTAAAAAAAATCACAGCAAAACGCATCTGTGGAAATCTGCATTTTCCCTGTGAAAACCATGGTTAGGCTGCGAAGTGGATACTGTGTCGTATGTCCCGAAGGTCCTCAGATCACAGCAGCCCTAGAGTAAATGGCTCATGTAGATGGGGTAAAGTCAGTTGAGAGGATGGAGAGAGCCAGTAAGAGGAATTCGGTGCCAAAGGTAGGGTTAGAGTTAAGTAGGCAGAAGACGGGGGGTAGGAGGATCAGAGATGTTAGGCTACAACAGTTATTAGAACCATTATTTATTGTTCTGTATTAGATAGCTACTTGTTCTGGATCTTATGTTCCATTAATAAAGATATGTTTAACATTTTAACTACCAGTGTTCTGACCTGGGTGGATTCTAGGTTAGTATATGTTACCCACATGCTGGCTTTGGATTACATAGGCAAAAATATAAAGAGGGGAGTACTACTACTCTTTGTAAATCGGTAGCTAGTGGCAGGAGCAGGTTATTTTAGGGAGTGTTAAACAGCATCTGGACTCAGTGGAAAGGCTGAGTTACTTGCCCAATGACCTGTAGGGCCCAGGGGTTTGTATAGGACCCATAGATACGTCACAGGAAGGAACACAAAGTTACAGCAAGAGTGAGCAATGCATATTATCCAGAGAATATACAAAAAACTGTTGAGATATATTCCCCCCCCCAAAAAAAAAAACTGTTGGAGATTATGCACATTGACTGGGTAATGTCCAAAATTCCTTCTTCATGGACAGATTACATTAAAATCCTTCTTATTTCTATAATAAGCTAAAAGTCTTCTGTGTGTGTGTGTGTGTGATTCTTGTAACTTGTAAGAGAGCTTCAGCTATTGGGCGGTATAGAAATGAAATAAATAAAATAAATAAATAAAATTCTGACAGTGGCTAAGCCCCTGTGATGTTCCTCCATCATAAAAAATATTAGCTGTATTGCTGTGATGTCATGGAGGGTCTAACAACACCATACCCTACAACATTTCATAAATGAAAATAGGGACACTCCTGTGTAGAAGTACCTGGGCAGAGGGAGAGGGGGATGACAAGCAAAGGGGTAAGGGCAGGACCTCATGCACAATGATGAACTGGAGGGGAGGTTAACAGAGACTACAAAACAGAGACGGGCAACGGTTACCCTTCATATGTTGGTCCTCCCATGAGGCCTAATCAGTATAGCCAATAGTGAGGGATGATGGGAATTTCAGTCAAACAACACATGGAAGGCCACAGGTTGCCCATCCCTGTTTTATAGTCTCTGTCAACCCCCGTATTATAGGTACATTTGTCTCATTTCACAGCTGAGGAACACTTAGGCAAAACAATGAATCAATAGGTGACCATGGCAGAGAATTCTTAAGTACAAGTCCTTATTCATCACTACCAATCCATTTTACACTTGCCTAAGTAAGTTAGAGCATCTGCACCAGAGAATCCTTCCCCATGTCCCTCTCTCATATACGGAGAATTTATTTGCCTTATTTTATAGATGAGGGGCTCTGAAGTCAGAGAAATCAATACATGAAGTTTGGCTTAACTCCAAAATATTGCAATTAAGTTTAATTATTTAATAACTCCATGCGTATGCCTCAGATTACTTATACAAAGCTTTCATGGCACTGGGCATTGAAGTAGCATTTAATTTGTTACAGGGTTACTAGGTTAAGCCCCAGAATCCTTGTCAGTGCCAACTCTGGTACACATAATTAGTAACAAAGAATGGTGCCTCCCGCCATTCCAGGATCGACATATGAAAAAACAATTTGAGATGTAAAGCTAATACCATACAATCATCCCATTCCCAGCCAGCACATGATCACACACCTAGCCAGCCACTTCCACTCTAGAGCTGGCATACATACCAACTCCTCACACTCACCTCCTCCTCCAGCACTAAAACACACATAGATCCAGTTCCTTACGTGAAGGTCTCCTGCCTTCCTTATCTACCAGGTTCTGCTCCTGCAGCTTGTGGTTTGGTGCCCAAGGAAGTGACACACTGATAGGATGTCTGATCATAAGTATGGCTATAAAAACCCAGATATACATGGGCAGAAGTGGATAGACCCTGTTGGGGCCTCTGAAAAACAGCAAGTGTCTGCCAAGGGAAAAGAAGTTTACAACAATGAGGAGAAGGCATTATTAGACTCCTTTTGCGCATTGCCTCGAGATGTACAAAATGAAATACTGATGTGACTTGATACCTTAAGAGAACATCTGATCAACATGCAAACAGAGAGAGAGGAATCTATAGACATAGAAGTCGCACAAGAGGATGGGGGGATCATGATGCTTTACACCTAGAAAACAGCATGAAAGGAAGATCAGGTGTGGAACAGGAATCCTTTAAAGTAAAAAGGGGCCCCATGAATTGCACAATAATAGCAGAAATAAACCCACTAGCACATAAATTTGATCTGAGAAGTTCGGGGAATGTCTCTGACCCTCCAGATCTAACCATAAAGCCTGTGACTCCACGGTCTCCAGTGACCTCAGACCAGGCCACTCAGCTAGATATGAGATTTCTGGAGGACGTGGAGTTAATTAGACATCAGTTGTGGCCAATGGCCAATGATTACCCAACAAATATTGTGTGCCCAGTGACCTCAAATGTTAGCAGAATAAACCTGCTAATGATATGCTAATGATATTGAATGCTGGGAAGAGATATTGGAGGTAGCGGGGTGGGGTGGGCAATTTTGGATCACTCAAATTGATACCAAAAATATAAAAAGTCTAACCTGCCCAGTGCACAAATAGATGTAAAAGCAGCGGATAATTTAATGAGGTCTCAAAAAGAAATTTTCAAGCATGTTGATAAGTGCATTGACGTAATGCCATGGAACATAGCAGGTTGGAAGGCTTGAGGCCTTGTCAATGATCTCGTTAAATTTCTAACTTTGTGGTGATATCATTGCAAGAAACATGGCTCATAGCAAAGGACAAGCTAATTCTAACTGGTTTTTAAACATGGGTAAAACCAGCGCACAGAATAAGTGAAAGAGGCATTGGGGGCTTAGCCATTTTGGCTAAGGAAGATCCAGGATGGGGTGCTGAATTGGTTGAGACTACAAATGGGACTTGTAATGTTTTGGAGATAAAAGTTTATGGCTTATGATATGGTGTTAATTTTCGTAAATGTTTAATATTCCCCCAACTTCCTCTCAGCATTATCCACCAGATGTATGGCCACATCTGGAACAACAAATGGAAGAGTTGGGTACAAGGTTTCCAAATGCTCTGATTATTTTACTGGGGGACTTCAGTGCTGGAGTGGGTCCATCTTTGACAAATATTGCTGCGTAGTATGGAATTTGGGAAGACAATTCCTTTGATTTGAAGTACTGGATATGAAGATAAATAATGCTGGTATAAATCTGTTTAGGCTAACATACATGTTTGGTTTACAGTTAGTAGATAATAATGATCCCAACATTGCATATCCTTTCACCTATTTTCCCCAAACGTGGGCAATGTGCTTGATTACAGTCAGGGCCAGAAATATTGGAACAAGGATAACTGTTTTGGCAGTTGGCCTCTGAACAGCACCACATTGAAGTTGAAAGGAAACACACCCAGATGGGAGCCAAGTCAGGACTTTCAGCTGTAATTCAAGGGGTGTGACAAAAGTGGGGCACTACCCATTCAGGAAGGACAGCCAGTGGCATACACACACACACTGTCATTGGTGGCTCATAAGTAATGGAACAAACCAACATCATTTCAAACTTAAGGATCGCCTTTAATACCTGGATGAAAATCCTTTGCAGTCAATGACTGCCTGAAGTCTGAAACCCATGGACATGACTGAATGCTGAGTTTCCTCCCTCGAGATGCTTTGCCAGGCCTTTACTGCAGTTGCCTTCAGCTGCTGCTTGTTTGTGGGTCTTTCTGCCTTCAGTCTTGTCTTCAGTAAGTGAAAAGCATGCTCTATTGGGTGGAGATCAGGTGACTGACTTGGCCATTGAACAACATCCCCCTTCTTTTCCTTGAGAAATGCTTGGGTAGCTTTTGCTGTTTGCTTTGGGTCATTATCCATCTGTAGTATGAAGTAGGGTTGGCGGAGAATTTCTCCCCGAAACTTCGGGGGGCCGAGCGCCAATGTGTTCGGCCCCCCGAACAAGTTTCGGGGAGAAATTCTCCGCACCCCCCGCACCCCCCCCGGGATGGGACTTACCTTTGGCGAATGTCCCTCCTGGCGGCGGGTCCGGCCGGCGGTTCGGCGGGTCTTCGTCCGGGGCGGGAGCGGCAGCCGGTCTTTCGACCGGCTGCCGCCACCGCCATTCCAATAAAAGAAAAAAAAAAACGCCCCCGTGATAGGCTACGTGACGATTAACGTAGCCTATCACGGCTAGATTTGCAAAGTCAGCCGTCATAGGCTACGTAAATCGTCACGTAGCCTATCACGGGTGACTTTAAAAAAAAAAAAGCGCGTACGGATAATGGCGGCCCCCATAGGGAGCCGCCATTCGCGTTCCTTATTTGTTCGCTGTAGTCTACGTAAAGATTACATAGACTACGGCGAAAATAAGGGCAACGCTATTTGCGTTGCCCTTATTTTCGCCGTAGTCTACGTAAAGATTTACGTAGACTGCAGCGACCAAATAAGGAACGCGAATGGCGGCTCCCTATGGGGGCCGCCATTTGCGTATGCGCTTTTTTTTTTTTAAGTCACCCATGATAGGCTACGTGACGATTTACGTAGTCTATCACGGCTGACTTTGCAGATCTAGCTGTGATAGGCTACGTTAATCATCACGTAGCCTATCACGGGGGCTTTTTTTTTTTTTTAAGCTTCTTAGTTCGCGGCTGGGCGAGGAGAGGCGCCTCCTCCCCGGCCTGAATTTCGGCCGGGCGAGGCGGGAAGCCTCCCCCCCGGCCTGAATTTCGGCCGGGCAAGGCAGGAAGCCTCCCCCCCCGGCCTGAACTTCGCGGGGGGAGCAGCGAAGCGCCTCCCCCCCACCGCGAAAAGCTTCGAGGACAGGTAAGGGACTTTCGTGCACCCCTAGTATGAAGAGGCGTCCTATCAGTTTGGCAGCATTCGACTGAATCTGAGCAGAACGTATAGCCCTATACACTTCAGAATTCATCCTGCTGCTTTTATCAGCAGTCAGGTCATCAATAAACACCAGTGACCCAGTTCCATTGGCAGCCATACATGCCCATGCCATAACACTGCCTCCACCATGTTTGACAGATGATGTGGTATGCTTTGGATCATGAGCTGTTCCTTTTCTTCTCCATACTTTTGTCTGCCCATCATTCCGGTACAAGTTAATCTTGGTTTCATCAGTCCAAAGAATCTTATTCCAGAACTGGGCAGGCCTTTTTAGGTGTTTGCTGGCAAAGGCTAATCTGGCCTTTTGGTTCTTGAGCATTACCAGTGGTTTGCACCTTGTTGTGAAGCCTCTGTATTACATTCATAAAGCCATCTCTTGACTGTAGATGTTGACAAGGACATGCCTACCTCCATAAGAGAGTTCTTGACCTGGCTAGATGTTGTGAAAGGGTTCCTCTTCACCATGAGCAGAATTCTGCGGTCATCCACTTTAGTTGTCTTCCGTGGTCTGCCAGGCCTTCTGCTGTTGCTGAGCTTGCCAGTTAATTCCTTCTTTTTCAGGATGTTCCAAACTGTTGTGTTAGCCACTCCCACTGCTTTTGATATCTCTCTGATGGGTTTATTTTGTTTCCTCAGCCTAATGATGGCCTCCTTCACTCGCATGGACACCTCTTTGGACCTCATGTTGTGAGTTCCAGTGAACAGCTACCAAATGCAAATGTAACACTCAGAACCACCTCCAGGCCTTTTATCTGCTTGATTGGTCATGGGGTACCAGGAAACAGGCCACACCTGGACATGCAGCTGCTTGTCAGCCATTCGTTCCATTACTTATGAGCCACCAACGATGGGGTGTGTGTGTGTGTATGCCACTGGCTGTGCTTCCTGAATGGTTAGTGCCCCACTTTTGTCAAACTCCTTGAATTACAGCTGAAAGTCCTGACTTTGCTCCCATCTGGTGTGTTTCCTTTCAACTTCAATGTGGTGGTGTGCAGAGGCCAACTGCCAAAACAGTTATTCTTGTTCCAATATTTCTGGCCCTGACTGTATATCTGTGTTTCCAGAGAAAAAGTGATTCTATTCTCTGGCATCACAGTCCTCCCTGGGGAAGACAGTGACCATCAACCTATAACAGTAAGGCTAGCAGTAGAATCCGATCTGAGGAAGTGACTTGCTCAGACCAATGGCTATCTCAGAATTTAGAACTCTGTCAAGGAAGGAGATTAGAGTGGCAGAAAGTAAACTTGACTAAACTTAAATATTTTCAAAACTCGTCTTTAGTAAAATCATTGCGTGATATAATCATAACACCTGATTCTAGTACAATTATGGTACTGAAGCTTACCATAACATCTGCGCCAATTTGAGACCTCTTTTAATGATGAACAAATGCCTAAATTATTCTAAACCTATGAAAACCTTATGGTTTGATAAAGAATGCCAAGAAATGAGAAGAAAGTTGAGAAGCCATTTACATAGGGTCCATGTCTCACAGGACCCTAAAGAACAGAACATCATGCTAAAACTTAGGTGAGATTATAAAACATTAATTTCAAATTTTAAAAATCCCCTTTCCAGGCAAAATTCTGGAATGACCTTGAAGTGGCATCCATGCAGTCCAATTCAGCCTACATCTGTCATTTAGTTTCTGGGAGACACAGTGAGGTAAAATTCTCGTTTGATATACCCATCCATATACCCATATGGGAAAACTTCTATGCCGATTTATTCTGAGATGATGATGCAGGAAGGTCCCATGGCAGACAGTTACTTGAGATGGATACTAATTTGCTCCCCTTTGGCCACGGGTAACCCCCCTGGAAGTTAAATTGCTCATCCAGACACTGAAGAATAATAAGGCCTCAGGTGAGGATTTTTTTACGTCCAGAACTGTTCAAACGCAATATAGATTGGTGGGCCCCATTACTGGCAGGGCTATTTGCTCATATAAACAATACATACCTTATTCCAAAGGGCTGGAATCTAAGTATAATGGTTCCAACATATAAGAAAGGAAATAGGCAAAGTCCAAATAACTACAGACCTATGAGCCAGATTGACATTCCAGCTAAAATATACTCTTAAGTATCTCCTGCAAAAACGTGAAGACTGGGCCGAAGAAAACCCCATCCTTATGGAAAAGCAGGCTGGCTTTAGGAAAGATAATTGCTTTGTTTTGCACCACTTGATAACCAAGTACTCTGCAACAGGGGCCCAGCTTTTTAATGCTTTTATTAAGTGCAGCTTTTGACTCCATAAATAGGAATCATCTCTGGGAAAATCTGTCTCATACAAATAACAATCCTAGACTTTATTATTAATAAAACTACTCTTTTCTGATAAATTCCTGGAAGTTTGTACAGGAATAAGTTTTGCCCTTAAAAATCAGACCCCAACACAAAAAAGGCATATGCCAAGGCTATATTTTAGCACCTTTTCTTTTTAATGTTTATATTAATGATATTGTAGCATCCCTTCATAAGCAGGAGTACTATATGCCCAAAGTTCATTCAGAAATCTTACACAGAGCATTGAATATTCTTTTGTATGCAGACAACACATTACTCTCAACATCTCAAGTAGTCTAAGAAGACTTTTAAAACAGCTCAGGTCATATCGTGTAGAAAATGGCTTAGTCATTAATAATGACAAAAGTTGTAGTTTTTGGTAAAAAGAAAAAACTTACATAAATTGAGCATGAACTCTAAAGAGATAGAACAAGTTAAATCTTACTGCTATCTTGGTTTAGTTTTTCTGCCTCAGGATCCTGGGCCTTACAAATAAAGAAAAGTGAAGTGAAATAAATTGCCTGCATACAGTCATTAAATATATTATTTAGGGAGCAATCCTATGGCTGCTAGTCAGTGGCTAGATGGCCATAGGATATGTGGTTTTCCAGGAATCGACCTCGGAGCCCGCGCTCCAAGGTCAGTTCCTGGAGAACCGACCTTCCCCCCTGGAACAGCCCTGCGCTCTGCTCTCGGAAGAGGAGTGCAGAGCAGCCAAAATGGGCTGTTCCAAGGGGGAGGGGAGGCGGAAGCCTCCTCCCCCGCTCTGCCTATCTGCGGCTAGACAGCCGAAATCAGCTGTCTAGCCACAAATGCAGGGCAGGAGAAGCGCGGAGGGAACAATCCCCTCCTTCCTTCTCCTGCCCTGCATTGGATAGGCAGGTTTGGAGGCGGCCGCCTATCCCCATAGGATTGTGCCCTTAATTATAGATACCCTGGTTCATTACACCCAGTTATAAATATTTTTAAGGCAAAGGTGATACTGATGCTAATTTATGGTGCAGAAAGTTGGGGTTTTACAGATCTTTCAAAAACTGAAAACTTTGAAAGTTGCTTCTTGCGTATCATTTTAGGGGTTGCAAAATCCTCACCAGCGTACTCAGTTAGAGCTGAGTTAGATATGTAAAAGATATCTGGATTAATCTATACCAGGATAGTTAATTTCTGGTGTAGAATAAATAACAAATCAGAAGATAGGTTGCCTAAAATCTGTATGGAGGAACAGAGGATATCTGATCTGGGAAATGTCTGGTGGCTAAAGCTAACAAAATTGCTCCTAAATTTTGGCTCTCTGTCCAAGTACTAAATCCAAATTGCCAGCAGAAATATATTTTATATAGAGTTTTTCATGTAGGAGCCCAAACCAACTTAACTGCCTTCACAGCCTCAGCCAACACCAAATGGCTAAAAACCGCAGCACCAACTTGAAAAATATCTGACATTTCCCATGAAAATGGAATATTGGACAGCTTTTACTATGTTTTACACAAATGGACACAATGATAAAATGGGTGCGATTAGATACTATGTTATTCCAGCTCATAAGAGACTGTATGTTTGTGGAGATCTAGCATTGGGGTATTTGGCCCACTACATGCTTGAGTGTAGGTTATACTCTAATATTAGAGATAACTATCGAGATTCTTTCCTAAAGAAAATGAAATACTGGAGTATATCACAGAAATTGGATTTTCTTTTACAATCTGTAAATCAGTTTGTTGTTCAAAGGGTTGCAACATTTGTGATCAAGGCTGCAAGGTGCAGGGAAAAGTTTCTCTTTTCACTTGACCCTCCTTCTGTAAAGTGCCATAGTAAGCCCAAGATTTGATTCTATAAAATTGTATTGTGGCAAGATGTTAATTTCTACCCCAGTTTTAATGGTAACATTTCCCCCCCATGTTGTAGGTGTTGTTTTTAACCCTGTAATTTTTGGTCACATTATGGAAGTCTTCTATTGTTTAAATGATTTGTATCCTGCTTCTGTTTTGCAATGGTCTTTGGACTCAAGCAATAAATTTATCTTATCTTACATAAGTATGGGCAGACTCCAAGTTTCCTTCCCAATCCAGCTGACTCTAAAGCCAACTCCTGCTGCCTCCTAGCAGCCAGTCTATACTATCACCTTGACCTTCTTCCTCAGCTAGGATGGGAGGGCGGGAGCAGTCAGATGCTGGGTAAAACTGAAAAGCACTGTGGACTATCCTTACATCTCCCAAATATGGTTCCTCACCCCATAACATAGCTCAGTTTATATGCCATCATTATCACCATCATCAATCATTTTTTTGAAATCAAAATTCCCATGGCACCAAGGGAGAGCAAAGAAAACTGTGATTGTCCCAGGGAATTAGAGATGGAGCATATTAAACACACTATTTGCTTAGCAGAAATGTTGGCAAAAAGTGCAGCTTCCATGAGGAAAGTGAACATTCAGTTTGGCTGGTCCTAGGTGCAGTGGAAATTGTATTGTCCTGGCAAAAACAAAGAACTGAAGTAGAGACATTATAGAAGCTGAGTGGGAGTAACAACCAGAAGGTATGTAAACTAAGAGAAAAGGGACCCAAGACCCAGATGAGACAATGGACTGAGAAGCAGGACCTGGTGGGAGGGTGTGTGTGGATGGATAAAGGAAGAAAACGGAGGGAAACGAAGCAGAGATTTGAGAAAAGGATGGGCCAGTGTAATAAAAAGGTTGTGTAGGGCCAGTGTAGTAAACAAGTAGTTTTAAACAAGCCATGAATAGTGTACAGGAAAAAGAGCAGCAGGGACTGTGTCCTGACTGAAGTGGCCGTGGTCAGGTTGGAAAGCTAGAGAGGCATGGAAGTGAACAACCTGGATGGCAAGCGGATAGAAAGACTGCAGAGGTGTGGCTTGGTAATGAATATTATTGACCTGAAATTACCAGTTACCTCCTTGGCTGCAAGTCTGAAGTCAATATATATTACTAGGGTCATCATGTGTCCTACTTTACAGAGGACAGTCCCCTTTATTTGAAGGACTGCCTAGATTAAAGATATAGGCTCTCTTCACACCTGACATTTTATCCCACTACAAACCATTCCTTTTGCTTCCGCATCCTTTCTGGGATCTAGACTGGCCCTGACTATAGGCATATTTCATAGCACTTCCCTCCACTGTATTCCTTTTCACGGCTGGGCAGAGCTTGTCAGAAAAATCGGGACAGAACAGAAGTCCAATTTCTTTGGTGCCTGCCTGCCTGCCTGCCTGCCTGCTTGTATCCCAATCCTATGCTGGTTTACACAGAGAGGAGTGCAAGTGCATTCAGGGGGGCTTCCTCCCATGGATGTATGCATATTATCCCCCCCCACACACACACACACAGTTTTTGCTCTTCCACGTAATTCCAGCCTGTTTGGTCACCCAAGCATCCACCTTGTGATCCTGTCCCTCCGCCATGAAGCCAGGCCATTCTGGCCCTTCAGTGTAGTGAACTTGCAATACTACTGCCCACCCACCCCAACCCCCCATGCAGTGGCAAGGCATAAAGCACCGGACCCTCTTCTCTTGCCCTTCTCTTATCCGTGGCTTGTCAGGTATCTTTGGTTCTGTGGTCCATAGGGACATTAGGATTGCATTTAATCTAGTCCGTGTTTTCAGGTCCACCCTTCCATTTGACCTCAGCTTTGCCTGTGCCTTTTCAAGGAAGGATGGAAAGTCTATGGAGAGCAAATTGACTTCAAGGTTTCTTTCCGATGTGAAGGCGATGGAGTCCACCTTTCCCACCCAAGCATTATTGCCCTATCTAAAGCAACTCCTTAAAAAACCCTGTTCCAAATGACCATTCCAAGCTCTGCATGATGAATTTATTCAGGGAATCAGAAAAGGCACTTGCAGTACCCAGTGAGGTCCCATCAAACTGGTGACCAAAAGGGAGAAGAAGCAGTCAAGGGCTAGGGATGACAATCTTCCTCGCACAGATAACAACTCCACTGAAGTCAATGGGAGGGGAAGGTTCCAAGTAAATGCATTGAAGGGAATGGAGGGAGGGACTTAAGACTGCTACTCTAAGCAGACTAACAATGCACTCCTATGCAAGCCTATTCAGAATCAAGCCACACAGACTTAGGTGGCACTTACTCCCAGGAAAGGAAAGGGTCAGGTGTATTTATGAAGCTGCACTCTGAGTTCCACTTCACAATACGATCTACAAGTCAGTTCAGCAAAATTACATCTTTTAATGTAGATTTTCTTCCTGTTGCAGGTGGAACTCACACTGGATTCTATACACTTTGAGGAGTGTAGCAGTAAAGCACAAAATTTGTGGAGGAAGAGAAGACGTCCCCGTTTTCTTAAAAAACCAAAACCAGCCTTACAGCCAATGAGTTTACTCAGAAGTAAGCATTGCTGTGTTGTTGCAGCTGTTCCGAGCAGGAGCAGCAGCCACCAACTCAGTCATGGGCGCAGCCGAGGGGAACAGGGGTAGCGCTAGTCCTGTAGACCGAAAGACCGATGCCGTGCACCCCTGAAGTAAAGAGAGATTTGTGCTGCAGAAGTGCCCATAGCAGAATGGGGGAGGAGCGTAAACGGTCATTGGAAGCATGGTAGGTGATCTCCCCAGCCCCCCAATTTGTTGTAATGGCAATGCTATGCAACACTGCCCAACAACACCCGCCCAGCACATGCCCATACAAAGCAGGATGTAATGCTAAGGCACAACTATACGGGGAAGAAATGGCAATGTCAAAGTGCATAAAATGCTGGATTTTCCCTGTTCTCAAATAACATGGGAAGAGGGAGGGGAAGAT
Source organism: Heloderma suspectum (assembly GCF_057233095.1). Taxonomy (NCBI): domain Eukaryota; kingdom Metazoa; phylum Chordata; class Lepidosauria; order Squamata; family Helodermatidae; genus Heloderma; species Heloderma suspectum. The sequence goes on along the minus strand of NC_139459.1, from coordinate 156,048,249 downwards.
GTGAAACAGCAGGAGGAAGGTAGCAATGTCATTTAAACCATGCGGCAAAATCCATGAGCAAAGAAAAACAATTCACTAAAAAACCAGCATGTGAAGGTGCTCATCGCCTAGGAAAGATATGGCAAAAAAGGCACTGATCCTGGACAAAATGGTAACAGAGGTGTTTGAAAGTGTTTCCCACTCAGAAATAATAGCTGATTAGCTTATCCAAAGCCTGACAAAATTGAAGCAAGGGAACACCTTCAAATTTGCATTTCAAAATGGTGGTCATGTGCTAATTTGCAGTTCGGTATCATCAACAGAGCATAGCTGATACCTCACAGAGTTCACTGTTTCTAAGTAATTTATGGAAAGATGAAAATCTTTCAGTTCCAAAAAAAACAAGAACTGGTGTCCAAGCCTTACATGTGAAGGTGTGCAGAAAAAGTAGATAGTTGCATGTAACATAACCAAGTCGCTGCTGAATGTTATAAATGGCTAAAAGATATGACACCGGAAGATGAGCCCCTCAGGTCGGAAGGTGTCCAATATACTACTGGGGAAGAGCAGAGGGTATTTCCAAGTAGCGCCAGAAAGAGTGAAGCGGCTGGGCCAAAGCTGAAAGGACACTCAGCTGTGGATGTGTCTGGTGGTGAAAAGAAAATCCGATGCTGTAAAGAACAATATTGTTTAGGAACCTGGAATGTAAGATCAATGAATCAAGGTAAGCTGGAGGTGGTCAAACATGAGATGGCAAGATTGAACATCGACATCTGGGGAATCAGTGAACTAAAATGGACAGGCATGGGCGAATTTAATTCAGGTGACCATCATATCTACTACTGTGGGCAAGAATCCCTTAGAAGAAATGGAGTAGCACTCATAGTCAACAAAAGGGTGGGAAAGGCAGTACTGGGGTACAATCTCAAAAATGATAGAATGATCTCAGTACGAATCCAAGGCAAACCATTCAACATCACAGTAATTCAAGTCTATGCCCCAACCACTGATGCCGAAGAAGCTGAGGTTGATCAGTTCTATGAAGACCTACATCACCTTCTAGAACTAACACCAAAAAAAGATGTCCTCTTCATCATAGGGGATTGGAATGCTAAAGTAGGAAGTCAAGAAATCACCGGGATAACAGGCAGGCATGGCCTTGGTGTACAAAATGAAGCAGGACAAAAGCTAATAGAGTTTTGCCAAGAGAACACACTGATCATAGCGTGACGATTCACGTAGCCTATCACGGCTGACTTTCCAGATCTAGCCGTGATAGGCTACGTGAATCGTCACGTAGCCTATCAGGGGACTTTTTTTTTTTTACTTTCGTGTTCGCGGCCGGGCGAGGCGGGAAGCCTCCTCCCCGGCCTGAATTTCGGCCGGGCGAGGCGGGAAGCCTCCCTCCCCGGCCTGAATTTCGGCCGGGCGAGGCGGGAAGCCTCCCCCCCCGGCCTGAACTTCGCGGGGGGAGCAGCGAAGCACTCCCCCCCACCGCGAAAAAGCTGCGAGAAAAGGTAAGTGACTTTCGTTCACCCCTAATATACAGTGGAGGTGAGGAATAGATTTAAGGGATTAGACCTGATAGACAGAGTGCCTGAGGAACTATGGATGGAGGTCCGTAACATTGTTCAGGAGGCAGCAACAAAATCCATCCCAAAGAAAAAGACATGCAAGAAAGCCAAGTGGCTGTCTGATGAGGCTTTACAAGTAGTTGATGAAAGAAGGGAAGCGAAAAGCAAGGGAGAAAGGGGAAGATATATCCAACTGAATGCAGAGTTCCAGAGAATAGCAAGGAGAGACAAGAAGGCCTTCTTAAATGAACAATGCAAAGCAATCGAGGAAAACAACAGAATGGGAAAGACTAGAGATCTCTTCAAGAAAATCGGAGATCTCAAGGGAACGTTTTGTGCAAAGACGGGCATGATAAAGGACAAAGAAGGCAGGGACCTAACAGAAGCAGATGAGATTAAGAAGAGGTGGCAAGAATACACAGAAGAACTATACAGGAAAGATCTGAATGTCCCTGATAGCCATGATAGTGCAGTCACTGAACTTGAGCCGGACATCCTCGAGAGTGAAGTCAAGTGGGCCTTAGGAAGCATTACTAACAACAAAGCTAGCGGAGATGACAGTATTCCAGCTGAGCTATTTAAAATCCTAAAAGATGATGCTGTTAAAGTGCTGCACTTAATATGCCAACAAATTTGGAACACTCAACAGTGGCCGCAAGACTGGAAAATGTCAGTTTACATTCCAATTCCAAAGAAGGGCAATGCCAAAGAGTGTTCAAACTACCGTACAATTGCACTCATTTCACATGCCAGCAAGGTTATGCTCAAAATCCTACAAGCTAGGCTTCAGCAGTATGCGAACCGAGAACACCTGGAAGTACAAGCTGGGTTTCGAAGAGGCAGAGGAACTAGAGATCAAATCGCCAACATTCGCTGGATCATGGAGAAAGCAAGAGAATTCCAGAAAAGCGTCTATTTCTGCTTCACTGACTATGCTATAGCCTTTGATTGTGTGGATCACAACAAACTGTCGCAAATTCTTAAAGTGATGGGAGTACCAGACCACCTTACCTGTCTCCTGAGAAACCTGTACGAGGGTCAAGAAGCAACAGTAAGAACCAGACATGGAACAACTGATTGGTTCAAAATTGGGAAAGGAGTACGACAAGGCTGCATATTGTCACCCTGCTAATTTAACTTATATGCAGAGTACATCATGAGAAACGCCGGGCTGGATGAATCACAGGTCGGAATTAAGATTGCTGGGAGAATTATCAACAACCTCCGATATGCAGACGATACCACCCTAATGGCAGAAAGCGAAGAGGATCTCAAGAGCCTCTTGTTGAGGGTGAAAGTGGAGAATGCAAAAGCTGGTTTGAAACTCAACATTAAAAAAACGAAGATCATGGCATGTGGCCCCATCACTTCCTGGCATATAGAAGGGGAAGAAATGGAAGCTGTGACAGATTTTATTTTCTTGGGCTCCAAGAGCACCTCAGACAGTGACTGTAGCCATGAAATTAAAAGATGCTTGCTCCTTGGGAGGAAAGCTATGGCAAACCTAGACAGTATTGTAAGAAGCAGAGACATCACCTTGCCAACAAAGGTCCGTCTAATCAAAGCTATGGTTTTCCCAGTAGTAATGTATGGCTGTGAGAGATGGACTATAAGGAAGGCTGAGCGACGAAGAATTGATGCTTTCGAACTGTGGTGCTGGAGAAGACTCTTATGAGTCCCCTGGACTGCAAGGAGGTCAAATCAGTCAATCCTAAAGGAAATCAACCCTGACTGCTCATTGGAAGGACAGATACTGAAGCTGAAGCTCAAATATTTTGGCCACCTAATGCGAAGAGAAAACTCTCTGGAAAAGACCCTGATGCCGGGAAAGACTGAAGGCAAAAGGAGCAGGGGATGGCAGAGGATGAGATGGCTAGATAGCATCACCGATGCAATGAATATGAACTTGAGCACCCTCCAGGAGAGAGCGCAGGACAGGAAGGCCTGGCGTGCTATGGTCCATGGGGTCACGAAGAGTAGGACACGACTGAACGACTGAACAACAACAACTACGTCATTATATTTGAATATTGTTGAATCTCTCATATGATTCAACTGGATTTTTTAGACATCCAGTGAGGGAAGGGGAGAGCAAAGGAGACAGCATTTCCCCCCTGATGCAGCTCACAACTTGAGGCAGCAGCTATAGAGGTAGCCAACGAGTTGACTAATGGAAGGCTTTCACCTACATCCAACCAAGGATATGTCTGAGGGTCTCATTGTTAGCCTGAGGTTTTTTAAAAAAATGGTTGGATTGTCAGAAGTCTTCAATATCTGTAAAGAATCGTTACAGCTGCAAGAAGAGGTCCCAACACTAAGAGAAAAGGGGGCAAAGGGGATCAGTTCTTCAAGCAAAGAACACAGGAGTGACATATTTGTAACTGCATGCTCAAAAGTGTACATCGCTTGCCAGAAGATGTTTACTGATAAAGAATACTTAACTTCTAAGGAAAAAAGGCTGTAATGTGATCGGTACCTTAACAAGAAGTGTTTGTTTAAGATAAAGGTCATTTAATAGTCAGTTAGACTGTTTATTTTGGGCCAGTAATGATGATTTCTCATCAACGCACGAGTCAATAGCAGAACATGTAAACCTAAGGACACATGATTGGAATGGCCATTTGTAGTAAGAGGAAGAACAGATAATTATTTCATGCTGCAGACTGTGTATTTCAGGGGTGCATGACCTCTTTCAGCCAGGAGGCTGAATTCCAATTCAGAGAAGCCCTCGGGGGGCACAGGCAAAAGAAGTGCCCCCCCCAAATAACAGCATATTTAAAGCTCTCACTAGTAGTGGAGTCTCAGAAGGGGCATTTCAACCTTTTAAATGGGGAACACTGCACAAATGATCAGTGGTTGGAGAAAAGGGGCTGGGGCTGGGGAAGGGGGCGTGGCCTTTTGGGGAACCCTGGAGGGTTGGGTTTGGCCCCTGGGCCTGATGTTCTGCACCCCTGGCAGATATCATCAAAGCTGTAGCACAAATTTCCCCAATGGGGAAAACATCCCACAACAGGATGCAAGTAATGAACAACTGGCCAAACAGTTGAATGTGAAATACTCAAGTAATGAACAGCAGCATGTAGTATTTCTGAGAACATGTATTTACTTAGAAGCAAATGATGAAGCACAGCTGAGTGTTGCGGAACTCATATCACTGATGGGTTTATTCCTTGAAGGTCTCTGTTCAACTGTTTTTTGCTCATTGTACAATGAGGTGGAAGAAACTGAATACACTGCTGCCACTGTCATGGGTACTGATTTCATTGATACTTAATATGTTTGTTTTTCTAGCTGCAGGCAGTGTAGACCACCCTTAACGGACATGATACATTCCATGGTATGGGGATGTCTCTGGCTATCACATAATTGTGGTTATTTTTTCAAAATCCTTTGTCATGCATGAACGTTTGCCTCCAACAACATCTATGATATATCACAGCCTTCACACATACTGCCAAATCCTACAGCAAAAACCAATGCAACACACAGTCAATGCTGAAGATTGGGGCTGGTCTCTGAAAGATCAGACATACTGGCCAAAATGTCTGATATGGCTCCAGCTCCTGAATGACTTGTGAAAGTGATTAGGTGTAACTGCATAAAATTAATTAATTAATGCATTTTTAAAACAAAATAATCCTGAGGTGCACACCCCTAGGGTTCCCTTAGCACAAGTTTCAATCTTCTAGGTTTCATGGTCTTGGTGGTATGGCACTGACAGACAGCACACATTACCTTCTATTATTATAGATAATATGTTTATTATGTATAATAAATGCAATACTGTGTTTCTGGGCCTGCAGTGGTTATTTCTTAGATCTTTACAATTAATTACTAGCAACCAGGACATCACAACATTGAAAAATAAAAGTTTAATGAGAAATTATATTTAACTGCAAATCAACACTTGGTTGCCATTGTAAAATACAAATTTGAAGGTGCTCCCATGCTTCGATTTTGTCAGATTTGGATATGCTAATCAGCTATCCTTTCTGAATGTAAAACACTTTCAAATGCTTCTGTTACAATTTTGCCCACGTCAGCCTCTATTTTTCCTAGACGAATAAATAACCCTAAAGGAGATACACTGAAGTTGCTCATCAGAAGTGCCTGGAGAGCAGACTGAGCAGGAGCACAGGTCACAGTCTCCAATTACTGGTATGTACTGAGTTTGTAATTAATAGCAAGGCTTACATTCCATCTTCACTACCTCTTTTGCATGGCATAGTACTATCTACTGCCATGTTTCAGACCTGGTTCTTATTACCATGCTAATGTGGACTGAATTAGGAATGGTTCGGTATTGTGCCGACTCTAAAAATGCACAATAAAATGAACGGCTTCCAGATGTGGAAATGTGCATTGTGATTTCTAAGGAACTATTACAAGTCTATGTGCGTGCACGTGTGCGCATACACACACACACACACACCATTACAATAAAAAAAATCTCTTCTTTTCTGAATGTAGTAGAGTTTGAAAGGGCACAACAACCGCATTATTGATCTAAGACATGGCTTGATCACCACTGCAAGCCAGCAGCAGTCCATAAAAAATGTATATCATTAGAATGAGAAAGGAAAATAAATTTAGAGTGAGAAGAAAAGCTCCGAGAGGAAAAACCCCAAGACAAGTGTTGCTTATCTCAGGAGAAAAAGGAAAGGAGGTAGCAGATATTGCATCAAACAAACAAACAAACAAACAATCCTTCCAGTCTGTCTATGCTAGTGGGAACATTTAAAAGACGACTCAGAATCTACGGAGATGATTTCAGGACACTGCCATTAATATTATCCTACCAAATTCATCCACATGTACCTAATTTTCTTCCAGTTGTACACATTGATAACAGTTGTAATTCTTTATCATAGAGTTCCTTCCTAAAATAATGAAGATGTTATTAATATAGCACCAGCAAGTGCGTGGCACATTACAGAGTAGCAAACAAGAAGATAGGTCTCTGCCCCAAGGAGCTCACCATCTAAAATTTGATACAGATGGAGGGGAGGAAGAAGGCGGTGAGGGCAAGAAAGGGAGAATATGCATTCAATTTCACATACATAGTCTGCAGTCCTATACACACTTACCTTCTGAGTAAACATATATAGGATTGCGCTGTCAGGCTTATTTTCAATAGGGGATGAAGACAAGTGAGTTAGCAATCTCCTTAGCAGCCATTGCTGTGGTGAAGACTGAAAACAGGAAGTTGAAGTGAATATGACAAGTAACTGGCAATGATGCTTTCATCAGCCCGCAAAGTGAACAATCCCCTTCATGGGTATGATCAAAACAAGACTGATACACATTGTCAAGATTGGTATATTTTATGCAAGATTTTCAAAGGAAAAGAAACTGAGCACTCCGTATCAGCATTGTGTTGCTTGTTACAAGATTTTTCACCCTGTAAAATCAAAGTATGATTCCAATCTTGCTCTCTGATTTCCATCCAGTTTTCTCTTGTGGTGCCAATTATTACATTTCCCTTTGCTAATCCACAGCACACATTAGTTACCAGGCAGAAATGTTACTATGCACGCTGAAATGCTCAATAGCTCCCACACTGGGGTCAAAAACTTGGTAACCTCCAATTAAAGTGTGTGGATATCTCTCAGACAGGCTCTTGTGTTTTCAACTGATTCCTTTCATGTCAAACTCCCAGGTCTAATCAGCCTTGAATGCTCCAAGCCAAGTCTGTTAACAGCTTGTTTGCTGTTTGCCCACAGGCATCAGTGCGTTTTCTGGATAAGAAAGTTCTCCTCTGACCTAACTCCCAGAATTTAGCCACAAAATTCTTCAAAACAAAACATCTCATCGAAGTGCCAGCTGTTGTCATGCTTCTTGAGGGGAGAATATCACATACCCCTTCCCCTCCATTTGCACAATTAGTTTCACTGGGAAGCCCTATATGCATGAAGTTAGTATTTCTTAGTTGTGTGGTATGAAATTGAAAAGCTTTTCTTTTTAGTAGGGTTCCTGGACTCAAGTCCTGGAATATTTGAGAAACGTGTGTGTTGCTGGCCCCCTTTCCTTGTGGCTGTCATTGTTTACAGCTTCTTTATTAAAACAGATTATGTATCTAGGTCTCAATCGAGGTGGGGCCTAGCATCCAGGGCTCTGTGTGTCTGCTCCAGATAATTATAGACAATTTGTAAATTGGTGCACGATTTATTAAGTCAAGTGACTAAAAAGCATCATGTTGTCCCCCTCCTCCAGTTCAATAAATCCCCTGAAGTGAAGGATTGCCCATTGCCTTCTATCTGCCCATAATTCTACCCACTCCTGAAGATCTTCAGTGGATTCGGTCAGTTTCTTGATCATTTTCTGCTGCCCTTTGCAGTGCATCATTGGCAACCGGCGTGATCCTGGAAAGTTTTACAGCCACTTCTATGATTGTTTCTTGGAGTGGTCAGATTGTGTCAGACTGTTCTTGACTTAAATACTGTCAAAATTTCTGCCATTGCTTCTTAATGGAGATTTGAGTGCTCTCTTTCCCACCAGCCTGCTTCTTTTTCTCTGGGGTGACATATATTTGTACAATTTTAGGACCAAATAAAGCCATGAGCTGTCCTTGCTAATTCGTTTGGGAGCTTTGTATTACAGACACAATTCTGTGGTTTTTTTTTTTTAAATCAAATTATTTTTATGCAGTATTTTTAAATACTGCATTATCATCATCGTTAAAAGTGGAGGTCCAGGCTAAGCTGCCGCCTTGACTGGCTGACTTCATCCCCTCCCCCACTTCACTACATGCTTCTGTTCTTAACACAAAGTGCATTCATATATATCCTAAAATATGAGGTATTGCTGCTCCTGAGATACCACTTGAAGGCTATCCAGAGACCTGTTTTCAGCCTTCTCAGCTTGCTTGCTAGGTTTAGAAATCTGTTCTTGATGAAACTTTTCCTCCTTCTTGCTTTTAAAAAGTGGGGCAGCCAGTGCTGATTAATGTTGAAGTATTTATTTAATTCTGGTGGAGGTGCTACTACAAAGCTATCTTACAGGGTTGTTGTGAGGATTGATGTGTACACTTTGAAATGTGACGTCTGAGTTCTAAGGTTTATATACTGTTTTCTCTTGGATGCAAGCTGCCATCCTGAAGGTATCATTGGATTTCCCCCCCTCCTTTTTAGCTCGCTTGCTTGGTTTAAAATATGTTCTTGTTGCAACTTGTTTTCCTTGCTTTTAAAAAATCGGGCAATCAGTACTGATTGATTTTGCTGTATGACTTTTGCTGTATAAAGACACGACGTATAAGCTACCTTATAGGGTTGTTGTAAGGACAGATGAGATAATGTATGTGCAGGGCTTGCACACTTTGAAATGCAATATTTGAGTGCTAAGGTTTATATATTATTTCCTTTTGGATGCAAGCTCTGCCTCTGATGACCCCCTGGCTTCACCTCTGATGACCCATCCTCTGCCCCACCAGCCACAGCGGCCATCAGCTGCCATGGCTCCCTTCCCTTCCCTTCCCTTCCCTTCCCTTCCCTTCCCTTCCAGACCTGCCTATGCTACTGAACTGGGCTCTCTTCATACCTGGCATTTTATCCCACTACAAACTGATCCTTTTGATTCTGGATCCTTTCTGGGATTTTGACTGGCCTTGCATCTCTCATAGCGCTTCCCTCCACTCTATACCTTTTCATAGCTGCACAGAAAAATCAGGACAGAAGGCTGATTGTTGGTTCCTGTAACATGATTGGTGGCTCCTCCCATCCCTGTACTCCTCCACAGCAGGAGGGAAGTCGGAAGCCCTTCTAGTGACTTTAAAGGTGGAGGGAATCAAAGGAGCACCTCCCTCCCTGGCACGTGTAAAAAGGAGCGGGGTGTGTGTATGTTTTTTTTCATCTCTTAACTTATCATAGAATCATAGAATAGTAGGGTTGGAAGGGGCCTACAAGGCCATCGAGTCCAACCCCCTGCTCAATGCAGGAATCCAAGTCAGAGCATCCCTGACAAATGGCTGTCCAGCCTCGTCTTGAAGGCCTCCAGTGTGGGAGAGCCCAGCACCACCTCCCCAGATAATTGGTTCCATTGTCGTATTGCTCTTACAGTCAGGAAGTTTTTCCTGATGTTCAGCCGGAATCTGGCTTCCTGTCACTTGAGCCCATTATTCCGTGTCCTGCACTCTGGGATGATCAAGAAGAGACCCTGGCCTTCCTCTCTGTGACAACCTTTGAAGTACTGGAAGAGTGCTATCATATCTCCCCTCAGGCTTCTCTTCTCAAGGCTAAACGTGCCCAGTTCTTTCAGTCTCTCTTCATAGGGCTTTGTTTCCAGTCCCCTGATCATCTTTGTCAGTACAACTTGTGCTGTACTGTTTCTTTGCAGCCCCCAGGAAAGCTATAACTTACTTTTGAGTAGACATAAGATCATGCTGTAAGTCTGCAATCCTTGGCACACTTACTTGGAAATAAGCCCCACTGAACTTAATGGGGTGCTCTGAATCAAGAGAGGATGCTGCTTGGTGGGGGGGGGGATCAGATCTGTCTCCCTTCATTGCAGGGAGGCATTTCACCCTCTTCCCCTTCCAATTGAGAAATGCGCTCAAGCATGTCCATGGCAGGCACGGAGAGAGCGCAGCCCACAGCCAACCATACACAGCGGTTTCTTCTGCTATTGGGGAATTTCACGGGGAGGTCATGGTGCTCCTGTTCCGTGGGCTGGAAAAATACCACCTTTTTTGCATTTGGGGAAAACATGGGACAGGCTGGGGGAAATAAGAGGAGATGCCCTGGAGGTTCATGGCATCATCTACAAACAGCTCCCAAACGTCCATGAGAGAGCCATCTCAGTAGCAGGATAAAAGCTCCATGTGAAGAAGCCCCTGGTGGAAGAATGAGGCAAAGGGGATGCCTTTAGCTTAGAGAGCTTCAGCTATTGGGCAGTGTAGAAATGAAATGAATAAATGAATGAATAAATAATAAAATTAGAAACATTGGCTGGTAAGGGTTTGGGGAGGGGAAGTCCCAACACAGCAGTGTAGTTGGCCCCAATGGAAGTTTGTGGAAAGGTAATGGTATCACCAGAGTCCATAATTCCCTGGTTCAGAATACAACCTGTGATGCTGATCTTCTGATCTGGATTGTAAGTGAAGCTGGAGAAGGATCTTCTGATCCCTCCTACCTACCTCTTCACATAACTGGTGGCTATAGTGGTGAGGGAAGGTCTCTCTTGCACCCCTTCCCCTCCCTGGTACCTCAAATGTTGCTATAATAGTGTAGTGCCAGGGACTTTGAGAAATATAATTTTCTGTAGGGCATTTGACAGCCTTTGCATAACAGTGGTGCAATTAGGTAATTTTAGACTCCGGACATAATAGTCTTATCCCCACCTCCTTCTTTAGAAGGTAATATACAGGGGCAGCTCCAGGCAACTGAGAATCACTGAGTTTTCTTCAGCATTGCAACTTCAAGACCACCTCATCCTCTTGTAATTACATCCTTTCTCTCATTGGCCCTTCCACCTTAAAACAAAAACGGAACTTGTCTAACATGACTTATCTCCACTCTCTCACATACACACATTCATGTCTCTCTCTGCACCACTCTGTTCTGGCTCTGCCAGCTGCTTCAGATCTCACACTCTTACTCTCACTTATTCCCCCAGCCAGCCAAAGACACTCACTCAGTCCATCACACACATACAGTCCATCTCCCCTTCCCCCCACACAGGGGTATTGCAAGTGTGTCCCTATTTTCATCTGTGAAATGTTGGAGGATACAACCCACTCACCCACCCACCCACCCCAAAAGTGGCCATGTCGGCCATAAGAAAAATTCTAAAATCCCTATAAAGGAACTACCTTTATTAGGCCAATTCAAAGGTCACCAAAAAGTGCACATTTTTTTTGCGATCACCAGACCGCTTCATCAAGCAAGATGTTACAAGGAGCAGGTTGGCAGGGAGAGAGGAGAGGGGAAAGGGTTGACTTGATGCTGAAGTCATGAAGACTGCATAGTCAGAGTCTTAAGATGGAATGAGGGAGGGAGTGGCAGACATTCCAATGACCCTCTAGAGGGTACTGTGATGGTTTCAGGTTGTACCTGAAACTTGGACTGCTGGTTTGAAGGGACTAACAACATAAAGTTAGCATTTTTTTTTCCTTCTCCCCCTGCCCCAACCTGTTTTTTGTAACATGTTGCCCAGTGGAGTTAGATGATATGATATTGCAATTTACAACAGCAGTAGTAGTGATAATACCAGTTTCACAACACAACTCAATTACTACTGATACTTTAAAAAGGACAGCAATAGGGGGAAGAGAGTATATAAAGCTAATCATACTATAAAATCATACACAGTTTTCATGGATTCATACACCACTGAGACACAATCTCATTTCTCTTTCAGCCTAACCTATCTTACAGGACTGTTGTGAGCATAAGAATAAGATACCCTCATTTACAACACCATGAGAACATTTTAGCACAAAGATAATAGTGCACTATAGGTAAAAGCCAAACGTTCAATCATTTCTAAACAAGACAGGTTTGATCCAGATTTAGGTGCATGTGACTGGGCTGGTGGAAGTGGAATCATGGAACCCCTCCAGCCTCCTGAAAATGCCACACAGAGGGTTGCCCCCCCCCCTGCTGAGTAGGGTGAGCTGCAATGCAGTGGGGAGGTGGAATCATAGAACCATAGAATAGCAGGGTTGGAAGGGCCCTACAAGGCCATCGAGTCCAACCCCCTGCTCAATGCAGGAATCTAAGTCAAAGCATCCCTGACAGATGGCTGTCCAGCCTTGTCTTGAATGCCTCCAGTGTGGGAGAGCCCATCACCTCCCTAGGTAATTGGTTCCATTGTCGTATTGCCCTAAAAGTCAGGAAGTTTTCCTGATGTTCAGCCGGAATCTGGCTTCCTGTAACTTGAGCCCATTATTTCGCATCCTGCACTCTGGGATGATCAAGAAGAGATCCTGGCCTTCCTCTCTGGGACAACCTTTCAAGTACTTGAAGAGCACTATCATATCTCCCCTCAGTCTTCTCTTCTCAAGGCTAAACATGCCCAGTTCTTTCAGTCTCTCCCCGTAGGGCTTTGTTTCCAGTCCCTTGATCATCTGTGTTGCCCTCCTCTGAACCCTCTACAGGTTGTCTGCATCCTTCTTCAAGTGTGGTGCCCAGAACTGGACACAGTACTCCAGATGAGGCCTAACCAGAGGGGAACTAGTACTTCATGTGATTTGGAAGCTATCCTTCTATTAATACAGCTCAAAACAGCATTTGCCTTTTTTGGAGCCACATCACATTGCTGGCTCATATTCAGCTTGCGATCTACAACAATTCAAAGATCCTTCTCGCTTGTAGTATTGTTGAGCCACGTATCCCCCATCTTGTAACTGTGCATGTGGTTTTTTTCCCCGAGGTGCAGAACTTGGCATTTATCCCGGTTAAATTTCATTCTGTTGTTTTCTGCCCAGCGCTCCAGCCTATCAAGATCACTTTGAATTCTGTTTCTGTCTTCCAGGGTATTAGCTATCCTGCCCAATTTTGTGTCATCTGCAAATTTCATAAGCATTCCCTGCACCTCCTCATCCAAGTCATTAATAAAAATGTTGAAGAGCACTGGGCCCCAGACTGAGCCCTGCGGTACCCTGCTCATTACCTCTCCCCAGTTTGAGAAGATCATTGATAAGCACACTTTGAGTCCGATTCTGTAGCCAACTGTGGATCCACCTGATAGTTGTTCCATCTAGCCCACTTTGAGCTAGTCTGCTCACCAGGATATCATGGGGCACTTTGTCAAAAGCTTTGCTGAAGTCCACAGCATTCCCACAGTCCACAAGGGAGGTTACCTGATCGAAAAATGAGATCAGATTTGTCGGGCAGGATTTGTTCTTGACAAATCCATGTTGGCTTCAAGTAATCACTGCATTGTTTTCAAGGTGCTTCCAGATGGATTGCTTTATAATCTGCTCTAGAATTTTCCCAAGGATTGATGTCAGACTGTAGTTCTCAGGTTCCTCCTTTTTGAAGATAGGGACAACATTAGCCCTCCTCCAGTCCTCTGGCACTTCACCCGTCCTCCATGATTTCTCAAAGAGAATAGACAGTGATTCTGAGGGTTCTTCTACCAGTTCCTTTGTTACTCTAAGATGCAGTTCATCTGGCCCTGGAGATTCGAACTCATTCAAAGTAATGAGGTGTTCCTTGACCATATGCCGATTGATCTCAAGCTGCAATCCTGCCCCTTCAGCCTGTACTTTGCCTTTGCCAAGGGGGTTATCTTTTGGGAGAAGACTGAGCCCAAGTAGGAATTGAACACTTCTGCCTTTTCTTTGTCATCTATCATTTTGTCATCCTTATTTTGTAGTTGAACCACCATTTCTTTCCTCTGTCGTTTAGTATGCACGTATCTGAAGAAAGCTTTTTTGTTGCTTTTAGCATCCCTCGCTAACCTCACCTCATTCTCAGCTTTAGCCTTCCTGACGTCATCCCTGCAATTCTGTGCTACCTGCCTGTACTCTTCCTTTGTCACTTGGCCTTCCTTCCACTTCCTATGTGTGTCCTTTTGTTTTCAGGTCATCTCTAAGCTCTTTGTGAAGCCACATTGGCTTCTTCTGTTGTCTACCACCTTTTTTTCTTGTTGGAATTGTTTGTAATTGCCTTGAGAATTTCATTTTTTTAAAACTCCCAGCCATCTTGGGCTCCTTTTCTCATTAGAGTCGCTTGCCATGGGACCTTACGTATCATTGTTCTAAGTGTATTAAAATTGGCTTTCCTAAAATCCAGGGTACGTGATTGGGTACACTTGGCTTTTGCTTCCTTTAGAACCAAGAACTCAAGTGTAACATGGTCACTTTCCCGCAGAGTTCCCTTAACTGCTACTTTATCCACTAAGCCATCTCTGTTTGTTAGGATCAAGTCAAAGATAGACGATCCTCTAGTTCCTTCCTCCACTTTCTGTAGGAGGAAGTTATCAGCAACAAAAGTCAGGAATTTCCTGGAGGGGCCATGTTTTACAGAATTTGTCTCCCAACAAATATCGGGGAAATAGAAGTCCCCCATTACTACTACATCATGCTTCCTTGAAACATTGGCAATTTGCTTTTCAAAAGTGTCATCCTTGTCTTCTCCTTGGTAGGGTGGCCAACAGTAGACACCATGTTGCTTTTATTCGTTGCTTGATTTATTTTAACCCAGGTGCTTTCAATGGGGCTCCCAAGCTCCTTGTCCTGTATTTCTGTGGAGAGATATGCATTTTTAACATATAGTGCAACTCCACCTCCCTTTCTGTTCCTTCTGTTCTTTTTGAACAGGTTATATCCTTCAATTGCTGTTTTCCAGTCATGGGAATCATCCCACCAAGTTTCAGTTACACCTATCAAGTCATAGTTTTCTTCCCTTATTAACAGTTCAAGTTTGTTCTGTTTGTTTCCCATACTCTGGGCATTAGCATATAGACATTGAAGACCATGTGCTTTATAGTCTGGCTTTCTTCCTACATGCTTCTGAATGCATGAAAATCGGGTGGAGGCACCTTCTGTGAGTGGAGTCCTTCTGTCCATGGAAGGCAGATCCTGAATCTAACCTCCTAAATAAAAACATAGCAGCACTTTCTTAACATACACTCCATTTTTAGGAAGGCAGCTAAAAACACAATTCAGTGATTTCAGCAAAGCTCAAAGGTTTTCACCTGTGCCAAAGAAGAAATCTTGACCATTCTAATTTGCTGACATTAGCAAATGTGATATGTATGTAATAAAAGTGAGGTTTTAAAAAAAACATACCTGGCAATGTAGGAACTCCCTTTAGCCACACAGACAATGACACAAAGCAATTTTAAACCTGGTTTTAGGTGCCAGTTGTTTATCTATGTAAACATTTAGGCACAATGATGATGAAAACAGTATTTAAAATAGCTGTGTCTCAGGGTATTGCTGAATAGGAGTTTAAGTTCTTTGGCTGCCTCTAGGCTGGGCAAAAAAGGTTCAAGGATTGATAGGTGAGTAACAGCTATAGAGTGGGAGAGTGAGAGAGCAATGCAATTATTTTTAAAAATAAAAATATGCTTTTTCTGTTCATTCTTCACAGATTAAACAGTGGACATGCAGCTTGATCCTATGCCTTTGACTCAGAAGTAAACCTTACAAGTTCAAGGAAGTGCACAGAGGATTGTACCTCTGGTTTGTAAAAACGACAAGAAAATAAATATGTGGGGAAGAAAGTAGGAGAGTAAGAAGAATGGATACTCAGCACCTGCAAGGAGGGAGGGAACACGCACAAGAAAGGGAATTAAGAGTCCTGAGTTAGGGTTGGCTGGCCCAGTTGTGGGTACTGTGGGCAGGATTAACCATCAACCTGCATGCTCCACCTGAGCTGATTACATTTCCTCTGTCTCCTCCTCTGAAACAACTGTGTGCGTTGGGCAAGCGGGCAGCTAGGCACAGCAAGCAGCAGCAGGAAATACACTGTCGTGACAACTGCGAACACAGCTGGCACTTGACAGGCAGTGTGAGGTGAAGGCTTAGTGCACTTTCCTCCAGCTCTCCCAACAGCAGAGCTCCCAGTGCCTCAGCCCCTGAGCGCTCTGCACTAAGAAACTGCAAGACAGCAGCTGGCTCAGCCAGCCACTCCCAGTAGCATGCAGTGTGACACATGCACATTCACACCGCTGCCACTTCCACATGGTGGTCCGCCGCCACCTCCTCCTCTCTCTTGTGCTGTGTGATGAGGCTAGTGTGCTTGCAGGCACAGTCTTGACTTCCGCCAGAACCAGAACTTAAGAGCCTCCATGTACTTGCACACTTTTAAACTTCCAGTTCTGGGACAGTCCAACTCTAGATCAATTGGTCCGATGGCAATTATGGCTTGGGGGTCCCAGTGCTCAACTTTATCAAGCAGGACCCGAGACATTTGCCCTTGAACTTAAGGCTCCACTGTGCATGGAACAGCCTTCCAGCAGATGCTCGGGAAGGAAGCACTGTCCCCTGATTCTACTGAAAGTACCACTTCTGTCAGGCCAGGGAACTGGGAAGGGGGTGGTAGGGGTGGGGTTATGATGAGGTCAGGATTAGGCTCAGGACAACCTGAGCTATTTTCTGACTTATCTATGTGTGTGTTTGGGTTTGTTAAAAAAGAGCGAGAAAAGCTCAGTTTATCAAGCCAAATTCCAAAGCATCCAGGGTGTAGCTGGGATTGGGTCATTTGATTCTACAAAAGACCAGTAGCCCACTGGGCACAAACTGTCATTTATGATTTATGTTACACCACACTGGAGTCTGTGAAGGACAAATAAATACTGGTTGCCCTCTAGAAATGCAGAGAGAAAAGGTCAACAAACACCCTGAACTTCTATGCTCGATGTTTCAGCACTATTCACTATGTGAATAAACTAGCATATTAAGAATCAGTCCTTTTAGTGCATTCAGAATCTGTCCCATTCTTTTGTTTCGCAAAGGCTCATAGACTATTTCACCACAGGGGAAGTTTCACCCCTCAAAATGTAAATAATCAAAGCCTTTGAAATATTAACCAAACTTAATCCAACTTGGTTCTAGAAAGGCGTGTCCAGCAATTGGCTATAAGTGTTTGATCCATTTATGGTGGGAAGCAATGTCAGAATCATTAGAATGTTAAGATAAAGATGATATAAACCAAGAAGCTCTGTGGCAGGGATGGGCACACTTTTTGTGGTGGAGGGCCTCATTGGCCCCGTGGAACCCTTTAGAGCAGCTTTCCCCAACACAACCTCCAGATGTTTTGGACTCCAACTCAGTTTAAGCTGATCTTTTTGCATATAACCAGAGGCTATTTATTTATTTTTATTGCAAATAACCAGAGGTTCTTATAATTTTGCAACACCCACAAAAAGGACACTGTCACAGGAAGAAAAAAAGTTGAATGAGTCACTTAGATCAGTTCGTCATGTGCACAATTTACAGCAACAGTTTTAACAGTTTTTAGAGCACACTTTGCTCTAATCTTATTAGTGGCCACTGTGAATAAGTCTACTTGAATATTTACATAAGGATCTGTATGTACAAGTTTACTTTACACATCAGACATTATATCAGACATTCCTCCCAGCAAAGGTGCAAATATTTTTTTCCTGGGACTGGCATAGGGGTTACAAATGTACATTTATATACCTCCCATCCAGATATGCAGAAGGCATAGTCTGGAAGCGTAATTCTGTAAATGCCTTCCTTAGCTCCAAGTGTGTCAAGGAATTAAGTTAATTAGAGAAAGATCGCTCACCCTTGTAAAGATTGTACCACCTGCTAAATCCTGTTGAATGGTTTCCACATCTTTATTAGCATCCTGGGAGTATAATCCATCTCTGATTTTAATCTTAGATTCACTTAGATGAAAGGAAGCCAATGAAAGAGAAAAATGGGCCAGTTGTTCAAACCCAGAAGATGTCCAGCCATCCCTGCTCTTCTTTTCTAAATAGCAAAGTTTACCCAATTGGTGGTCAGGCATGTAGATCAATCTTTTCAGATAAAATAAAATTCATTTGGACAGACATTGATGGTAGCCCTACTTCAGCATGAAGAGCAGGTGACTCCAACTCCCATCCCAGGAAAGCTGAGAGTTGTAGTCTGAAACATCTGGAGGGCACCAAGCCGGGGAAGTCTGCTTTACAGCCTGCACAAATGAGCGGGGCTGTGGTGGGTGGGGCCAGGACACACACACAGTCACACATGCTCACCTACACACCCATTCAGGAATCAGGATCACTGGCAGGGTAGGGAAGAGTTTAAAGCTTCTTCTCCTCAGCAATCTTGATCAAGGTTGCCATTTCCCCACTACTAATAGCAACAGGCAGTGGTGTAGCACTCTGGGGTTGTACTGCGGCTTTGCTCCTGCACTTTTATTGGAGCTGGCTCCCAACTGGGTCACAGTCTGCTGCTACGGGGCAGATACGGTGGGAGGAGGAGGGAGCAGAGGAAGGGAGTGCAGGAGACTGGTGGCTCCCTCTTGCCTACCACGCAGAGCTGGCCAGACAAAGGGGGCGAGAGAGGGAGCCTGAGGGAGCTCTGCAGCCTCCTCTCGGCACCCCGTTCTCCTCCTCAGCTCTCGGCTTCTCCGTCTTCCAGCCCCTTAGCAGCCAGCACGCCTCACAACTTGACCATCCCCAGCCAGCCCCTCAGCTTCCTGATCCTTTTCCCACCCTGCTGCCCATCCCTGCTCTGTGCCTGTGCACCTGGCACTGCCCTCATTGTTCTACAGCACCGGCCACCCGTTCAGGGCTGCTGCTGCTGGCCACGGCAGGAGCAGGCGGGTGTGTGTGTGTGTGTGCTGCCGCCACCATTGTCTGTTGCTAGTGCTGATGCATTGGGTATGCTGTGTGTGGGAGAAGGATTCTGGTGGGCTCGATGTGCAGTCGTTAGGAGGGGATCATGTTTTAGCACCATGCAGTGAAAAGTTTTCACCCGCAGTTTGTTTGCACATCAAGTTTGTCCTTCAAGGTGCAGGAGGGGGCCTGGGGTTGGATCCAACCCCTCTGGTTGACAGTTGGATCCTAGGTTTGTTTACTTGGAAGTAAGGCCAATGCTTTCAGTGGAATTTATGTTGGAGGGATTAGGGCCAAGAGTCACTTAACCTGAACTTGAAGCGTTAATATGAGTAAGGTGGGAGGGGATCTCTGCGAGGTCATTCTGCCTTTTCCTTGTCTCCTCCCTCTACTTTCCTATCTTCTTTCTTCTTCCTGTAAGTGATGCTGACCTCAGCCAGCTTACCTTAAGATGTAAGTTTGTTAAATCTCCAGTAAAGGCTGTTCCTAACCCACCACTCGAGTGTGTTTTGTCTACATCCCTGGCTACTGATGGGAGGGCTGATTCGGACTTTAGTTTACCCCCTAGTGAGTGTAGTTGGGCTTGTAGCATTGCAGGGCAATCCTACTTGTCTATTCAGAAGTAAGTACCATTATGTTCAATGGGATTTAGTCCCAAATAAGTGTGTATAGGATTGCAGCCTTAAAGGCGTTGTGGGTCACCACAGACAACGTTTAATTTATTTTAATGGGCACTGCTTCACAATGGCTCTTCAAAATAATAATTAATAATAAATATACGATGATGTTGATGTTGTTGATGACGATGATCATAAAATCATAAATAGTAGGGTTGGAAGGGGCCTACAAGACCATCCAGTCCAACCCCCTGCTCAGTGCAAGAAGCCTGATTCCCAGGCGGTGCCCCATCCAAGTACTAACCAGGGCTGACCCTGTTTAGCTTTCGACATCAGTACATCTCCCCATAGTGGGGAAGACTGTGCTTACATACTTCTTGAATTAAAAAGGACTAATGCTTTTAGTCCACACTGGAGGCATTCAAGATGAAGCAGGACAGCTTTGACTTGGATTCCTGCACTGAGCAGGGGGTTGGACTCGATGGTCTTTTAGGCCCCTTCCAACCCTATGATTCTATGATTAACCAAATATTTTCCAGTGAGTTGCTGGACATGAATTTTATGTGTGTGTGTTTTCTTTTCAAATGGACCTTTTAATAATTCTGAATTAGGGTGACCAGATACTCCAAACAAAGTGACTGAAAGCTCATTTGTATTGTATAATCTTACAAGGTTGTATAATTTTAGAAGGGGGAGTGGCTGTGAGGGTGTATGGCTGTGACTATCATGAAGGGACCCCACACTTCTAAATTTGCCACCAGACTACTGGCAACAGGAAAACAGTGATGTGTTCCCCACAACCCAGTTATAGGCTGATCAGCTAGGCTACATTGGGTAGGGCTTCCAGGTGCTCTGCAGCCCAGATGTTGCCTGTATGCGCTCTACAGCGTACCCAAAGGAGCTGTGTGTGACTAGGAACTCGTTCTCCATGAGGACAATGACGTTGGTAGCCTTGTGTAGGCAGAAAGAGATGCTCTCTGGAAAAAAATGACATTTTAAGCAATGTAATAAGCAAGTTATGAGAATCCGCTCTATAAAATATTCTTTAGAATAAAAACAGTTTAGAATAAGAAATTAATTTTGAATATTTGGCTTTTATTTCTATGCTTAGTAGAATTATGGGTTATTTCTTTATCCCAAATACATTAAAATAAGTTTTTCAAATATTCATAAATTTCTGAATGGAATTGCACCTTAAGACTCTAGTGTTACATTCGCAAACCATTATGTCCACAACCAAAGTTAAAACCATTATTGTCATGGGTCTGTGTTCCTGCTTGCCAGAGTGAATGTTTCATCTCCGGCTTGGAGCTGTAGAGGTGCAGGGATTGTCCATGCAGTTTCAGATAACATAAGAACATAAGAACAGCCGTGCTGGATCAGATCAAGGGTCCATCTAGTCCAGCATTCTGTTCACACAGTGGCCAACCAGCTGTCGACCAGGAATCCACAAGAAGGACATGAGCGTAACAGCACCCATGTTCCCCAGCAACTGGTGTACATAGGCTCACTGCCTCTGGTACTGGAGGTAGCACACAGCCAGCAAGACTAGAAGCCATTGATAGCCTTTTCCTCCAGGAATTTGTGCAACCCCCTTTTAAAGCCATCCAAATTGGTAGCCATCACTACATGCTGTGGTAGCAAATTCCATAGTTTAACTATGCAGTGTTTGAAGAAGTACTTTCTTTTATCTGTCCTGAATCTCCCACCAATCAGCTTCATAGGATGACCCTGGGTTCTAGTATTTTGAGAGAGGGAGAAAAATGTCTCCCCATCCACATTCTCCACACCATGCATAATTTTGTAGACCTCTATCATGTCTCCCCTTACCCTCCTTTTTTCCAAGCTAAAAAATCCCAGCTGTTGTAACCTTCTGCCATTGGGGAGAATCTCCAGCCCCTTAATTATTTTAGTTGCCCTTTTCTGCACTTTTTCCAGCTCTACAATATCTTCTTTAGGCGTGGTGACCAGAACTATACACAGTATTCCAAGTGGGGTCGCACCATAGATTAGTACAGCGGCAGTATGATACTGGCAATTTTATTCTCAATTACTTTTTGATTTATGCCTAACATGGAGTTTGCCTTTTTTACAGCGGCTGCACAATGAGTTGACATCTTCATTGAGCTGTCCTCCATAACCCCAAGATCACTTTCCTTGTCTGTCACTGCTAGCTCAAATCCCATCAGGCTATACTTGAAGATGGGATTTTTTGCCCCACTTTACACTTGCTTACATTGAACCGTATTTGCCATTTAGATAACCATTCTCCCAGTTTGGAGAGATCCTTTTGGAGCTCTTCACAATCCCTTTTTCTTTAACCACCCTAAATAATTTGGTGTCATCCGCAAACTGGGACACTTCACTGCTTACTCCTAATTCCAGATCATTCATGAACAGGTCGAAAAGCATTGGCCCTAATACAGATCCCTGTGGGACCCCACTATTTCCCTCCCTCCATTGGGAGAATTTACCATTTATTCCTACTCTCTGCTTTCTGTTCTTTAACCAGTTACTGATCCATAAGAGGACCTCTCCTCTTATTCCATGACTGCTAAGTTTGCTCAGGAGTCTTTGGTGAGGGACTTTGTCAAAAGCATTTTGAAAGTCCTAGTAAACTGTCTACTGGATCACCCTTGTCCACATGTTTACTGACACTCTCAAAGAACTCTAAAAGGTTAGTGAGACATGACTTAGCTTTGCGGAAGCTGTGTTGATTCTTTTTCAGCAGGGCTTGTCTTTCTATAGGCTTACTAATTTTATCTTTAATAATGCCTTCAACCAATTTACCCGGAACAGACGTTAAGCTAACTGGCCTGTAATTTCCCAGATCCCCCCTGGATCCCTTTTTGAAAATTGGTGTTACATTGGCCATCTTCCAGTCCTCTGGTATGGAGGCTGATCTTAGGGACATGTTGCATATTTTGGTTAGAAGATCAGCCATTTCATATTTGAGTTCTTTGAGAACTCTAGGATGGATACCATCTGGACCTGGTGATTTATTTGCTTTCAATTTATCAATAAGGTTGAGAATTTCATCTTTTGTCACCACTCTTTGCCTCAGTTCCTCAGACCCTTCCTGAAAACATCCGTTCAGGCACAGGTCTCTGTCCTATATTTTCTGCAGTGAAGACAGATGAAAAGAATTCATTTAGCTGCTCTGCAATCTCTTTGTCCTCCTTCTGTCCACCTTTAACTCCGTTGTCATCCAGTGATCCACCTGCCTCCCTAGCTGGTTTTCTGCTTGTGATATATTTAAAGAAGCCTTTATTGTTGGCCTTGATGTTGTTAGCGATATGCTCTTCACAATGCTTTTTTGCATCTCTTATTCTCTGCTTGCATCGCCTTTGTGCATGCTCATGCTGCCTTTTGTTTTCTTCCCTTGGGCAAGACTTCCATTTTCTGCAGGAAGCTCTCTTTTCTCTAATAGCTCCCTTAATACTGCTCATTGACCATGCCAGCGACCTCCTGGACTTGGTGCTACCTTTCCTAACCTGGCTGTGGTATACATTTTAGCTGGGCTTCTATTCTTGTGGTTTTGAGTAATCTCCAAGCACTTTGAAGGGATTTAATCCTCTTGACTCCCCCTTTTAACTTCCTTTTCACCAGTTCCCTCATTTTAGAACTGCTTCCTCTTTTGAAGTCAAATATGCCTATGTTGGACTTCCTGGGCAATTTTCCACTTAAATATATATTAAATCTGATAGCACTGTGATCACTCTTTCCAACTGGTTCAACAACTGGTCCTGGGTGACACCATTTAGGATTAAATCCAAGGTGGCCTCCCCTCTGGTCGGTCCCATGACCAACTGTTCAATGCATAATCATTCAGGGCATTGAGAAATTTAACCTCTTTGTCATGGCTGGAACGTGCATTTATCCAATCAATGTGGGGGTACTTGAAGCCACCCATTATTACAACACTTCCTTGTTTGAATGCCTCCTTGATTTTGTTTTCCATCTCAAGGTCACTCTGAGCATTCTGGTCTGGTGGACAATAGCATGTTCCTAGCACTAAATTAGTTTTGGAGCCTGGTATTGTCACCCACAGTGCTTCTGTGGAAGAGCCTATCCCTTTTAGGTGCTCTAGTCTGCAAGACACTATGCCCTCTTTGACGTACAGGGAAACACCACCCCTAGTACACCCTTCCCTGTCCTTCCTATAGAGTTTATATCCAGAGATGACCATATCCCACTGGTTCTCTCTGCTCCACCAGGTTTCTGTAATGCCCACTATATCCAGCTATTCCTTTAAAATCAAGTACTCTAACTCCACCCCTTCATGGATCACTGCCTTGTTGTGGCGAAGGGGCTTGTGTAACTCAGTTAAGCCATACGCTATGCCATGCAGGGCCACCCAAGATGGACAGGTCATGGTGGAGAGTTCTGACAAAATGTGGTCCACTGGAGAAGGAAATGGCAACCCACTCCAGTATTCTTGCCAAGAAAACCCCATGGAATGTATCACAAGGCTAAAAGATATGATGCTGGAAGATGAGCCCCTCAGGTCGGAAGGTGTCCAATATACTACTGGGGAAGAGCAGAGGGTATTTCCAAGTAGTGCCAGAAAGAGTGAAGTGGCTGGGCCAAAGCCGAAAGGACACTCAGCTGTGGATGTGTCTGGTGGTGAAAAGAAAATGTGATGCTGTAAAGAACAATATTGTTTAGGAACCTGGAATGTAAGATCAATGAATCAAGGTAAGCTGGAGGTGGTCAAACATGAGATGGCAAGGTTGAACATTGACATCTTGGGAATCAGCGAATTAAAATGGACAAGCATGGGCGAATTTAATTCAGGTGACCATCATATCTACTAATGTGGGCAAGAATCCCTTAGAAGAAATGGAGTAGCACTCATGGTCAATAAAAGGGTGGGAAAAGCAGTACTGGGGTACAATCTCAAAAACGACAGAATGATCTCAGTACGAATCCAAGGCAAACCATTCAACATCACAGTAATTCAAGTCTATGCCCCAACCACTGAGGCCGAAGAAGCTGAGGGTGAGTGGTTTTATGAAGACCTACAACACCTTCTAGAACTAACACCAAAAAAAGATGTCCTTTTCATCAAAGAGGATTGGAATGCTAAAGTAGGAAGTCAAGAAATCACCGGGATAACAGGTAAGCATGGCCTTGGTGTACAAAATGAAGCAGGACAAAGGCTAATAGAGTTTTGTCAAGAGAACACATAGCAAACACTCTTTTCCAACAGCACAAGAGGCAACTCTACAAATGGACATCACCAGACAGTCAATATCGAAATCAGATTGATTATGTGCTTTGCAGCTAAAGATGGAGAAGCTCTATACAGTCAGTAAAAACAAGACCTGGAGCTGACTGTGGCTCAGATCATGAGCTTCTTGTTGCAAAATTTTGGCTTAAATTGAAGAACGTAGGGAAAACCACTAAACCATTCAGGTATGACCTAAATCATATCCCTTATGAATATACAGTGGAGGTGAGGAATAGATTTAAGGGATTAGACCTGATGGACAGAGTGCCTGAGGAACTATGGACAGAGGTCCGTAACATTGTTCAGGAGGCAGCAACTCAATCCATCCCAAAGAAAAAGACATGCAAGAAAGCAAAGTGGCTGCCTGATGAGGCTTTACAAGTAGCTGAGGAAAGAAGGGAAGCAAAAAGCAAGGGAGAAAGGGAAAGAAATATCCAACTGAATGCAGAGTTCCAGAGAATAGCAAGGAGAGACAAGAAGGCCTTCTTAAATGAACAACGCAAAGAAATCGAGGAAAACAACAGAATGGGAAAGACTAGAGATCTTCTCAAGAAAATCGGAGATATCAAGGGAACATTTTGTGCAAAGACAGGCATGATAAAGGACAAAGCAGGCAGGGACCTAACAGAAGCAGTTGAGATTAAGAAGAGGTGGAAAGAATACACAGAAGAACTATACAGGAAAGATCTTACTGTCCCTGATAGCCATGATAGTGCGGTCACTGAACTTGAGCCGGACATCCTTGAGAGTGAAGTCAAGTGGGCCTTAGGAAGCATTACTAACAACAAAGCTAGCGGAGGTGACAGTATTCCAGCTGAGCTATTTAAAATCCTAAAAGATGATGCTGTTAAAGTGCTGCACTCAATATGCCAACAAATTTGGAACACTCAACAGTGGCCACAAGACTGGAAAAGGCCAGTTTACATTCCAATTCCAAAGAAGGGCAATGCCAAAGAGTGTTCAAACTACCGTACAATTGCGTTCCTTTCACATGCCAGCAAGGTTATGCTCAAAATCCTACAAGCTAGGCTTCAGCAGTATGTGAACCGAGAACTACCGGAAGTACAAGCTGGGTTCCGAAGAGGCAGAGGAACTAGAGATCAAATCGCCAACTTTCACTGGATCATGGAGAAAGCAAGAGAATTCCAGAAAAACATCTATTTCTGCTTCATTTACTATGCTAAAGCCTTTGATTGTGTGGATCACAACAAACTGTGGCAAATTCTTAAAGAGATGGGAATACCAGACCACCTTACCTGTCTCCTGAGAAACCTGTACAAAGGTCAAGAAGCAAGAGTAAGAACCAGACATGGAACAACCGATTGGTTCAAAATTGGGAAAGGAGTACGACAAGGCTGCATATTCTTGCCCTGCTTATTTAACTTATATGCAGAGTACATCATGAGAAACACCGGGTTGGATGAATCACAGGTTGGAATTAAGATTGCTGGGTTATCAACAACCTCAGATATGCAGATGATACCACCCTAATGGGAGAAAGCGACGAGGATCTAAACAGCCTCTTGTTGAGGGTGAAAGTGGAGAG
The DNA here is from genome assembly GCF_057233095.1 of Heloderma suspectum. NCBI lineage: Eukaryota > Metazoa > Chordata > Lepidosauria > Squamata > Helodermatidae > Heloderma > Heloderma suspectum. Next base: position 156,022,059 of record NC_139459.1, on the reverse strand, counting down.
TGCAAAAGCTGGTTTGAAACTCAACATTAAAAAAACGAAGATCATGGCATGTGGCCCCATCACTTCCTGGCATATAGAAGGGGAAGAAATGGAAGCAGTGACAGATTTTATTTTCTTGGGCTCCAAGACCACCTCAGACGGTGACTGTAGCCATGAAATTAAAAGACGCTTGCTCCTTGGGAGGAAAGCTATGGCAAACCTAGACAGCATAGTAAGAAGCAGAGACATCACCTTGTCGACAAAGGTCTGTATAATCAAAGCTATGTTTTTCCCAGTAGCAACGTATGGCTGTGAGAGCTGGACTATAAGGAAGGCTGAGCGCCGAAGAATTGATGCTTTCGAACTGTGGTGCTGGAGAAGACTCTGACGAGTCCCCTGGACTGCAAGGAGGTCAAATCAGTCAATCCTAAAGGAAATCAACCCTGACTGCTCATTCGAAGGACAGATGCTGAAGCTCAAATATTTTGGCCACCTAATGTGAAGAGAAAACTCACTGGAAAAGACCCTGATGCTCGGAAAGATTCAAGGCAAAAGGAGAAGGGGACGGCAGAGGATGAGATGGCTAGATAGCATCACCGATGCAATGAATATGGACTTGAGCACACTCCGGGAGAGAGCACAGGAGAGGAAGGCCTGGCGTGCTATGGTCCATGGGGTCACGAAGAGTTGGACATGACTTAACGACTGAACAACAACTCTAACTCCCCCATTTTGGCTTGGAGGCTTCTAGTATTTGCATAGGAACACCTATACACGGTGTCCCTCCCCAGATTCCTCTGGCATGTGCATTTTTTGCTTTGGGATGTTGGACCCTTTGATTGGCTATTAAGTTCTACCATGTACTCCTGGCCTATTTCCTCCCTGTCTACTTTTGGGCAATCAAAAACATTTTCATCTTCATCACTTTGGGATGATTTAACCTGAACCGGATGCTTCCCAGCTCCTGTTGGCTTTCCCCCAGGCTTTAGTTTAAAAGTTGCTCTGCCACCTTTGTTATGTTTAGCTCCAGCAGTCTGGTTCCATTTTGGTTCAAGTGGAGCCCATCCCTCTTGTACAGGCCCAGCTTGTTCCAAAATGTTTTCTAACAATGCCTAACAAATCTGAACCCCTCCTCCCTGGAACACTGTCTTATCCACGCATTGAGACTCCTCAGCTTTGCCTGTCCAGCTGGTCCTTCACGTGGAGTAGCTAGCATTCCCGAGAAAGCCACCTTGGTGGTCCTGGATTTCAACCTCCTGCCTCGCAACCTAAATTTGACTTCCAGGACCTCACAACTACATTTCCCCACATCGTTGGTATCAACATGGACCCTGACAACTGACTCCTCCCCAGCACAATCTACTAGGCTATCTAGATGGTGCGTGATATCCGCAACCTTCGCACCAGGCACGCAGTTCACCATGTGATGTACACGCCCACCCAAACTCAGCTGTCTGTGTGTCTAACAGTTCAATCTTCCCCTACCACAAGCCCCCCTCTCCTTGGAAGAATGTCCCCAGTGTGAGAGGATATTTGCTCATCTTCTGAGGAATGGGTCCCTTCTAAGGGATCATTTCCCTCTTCCTCAGAATGACGCCTTCCTTCCCCGAGACCCGCATTCTCTGTGACAGCAGAGGAGCTGTCACCCTGGGAGTGGGACACAGCTAATACGTCCCTGAAGGTCTCATCCACCACCCTCTCTGCCTCTCTTGGCTTCTCCTGGTCAGTAACCTTGGCCTCAAGGGAACGAACAGAGAGCTCAATGCAAACACCAGGGAAGGTCTCACATCCTTCTCCAGCTCCAAGCTGTTAAAGAAGGTTGGGACTCAGAGCACCTCAGCCAGCCAGCACCCAAACAAGCCCCTGCTTCCCTTCCCCACCTCAAATGTTTGGAGCTGGAGGGCAGCGCAGAGGTTTGTCCCTTATTTCCTTGTGGAGGTGCAGTGCGCGGTCATAGACTAAGGCTAGCAATGGTATGTACATTTACCTAGGAGTAAGCACTGCTGAACACAGTGGGGCATCCATCTAAGTAAAAATGGACAGGACGGAACTGAAGAGAAGGGCTCTGGGCCTCAGATCTTTAAAGGCTGGCTGAAGAGCAGGGCCTCCAGGGCTGATCTTAAAGCATGGGTAGGTTTATTTGGGCGCAGGCAGTCCTTTGAATCTAAAGATCCACAGCTTGTGATAAAAGAAATATTTGTAACCTGTCCTTCTTCCAAAGTGATACACCAAATTATCCATTATATCCTATCCTTTTGATATAGGACAGACTTAATGATATCCACTTGTCCAAGGTGACCTAACTAGTTTCATGGCTGAGAACGGATTTGAACCTAGGTCTTCCCACAGCACTCTACCACACTGACAAATCTACGGAGTTTGCTGCTAGGGAGCGCGATTGATTGCTATAAAGCTCTGGTTAGCTCTGGCAATAGTCACACAATCCCAACATAAAATTAATTATTTTAATTCCGTTCTAATCTTTCTTGTTACTAACAGTTACAACTGAAGAGGAATTGGTTGTTGATTATGATGCCCCTGTATACTCCCAGATAAGCTTCCATGTCCAGAAACTCTGTAGTCTGTAATGCTCTTTAAAATACTTCTCGTAGCAGTATATGAAAGCAAGAATTTTAATTGACATCTAATTGTTTATTGTAATGAAGCTGCTACATACATTTAGTTGTGCTGTGGAAGTTGTTTCCCTTTGTCATGAAATCCGTGGCTATAAAAACTAGATATGAGCATACCATTTTCCCCTCTCCCAACTGATCTGCTTTGTCTGTCTCTTGCTGAGTGAAGAAAATGATATACCCCACTCCACCCCAAGCCTGGAAACTGAACTGAGCAGTTTTTCCTTTGGGAAAGAGCAAATACTTCCAGCGTGCTCAGATTTCAAATGAGATGCTGAAAGGGCCCATTTCGTCTCTGTATATTATCAACATACCACACATTTGAGAATCTCATAGCCCAAGCTAAGGCTACTCAGCCTCCCCAGGATGGGATTAAGAGATAACCATGGTCGAAACGGCTTATATAATCAGGAGTTCCCATGCTGACACTAAGGAAATTAAATTAATGGAGATGCTATTCAAACACACATGGAAATATGGAACTGAAATAAGTCAACATGATTAAAAGCTTGAATTAATTCATGCAAGCATGAAAGTTCCTGCCTTCATGAAAAACAGATCTGATAGGCAGACAGTTTCTGTGAGACCATTCATGCTTGGCAACCAGGATCTGCTTCATGAACTGGTTTAGTTAATTGCTCCATGTTTTAGGAGTTTTAGTAAACAATCAAAACCTTATAGTTGTGATCAGTGCTGATTAAATTATGAGGGAATCTATGAAGGAACTCTATCTATCTATCTATCTATCTATCTATCTATCTATCTATCTATCTATCATCTAGGAATGCTTCAGTAATTCAGGAGGTTTGATTGAGGACATAGATATTGTAGTTCTGCTGATGCAGACAATTATCCTGAGCTCACCTTTTGTGTAATTTGTTTTCTGTTGTTGGGGGGCTGGGGGGGGGGAGGGGAGATCAGCTGGTCGATGTAAAAACTGTTGAAAAGCTAACTGGGAGTGGGGTATGAATGGGCATGTATACCCATATGTACACCCCATAGAAAGTAATGGGTGTACCTGCATTAGGATGCATATTTGGATGAACATTCAATTTGTGCCCATAGTTGCTAAAAGTAAGGATATCCAAGACATGTTGCACAGTTTTGGTGGATATCCAAAATCATGGGCTGAAAAGCACAAAACTTTATGGAAATAAAGTGATATGCTTCTCACATCCCTAGACATACCATACGTTTATTTGCCAACTCAGGCACATTCTGAGTATGGATAACCTAGGAAGCAAATTTAGTGGTCAGGCAGGGCAGAAAAACGGTCTTGCTGAAATGCCCCTGTCCTTACCAAAAAATACTGGTGGATAATTGTATTACCACCATTTTTAAACTTAACTGAAATGACAGGTCCACAGTTAGTGCATTCCAACAGCACAGATCTGGCAATTACTGTGGACATAGGGGATCTGAAAAACTGTATATTTCCCCCACCTTACCACTCACTTTGGGAGCAGAGCTACCTCCACCTCTGAGGCAAGGGCTCCTGCGGGCTTGAGAACATTTGCTTTCCCTTCTGTGAGCTGATGCATATCCTGACACTGGTTGTACAAGTGATACCTGAGGACCTGGCTCAGGTGAGGGAGAGAAGGGGAGCAGACCCACCATCAGCTCTGATGAGGAGAGAGCTGCATCAGGCTCCTGCTTCCATCAACAGTCACCTGGCAGCAGCCATTTCATCAGGCTGCAGCAGAGGGAGAGATGAGAAGTGGGACCACTCCATTTGCTTGGCTGTGAGACAAGCAACTTTTGACTCCTCCTCTCCTTGAATTGCTTCTCTTCCAGCTGGTCATTATAAGAACTTTGTTAACTAAGAACTGAGTTTGTTCTTTTCCTCCTCCCTCCCATTCCCTTTTCAGTTTGTGTTGCGACTTTTAGATGGTAAGTCTGAGTGCGGGGACTGTCTTATTATTGATATTTGTAAGCTGCTGTAGGAGTCTGTTTTGGCTGAAGAGCAGGGTAAAAATACTTCAAATTAAATATATCTGTTATACAACTGGGCTAGTGGGAGGGTGCATAAGCTTAAGCCAAGCCCCTCCTGTCTGCTTTGAGACCAGAGAATGGTCACTATTTAGATGGTAAATAGTCAGCATTTCTGGAACAACAACCACTGTAACAGGTCTCTGGTTATGCATGTGGGGACCCTTGCAGTGGTGGCTGGTGCCCACGGGGGCTGGTAGGGCAGAGGATAGGGCAGCTAACAGTACGAGGAGCTAAGAGGTCACAGTAGGTGGGGCCAAGGAGTTGCAGTAGGTGGGACCTAAAGGTCACAGTTATTCACAGCAGCAACCCATTGCACAGACAAGGGAAATTGAAGCAAAATTAATATTAATGTCATGCTTGCAAAGCACAGGATGGGGGACAGGGAGAGATCTGCACAGCAATAAGCAAAAGTAGTCTTCTGGATCCATAGCAGCAACCTATTGCACAAAAAAAGCGCACAGAAAATTGAACAAGCTAACTTCAATATCCTGTGGGTTCTGGGGTGAAACACACAGCAACGCAACACACTCCTTTGGACGGACATTTTTTTGTTCCTGAAACAACCCCCAGGGTGCAGAAAAGGGAAACTGTCAAGTAACTTTAAGATCATGAATGCAAAGCATGGTGGGGGCAGAAGAGATCCCCACAGCAATATGAGAGTACTCCTTTGGATTCTGTCATGTCCTCTGGCCCTTGGACCTTCCAGTGTCCAGCAGAGGACTCGGATGAGGATGAGGCACAGGTTACTTCTGTGGAGGTAGGGCAGTCAGTACTCATTTAGGACTCTCCCAGCCACAGGAGACAGTCCTGCCATTGTCCTCTGACTCAGAGGATGAGTCCCTGGAAGAACCTCCATCTCCTCAGCCTCACAGAAGTCTAAGACTGCAAAATCGGGCAAGGCCCCAGGAGTGGTGGAACTGACTACACTACAGCCAGGTCTTGTCAGCCTATCTAAGGCTTCAGTTGACTTTAGCTCCTGCTGAGACAACAAACTCCTACTGCCCTAGTAGGAGACAGCTCCAGCCAGCAAGACCTGCTTGGAGCTGCTTAAGAGAGCTTCTGCTGTGACACTGCTTGTTGTGCCTTGGATTATCTTCCTTGACCGGACTATATCTGGTTAAGCTAACCTTGCCTGCCGAGACTTGACTGTAGTACACTGGACTTTATCTGCCTTGATCTGATTCTATCAGGTGCTACCAGCTTCCCATGTGAACCCCAAGTAATTAAAGAATGGGACAGACCTACATTTTCTGTTCCAGCAACAAAACCCATTGAACAGAAAAGGGAAAATGGGGTGAGTTATTTTAAGGTCATGAGTGCAAACGTTTGTGGGGTGTGCCTGACCCAGACTACAACATAAAAGCAGTCCTTTTTGAACCCACACTTTTGTGTAAGCCCCATTGAATCCAGGGGGATTAACATTTGAGTCGAGGTGGATAGGATTGCACAGTTAGGCAAGAATTGGCTTGAGAAGGACTGAAAGAGATCACCCACCCAATGAGTTCAGTGCCTCACAAATTCCTTTCTAAGCTACTACCGGCATTGTTTGCCTTCCAGTCCTATTCTTGACTCCCACTTACTACTTTGGAGATGCCCAGGAGATGCTCACCCCACTCTTGGCAGTTCATGCTCTTTCTCAAGAGTTAAGAAAAGATTCATACTGCTAGCCATGAAACACAACCCCCTCCCCTTTCCTCTTCCATTATATCTAAAAAACGGCACCCCCAACGGTTACAACACTTTTACAAGCTACACCGCAAAAACACAAATGGTGCCTCCAAGATTTTCCTTGTAGTAGAAGTATAGCCATCTGTACTTCGCTGAGCTCACCCTCCTGGGCGAGCCCTACCATTAGGCAGGGTGAGGCAGTCACTTCAGACAGCAGAAGCTGGTAGGTGGCAGCAAAGTGTTGGAGGAGAGAGCTGTGGCCCACATGGCCTGCCCTACACCCCCTAAGCTAGTCTGCTGCCTTCTAGTGTGGTGGAGGATGTTGTCCCATTGCCAGTGTTGAGGAAAGATTCAACTGCTAGCCCACTCAGCCTTTTTGTACATGGAACAGGAGGGGGTGTTATCTTATCCTTCGCCTCAGGCAAAATGTTGTGGGCTGGCTCTGTCACCCACTTCTTACTTTTAGGATTTGGAAGAAGTAAAAAAAGAGCAAAGGAGTATTACCATCCTCTGAGGTGGGGGGGGGTAACCCCCCCCAACACACACATCCAGGATGACATGAAGATAACTATTGGCATTTGACATGGACACCCCATTCCCTACCCAAGCACTGGGTCCTGTCCAAACAGAGGAGAACATATAATGGTGATATTTGGGAGGCAGACAGAATGGTCCTCATGAATGCCCTGCCTGCTCCCACTGCTGACTGCAAATGGGGAACCTACCGTGATTGTGCAATCATTAGCAAGGCCAGTAAAACACAAGCAAGCAGCAGTGAGTGGCACAAGAGCAGAAAAGCTAGGAAGTAATTTGTTGTGTTTGCGTCACATGTTTCATGGGCAAAGGGGCAAGGTGCTGCCGTGCCACATGTAGTAAAGAGCTGACCCTGAACCACTGCATCGTTCTCCCAATCTGAAAAGATAGGGAGTTTCACTGAGCAGTGTGAATAGTCCATTTGACAGTTTTGTCTGCCTTAGATGGGTATAAGTCATAAATGAGTGGCCATTTGACTCATGAGATGAGACTTTCACCATTTTTCCTGCAACTCAGCACTTTTAGTATAGGGACTGTCAAGCCAAACTGAATGCAGCTGCATTGCAACTGGAACAGTCTGAACTGCTGCCAATCCTCTGATTAATCACAATTGATTATTACTAGTGCTGTGCCGAAAATTTATCCCGCATGTTTTTCGACCAGCTTTGGTGCACTTTGGTCTGTGCAGGACTCCACGAGTGAGTGCACCACGCCAGCATAAGTTGTTTCACAGAACACACTTCTGGGTGGGGGTTGGAGTGAACATCATCTGACTGGCTGGGGCTGCTCAACCAATAAGAGAGGCTCCCCCCCCCCCGATTTCTCCTTCTATAAAGTCCTGGGAGGTTTCCTCCTGTGTCTCAACAAAAGCACTTTCCTTCTCTCCCTAACCTGTCATTACTTCCTTAAAGCATGAAACATTACAGAAACAAAGCTGTAGCTCCTTCTCTTTCCATTAAAGCTCCTGATGCTGCAATCGAGTGAATCTCTGCATTAACTACTCCCTTACAGCTGGTAAAGTGCTTCAGAGCCTTTAGGAGGCACAACCCTGTGAATACATGAAGCACCCTAGCTCCAACCAGCCCTTCCCTAATCACCTTTCTCCTTTCCCCTGAAGCTCCCGATGCTGTAAAACTGTGAATTAATTACTTCCAAAAAGAAAGGAAGTAAACATCAAATACAAGCCTCATTGAACACAATGGGAGTTACTTCTGAGTAGATACACACATGTTTGTGGTGGGAAAGACGGGGGCAGGAAACACAGGGATGGGAAAGCAGCGCCCTCTCTAACCCGATGCTGCGCATGATCAAAGGTGTGAATTAGTTACTTCCTAATGGCAATAAACCAAACAATGGAGAATCACAGCTTTGAGATAGGGCTTTATAGCCTTTAGGGAATTATTGCTTTAAAATGTGCTATTTCGTTTGAGGGGGAACTCTGTAAATTCTGAAGTACGCATTCAGGGGACAAGCCTCACGGTCCACAATGGGAGTTACTTCTGAGTAGACACTAATTGGTTTGTGCTGGAAAACACAGGATGGGAAGTACAGGGACAGGAAGCACCCCTTGTCTGGGGTCATGGTGAAAGGAACACCCCTGGGCAGGGCTGGCATACCCGAGGTAAATGTGGGGGTTGGGCCACGTAACAACTATACCATGGAGAACCCGACTTAAGGAAAATAATAGGACTTAAACTAGTCTCAGGAAATCCAGCTTCTCCAAGAAAAGCTTCAGGGTGGCTGCAGGATGGCCATGATGTCATGTGACCTGAATAACCTTGAAATGGAGCCAGCTCACAGCAAATAGACCATGGAGACACCCCCCAAGTGTGTGTAACTGAATGAGCAGCACATCCTCTTCTCTTTTGCCCCTACCTCCATTTCTTTCTCCCTCTTCCATCTCCCTTGTGCTGATATTTGTATCATAAACCTCTTGGGGCATGGATCTGTCCTCCCTTTCTCCATAAAGTGCCATCTACATGAATGGCACAATTTTCATCAATAATTTATAAAGTCAATTTCTTCCATTTGTTTTCCTAACCTTTTTACTCCTAATTTCTACACTTACATTTCTGTGCACAACACTTTTGATATAATGTTAAGAATACAGAATATACTGTATCCTGGTTTGCAACGCCTGCATAACAGTACAATGAATCAGCTATCTACCACATGCCAATGACACTACTGCATATTATCCTACATATAATGGGATGTACTTGCATTTCTGTTTTATCTTCCAAGTTTTATAGATTTCTTCTAAACACAGTACTCTGTTCATTTACTAAAATATAAAATCATTCTCCTAAAACACAAACTCCACCTTTTCTGAGGGTGCTGAAGGCCAGTTACTGTATTACGGTCCTTTTGTCTGTAGCGGTGGTCTCATCTTTCTCAGCCCTGATTAGAATCTTACCCGTATTTTGTCCAGAGTGAACGGAATTGTCCACAAAAGGCTCAGCTGGCTATTCGACACAACTCAACTCACTTTTGAATTATTTCCAGCTCTGTGCCAAACTGCAATCTGGTGAAAATCTTGGGGAAAATTATGGAAAACTGTAGTCAGGCTAAAGTAAAAACCAGTCCATTGCAGACAGCCTTGACTTGGGATAAAGTTAGTTCATACAGATTTCCCACAAAGATGGTAATATCAGGGCTAAGATGAAAGTTCTCCTCATTCATTTTTCAGATTGGATGTAATTATTTCAGGAAGAGGGTGGGGTCAACCCCCTGACACCCCCTTAATCATGGTAGTTACTCTTTGCAATCACCATTTCCCCCCTTTACTACTTCTTCAGTGTCATTTCCCCTCCCCCCACCCCTCTGTTTCGTTCCTCCTCAATTGATCCTGTTAAATTAGGATCAATTGAGGAGGAATTGTACCTTCCAGTACCAGAGGCAGTGAGCCTATGTACGTCAGTTGCTGGGGAACATAGGTGGGAGGGTGCTGTTGAGCTCATGCCCTGTTTGTGGGTTCCTGGTCGACAACTGGTTAGCCACTGTGTGAACAGAATGCTGGATTAGATGGACCCTTGGCCTGATCCAGTATGGCTCTTCCTATGTTCACTTACTGGACACGATGCCCCAATAACATCATGTCCTGATGGCAGCCAAACAGATCTGACTATTTGCTGATATCACAACAGATAAATTAAGTCCCTTCAGAATGAGGGCCAGGCTTCCTGTATTAGTTATGTGGGCAACTTCAGCTGATCACAAATGTTTTCACAACGATCCCTGCAAAACCAGGCCCTCTTTCTTTGATGAAGATTTTGCAAATTAGATTCCCCCTTTTGGCTCAGCCCCCCAAAATGCACAACATTACTGGCAAAATTCTAAACACATCCAGCCTTCATGCATCCTTTCTATTTTTCCAGAAGAATGAGCCTGGGCCTGGCCGGCTGCTCCGTGGAGCTGCCGCGGAGCACAGCTGGCTATCGAGGATTCCGGGGGGGAGGACCAGATCGCCTCCCCCCCGTCGAGGATTCTGGGGGGAGGGACGGAATGCCTCCCCCCCCCCATGAACAGAATCTGCGAAAAGGTAAGTCACTTTCGTACATCCCTACATGCGAACCCGGCAAGTGTGGATTCTGAGAGGGTTAAACAACCCTCACATAATCCATTGTCTCTTTTAGGGTTATACGAGGGTTGTTTAACCTTCACATAACCCATGCACACCAGGTTTGCACGTCACAACAACCCCCAAGTAAGGGTTGCTGTCAGGGTCCCCCTTATGACCTGGACTCCCTGAACAACTTGTTAAAGATCTGTTGCCTCCTTAAGAGTCCCACCTTCCTTCTTTTACCTTCCCCTTTCCTGTAACGTGGGGTTTAGGCTGCAGATGTGGTGTGATTGACATCCTAGACACCGGGTTTAACCACAAGAGTTTACTGGTAAATTAAAGCATGCAAATCACAACTAAAAGTATTTACACAATAGAGGTGAGTGTTACAAAAGGCATTAAGAGAAAATAAAAGTTGCAAAATGCAAGTTCCTTTACCCTAGTACTTAGACTCCTCTAGGCTGCTCCTTCCTGCTCTGGTTTTCTGACTGTGCTCTCACGCTCTCTTTATATACCCTCCTCCCTCAAAACTGAAAGTACTGTTCCAACCCTGAATAAATGAAACTTAACTGGGGAAGTGAAACTACTCGTCTCAGGAATACCCCTTCCCAACAACAACAAGCCCAGGCCTCTAAGCCTGACATGTTTTCCTTTGCCTCTGTAGGCTTCAAACCTTCAGTTGCATATTCAAAATGGCAGCTGCACATGCCCCACACACATCACAGCTGTCAAGTTGTGAGAACAGCCCCTCTGTCACTGACCTTAAAGTGGTAATTCTGGAGCAAAGAAACTTCAAAGAGAGATTAGAGCAAGAGACTGCTGAGTTAGAATTCATCAACAGGTTTAATTATATCACTATGACTTGGGATAAAGGATTTTTGTTTATCACAGTACATGTGTTAATTGGCTTTAACTAGTGGCAGAATGTTTGTGTTGTCACTAGGAATTGCTTTGTGAATGACCACTCTTAGGCTTTCTTCACATGGAGCTATTATCCTGCGATTGAGATTGCACCCTCACGGAACTTTGCGGGCTCTTTAAAAGAATGCCGTTAACCTCCAAGGCGTCTCCTGCCCTTTGTTCCATATTTAAATAAATCGCAGATAATGAGCTATAAAATTACCCTGTTGTGTTCCGCTTGAGTTTCTTCCATGAAAAGAGGAAAAGCGGCAAGAAGAGGAGCGAGATCAATGAAAGAAAATGGAAGACAATGGAAAATGGAAGAAAGAAATATGGGGAGAAGGAGGGGGGAGGGGGGAGTCGTTGTGATCCTGCATTTAAAATGGAAGCAGAAAGCCCCATTTTAAATGAAGGATTTTTGGTTGGTGTAGAGATGCCCCTAATAATGTGATTGTCACTCTCAGTACTTTCTGCGTTTAAATACAATAGGGATAAATGGCAGTCTCCTCTGGTCCCTGATAGTTGGTGATCGTCCAAGTTCTAGGCTCTTCCCTCCAAAGAGAAGGGGCAGAAGCAGCTGCAGTGCACATGGAGTCAGGAATTGGCTAAAAGGAAAGATGCCAACCCACAGAAACTGTCCTTCTATTGAACAGCAGTGTTTGCAGGAAGTTTGCCTCAGTACTGCATCCTCCCCTTAAGTAGCTTGCTCTGAAACTACATGGTCAAAAGAGTAGCCAAATAGTTCACATATTTTTAAAATACTGCTAAAAAAAGACCAGATGAGCACACAATGTTATGTGGCAAAATTGTTATAAGATATAGTGGCAGTACACAAATATAGTTTCTAGTCCTTAAAAGTTGGTTTGCATTTTCAGCAGCAAATTCCAAAACAACATGGAGAAACTGGGTGCTTGCATTCCTGAAAATCTTGGAATTTAGTCACACATTCTGCTTTGGAAATGTTTGGTCAAGGCCCTATATAACAGCCAGATCTACCAGAATGGGGCAGCAGCACATCACCCCTTAATCTCACATCAGCACCATCCAAGTGAGCCAGAGTGATGAAGTTGCTAGATTGTTGGACATAGACCACAAAGAATCAGCTTCTATCTCTGCTCAGCCACAAAACTTACTGAGTGACCCTGGGCCAGCCACTATTCTCTCAGCAGACAAACATTGCATCCTATATTGGTCCATTAGAAAAACAAAACACCAAAGTAACACTGGAGTAACATCTTTATTGGGACCAACTAAAAAGTTACAGAGAAGTGAGCAAGGTTTTTTGAGTTCAACAGAAATCTTCATCACATTGGGTACACATAGTCTTAAAATGGAATAGGGGAGATGTTAGGCAGACTTAATTAGGCTAGGCCATGGTTGGTGCAAAGATCTCAATTTTACTGAAGGCTACAGGGACAAAGAAAGGTGGTTGCTCTTCCTTTGAACAACGGCAGTTATTTAGTTCTGTCTCTAGCACTAAACGGAACAGAGAGCAGAAATAAAGAGAGCAGAAATCATAGAATCATAACATAATAGTCCTTATAGTAGCAAAAAGAAAACAAGGTAGTCCTTGTATTTTATTTATGTATTTATAAAAAAGTGTTATATACTGCCTTTCAGTGTTCACATTAGGCCCTAAGATAGTTCACATTCCAATACGTACCTTTTAATGCAGACAATAACAATCTTTGAAAGGTTACTTTAAAAAACAGAATCAAAAGAGAAGATTTAACAATCAGGAAAACCTTGGTGGAATAAAAACGTCTTCACTGCCCAGCTAAAAACCATCAAAGATGGGGCCAATTTAACATCCCACAGAAGAATGTTCCACAGCCATGGTGCTGCCACTGAAAAAATGGTTTTGTATCAGCACAAAGTATGCCTCCCTTGGCAGTGCAGGGTTTCTGATGATGACTACAACTGATGGACAGGGTGATGTGGAAGGAGATGACCCTTCAGATATCCTGGCCCACAGCCGTTTTAGTTTTTAGTTATAACCCAATGTTAAATTTTAGGTGGTGCAAGCAAACTTAGAAACTGTTAGCTAGCATGTGGAGGTTATGTTGTTTTCCCCATAGGGTGTAGAAGGCCAGGTACGCCTAGAATTCTGTGATATCCTTTTTGGATAGCTACATCCAGTACTTTCCAGAGAAAACAACCCAAGACCCTTTTACACCAAGCACAGTTTGTCTATTTTAGTTTTCCCCATTTAAGGCAACTATGATCTGTCAACTTGGGCCTTTTCATCTTACTCTGCATCCACCATCACCCTTTTTTCTTTCTGTTTTGCTTGACATTCAGTCTGATTAAGGGTTTTGATGAACTTGAAAGTTTACTCATTTCTATACGATTTATCCGTTGGTTTAGTAAGGATGTTATCCTACCATTATTTTGGGATTATCTCTCAGCACTATCTCACAGGGGTGTTTTGAAGATAAAGGGGGAGGGGCCATAATCTGCCCTGAACAATTTAGAGGAAGGGAGGGATAAAAGTGTAATAAATACATACATGGCAATGACTCACATGAACAGGACTTAACATTTGCAGGGAAGCTAAAACATTAACCGGCTTAATTATTTTACCAACAGTTCTGAACAGTGAGTTCAGCAACGGAACAGACTGCCCCTGGAGCTTTTAAGCAAAGACTGGATGGCCATCCAGCGGTGGTGTTGTAGCTGCATCCTGTACTGGAGAGCCTACATTAAGCAGGGGGGTGGGCAGCTTTCAGGGGTCGGGGACTCGCCCCTGTAGACTCCACTGGGGGGTACACCACTGCCCCCATCTTCCCTGCTGCTGCAATCCAGCGGCACAGCAGAACAGCAGGAGGCCTCTTTTAAAATCAGTGGCTTGCTGTTGAATTTTTGCAATGCAGCAGTAGTGGCAGCAAGAAGAGGTTATTCTGCTTTAAAATAGCCCTATTTTTCCCACTATCACCAAAATTTGGTAGCAAACTGCTGACCTTCCTCTAAAAAGGGCCTTCCCCCCTCCTCTTTCTGCCACATCACCAAATCTTAGTGGCAGACCGCAAAAAGGCCAGGGAGGCACACGTGGGCTACAGGCCATGCATTGTCCATCCCTGGACTGGATGATCTTCCAACTCTTAGGATTCTATTCTATGCAGCTTTATAGAATCAGAGTGCAGCTGATTTAGCCAGGTACTTAGCTGGAAGAAATTGTTTTGCTCCAAGCAACAGGGCTACTTTCAAGGCTGATGTTAGAAAGTTCAATACTTCTATGCACTGTAAAGTAAAACAGCTCATACATAAGTACTCTGTTAGAGCCAAGATAGCGGGCATACGGCTAGGTTTTTCCCTTCTGCCCCACACTAACCCTCACACCTGCCCCCAGGCAGGTTACTTTTCTGTAGAATGCCAGTCTGCTCTGGCATTCTACCCATTTCAGCCCTTCCTTGGCCCTTAAAGAAATGATTGCTCTTTATTCTTGCACCCATCTGTGGCAGACTGATAAATAATGCAGCACACCTCCCTCAGATGGCAGAAAAAAGTGTCAGTGACAACTTTTTCTCATGTGAAGTGTTCCTCCACAGCTATTAATTTGCAGCCACTGTGTTCAACAAGCCTCAAACGTTCAGCAGAAATGGTGACAAAAGCATCTATGACACTTCTTCTGCGCACAGAAAGTACCCTAAATTCACATAGTGATGCAGGTCAGGAGCATTCCTTAATCTGAGAAATCACTTCATCTGGTACTATAAACCAGAAGCAGATCATTGGGGAAAATGTGTATAGTGGATATGTGAAAGTCCCAAAACTAAACTATTATTACAATTCAATGGAAACACCCAGGGCAGAATTGGATAGGAGGAAAAGACACAAGTGCAGGGAAAATTGTCCCTGGAAGGTCCTAGGCCCAGGACTGTTATGATCTCTGAAGGGATTATGCAGGCCCAATCACTCCTCCAGGCACTTGCTGCAAAAGTGAAACCCTTTCTTCTGGTTCACTCAAATGGCCTGCTCATGCTGGGCCTTCTGGCTGATCTCTTGAAGAGACAGAACATAACACATGATTGTCCTTTGCACAGGGAAGAAAAGATCTTCAGAGAACATCCAAATTGGCCCTTAGAAACAAGCGAAGTGGGACATTTCCTTCAAATAATGTGTTTAAGAGTCATCAGAAACTATGACAACAGCCAATCATTCAGTCCTTTTATTTGTTTAAGTCAGCTTTCCCCAACCTGGTACCCTCCACACGTGTTGAACTACAACTTCCACCATGCTGGCTGGTTCAATACCTCTGGAGCCCGCCAGTTTGAGGAAAACTGATTTAAACAATAAATTATAACAAAATGGTAATTACACACACACACACACACACCCAATATTACCTAATAAGAATTCAAATAAGAATCCAAGTAGACTCGTGACAGTGAATGCAGCTAAGAAAACTACCATCTCCATCACCATGGCATCCTCACGGTGATTCTCTTCTGCATTGTGAGTGATCCTCAGGCTGCTGGAGAGGGAAAGCCAGAACATCCGGAAGTTCATTGTGAACAATTTACTTAATTCTTTGTGGATGAAATTGCTCAGATTTGTCTCGAATTATAGGGGCAGGTCACATGGATGGAATCCTGGCAGTGGCCTGTCCAACTGGTTTGGATTCTTTTCAACTTGTGGATCTTGAGGAGGTGGACAAGGTGTCTGGAGAGGAGAGGGCTACCGCTTGTCTGTTCAATGGGATGGGGCTGGCCACATTGTTAAGAACAAGTTATGAATGCTTCTTATGGGAGGAGCATGTTCCCTCATGCTTGAAGGAAGCAGTAATAGAAGTAATTAAAGACATGACCCAACAGATTTGGAAGTTACAGGCCAGCCTGAAGTATTCCACTGTTGTTCGAGGTGACTGAGAAAGTCTTGAAACTCTAGGTGCATTTGGATGATACTGATTATCTTGCACCCATTTCAATCAGGCAGTCAACTGGGAGATGACTTAAGCCAGAAATTGGATTGGGGGGAGTTGAGCCCTATTAGTTATCCTGGACTTCTCAGTGGCTTTTGATACTATTGACCATGGTATCATTCTGGATTGTCTGCCAGGTCTGGGCCTTGGAGGCATTGTATTACAGTGGTTCTGGTCCTTCCTGGCGGGTCATGCATAGATGGTGATATTTGGGGACTACTGTGTGCCCCCCACCCCACTTTCCATTGATCTATGCTATCTCACAGGGTTCCGTTCTGTCCCCTGTGTTATTTATCATCTACATGAAACATCTACATGGGAGAGGTAATCTGGAGCTTTGAAGTGAGATGCCATCAATATGCTGGTGACACTCAGCTCTACTAGTCTTTGTAACCTGACTCCAGGTAAGCCGCCAACACCCTTAAACATTGCCTAAGTTTGATTACCCTAACCTGATTAGATTGAATTAGGTTGAAGCTCAGGGACTGGGATTCAACCTGTTCTGGATGCAGTTGTGCTCCCCCTTAAAGATCAGATTC
This sequence comes from Heloderma suspectum, assembly GCF_057233095.1. NCBI lineage: Eukaryota > Metazoa > Chordata > Lepidosauria > Squamata > Helodermatidae > Heloderma > Heloderma suspectum. The sequence continues at coordinate 156,005,331 of NC_139459.1, read as the reverse complement.
ATAGCATAGGAGTGCTCCTAAATCATACAGTGTCCCTGGATCTTTAGGAGGCTGTGGTGGCAAGGAATGTGTTTGCGCAACTATGTTTAGTGCACCAGCTGTGACTGTTTCTGAGTCACTCTGAACTGGCAACAGTAATCCATGCCTTGGTTACATCACAGTTAGACTATTGCAATGCAATCTGTGTTGGGCTACCCATGAAGAACATCTGGAAGCTTCAATTGCTCCAAATGTGGCAGCTAGGCTGCTAGCCAGTAGTACGTGGTATTGTGATTACATCACTCCAATACTGAAAGATTTGCACTGCTTACCAGTTGTTTTCCAGGATCAATTCATGGTGTTGATTTTAACCGTTAAAGCTCTAAATGGCTTAGGGCCTGGCTATCTGAGGGCTGAATCTGTTCTATTACTATGATCCGCAGGACAGGCCCTTTTGAAGACACCCTTGCTTACAGAGGCCCACTTGTTGTTGTTGGGCATGCGGGAAAGAGCTTTCTCCTGTGTTACTCTCAGACTCTGGAACATGCTATCTCTGGAGCTACGTATGACTGGTCCCTACTCCCTCTGCATTCAGGAAGAGGGTAAAGATACATCTTTTTAATTTGCCTTTTTAAATTGTTTTAATGGTTTTTAATGTTTTACTATAGTTCCATTTGTTTCTGGTTTTGTTTTCTGAATTTTTGTAAAACGCCTTGGTTGATTCTAGAAAGGCAGTATAGAAATGCAACAAATAAATAAATAACTCATAACATTTCTCAATTTGGCAAATAAGAAATGCCTAAAGGAAGTTCTAATTCTTCTTACTACCTTGTAAATAGAGGAGCAAGTAATGAAAAATCTCTTCAACTATGCCCTTCCCACAATATAGTGCCTCAGATTATATGGACTATTTCTAAAACTGTCCAACACAGTCAAAAACATCTGCTGGTGAAACCATGAGAGGGTCATAGATCTACTAATGAGAAACTTGGTAAGATCTGTTAAATAATAACATTCATAGCTATCATCCATTCCTGGAAAGGGCAGCTTTGTCTGTGGTTATACATGCTGCAGTTTCATCAAGCCTTCAGTAGAAGTTTACTCATTTCCCCCTTGGTCTGCAGGCAAAGTTAAACAACTTTAGTTGCTCCACAAGGGAGAGGATTCCCTCCATGCACCCCAGACCAGATTGGGAGACTGGAGGAACCTCTCAAGTCTGTACTGAAATCAACTCTTAACTTGCTATGCCAACCAACCACCTGAGAAGAGGAAACTGAGAAAAGATAGCAGGCATATTCCCAAGAATTCCTACTTGCACCCCCAGATCTATGCTGAAGTTGGAACCCTTGGTCCTGTGGACAATAGTGGTGGGTGGAATGTTATGGACCTGACTCTCTGGTCCTTCATAAAAACTTCTTGCCGTATATCCTAGATTTTCTTGTCTCCCTGTGGTCCTTGCCCACCATCTTTCCCACCATATACCCTGTTGGTAAATGATTCCTTCCATGGACAATAATGCTTCAACACATTCTCCGAATAGCCCAGTTACTTTAATCCTTGCCTTTCATCCTCTAAGCTGTCAGCTAAAAGAACTCCAGGTGAGGGTGCAATGCTGTGCCTGCCTGAGCAGGTTTTTGTATCCCAGTAACCTCAAGCAGTTCTGCACTGACATCATCACTAGGTCTGGCTCATTGCGGTTAATGTGGTGGTATCAGAATGACATCTGATACTAGGTTCTGCATGTGTTTGACGTTCATTGGTGCTAGCAGAATTGTCTGTTCATGTATGCCTTCATGGAAATGTCACCCATCTGGACAGGCATGGGGTGTTTGCAGATCCTGAAAGACCAGTAGTGCCAGTTTGATGACTGTTAGTTCCAGCTGATGTATTCTTCTCTTATCTTCTGCCACTGTCTACTCTCCTTGCTTCAGGTGATCACCTACATCACCTGAAGCACCTCCCTCCTCCACATTCAAAGCGGTTTGCATCCATAATGATCAGACTCCTGTCTAGAACCACTAGATAGAATAGAATCATAGAATAGTAGGGTTGGAAGGGGCCTACAAGGCCATCGAGTCCAACCCCCTGCTCAGTGCAGGAATCCAAGTCAGAGCATCCCTGACAAATGGCTGTCCAGCCTCGTCTTGAAGGCCTCCAGTGTGGGAGAGCCCACCACCTCCCCAGGTAATTGGTTCCATTGCCGTATTGCTCTGACACTCAGGAAGTTTTTCCTGATGTTCAGTCGGAATCTGGCTTCCTGTAACTTGAGCCCATTATTCCGTGTCCTGCACTCTGGGATGATCAAGAAGAGATCCTGGCCTTCCTCTCTGTGACAGCCTTTCAAGTACTTGAAGAGCGCTATCATATCTCCCCTCAGTCTTCTCTTCTCAAGGCTAAACATGCCCAGTTCTTTCAGTCTCTCTTCATAGGGCTTTGTTTCCAGTCCCCTGATCATCTTTGTTGCCCTCCTTTGAACCCTCTCCAGCTTGTCTGCATCCTTCTTAAAGTGTGGTGCCCAGAACTGGACACAGTACTCCAGATGAGGCCTAACCAGTGCTGAGTAGAGGGGAACTAGCACTTCCTGGGATTTGGAAGCGATGCTTCTATGAATGCAGCCCAAAATAGCATTTGCCTTTTTTGCAGCCACATCACATTGTTGGCTCATATTCAGCTTGTGATCGACGACAATTCCAAGATCCTTCTTGCTCGTAGTGTGGTTGAGCCACGTATCCCCCATCTTGTAACTGTGCATTTGGTTTCTTTTTCCTAGGTGCAGAACTTGGCATTTGTCCCTATTAAATGCCATTCTGTTGTTTTCTGCCCAGCACTCCAGTCTATCCAGATCACTTTGAATTTTGTTTCTGTCTTCCAAAGTATTAGCTATCCCTCCCAATTTTGTGTCATCTGCAAATTTGATCAGCATTCCCTGCACCTCCTCCTCCAAGTCATTAATAAAAATATTGAAGAGCACTGGGCCCAGGACTGAGCCCTGCGGTACCCCACTCGTTACCTCTCCCCAGCTTGAGAAGGTCCCATTGATAAGCACTCTTTGAGTCCGATTCTGTAGCCAACTGTGGATCCACCGGATCGTTGTTTCATCTAGCCCACTTCGAGCTAGTTTGCTCATCAGGATATCATGGGGCACTTTGTCGAAAGCTTTGCTGAAGTCGAGGTATATGATGTCTACAGCATTCCCACGGTCTACAAGGGAGGTGACTTGATCAAAAAATGAGATCAGATTTGTCTGGCAGGACTTGTTTTTGACAAATCCTTGTTGGCTTCGAGTAATCACGGCATTGTTGTCAAGGTGCTTCCAGATGGATTGCTTTATGATCTGCTCCAGAATTTTCCCAGGGATTGATGTCAGACTGACTGGTCTGTAGTTCCCAGGTTCCTCCTTTTTACCCTTTTTGAAGATAGGGACAACGTTAGCCCTCCTCCAGTCATCTGGCACTTCCCCGGTCCTCCATGATTTCTCAAAGAGAATAGACAGCGGTTCTGAGAGTTCTTCTGCCAGTTCCTTTATGACTCTAGGATGCAGTTCATCTGGCCCTGGAGATTTGAACTCATTCAAAGTAATGAGGTGTTCCTTGACCATATGCCTGTCGATCTCAAGCTGCAATCCTGCCCCTTCAGCCTGTACTTCACCTTTGCCAGGGGGGTCATAGACCCTCTTTTGGGAGAAGACTGAGCCAAAGTAGGAATTGAGCACCTCTGCCTTTTCTTTGTCCTCTGTTATCATTTTGCCATCCTTATTTAATAGCTGAACAACCATTTCTTTCCTCTGCCTTTTACTATGCACGTAGCTGAAGAAAGCCTTTTTGTTGTTTTTAGCATCCCTCGCTAACCTCACCTCGTTCTCCACTTTAGCCTTCCTGACGCCATCCCTGCAATTCTGTGCTACCTGCCTGTACTCTTCCTTTGTTACTTGGCCTTCTTTCCACTTCCTATATGTGTCCTTTTTTGTTTTCAGGTCATCCCTAAGCTTTTTGTGAAGCCACATTGGCTTCTTCTGTTGTCTTCCACCTTTTCTTCTTGTTGGAATTGTTTGTGATTGTGCCTTGAGAATTTCCTTTTTTAAAAGTTCCCACCCATCTTGGACTCCTTTTCTCGCTAGCATTGCTTGCCATGGGACCTTACTGATCATTGTTCTGAGTTTATTAAAATCAGCTTTCCTAAAATCCAGGGTACGCGTTTGAGTATACTCGGCTTTTGCTTCCCTTAGAACCAAGAACTCAAGTACAACATGGTCGCTTTCCCCCAGAGTTCCTGTAACTGCTACTTTATCCACTAAGTCATCTCTGTTGGTTAGGATCAAGTCAAGGATAGCCGATCCTCTAGTTCCTTCCTCTACTTTCTGTAGGAGGAAGTTATCCGCCACACAAGTCAGGAATTTCCTGGAGGGGCCATGTTTTGCAGAATTTGTCTCCCAACAAATATCGGGGAAATTGAAGTCCCCCATTACTACTACATCATGCTTCCTTAAAACATTGGCTATTTGCTTTTCAAAAGTTTCATCCTTGTCTTCTCCTTGATTGGGTGGCCGGTAGCAGACTCCGACCACCAGGTTCCTTTTATTCTTTGCTCCATTTATTTCAACCCAGATGCTCTCAATGGGGCTACCAAGCTCCTCCTCCTGTATTTCTGTGCAGAGATATGTATTTTTCACATACAGTGCAACCCCGCCTCCCTTTCTGTTCCTCCTGTTCTTTTTGAACAAGTTATATCCTTCAACTGCTGTATTCCAGTCATGAGAGTCATCCCACCAAGTCTCAGTTATACCTATCAAGTCATAATTTCCCTCCTGTATTAAGAGTTCAAGTTCGTTCTGTTTGTTTCCCATACTCTGGGCATTAGTATATAGACATCGAAGACCATGTGCTTCATAGTTTGGCTTTCTTCCTACCTGTGTCTGAAGACTATTATTGGACGCTATCAGAGCTGTTCTCTCCATTGCAGTGCATGCACCTACGTCCATTGTTACCCCCAACATTACATCTCCCTTCCCCGTAGGATTCAGTTTAAAGCCCTCCTGATGAAGTTCTTCATGCTGTGGCCAAACACATTCTTCCCAGCCTTTGTGAGGTGCAACCCATCCCTAGCCAACAGCCCATCTTCCAGGAAGTATAGCCCGTGGTCCCAGAATCCAAATCTCTCTCGTCGGCACCACCTTCGTAGCCAGTCATTCACCTGGAGTATTTTTCGTTCCCTTTCTATCCCTCTTCTAACTACTGGAAGGATGGATGAGAAAACTATCTGGGCCCCAAAGTTCTTGAGTTTCCTGCCCAAAGCTTCAAAGTCTGACGTGATCTCTTCGTAGCTCCGCTATTCCTTGTGTCAATCTTGGGGTAACAGCCATCAGTACTGGGAGAGGTGCCGATACCGTGGGGGATGTGTACATAGAGGGTCCTATGCTGATAGTTCATCTTGGTAAGAAAGCAAACTCCTTTGAAGAGGCCTTCAGTGAAACCTTGACCACTCTTTGATAGGATTCCATGGCTTGATGGGACCCCTGAAGTTGTGTTGATGTCACAATACTTCATAGACCTTCTCATGGTGGCTGCCTGTTCCTTGAGTTCCTGCTGACTCTCTGGTGATGAAAACACCATGAATGTGCTGTACTCACGGTGGCACCAAGGTGTTCTAGGGACCATTCCAGGACCAGAGCACCCTTGCCATGCTGAGCATGAAAATTCATACATATTTGTATGCATTTCTTGCAATATATACATTATTGAATGCATTTCTGACAATGTATGCATTTTTGTATGCGTTTCTGCTAATGTAAGCATTAACAGAAATGCAAACACAACTGAATGCATTAGGAGAATTGAGAACACAAATCTGGAGGGCACCATGCTGGTCTATGGTGTGTGTTTACATTGTTTTAACATTTAGTGTTTGGAAAGGAGAGGGTTAACAGAGGCAGAAGGTGGATTGAGCCCCCCTTCATAGTCAGTGGTAAAGTTGCCAGATACAAAGCTGCCAGTCAACTTTGCTGCGGGCAAAGTTTTCTGAGAAGTTGTGGGCACTTACGTAGGTGGACACTTCTGCATCACCCCAAAAGAGGAAATGTATGACAAAAGAGAAAAGAAAAAAAGAGGGGACAGATTTGCATAAAATATGCATACGTTAATTTATATGTATAGACACAAATTTAGAAAATAGTTACTATAATTTAAATAGAAATATCAACAGAATGGGGAAGAAGACTATGATCAAGCGGCCTGTGTGCCTGCTCAGTCTGTTGTCCAGGTGCTGACTGTTGATGAGCAACTTCATGACACCTGCCTTTTCCTCTTAGGGTGCTTTTTCTCTATCCAGTTAATGCAGACTTGGACTGCAAAAGCCCTTCCTCTGACAGCCCATTAGAATTCCATATTTCCAATAAAGCCAAAGACATTAAAATGTACATTAATTTGAAAATCCTGCATGTGCACTAAGTGATAAACAAATGAGAATCCTGCAATTAAGACGGCAGTAGAAAGCAACGTTTTGTATACACAGACTACAGATGTAAACCACAACGCACCAACACTTTGATTACCTTATCTCATCATTTCCATTATAATAAATCTCTCAGAGGTTCAGCTATAAAATCATTATTCTGGGATAAGAGCATGCTAGGTTAACCTTCAGTCTGAAAATATATCTAGCTTCACTGATTATTTTTTGCATATGTGGATTTAAGTAGTTTCCACCACTGAAATTAATGCAGATTAAAAATAATAAAATAAAAATGGCAGCCTGACATTTATTGTGCTTTTCCACAAAAGTAGACCATCAGAAATGTAGAAATAAATAATGGACAGGCTCTGAAAGTTTCTGCTCTTTTGTCAAACGAAAGTTAGTTGAAATTCACAAAACATTTTATGGAAGAATCATGTACTATGTCAATGTCACCTCTGCACAACCAGCAGTATTCAATAAGAAGGTACCTTTTCATATATGAAGAAAGGACAAAACTCCAGAGTTGTCCTCTACACTTCAACAAACTGTGTTTATTGAAGCGGGAAAGAGCTGGGGATTAGAGAATTGCACAAAGATATACATAAAGGTAAGGAATGTTGATTATGTAACAGTACGCAGCAAGAGTAGGGTAGTTCATTTATTCTCAGCTGGTAGAAGGGATCACACCCCAGTCTAAAGTGGGTTGTGTCACCACCATTACCGGCAGTACCATGTTGTATTTGTGGGCTTTTTTTTAATTCTGGTCTTTTATAAAAGAAAGAAAGGCAGAAGGGGAAAGAATAGAAAAATAGAGAAAGGGACAAAGAGAGACAGTGATGGTTAAAAATACCATTCAGTATAGTATGGTGTCTAGGAGATGGAGCTATGAATCAGGAGGTCTCCAGTGTGAATTTCACTTCTGCTACAAAGTCATCAGGTGGCCTTAGGCAGGCCACTCTCTCTCAGCCTCAGTCCCTTCCATCTGCAATATGGGGGATAATTACACTTACCTACTCTACAGGTCTATTGTAATGTATGCAAAATATTCTGAACACCAAAAATGCTAAGCTTGGGGCTAGACATAGCTCCCAGGTGCAAAAAGGTTGAACTACTGCAGGTGCAATGGACAGGGTATAAAGAAAGTCTATGAATACACTGAGTCACACCTGAAGTTAATGAACTGTAATTCACAGTTCCAAGCTGTGAGCGGGAGGGAGACAAAGCAGGCTGGTGAGGCGAAAGAGAGAAATAAAAGTGCCCAAGAAATCGGGGAGGCAAGGGGCTCAATATTAAATTGTGATTCAAAGTAATGATTTGGGCTTCTGCTTTGCATTACAACCAATATTTGGCTTCTGTTCACAGCCATTTCACAGAACAATTTTTGCACTGTAAACCCACTTAAATATTACTGTGCACACAGATTCCAAGTGCCTACATAGCCTCATATCGACATAGAAGTTCAAAACTCACAAGCAAGATGAAAACAAAATCCAACATGCAAGGATGCCAAATACCTACCTTTGAGTCATAATCTTATAAGCATCTGGCAGATAACAACGGATATTCTCCATCTGAGCAGGATCAGAGTCACAGATTTTATCATCTGTCCTGCCATAGTTGGCACTTTCAATCATGATAACATCTGTTCCTGGGCAGCGCAGTTCTATTGGGTAGCTTTCACAGGATAGTTCCCTCCGGACCACTGCCATAGGAACAGGGGCACGACTAAAAGCTGTAGAGAGGAGAGAAACAGTTATATTTAATATGAACAGCAGGATTCAAAACAGAGATTTTGTTCCATAAGACAGACTCAGGGGAGACATTTTAATTGTACCATGTCATTTTCTAAAATAACTTACAGAATTACAAGTACCCCCCTATGTAGCCTTTTAAACTCATATTTGTGTCTACTCACATATTATAACACTCAAAACTTACATATGCTTCTTATTAAAATCTGTTTGGGACAAGATTTCTGCTGCAACACAACTAATGTGATCAATGCAAGACATTCTATATCAGATTATTCCCTAAATCAGCTGCCACTAACTAGATAAAAATTTTAAAATACCGTGTTCTAGCTACATCTTTTAAGTAGGGATGGCAGAGAATTTCTCCCCGAATCTTCGGGGGGCCGAGCGCCAACGCATTCGGCCCCCCGAAATCGGCGGTGAAATTCTCCGCCCCCCCCGGGATGGGACTTAACTTTGGTGAATGTCCCTCCTGACGGCGGGTCCCGGTGGCGGTTCGTCGGCCTTTCATCGGGGGCGGCAGCCTGTCTTCCGACCGGCTGCCACTGCCGCCATTACAAGGTAAAGTGTTAAAAAACAAAACAAAACCCCATGATAGGCTACGTAACGATTAACGTAGCCTATCACGGCTAGATTTCCAAAGTCAGCCATGACAGGCTACGTAAATCGTTACATAGCCTATCACGGGTGACTTTGGAAATCTAGCCGTGATAGGCTACGTTAATCGTTACGTAGCCTATCACGGGATTTTGGGGGGGGGGTTACACTTTGTTTCGCGGCCGGGGAGACGGGGCGCTTCTCCCCGGCCTGAATTTCGGCCGGGCGAGGTGGGAAGCCTCCCCCCCCGGCCTGAATTTCGGGACAGCTCCCCCCCCTCGCCTGAACTTCGGGGGGCGAAGCGAAGCGCCTCCCCCCACCGCGAAGCACCCCTGCGAAAAGGTAAGTGACTTTCGTACATCCCTACTTTTAAGGTGACACGCTGATAGGGGTTAGGAATGTATCCTGTTATTTATTTCATTTATATCCCACATTTTTTTCTTCCTAAGGAACCCGTACATAATCCTCTTCCTCTGCATTTTATCCTCACAACAACAAGCCTGTGAGGTAGGTTGGGCTGAGAGTCTGTGACTGGCCCAAAGTCACCCAGTGAGCTTCCATGGGTGAGTGATGACTAGAACCCAGATCTCCTGATTACCAGTCCAATACTTTAGCCAGTACGCCACACTGGCTCTGTTATAACACACTATTCCAAATATTTCCCATTTAAATGAGCATGGCTTTATATCATAACGTAGTAGTTTTTATATTAAGTCATAGTATGATAAAAGGAAGAATTGTATGTCAATAGACATATATATTTAAAAGGCTAGAAGTTGGTGAGGAGTGTTTATTTATTTATTTATTTATTTATTTAATGTCTTTATTAGCCATCTTTCAAGACTGCAATCATGTGTTTTTTCATAAGACTAAAATATTTTGAATATTGAAGCTGTAATGTTTTCATATTTTGTATGTAGTTTATTGTCATTTGTGTTACATATTGTTTAAATAGTGAGCCTGTAAGCTGCATCATGTGTTGTGTATATTATGGCTAGTTAGTGTAGTATTTGTTTTATAGAGTCTGTTACATTGGGTGGTCTTTTACATTGTATAATTTTGTATTTGTTTTCACACAAATGAAGAACTGTTACTAGTAAACTAAAACTAATGAAATACATACATTCTCTTCCCCTCCACTCAACAATCCACTCAGCCATCAGAAACTCTTCCCCAAAATAGGTTCTTTTTTAAAAGGTGTGTATCAGATTCAGATGTCCTGAATTCCAAAACAAATCAGGCTAATTCAGATAGATTCTGGACATTCTTGAATTCTTGAACATTCTATTTGTTCAAAGCTAAGCAAGGGTCTGCCAAATTGCGCCAAAGAACCCATTCTTGAGTTCCCAAGAATGATGCCAAGATTCCAAGATTCAGAGAGACACAGACACAGGGTCTGTAAAAATGGATACGTTTCCTCCAAAAACTCTCCATATACAAAAAATACCAGGGTGGGGAGAGGGGAGTGTAATTTTGCTCTAGGTTCAGATCAGGGAATAACTTTCCCAGGGTTCTCCTTTTTACTTCCAATCACAGTGCTTTTCGGAAGAATGTAAAAGGAAATTATCAGAAAACATCCTGTGTTTTTACTGCATTTTGTGACTGTGAGTCTGTGGCAATAGAGACAGCAGCAGTGCTCAGGGCTTCTGGGAATGGCTTTAATCATTTCCATCACTACTTGAGAACCAGGGGAGCTGCCTGTACCCCCATCACCTGTTCTGTGGGTGACAAATGTGACACCAATTCTCCGAGCAGGTATATACAACTCCATCAAGACCTCAGCCTCTCCCAGATATGCCCTGCTGGGTACTCAGTTCAGTAACAGAATAGATCAGAGTGCCAGGGGCGTTGCTGTAGTCCATAGAAATTCCATCTCTCTTTCTCCAGGCTTCCTATTCAATTTGAGTGTGAATAGAGTGTCTGTATCTTCTCTTGGGTACTGAAGACAGATTAGGGATTCTGTGGGTGTATTGCCCACCCTGCTGCCCAACTCTCTCCCTGCCTGAGACGACAGAGGTGGTCTCAGATTTGCTGTTGAGGACTCCCAGAATGATGGTTCTGGAGGCCTTCAATATCAATGTCAGGGACACTGAGGCTGCTCAAGATTTCATGGTCACCATGACAACAATGGGGCTGTCCCAAAAAGTCATCAGCACAACTCATGCAGCTAGTCACACTCTGGATCTGTTTTTCTCTACTGGACAGGATGATGGTGGTCTGAAGGTGGAGGATTTTACATCTATTCCCTTGTCATGGTCAAACCACTTCCTGATAGGGATGTTAAGAGAATTCCACCACAGACTCCATGACAGTGGGAGTCCGTTCCCCCCTGGAGTCCGTGGCAGAATGGAGCACTCCCCCCCGCCACCCCGCGAAATTTTCCCAGGACGGACCCTACCTGGCGTCGTCCGGTCCGTTCACTGCCCCGGTCTGCGACTGTGAATGGCTGCCCTGGTCTGCGGCCACCATTTGCCTCCCTGCGTTAGCTGTGATAGGCTACGTAAGTATTTACGTAGCCTACAACGGCAAAGAGCAGGGATGCAAATGGTGGCCGCTACACCATTTGCATCCCTGCTCTTTGCCATGATAGGCTATGTATATATTTACGTAGCCTATCACGGCTAATGCAGGGAGGCAAATGGTGCCCGCTACACCGGACGCCATTTGCGGCCACAGCCCAGCAGCGGACGGAAGTCCGGCTGCGGGAGGGCCTGGCTGGCAGCTCTGCGGACTCACTGCAGAGTGGAGCCAGCCAGGGAGTATTCTGGAGGGAGGAACGGATCACCTCCCCCCCCCCCCGCGGATGTCCCCACCCAGAACAGGGTAAGTAATCCGCCCATTCCCTACTTCCTGATGAGATTTAGGCTTGCAGTAACTATTCCGTTCTACAGCGGTGGGGGAGCTATTAGGATGGTCTGGTCCCAGAGACTACTGGATTCCAGAGGACTCTGTGAGATTTTCTAGCTAGTATGATCAGTGCTCCTGTCAAAGACCTTGAGGGGATCTCTGTGACAGTGGGAAAATTAGGGATGGCGGAGAATTCCACCATGGATTCCAGTGAGTCTACAGAATCCGGCCTCCCGGAATCCGTGGCAGAATGGCCTCCTGCCCTCTGCCCCCCCTGCGGAATCCCCCGGGACAGCACTTACCTGGGGCGGATGTGGCGGTGGCGGGTGTGGTGGCGGATTCGACGGCGGCGGGTGTGGCGGGTGCGGCGGGTGCGGCTGGTCTCCTGGCTGGCCGTGGCTGGGCACAGCGTATGCAAATGGCGGTGGCTACGGCAGCCGCCATTTGCGTTCGCTATTTTTCACCGTTCTAGCCTACGTAAATATTTACGTAGGCTAGAATGGCAAAAAATTGCGAATGCAAATGGCAGCCGCTGTAGTCGCCATTTGCGCATGCATTTTTTTTTTACTTTGTCATGATAGGCTATGTAAATATTTACGTAGTCTATCACGGTTATGTACAGGGATGCAAACGGCGGCTACGGCCACCGCCATTTGCATCCCTGCTGCCCAGTGGCCGGATGTCCAGCTGCAGGTGGAGCCAGCTAGTGGATCCGCTGAATCCCCGTGGAGTGGAGCCGGCCGGGCAGGACTTCGGAGGGAGGGATGGAGTGCCTCCCCACCATCGAAAATTCTGGGGGGAGGGATGGAGCGCCTTCCCCCCACACCGTGAAGCAGATCAGCAAAACGGTAAGTGACTTTCATACATCCCTAGGGAAAATAAATGAATGTAGGATTACCCAGACTTTTCAGGGAATCAGCTTTGGTTGGCGCAGGGCTCCAGGAATGAGTGCACCATACCATTCTCAGTTGCTTCACAGTAAGAAACTTCCAGGTGGGGTTGGGGGTTTGGAGTTAATGTGTCAGGGTGGACACTGAGCCCATAGAATCCCAGAGTAGTTCTGATTCTGAGGAAGAGCAGTCGCTCCTGGGAGGGGAGCGCGCTCCTCTTTCCCAGGGCCAACATCTGACGGAGATTCCACCCACCAACATTCCTAGCTTAGATAGCAGTCCAGGGAGTAACGGAGCGCAGATAGCAGACTTGGTGGATGCGCGACGCAGATGCAGAGAGGCGCGCCAGATGGAGGGCGCGGAAAGGAGGGGTAGTGCCTGGTTGGCGCGCAAACAACGGCTGCGCCCAGAGGATCCAAGGGAAAAGGGGAGGGACTCTCCCTAGTCCTTAAGTTCAGGGGTCTGCCAGTAATTCCCTTTCAAATGGGGACCAACTGTTCCAACTTAGGGCATAGGTACTGTGCTGCTCAGATCTAGTTGCAAACGGTATAGTTGTTAAGTTGTAAAAGAAGAATAAAGGTTTGAAAAGAATCTAGGGGTGGACGAAAGTCACTTACCTGTCGTCGAAGCTTGTTCGCGGTGGGGGGGAGGCGCTTCGCTGCTCCCCCCGCGAAGTTCAGGCTGGGGGGGGGAGGCTTCCCGGGTCGCCCGGACGAAATTCAGGCCGGGGGGGAGGCTTCCCGCCTCGCCCGGCCGAAAACTCCAAAGTTAAAAAAAAAAAAAAAAACGCCCCCGTGATAGGCTACGTGACGATTTACGTAGTCTGCAAAGTCAGCCGTGATAGGCTATGTTAATCGTCACGTAGCCTATCACGGGGGCGTTTTTTTTCTTTCTTTTATTGGAATGGCGGCGGCGGCAGCCGGTCAAAAGACCGGCTGCCGCTCCTGCCCCGCATGAACACCCGCTGAACCGCCGGCCGGACCTGCCGCAGGGAGGGACATTTGGCAAAGGTAAGTCCCGTCCCGGGGGGGGGGGGTGCGGGCGGCAGGGGGGGGTGCGGAGAATTTCTCCCCGAAACTTGTTCGGGGGGCCAAACACATTGCCGCTCAGCCCCCCGAAGTTTCGGGGAGAAATTCTCTGCCATCCCTAAAAGAATCCCTTTGTCTCTGTCTGGACTTGGCTACTGGATTAGACTGAGAGAGGCCTCCAAGGAGCCCTTGAAAGAAAGCCATCAGACTGGCAGGGGCTGATCAACCAATGCGAGAGGCTTCCCATACCCTCCAATATGGGAGGCTTCCCCCACACATCCTTCTTTACAACTAAGCAAACATTAGAGAAACACAGCTGTAGCTTTCTCCCTCCCCTGAAGCTCCCCATGGTGTGATGAACCAAGGCTGTGAACTAATTACTTCCAAAAAGCAAGGAAGCAGACATCAAACACACTCAGCTTCAACAGAGTACTTTGCAGCCTTTAGGAGAGTTAGCCCTCTGTATACTTGAAGCACTGTGGCTCCAACCAGCCCCCTTTCTAATCCCCTTTCTCCTTTCCCCTGAAGCTCCTGATGCTGTGAAGGAATGAACCTGTGAATTAATTATTTCTGAAAAACAAGGGAGCAGACATCAAAGACATGCAGCTTTGACATAACTTTAAGGCTCCTAAACACATTATTTCATTTCATGGGAATCTCAGTTACTTTGGGAGTGCACATTTCAGGAACAAACCCCATCGACCGCAATGGGAGTTACTTCTGAGGAGACACACATATGTTTGTTCTGGGAATGACAGGGATGGGAAACACAGGAACAGGAAAAGGAAACACCCCTTTACCTGGGTCATGGTGTAAGGCACACCCTGGGCAGGGCTAGCATACCCAAAGTAAATTTGGGGGTTCAGGCACACAACAACTACAGTGTGAAGAACTGACTTAAGGAAAAGAATTGGACTTTAAGTAGTCTCAGGAAATCTGGTTTTTCCACAGAACACTCTGGGGTGGCTGTGGGATGGCAGCCCACATGTACCCCTAACAACCTCCAAATGCAGCCAGCTCACAGCAAATTGCCTGTGTGGAGACATTCCTCTGGTCATTCTGTGGAATATGGAAATGATCAGGGCGGCTGACACAATTGTTCCTGAGCATCCTCTCTCACTTTGCAGAGCCCATTTAGCTCCCTGATATATATTTGAGCTGAGGGCAATGAAGCAAGGGGGAAGACAACTTTGACCCAGGTGGAAGAAAACTCATCTCAAATCTGATTGAACATAAGAGCTCATTAGCAGGTCTACTCTGTGGCAGTAAAGACGGCAAAGTAGCATTTTGTCTCCTTCACCACTGCAGCCTCTCAGTGTCATCCAATGAAGGTTTTCTGAGTGTTTTCCAGCCTTTGGGGCTCTAGCCCAACGGGAGATTTGATAAATATGCTGCAACATATTCACAAAACATTTTGAGGAAAATATCGCTTGTTTCCCTCCTGACTTAGATTCTACAGTTCAGGCAATTCACTCCATGAAGGTATACAGGGCACTGTCTGGTCAGACAGTTGGATGACTTTCAGATTTTAGGACCTGAAGATGTGGACAAGGTGCTTGGTAAAGTTCGACTGACCACCAGTTTGCTCAACCCTTGTTCCTCGTGGCTTATTACATCCAGTAGGGAGAGTGACTGGGTTCAAGAGGTTATAAATTCTTACCTCTAGGAAGGAGTGGTCCCAGCCTCCTTAAAAAGGCAGTAGTGAGACCACTTCTGTGGGAAAAAATTCTTGGATCTGACTAAGTATAGGCCAGCAGCTAAGATTCCCTTCCTAGACAAGGTGCTCAAACGTGTGATGGCCAATCAGATCCAGTCACTCTTGGATGAAATGGATTTTCTAGATCCATTTCAATCAGGGCTTAGGCCTGGCTTTGGTACAGAAACTGCCTTGGTCAACCTGTGGGATGACCTTTGGTGGGAGAGAGACAAGGGGGAGTCCTGTTGCTTCTCCTGGACCTTTGAGCGGCTTCTGATAGAATCAGCCATGGTATCCTTCTGGAAAGGCTGTCTGAGTTGGGTGTGGGTGGTACAGCTTTGCAATGGTTCCACTCATACTTGGATGGCCATTTCCAGAAGGTGGTGCTGGGGGACTTCTGCTCAACTCCATTGGCATTTATGCTTTGGGGTCCTGCAAGGTTCCACCTTGTCCCTCATGGTATTTAACATCTATGTGAGGTCATTCGGAGACAACAGCCCTATTTCTCATTCTCATCAGATCCAGGTGAGGCAGTGGGCGTGCTTAATCAGTACCTGGTCATGAGAATGGACTGGATGAGAGCTAATAAACTGAAGCTTGATGCAGACAAGGTGGTGCTACTGCTACTGCTACTGCTAGTGAGTGGTCTGAATGTCCAGGTGAGTGGTGTTCAATCTTTTCTGGAATGGGGTGCACCCTGTCCTAAAGGATAAAGTCCCTAGCTTAGGGGTACTTGGGAGTGCTCACTAGAGGCACAAGTATCTTGTGTGGCACAGAGCATCATTTACCAGCTTTACTATGATAGTGACAGCCTGGCTTCAGTGATCCATACCTTAGTAACCTCCCAATTGAATTACTGCAATTCGTTGTACATGGGGCTTCCCCTGAAGACAGTCTGGAAACATCAGTTTCTACAAAATATGGCAGCCAAGTTACTGACTGGAACTGGGTGTTATGACCATATTACGCACTGGCCCCCAGTTAGTTTCCAGGCTCAATTCAAGGTGTTGGTGTTGCAAAGCCCTTTATGGCTTAGGACCACAGTGTCTAAAGGATCGCCTCTTCACATATGTTCCTGCTCATGTCCTGAGATTGTCATTTGAGGCCATGCTCCAAGTGCCCCCACACACTGAGATTCAAAGGGTGGCTACTTGTGAGCAGGTTTTTCCATGATGGCCCCCAAATTGTGGAATGTCCTCAGTAAAGAAGTCTGCCTGGCACCTAATTTGTGGCTTTGGGGCATCAGGGAAATAAATACCTTTTTAGTCTCCCAGACCTTTTAAACTACTGCTTGCTTTATTTTTAATATGTGTACTGCTGCATTTTAAAATAATCTTCTCTGTTTTTAGGTGTTCAATTATTTATCTCTTTTAAATGCTGGATTTCTATTGCTGCTTTTAAGATAATACTTTTTAATGTGTTTTATTCTTTTTCAAACCATTGACTGTTATTTTTTTGCTTTTATTATGTATGTTGCCCTGAGAGCTTCAGCTATAGCTCGATTCATAAATTGAATAAAATAAATAAACAAACGTGATGCTGTATGCATTCAGACACACTGTTGCAATGTGTGCAACTGGTCACTCGGAAAAGGCATTCCCTGGCATCCTTCTAGATTCGAAGTACAAGCTGGCTAGGAGGGAGGTAGAACTGCCTTCTCTGAAGCTTTCTAAGGATACTCTGAAACAGATATCTCATCTTTGGGACTGTGGGTATGGGCCAGATGAACTGAGGGATACTATTATTAATTAGCATGTGGCATGCTAGTTACTTTCCCCTAAAATAAAATTGCAGTGTTCAGCCATTTTAGGCAGCACTGAAGATCTAGGGTCAAGAGAGCCACAATCTAATTAGGAATTGGCAGCATATATAAATTAATTGTGATTCTGTTTCAATCCCACAGCTATCTCCGTTTGGCAAAGTCCACCATGTTCTCTGACACGCTTGATAGCCAATGTCTGAAGCTATTAAGGGTTGGGAGCAGAATTAGAGAATCCCGCAACATTGTTTTATCAAGTAAGGGAGCAATCCTATGGCTGCTAGTCAGTGGCTAGACAGCCATAGCGTACGTCGGTTTCTGGGAACCGACCTTACAGCCTGCACTCCGAGGTCGGTGCCCTGAGAACCGACCTTCACCCCCTCCTGTGCTGCCTAGGCAGGCTGGAACAACCCCGCACTCCATGCTCAGAGGAGGAGCGCGGAGCGGTGAAAACGGGGCATTCCTGGGGGGTGTTCGGGGGCGGGGAAGACGGAAATGCTGGTACAAACATCCAACGTGTTGTCCGGCAACCACTTCCCTGAAATCGGCTGTCTAGCCATGAATGCAGGGCAGCTGAAGCACAGAGGGGACGATCCCCTCTGCGCTTCTCCTGCCCTGCATTGGATAGGCGGTCGCCTCCGAGTTTGGAGGCAGCCGCCTATCCCGGTAGGATTGCTCCCTTAGGGTGCAATCCTATGCATGTTTAGACAGTCCTACAACTTCCAGCATGCCCCAGCCAGCCATGCAGGCTGGGGAATGCTGGGAGCTGTAGGACCTTCTTCTTTCTAAACATGCATAGAATTGCACCCTTAGGGATATGCATAATTAGACAGAAAAAAAGTCCTACAATGCCCAGCATGCCCCAGCCACCATAAGACAGTTTGCCACTTTGCTGAGGCAATGGCAAACTCAACTCAACTATTATACCAGTATCTGTTATTTTGGCTGGATTCTAGAGATCTGGTTGTCAGCCAGGTGTTCTGCCAATCTGGATTTCTTGAAGGCAGTCAATGGCCATCTGTGCTTTGTGACAACTACCCAAGATTGGGGGGGGGGGGTTGAAATGTTAAGTGACATTTGTATTTGTTCCAATTTTCACTCAAATGTTAGCAGTTTTAGATGTATGAAATCAACATGGCTTTAATCAAATAGAGCTTTAAACTGAATACAACACAATTATCTTTTGGGTTTAAAACACAGGAAAGAACACCTTCAAACCCCTCCCCCCCGATAAATTTTTAAAAAGGTACTTTATAATTTATAGAACATCTAATTTATGTTACATTCATAAAAAAAAAAAAAACAGAAAAAAGAGCCTTTGTAGGCACTGCTTGCTCCTTTTACATTGTGGTTGTAAAGGAGAGCATTATACTGAACACATTAAACTATTCATTGTTGGCACTGAATTTTGTGTGTTATGCAAGGTTTAGTAACAAAGCATAGTTGGTAACAAAAATGCCTTAAGTAAGAGACACACATTTTCCCCATTTTAATGTTAATCGTTTCATCTTCAGTCTTGATTTTACACACAAAATATAAAAACACATTAAACCTTTCCTCATGAAAATACAGTTTCTGCACATTCCCTAAAACTGCTCTGTAAGGAAGTATTTTGATTTGGAGAAGCTTTCTTAGAACAGGATATGTTTATCTCTTGCAAGTATTTTGATGTGAATATGGTCCTTAAAATCTTCCAATTATTTCCTATGGCCATTCAGAATGAACCAATACATTTGAAGGGCAATTCAGTCTCCTTTTTAGTTTGTCCCCTGGAAATAATATTTGCTTTATGATATTGCTGAATAGATTATGTTTTATCCATATTTGTAACAAAGTGTTACCTCCCAATTGTATTCAAAGCTTTTTATTATTGCAGAAATAAATCATCTTTTTCAGTGTGTTTAGAAAAGATGCCAAAGCATTTATACCCTCCTCCTCCTTAACACATGGGGATCCTGGTTGTTTTAGGGGAAAGAGGGCTGAGCGTGAAAAAGCAGAGCTATCCCTGTCCAGTGCAATATTAGCCTCAGTGCCTGGTAGGTATTACACTCATCACATGAAAAGTAGCGATATGTAAGCCAGGCTTTGACAACTGAAAATTAAACCCCCAAATGAACAAGTGCAGTACAGCTGTCTTAAGACTATCGTGTCATATATTTTATGGCATTATTGCCTTTATCATAACACTGACAACTTCACATTACTCATCCTAGAATGGTTCCCTTCATCTTGGAAACATTGGGGAACACTCTCTAGAACATTTTTCCCTAACCTGGTGCTCTCCATATGTTTTGGACCACAACCCAAGCATTCTGGACCATTGGCCATGCTGGCTGGGGCTGACTGGAGTTGAAGTCTCAAACATCTGAAGGACACCATGTTGGGGAAGGCAGCTCTAGAGCAGCAAAAAGTGCAGAAAAGGGCTGGGCAACTAAAATGATCAAGGGGCTGGAGCATCTCCCATATGAGAGAAGGTTACAACAGCTAAGATTATTTAGCTTGGAAAAAAGGTGAGTAAGGGGAGACATGATAGAGGTGCTACCTCCAGTATCAGAGGCAGTACAGTTGCTGGGGAACATGGGTGGGAGGGTGCTTTTGCACTCATGTCCTGCTTGTGGGTTTCCCATCGACAGCTGGTTGGCCACTGTGTGAGCATGATGCTAGACTAGATGGACCCTTTGTCTGATCCAACATGGCTCTTATGTTTTTATTTCTGGTAAATCTGGTGACTGAGTAGTGATAAGGCCTGGGCACCAGGTCTACTAAGATAGATGGATCTAGCTTCTGAGAAATTTGGATACTGGGTTGACTCCTTTGTTGTTTCTCAATGGGTAGAAACAGCCAAAGGTCTGAAGGGCTTTGAGAGGAGAGCATGTAAAACCAAGAGACTCCATGGAGGAACCAAAGTTCGAACTGGAGGGGCCAAGTTCTTTAGACCCTGCAGGAACTGACAAGTAATAGGGTGAGCAAAGAGGGAAAAACCTTGAATCAATCCTCTGTAACAAGAAAGGGCCACCAGATAAACTCTTATAGATGAAAGTTTTAAATGTTTTTGAAGCAAACTTTGTAGAAAAAAGAGAACGTTCTCCAGAGAGGCCTGAAGAGGGTTGAAATCATCAAGACTGGCAAAGGACTGAAAAGACAACCACTTTGCAGCATAGGAACAGGTAGCCAGTTTCCTCACCACATCCAGGATTGCCTGAACTCTGGGTTGAACTCGAGGAGGAGTAATCATTGTTGGATCCTCCAAGCTGTGAGCATCAATGTGTTGAGATCCAGGTGACAAATCCTGCCCCAGTCCCAAGATACCAGGTCCAGAACCTGCAGAATGTGCAGGAACTGTCTCCTCAACAGGCGCAGTAAAGTTGGGAATCATGGCTGCCTCGGCCACCAAGGATCAATGAGAATGCAGTCCATCCCGTCATGCACTATCTTCTGCAGCAACTTGGAGAGGAGGAGAAATGGTGGAAACAGATAGAAAAGTTCTCTCCGCCACTGAATCTACCAAAGACGATTGACCGACCCCCATTCTTGTGCAGAAGTGGGTGCATATGGTATTTGCCAGAGTTGTGAAAAAGTCTGTTGTTGGATGGCCCCAATCCTGGAAGAGGCAATCCAGAATTAGGGATGTCAGAGAATTCTGCCACGGATCTCGGTGAGGCCGAATGCCAGTGCATTCGGCCCCCCAACTCTGTGGTGGAACGGCCTACCCCCCCCACCCCCCCGCGGATCCCCCCCCAGGACGAGACTCAACTGGGGCAGATCTTCCGGGCGGCGGCGGCTCTGGCGGTGGCTTCGGTGGCGGCTGGTCTTCCGACTGGCTGCCGCCGCCGCAATTTCCAGGCTTGTGTAAAAAAAAAAAAAAAAGACGCGATAGGCTGCATAAAGATTTACGTAGCCTATCATGGTTGGGTGGGTTTTAAAAAAAAAACCGCGTACGCAAATGGCTGCGGCTATGGCCGCCGCCATTTGCGTTCCTTCTTTTTACCATCTTAATCTACGTCAATATTTACGTAGACTATGATGGCAAAAATAAAGGGGAACGCAAATAGCGTAGCGGGCGCTATTTGCATCCCCTTTTGATTTGCCGTTTTAGTCTATGTAAAGATTTACGTAGGCTAAAACGGTGAATGAAAAAGGGATGCAAATAGCGCCCACTACGCTATTTGCGTTCCCCTTGATTTTCGCTGTCATAGTCTACGTAAATATTGACGTAGATTAAGATGGCCAAAAAGAGGGAACGCAAATGGCGGCGGCCCTAGCTGCCGCCATTTGCATATGCAGTTGGTTGTGTTTTTTTTTTTTTACCCAGAGCCCTCCGCGGCCAGAAATCCGGCTGCAGACGGCTGTCACCTGGCCGGGCCAGGCCTGGCCGGCTGCTCCGCCGAGCTGCCGCGGAGCACAGCTGGCCGTTCGAGGATTCCGGGCGAAGGAACGGAGCGCCTCCCCCCCCACCATCAACATAATCCGTGAAAAGTAAGTCACTTTTGTACATCCCTATCCAGAATACAAGCCAACATCTGCCACTCATGAGGACACTAGTACATTTGACTTAGGGTGTCTGCTAAGACATTGTCCTGTCCTGCAATATGAAGAGCACTCAAGAGAATGCCTTGCTGAATTGTCCATTGAAAGATATCCAACGTGAGGCTGACAAGTCGTGAAGAATGTGTCCTGCCTTGCTTCCGAATGTGCCATAAGACTTATTGTCTGTCAGGATTTGCACATGTCTCCCTTGAAGATAAGTTTCGAAAGCACGCATCGTTTTCCAAGCTGCAAGAAACTCTAGGAAATTTATGTGGCAGTTCTTTTCTTTTGCAGACCATACACCCCGAGTCTGCAATGGGCCACAGTGGGCTCCCCATCCAGGGAGAGAGGCTTCCGTTGTCAAAATTCGTGTAGGAGGTGGTTGGACAAAAGGCATGCCCTGATCCAAGTTGCACGGTTGCATCCACCAAAGGAGGGACGTCAACACCTCGGCCGGAATCAATGGACAACAGTGCCAGGCATCCCTGGTGGAATTGAAGTTTAGAAGCAGCCAGTTTTGTAGTGGCTGCATCCAAAGCCTTGCCCATTGGACAACCGCAACCGTAGCCGCCATGTGGCCCAATAGGACTTGGATGGTGCGGGCAGGGACCGAACAATGGGTGAAGACAGTCTCTGCAAGAGCAATTAATTGCTTAAGTGGGTTTTGCGGGAGGTAAGCACGTGCAACTGTTGAATCTAATAGTGCTCCTATAAACTGGAGACGTTGAGTGGGTTCCAGAGTTGACTTTTCTTTGTTGACAATGGCCCAATACTCCCAGAAGGTTCAGAACAATCCTGATGGCACGACAGAGATCCCTCTTGGAATCTGAGACCAGGAACAAATCAGATAAGGATAAACCTTAATGTCTTGTAGCCTCAGGTACACGCACATGACCGCCATGCACTTGGTAAAAAGTCTTGGGGTGGTCACCAGGTTGAAGAGCAGAATCTGAAACTGGAACATGCCAGTACTGATGATGAAGTGCAGGTACTGATGGTGGGCATCCGTAATCGTTATGTGGAAATACGCATCCTTCAGGTCTATGGCAGCAAACCCAGACATTCTTTCGAAGGAGAGGGAGGATTGTGGCCAAAGTGATCATTCTGAACCTTCTGGGATTGATAAACTTGTTCACATTCCTTAAGTCCATGACAGGGCAGAGACCTCCATCCCATTTTGGTACAGTGAAGTACTGAGAGAAGAAGCTATTGTCTGGCTGGAATGGAAGGACTCTCTGAATAGCTCCCTTTTGGAGCAGGGTGGACATCTTCAGAAGGACGGCTTGCGCCGATGGTGTGACGCAAACAGTCCCTGGGGGGGAAGAGTGTGAAACTCTATCATATAACCCCAAGCAATTATGTCTAACACCCAGGTGTCTGATGTTATTATCTTCCAGACTGGTAGGAAATGTGTCAGAACAGATCTGAAAAAAGGCTAGCTGGGGAGAACAGGGGTGAACAACGTCATGGAGTCAAAGTTGACGCTTTGAGCATGAGTCGATCCTGCCACGGTCCTGATGAAATTTTGTAGCCAAAGCAGGTTGTTTCTTCTGGTGTTGAGTAGGTTGGTAACGTTGGTACCAGTCGAACTGATGTTTGGTCATGTACGGCTGGGGCCGAAACCACCTGTGACTCCTGCACTTTTGCTGTACAGGTTGAGGGCCCAGGCCCATCTTATGGGCAGTTATCTTTGCTTTTTGAACAGAGTCCATCTGCTTGTCCATCTTTGAACTGAGGAGCCCTTCTCCATCAAAAGGCAGGTCTTCCATTTGGGACCTAGCTTCCGGAGTCAACCCTGCAGACCTCAGCCAGGCATGTCTCCTGAGGGCAATGGAACCAACCATCGAATTGGCACTGCAGTCCACACCATGTCTAGAGGTATTAATCTGCTGCCTCAATAGTCTGACAGCTTCGGTATGGAAGACCCTGGCAAGTTCCTTTTGGTCCTCTGGGAGGTAGGCACAGAAGGACTCCATCTTCTCCTACAGGAATAACTGGTACCTGGCCATCATGGCCTGGTAATTGGCCACTCGAAGCCCCAGAGCAGCTGTAGAGTACATTCTCCTACCTAGGAGGTCTAACCTCCTTTCCTTATTGACAGGTGATGCATGAGACTTCTGCAATCAACCTTGCACCAATTCAACAATAATGGAGTTGGGGCATGGGTGTAAATACAGGAATGGCGCGTCCTTCTCCTGCATCCTTTAAAGGGATTCAAGGCACTTAGATATTGGAGCCATGGAGGAGGGGGCCTTCTAAGACTGTTGGACGGTCTGTAAAAGGGTTGAGAGGAAAGGCACTGCTACAGGTTTCGACAACTCGGCATGGACTGTGTCGAAGACAGGGTCCTGTATATGCTTCTCCAGCAGCAAGAACACCGCAAATCTCTTTCTAGGCAGAGAGGAAGCTCCAAACAAGACTATTCACTGTGGCGGTCGAAAGAGGACTGAAGGAACAGGCAGGAACCCGCTGGGACAGGCACAGTGGACGGTGGGGGAAGGGTTCCCGTCAAAAAGTTCCTCAGCTATAGAAGCTTTTGAAATGAGGCTCAGTGCAGGTGCAGAGCCCATATGTGTGATGCACAGAGACAATGAAGATGAACTAGTACTTCACGTGATTTGGAAGCTATTAATGCAGCCCAAAATAGCATTTCCTTTTTGCAGCCACATCACATTGTTGGCTCATATTCAGCTTGTGATCTACAATTTCAAGATCCTTCTTGCTTGTAGTATTGTTGAGCCAAGTATCCCCCATCTTGTAAATGTGCATTTGGTTTCTTTTTCCTAGGTGCAGAACTTGGCATTTATCCCTATTAAATGTCATTCTGTTGTTTTCTGCCCAGAGCTCCAGTCTATCAAGATCACTTTGAATTTTGTTGCTGTCTTCCAGAGTATTAGTTATCTCGCCCAATTTTGTGTCATCTGCAAATCTGATCAGCGATCCCCGCATCTCCTCCTCCAAGTCATTAATAAAAATGTCAAAGAGCACTGGGCTCAGGACTGAGCCCTGCAGTACCACATTCGTTACCTCTCCCCAGTTTGAGAAGGTCCCATTGATAAGCACTCTTTGAGTCCGATCCTGTAGCCAACTGTGGATCCACCTGATAGTTGTTTCATCTAGCCCACTTTGAGCTAGTTTGCTCATCAGGATATCATGGGGCACTTTGTCGCAAGCTTTGTTGAAGTCGAGGTATATTATGTCCACAGCATTCCCACAGTCCACAAGGGAGGTTACCTGATCGAAAAATGAGATCACATTCATCTGGCAGGATTTGTTCTTGACAAATGCATGTTGGCTTCAAGTAATCACTGCATTGTTTTCAAGGTGCTTACAGATGGATTGCTTTATAATCTGCTCCAGAATTTTCCCAAGGATTGATGTCAGACTGACTGGTCTGTAGGTCCAGGTTCCTCCCTTTGGCCCTTTTTGAACATAGGAACAACATTAGCCCTCCTCCAGTCCTCTGGCACTTCCCCCGTCTACCACAATTTCTGAAAGATAATAGACAGTGGTTCTGAGAGCTCTTCTGCCAGTTCCTTTATTGCTCTGGGATGCAGTTCATCTGGCGCTGGAGGTTTGAACTCATTCAAAGTAATTAGGTGTTCCTTGACCATATGCCTATCCATCTCAAGCTGCAATCCTGCCCCTTCAGCCTGTACTTTGGCTTTGCCAGGGGGGTCATAGACCCTCTTTTGGGAGAAGACTGAGCCAAAGTAGGAATTGAGCACTTCTGCCTTTTCTGTGTCATCTGTTATCGTTTTGCCATCCTCATTGAACCACCAATGAATCACCATTTCTTTCCTCTGCCTTTTACTGTTTACGTATCTGAAGAAAGCCTTTTTGTTGCTCCTCATCCAAACTTTTTTTTTACCCTACTGGAAGTGAAATGGGCTGGAAAAATAGCACTGGCAGCAATGAAGCATGAAGAGGTAAGGTGGGGAATGGTTCAGCTCCCCTCATACACACATGTTTAATGTAAACATTGGTCCTCCTGCTTCCCCTTTAACTATGAATGAAGCAGACATATTATTACATAGATGTGGTAGATGCTGACATTACCATTCATTTTGTGTTACAGTCAGCACAAACAAGTAGGTATTTGCTTCCTGCATCAAGGCTCACATGGCAGTTCTTAATATAAAGCCCTTTGGGGTTGAGGTACGCAAGCATGAATTCCAAACACACAAAAGTAAAATAAGAATTGTCCCTGTATAAATGGCTATAATAACTTTAATTTGAAAGCATTCTCTACTGAAAAAAATGTTACATTTCATTTCAAGAAGAAACCTGAGGGCAGAAAGTATACACTAAAAGGAAAATTATATTCTTCTACTATTTCTTTGGGGGGAAATTTCTCGGCACGATTTTATAAGAGCATTTCAAGCACACACACAGGGCCAATGATAAGACAAATGCACATATGAAGAAAGACTATTAATTTAACTTGTTTAGCACAGCAGAAAAGATGGGATTGGTGTTTTTGCTTACATATAAAACTTGACTTCTCCCAAATGTAAACACAAAGTACCTAAATATTCCACAAGTTCATAAATTATACATAAATTCCATATCACAACACTTTATAGCCTTTCTGACTGCTCATTGGAAGGACAGATACTGAAGCTGAAGCTCAAATAATTTGGCCACCTAATGCGAAGAGAAAACTCACTGGAAAAGACCCTGATGCTGGGAAAGATTGAAGGCAAAAGGAGAAGGGGATAGCAGAGGATGAGATGGCTAGATAGCATCACGGATGCAATGAATATGAACTTGAGCACACTCCAGGAGAGAGAGGAGGACAGGAAGGCCTGGCGTGCTATGGTCCATGGGGTCACGAAGAGTCGGACACGACTTAACAACTGAACAACAACATCCAGCTAGACTATTATAAGGTAGCCTTGACTTCTTCCTTCCCTGAGTTCTGCATTGGCTGTAGCAGTCCCAGTGATAGAGCCGACCACAACACCAAGTAGTAAACCAGGCCAATGTTCCAGCAGACAGGTTTCAGTTCAACGGAGTACAGGCAAAGGCAGAAGTGAACATGATAACAGGCACAGGGTCAAAGCACAGGCAATCAGTCAAGTACATGGAGTCAGGCAAAGCAGGAGTGGTCAAACAGTTAGGCAGTCAGATACATACACAATCCAGTGGTGGAGTCAAGCAGGAGTCCAAGGTCTGTAGCACAGAAGTTCAGCCACCAGGCAGTGTCAGGAACCCAAGAAACAAAGTAGGAAAAGCTAATGCAACACTCTTTCCAACTAGCAAGCCCTGACAGAAGGCTTTTAACCACAAAGGCTGCTGAGCCCCACCCAGGCCAGAGCCCTACTCCAGAGGAGTCACTTTCTCCTGAGGTGGCCTTCTTTGTAAGCAAGCAGTCCTTCTTACAGGAGGCCTACTGTCCTGTTGCTTCAGGTGACATTGCTCCTGGGGTTCAGGGGGTTGCTCAGCATCTGCTCCACAGAGTCCCCTCCCCATGACAAGGAAGGGTCTGCAGCAGTCTCCCCCGATGTCCCAGGTACCTCCTGGTCTGGTGCCAGCAACTGCTCTAGTGTTCCCTTCGTTTCTGGAGGCTCCAGTTCTTCCTCTGAAGAGGATTCCTCTAGTGATGGAATGACACCCTGCATGATGTCTGCAACAGAACATATTTAAACACAGAAGTGTGCACTAACCACAACTACTCTGACCCTGATTTGGCACTTTGGGGAATGGCTTGATTCTGCTCAAAGTGATTCAGAATCCATCTGCTACAACTTGGATACCTACCCCAAGTTGAGAATTGGAAATCTGAGGTTTCGTGCAACCCATAAGAACATAAGAAGAGCCATGCTAGATTAGACCAATGGTCCATCTAGTCCAGGATTCTCTTCACACAGTTGCCAACCAGCTGCTTGTGGGAAACCCACAAGTAGGACATGAGTGCAATAGCAGCTTCCTAGTCATGCTTCCTAGCAACACGCTGCCTTTGATACTACAGCTAGCATACAGACAGCAGGCCTAGCAGCCATTGATAGCCTTTTCCTCCATGAATTTGTCTAATCCCCTTTTAAAGACATCCAAATTGGTGTCCATCACTACATATTGTGGTGGTAAATTCCATAGTTTAACTATGTGTTGGATGATGATGCACTTCCTTTTATCTGTCTGGAATCTCCCACCAAACAGCTCCATGGAATGACCCCAGGCTTTAGTATTCTGAGAGAGGAAGAAAAATGTCTCCCTATCTATTTTCTCCATATCATGCATAATTTTGTACACCTCTATCATGTTTCCTTACTTGCCTTTTATCTAAGCTAAACAGTCCCAGACATTGTAACCTTTCCTCATAGAAGAGTTGTTACAGCCCCTTAGTCATTTTAGTTGCCCTTTTCTGGACTTTTTTCAATTCCATAATATCATTTTTAGGTGTTGTGAACAGAACGGTACACAGTATTTCAAGTGCAGTTGCACAATAGATTTGTATACGAGGAATATTATATTGGCAGTTTGATTTTCAATTCCTTTCCTAATTATGCCTAACAAGGATTTTCCTTTTTCACAGCAGCTGCACACTGGGTCAACATTTTCATTGAGCTGTCCATCAGAACCCCAAGATCTCTTTCTTGGTCAGTCACTGCTAGCTCAGGTCCCACCAGTGTATACATGAAGTTGGTTTTTTTTTGCCCCAACATGTATCACTTTACACTTGCTTACGTGAACCGTATTTGCCATTTTGATGCCCATTCTAACAGTTGGGAGGCACCCCTTTGGAGCTCTTCACAATCCCTTTTTGTTTTAACCGCCTTTGACATTTTGTTGTCACCAGCAAGCTTAGCCACCTCTCTGCTCACTCCTAATTTTAGATAATTTATGAAAAGTTGAAAAGCAGTTGTTTACAGATCCTTGTGGGACCCCACTGTTTACATCACTCCATTGGGAGAATTTACCAAAAATGGAGGGGAGGCCCACCATGTAAACCACCTTTGGTTCCTTGCAAGAGGAATGCTGGTGACTTCTTGGACTTGGTGCTACTTTCCTGACCTGTAGTATATATTCTAGCTAAACTTCTATTATTGTGGTTTTGAGTAATCTCCAAGACATTGAAGAGATCTAATTCTCTTGACTCCCCCTTTGAACTTTCTTTTTACCAGTTCCGTCATTTTAGAGAAGTTTCCTCTTGAAGTCAAATGTGACTGTGTTTGGACTTCTTTAGCAATTTTCAACTTAAATGTATGTTAAAGCTGATAGAACAGGCCACTGTTTCCAACTGATTTGACAATGCTCACATCTCACCCTCGGTCCTGGGTGGCACCATTTAGAATTAAATCCAGGGTCTCCTCCCCTCTGTTTGGTTCCATGACCAAATGTTCTAGGGCACAGTAATTTCAGACACTGAGAAATGTAACCTCTTTGTCCTGACTGGAATATGTATTTATCCAATCAGTTGAAGTCACCCATTATTACAACACTTCCTTATCTGGTTGCCTCCGTGATTTCATTTTCCATCTTGAGATCACCCTGAGCATTCTGGTCAGGGGGATGATAGCATGTCCCCAGTACTAAATTACATTTGGAGTCTGGTCTTGTCACCCACAGTGCTTCTGTGGATGAGTCTGTCTCTTTTAGATTTTCTAGTCTCCTTGACACCAACTTCAGTACACCTTTCCCTGTCCTTCCTATTGTTGGGGCCTACTTCAAGCACTGCAGTGGGCCCTAAAGTTTACAGAGAATCTGATCAGAAGTGGTTTGGAACGGTTTGGAGCCCAGTTCAGTACTGAGAAGCCCAGGGCCTAAGAGTCTGACTATGCCTAGTAACTCGTGTAATGGCAAGAGGAAAGGGGTGGTGGTGGTTTGGGCCTAATCAGCCTGTAGAATGTCAGAATAAGTGAGAGCTTATCTCTTTCAGTTTTCTCAGAGAAAAGCAGGTGGGAGTTGAGTTATTCCCATCCAGCTGCAGTTTTTGACCTTGAACATCAAGCCTACAGTTAAGAAAGCTAACAGTCTCTCCATGAAAAACTAGCAGGAGGGGCTGGGATTTTCAGAGGTGTCCCACAGGTTGAGACATCAACTTAAGAGGGTGGAACAGAGACACCTGTTTGACATAGGGCTCGTTTATGGGCTAAAATCCCCTGTCAACTGGACTGTCAAGAGGTGTGTTATCACAGCCCCACCCTTGCTTTTAAGCAGATGGCCAGGTTGGGAGCCTTTCCTGAGAACACTGTCTTTACTGTCCATCTTTCATTGTCCATTGTTACTCTCTGTCATTTAT
The DNA here is from genome assembly GCF_057233095.1 of Heloderma suspectum. Lineage (NCBI taxonomy): Eukaryota > Metazoa > Chordata > Lepidosauria > Squamata > Helodermatidae > Heloderma > Heloderma suspectum. The sequence goes on along the minus strand of NC_139459.1, from coordinate 155,975,562 downwards.
TGTCCGTGACCTTTCATGTTTGGGACTTTCCTCTGTCTGAGCTGTGAGAAACACTTATCACTTGGACGTTCGTCTGTTTCACCTGAATTGTATACTGTTGGTTTGAAGTGTGAATCATTCAGAACCTGCCATGGAATGTATTGTTATGCTTCTCATAGACCCTGAATTCTTGTTTGCTATGGATTGGGTATCTTCGTCTTCGTCTTCAGTAATCCAGAGAGCCCGCTGGCTTGGACTGATTGTGACTCTTAGATTTTTCTGTGCCTTGATCCATGTAGCATGGAGATAGCAAAGTGGAAGCTATAGTTGTCTAAATTTCTGCATGTGTGTGATTACTCTGAACTTACTCTTGAACCTGTTTTGACTCTTGCATTTGATAGGCCTGAACCCATGCAGCATGGAGGTACCAATGAAGAATTCAGGGTTGGACTAAATCTCTGCATGTGCGGTTATAACTAGGAATTTTTCTACTACTCTTGTGTTTGATTGCCTGGGATGATTTATACCAGGAACCATTTGAGCCCCTTGTCCTGTATTCAGAACCATAGAGACTGCAATGGGGAAACCAAGTTGTACTGATCACTCACATGGTTATAGTTATTAGCTTTTGACTGTTCTTTGAACTAAGTAATGAGCCTATAGTTAATTATCATCAGCTATATGATTTCTGGAGAGTTGCAGACACCAAGCTTTTGCTATGAGAGTTAAGGATCTCATCCATTAAACCTGATTTTGCTACCAATAAAAGTTCTCACTGTTTCTAGTGTTTGGTGTTAGCTTGCCATAATATGTTTACGCCAAAAGATGGACACGTGACACCTACAGAGTTTATATTCAGAGATGATACTATCCCACTGGTTCTCTCCATTCCACTAAGTTTCTGTTATTCCCACTATAACTTAAGCTCTCCTTTAAAACCAGGCATTCCAACTCTCCCATCTTGGCTTGGAGATTTCTAGCATTAGCATAGAAACACCGATACATGGTGTTCCACCCCAAGATGGGTCTGGCATGTGCATCTTCTGCTATGGCCTTAGGCCTCTTTGACTGGCTATCATATTTCTCCATATGCTCATGGCCTATTCCCTCCCTGTCCCCATTTGGGCAATCAGAAACATTTTCACCTTTATCCTCTAGGGCTGATTCGATCTGAACCAGATGCTTCCCAGTTCCTGTTGGTTTTCCCCCAGCGTTCATTTTGGTTCAAGTGGAGCTTGTCCCTCTTGTACAGGTGCGGCTTGTCCCAAAATGTTCCTCAGTGCCTAACAAATCTGAACCACTCCTCCTCACTCTACCATCTAGCAGCCAGACCACTCAGAGGGCAGGTAAGAAGACTTAGCCTAGTGACATATCTCCATGCCTCCTCGTGCTGCTGCGTGAGGGCTTTCTGCTAACCAGGATGAAGGAAGCCAGCTAGTGAAGTGCCCACTGCACAAACTGCATTCCGACTGACTTGAAATTGCTGAGGGAGGGGGGTGGTTATCTAGCCGGACTTGAATACTACTCCTGGCAGATTAGTATTGGGAAGCTCAATTATTTTATTAGCCCTTAGAGATGTGCTTGGGAAAAGGAAGTAACCGGGGATCAGGTGATGGGGATGCTACTATTGAAATAATTATGGACAGTGGGAGAAATGGCATGGAGTGGGGGGGTCAACAGGCCAACTAAGGAGATGTAGGAGCAGACAATTAGTGTCTGTTCCTAGATCTGGTTTTCCTCCCAACCGAATGGAGACTGGTTGCTCTATCAGCATGCCCTCAGGTCTGCTGCTGCTATTAATTAATACCAGGTTGTTTCACAATAGTGACTCTATCATCCATGACCTGATCATAGATGAGAAAAGCCAATCCAGTGTGCATTACTGAGATCTGGGTGGGAGAGTCAGGTGGGGTTAGTTTATCCCAGCTATGTCCACCCAGGTATTTGGTACAGCGGCAGTCTAGATGTGAGGGTTGGGGAGGGATTTTTTTTGCTATAATCTCCAAGAGTTCCATCTCCCACTCTAGACTTCCTGTCTGGGTGAGTCCTGATATGGAATATCTGTACGTGCTTTGGGGCTCTCAGGACAGATTAGGGATTTTGTTTGTGTACTGCCCACCTCACTGGCCAACAGTCTTCCTGCCTGAGCTAATGGAAGTGGTCTCAGACTTGGTGTTGAGGACACCCCGGCTGTTGGTCCTGGGTGACTTCAACTTCCATGCTGAGGCTACAATTTCTGGGGCAGCTCAGGACTTCATGCATACCATGACACCCATGGGGCTGTCCCAACATGTCATCAGCCAAACACATGTGGCAGGACATACTCTCGATTTGGTTTTCACTACTGTGCAGGAGGATGGTGATCTGGAAGTGTGGGATCTAACACTGGATCCATCTGACCTGAATGGTCAGATTATGTTCTATTGAGGTTTAGAATTCTGAGAACACCTAGAGTAATTAGAATTGTGCATGTATAAAGGGTTTGGTTGTGGCTGTATTGCCTTCAAAACTTGTTCAAAACTGCACAGATACATTTCTTAGGCATTAACTGATTTGCCTAAGAAATGTTGTCATGTTTGGAATATGCTTGCATATAATTTAAACTAGGGAACAAGTTGCCTGAGGATATGAAAAAATACAACTTTGTTTATGGTTAAACCACTGCTTCACCAATCAGTGCAAAATGAAAATGCAGGCTATTACCATTCCCTACCTGATAAATCAAAATAGCCTTTGCAGAAAAAAGCCCAATACAAATTATTTCTCAAATTAGCAAACTCCAGATGAAAAGCATTTGAAAGGTGAATATGAAAAACTCCTGGTTTGAAACAACATCATAATAGAATTCACACACTTATGATGTGTTATTATTTAGCTATTCAGAGGGTTGATATCCTGCATGAATAGTGAAGTATCACATGAAGGACTGGTAGTTCAAAACATGAACCAATGTGAAAATGAAACTCCAAATGTATGCTTTTCTTCTTATAGGATTGTCTTAAGTGAGAATGCCACATGCCTTTGCTTGCATCCTGCTAGTTACATTATCCCAAATTCACCTTTATGGGAATAAAAAGGGGTAATGGATTGGAAACACCAAAACGGCTGGCTGGCAGCCATGGAATAAAAAAAATGGTGACAACACACCTTTACATCCTCTTTTTTGACAGGGTAGATGACGAACTGAGGCTAGAGACTGATAATGCTAACTGGGATGTGTTGTACTGGTTATGTACAATGTCATAGGCACATACTGCCATTGGCATAGGGGAGATGAAACCTGATTGGATTCAGGTCAGACTAGAGTATCACAGCCACTTTCAAAACTTCCTTTTATCACCAAGCATTCTTATATCTTCATAGACACAGTACCAGCATTGATACTAGCATTCAGAGACCTAGACTAAGCTCTGTTTACTCAAGAAACATTTCCCAGCAGAGCAGACACCAAGCAACACATGAAAAGTCAGGCAAATCTGTCAAAGGGCTATTTTTTTCTCTGGGATGATAAATTTGATTGTATTCATCCTCTCCGATCTGGGTTCTGGCCCAGTTTAAGGATTGGGCCACCTATGTGCAAAAGCTGGACAGAGAGAGTCCATCCTTGTTGGTTCTGCTGGGCCTCTAGTCAGCTTTCAATACCATCCCTAATGGTATCCTTCTGGACTGCCAGGCTGGGATAAGGGTGGGAGGCACTGTTGTGCAATGGCTTTGGTCCTCCCTAGGGGATAGGTTCCAGAAGTAGTGTCGGGAGACTACTGCTGAACCCCTTGGCTGTTGAGTTCTATCTTGTCCCTTTGCTAGTCAACTTGAATATGAAACTGTTGGGATGCAGATGACACCCAGCTCGATCATAGCACTACTATGAACCGCCCAGAGAGCTTCGGCTATTGGGCGGTATAGAAATAAATAAATAAATAAATAAATAAATAAATACTTTTCTTCACATGAAAATCTCTCTGGGGAGGTGGTGGAGGTCCTGAATTGATGTCTGAGTACAGTTATGGATTGGATGTGGGCAACTAAGCTGAGACTTAATCCAGACAAGACAGAAGTGCTGTTGGTCAGTAGGAAAGCTAATTCAGGGTTAGTTGTACAGCCTGTTCTGGATGTTGTTGCAATATCCTTGAAGGATCAGGTTCATAGTCTGGGGTGCTCCTGGACCTAGCTTTGTTCCTGGGTTGCCAAGTAGCTGCAGCTGTGACTGAAAATACCTTTGCTCAGCTTCAACTGCAGATTTGGTCACAGTTACACATGATTTGTTCACATGCCTTGTTCATATCCAGATTACGTTATTGCAATGTACTCTACATGTGGCTGCCTGTGAAAAGTGTTCAGAAACTTCAGCCGATGCAACATTCAGTGATGGTGTTATCTAGGGCTCGCTTTTTGGAGCATATTACTCCAGTCTTGTAAATTTGCTACAAGTTTGTTTCTGGCACAATTCAAAAAGCTGCTTATTACATATAAAGCCCTAAATAGTTTGGCACCAGGATGTTTAAAGGGCCACATTTTCCCACATGAGCCTGCTCACCCACTAAAGCCATCCTCTGAGGCCTTGCTTTGCATCCCATTGCCAAGGAGGCTCAGTTGTCTGTGATGTTTGGCAGAGCCTATTTAGTTGTGGTACCTAGAGAGTAGAGTTATTTCCTTTGGGAAGTCCAAATCCCACCTCTAACCCTTTTAGTGGCTTTTCATCAAGTGAGTTAAAAAAAAAAAAAAAAAGTTTAGTTTGATCTGACCCCCTCCCCCCCCCCATGACCAATGGCTGTTGCATGTTTTAATTAGGTCTGGTTTTAGGTCTTCTTTATTTTTTATTGTTGTATTTTATTGTACTTGGTGGTTGAGAGATGCCTTGGGGGTAAGTTACTTCCCATTCTCAAGAAAGCCATGTAGATAATGTTTTACTTTTAGAGGGGCACTTGTCACTGGTGAGCAGATTTAAGGAACCCTGCATTTCTCACAGTATTTTTTTTTAACTCTGCCTGAATCAAACATTTCTTGTTTTCGGAGAACTGACAGCATAAGCAATGCGATATTTTTCAAAGCTACAAGTCAACAGAAGCCCCAGAAAAAAAATCAGAATTGGATGAAACCCAACATATCTTCATGCACTTACCTTGGACTACTGATGCCAAGAGCATTGTAAGGAAAAGCAGCTGTGGTGACCACATGACTGTGGACCAAAACTTAAGGCTACTTCAGCAATGAAAGCTTCCAAAAGAAATGGAGCAAGATTTCTCTCTGCTGGCAATTCTCCAGGCGATATTCACTTTAATCCAAATTTGGGGGTGGGGGTGGGGTGAATGGACTAGGCCCCAAACCCACACCCTCACCCAATATCGAAAACTCAAGACCTAGAAAGAAAAAGAAAAAGTTAGCTAAACGTTGGGTGTTTCTACTTAAGACAATCACTTTTAACATTTACAACAAGAGGGCAATAACACAGAACTTTCCCAACAGCCTTTTGTTACATGTCTATTGGTATGTCAAAACCCAACTTAAAATATTGCATTTTTTCATATATATTTTTTAAATTAGACTATTTCCAACATAGCTCATAACTGCAGTCAATGTTGTTTAATACATAAATATTGTTAACCTTCTTAGATGCATTTTAATAATAATCCAGAGCCGTGGTGGGAAATATGGACTGATCTTGAAGTCTCTGCACTCTGCAGGTTAAAGCACCACTGGGGCACCTGTTGTGGTACTCTCTTGTTCTGTATAACTATACCCAGCAGTCTTGCAGCTTCATGGCTTTTGTAATACTTACAATGAAGAAGGGGGAGACAGGCTCTGGTGCTCAAGAAAACAAAATATATTGCACTCTACATGTTTCGGAATATTTCCTTCTCCAGGGGCTGCTAAAAGCTGTTTTGCCTCTTGTTCTGAGATACACCAATATTTTTTTCCTTTGGACACTTGCACACGCTACTCTTGAAGCCTACTGCTGAAATTTGTGTATTTCACAACAAGGGACAAAATGGCTTTTAACTGCTCCTGAAGAAGGAAATATTCCGAAACACATAGAGCACAATCAATTCTGTTTTCTCAAGCACCAGGGCCTGTCTCCCCCTTCTTCATCATTAGTCCACCATGATGTTCTTTCCCTCTTCACTTATGCTTTTGTAATACTTAGTCAGCTACCTTTAACTCAGCTAAGTAGCCATGACCCACCTTGAGGTTCTCTTTCATTCCCAGAATCAAGCTATTGATACCTTTGTTCTGTCCCATCCTGAATGTAGCCCAGAGTCATTGACCCTTTATTTTCACTTCTATAATTGCCTTTGAGTTTAGGTGTCAGTGGTCATCCTTACTCTTTTTTGGTCATCTGACTCAGGTGGACAGATTCACAGTCACAGCCCCAAGTTCCGCATGCGGATTGCTTGACTCTCAAGCCCATTCCTTGTTATCTTTCTTAAGCACATTCTCTCTCCTTCTGTGGTGCCCAGCCAACATTTTCAGGGTCAGAGTTCCTCTCTCTCTCTCTCTCTGTCTAGTTGAACCACTTTGTTGCCTTGATTGCCTAGATAGACTCAGCATATTACATATCCATACAGAACTTGACCCCTTGGTGAAGGACCCGTTGAGGCTCTAGACAGCTTTCATATGTGATATAGCCTTACACCAAACTCTGGGCTCAATATTTGCCCCTCTGGGGAGCCATGTCTCATGGGAGGATGTGCCATTCCCCATGAGATGCTGACTCTGCATCAAGTGGTAGATTGGTTCTGAGACAAGCTGGGAGCTTTGGGCATTGTGCCAAGGTTGTATTACGGCCTCAAATTAAGCACAACCACTTACATGCCCATGCTTTTTAGCTACTTTCCCTCCCCTGCCTCTCTCCCTGCGAGAGAATGCAACTCTCTCCCTAGTTCCTTGGACTCTCTCTGTGTTCTTATTTTCCTCCGTGTAGTGTAGTCAGGGTTTAAGGAGAGGCCCCATTTTAGGCTTTCCACTGTAAATTCTGCCCAGAGAGCTTTGGCTATTGGACAATATAGAAATGTAATAAATAAATTCTATTTTTGCAACCAATTGGTTTTGACTCCATGGAACATCATTAACGGCTCAAACTCTGTTGGTTTCCATTCAACATCCAGAAGTCTTTCTTTTAGATGACTGTGGGTAACGTGGTGTCTCCCTTGGTTATGAAGAAATATCACCCAATGTTAAATCTATAATTTTTGAGCAAGTTCTTTGAGTGGTGTCATGTCAGGTCCAGATAGTTTTGGATGACATTGATTATTCAGATCCATTCCAGTCTGGTTTCTGGCCTAGGTTCAGGGGAGAAACTTCTTTGATCACCCTGATGGATGACTCACACCAGGGAATGGATAGGAGGAGTGTGACCCTATTGGTTCTCCTGGACCTCTAAGCAGCTTTCAATACCATTGCTCATGGTATCCTTCTGGACTGTCTCCCTGGGATGGGACTTGGGTGCATGGTGTTGCAGTGGATTTATTTATTATTTATTATTTGATTTACTTGATTTATAGCCTGCCTTTCTATCAAAAACGGCACTCAAGGTGGCTTACAAAAACAATTTAAAGTAGATTAAAACAATAAAAGGTGAATGAGGAGCTGGGGACAAAGCCCATAGTCAGGACCGAAGAGTAAATCAGAATGGAAGTCAAAGCAGGAGTCAAGGTCAAGGAGCAAGCCAGAAGTCAGGACCAAAGAGCAAGTCAAGTCTAAAGGGCAACCAGGAGAGCAAGCCAGAAATTAGGGCCCAAACCCCAGGGTCTCATTTATCTGGTTAGAAATGTCCCAGAAGTGGCATGGATAAGTGGTTTAGCTTCCAAGCTGTTAGACAGGGCTCCATGTAAGGTGAATAGGGACCTGTCCTGAAGAGATGGAGTACACCTCTTGGATGAGGGGTATGATGTATTGGAGAATTGTATTAGCCACAGGTGGGGTGTGTGTGCCAGTTTAGGTAATGGGAGAAGAGGAAGAAGGAAGATTGGCCAACACACTGAAAGAGGGTGAAAGAGACACCCCTAGACCTGTCTCTCAAGGCTGTTAGGCTCAAGTGGAACAGGGATGGGAATCTCTTTGGGGCCTGCCTGACTCATCCAACCAAAGATGAAATAGCAAGGCTTCCCTTGGCACATAATGCAATGTGCAGGATTTGAGGAGCCATGAGCAGGAAGGTGTGCCTGCTCTTTGGTGCTGAGCCAGGCAGGGTGAAGTTGAACAAGCTGGGATGAGGTGGAAGAAGAAGGGCTCCAACCTGTTATTCTTAAGATTAATATTCACATTGTGGATTGAGGTTAGTTGAATAGTTTCAACTCATTCCACTGCAGATCCTTTTAACAAGTTACTAAAGTTGTGGCTCTTGCTAGTTCAATTATATTTATGTCATCTCTTTATTATGGGGTCCATGTGTGAATGCTACATGCTTTGTAAATAAAATAATAGCTTTGCAGCTGTTACAAAGATTGTATGCTTGCAATCAGATGGATGTGAAAAGTGCAACTTAAAAGTATTTCAAGGTGTGTCTGTAGTTGACTGTATAAAATATGAACAGGTATAAAAATACTTTCCCTGTCCAATAAATAAATAAATAAATATCCAGCTAGGCAGCAATTTCAATGGGCATGTTCTCCACAAGAAAATTAAACTTAATTGTCTTTCAGATCTGTAAGATGTAATAAATTTCTATTAACGCTTAGGAGCAAATTTTGCTTAATGATCACTGCTATTTTTAGCTGCAGGGTGACATGAAGTTTAAATGTAAAACAGATTTATGTTTTACACTAGGATGATTTTCTTGCAGACTCTCCTTGAGTTACCCTTTCACACCTTTGAAGCCATTTCATATAATTTTAGTTCTAATAGGCTGTAGGCAAACAGAAGCATATTTGGCACTGCTGAATGATAACTTCTTTTGACATACAAAATGTTTTATATGTGTGTAGTGACTTTAAAAATACTAGGAAGAATATGCTAGGAAGAATATGGCCAAAGAATAATTGTACAGGAAAATAAAGATTTTTCAGTAGACATAAAGGTCAAGAGAAACATCTTTATATTGCCTCTACATAGAGACACACTTCACGATGTGTCTGGACCAATGCAAACGAGTCATGTTGAGCAGCGTTTGAGCTAATTCAAAGTTCCAAATGTGCACAAAGGAGAGTCCTCTATACATGCTTCCCCAATCAAAATCTTCCCGTACGTAGAAAGCCAGCATCTGCTGTCTAAATAGAACGTTGTCTCTTTTAGAAATCACTCAGGAGTGTGGAAAATGTATATTTAGAACAACATTTTTACAGTGAATAATAAAGTTAAACTATAAGATATATACTTCAGGTTTATTTTTCCGTTAGGTTTATAAAATATGTACTTTAGGTATTCTCCATCGCTGCTTTTTTCAAAGAGTCCTGACAAGGCTAGATATTGTATTATCCAGCATATCTAATAAATGGATTTTCAAAATTCACTCTCAGCAGCAAATAAAACCTGTTCACCTTTGTTATTTCACATTTACCCAGCTTCCTTTAATTTTCAAGCCAAATGCTTGCAAAAATTAAGCATTTCAACGTACAGGAAAAATTAAGCATTTCAACGTACAGGATTCGCTCTCGCACATATCAATGTGATACATTCAGCTCTTTGGACAGGAGGGTTAAGGGAATACCTTACTTCAACAGATTATGTCCTTCTGGCTCAGAGGAAATGGAAACAGTATGACTTAGCAATGTTGTACTTTCTTGTAGGGATGGTGGAGAATTTCTCCCCGAAACTTCGGGGGGCTGAGCGCCAACGTGTTCGGCCCCCCGAACAAGTTTCGGGGAGAAATTCTCCACACACACCCTGCCCCCCGCACCCCCCCCGGGACGGGACTTACCTTTGCCAAATGTCCCTCCCGGCGGCGGGTCCGGCCGGCGGTTTGGCAGGTGTTCGTGCGGGGCGGGAGCGGCAGCCGGTCTTTCGACCAGCTGCCGCCGCCGCCATTCCAATAAAAGAAAAAAAAAAACGCCCCCGTGATAGGCTACGTGACGATTAACGTAGCCTATCACGGCTGACTTTGCAAATCTAGCCGTGATAGGCTACGTTAATCGTCACATAGCCTATCACGGGGGCGGGTTTTTTAAAAAAAAAAACTTTGGAATTCGCGGCCGGGCGAGGCGGGAAGCCTCCCCCCTGGCCTGAACTTCGCGGGGGGAGCAGCGAAGCGCCTCCCCCCCACCGCAAACAAGCTTCGACGACAGGTAAGTCACTTTCGTCCACCCCTACTTTCTTGTACTGCCGGTCAGCAAGGGGAAGTAGGGCACCAAGCTGCTTACTGCTTCCCACCTCTCTCTTCCCCCGCCACCAGATATGAGGCAGTGCGTGACCGGTGTGCATGCTTGCTTGGCACCATCACGCCAGCTGCTACGCTGCATGGACTAAGAAGCAGTGTCTGGCAGTGTCATTTCGAGCAATCCTGCATGTGCGTGTGTGCATGTAACTATCATAGCAAAAATGGCTTCCTTCCTAGAGGGCTGGGTCCTCTGAAACTGGAAATGGCATTTTTAAAAAATGGAAATGCACATAGGCTTCGTGCATATGGCAGCCCATCAGATTTGACCCCGATCCTGCCAAAATGGGTGGGGTTGGAAGGGCAGCTCAAATTGGCTGGGTCGGCTCAACTAGCCTAACCAGCAGTCAGCAGCCAATTGGAACGCTTGTGGGCAGAGCCACTGAGGCAGCATGTTAGACCCCTGACAAAGGTTATGCCACAGAGAGCAGCAGCTGCTGCTCAATCCCAGCAGAAATCTGAAAAGTTGGAATTCTGAGTACTAGATCGCCATGCTCTAAACATATTAGTAACTGCAACTGAGCAGCTGTTCATTCACTCCTTATTTCAACAGGGATGGGGTCATTCTTTAGGCAAGTATAATTGTTTCTTGGCCTCAACTGTAATCTATAAAATGGCTCAACGGTGATAAATATTAAGACTAAGTTCAAAATATCCTTATGAAATTGGTGTCAGAAGGACTTAGCTTAAACCTTTGACTTAGCTTAAACCTTTTTAACTACACTCAGCCTAAGTATTACAGGGTGGCTAAAGGGTGTTAAAAAAGATAGGAGCTATATTTCAGTGGTGCAACACATACTTTGCATGCAGAAAGTTCAATTCCTGGCATCTCCAGGTAGGTCTGGAAAAATTCCTGGCTGAAACTGTGGAGAACTACTGCCATTCATGCACTGTGTCCCCTTTTGCAATGGGTTGCTGCTGGGTACCAAAACCTACTTTTCTGTGTTGTGGCATCATCACCACCACCACAATATCTTATTTTATGTGGCCATGTGGATTCCCCCTACTGTTTTACAGTCATGAGTTTAAAGTCATTGATTCTCGGTGCAATAGGAGGTGTGCCTGGAACAGGAGAATATGGGTCCAAAGGAGTAGCTGTGTGACCCCCCCCTCCCCCCCATGCACTCATGATCTTAAAGTTTATGCACCTCAGTTTTCCCTTTCTGTGATATGGGATGCTGGCTGTTGGGGATTCAAAAGACTGTTGCACCTCTGCTGAGCCCCCTTCTGCCCCAGCAGTCAGACTGGATACCAGCCATCACTGTGTAGAACTCCAGAAAGAGTTAATCAATCACTTGATCACTGTGTATCCTGAAAGATCGGATAATATGTTCATTTCCATATATTAGAAAAACTGTAGTTAATTTTAATTGCTTAGAGCAATGTGGATATGAGCTAAAATTGTATCTAATTAAAGTTTAGTTCTCTGTATTAACAGAGATATTTGAGCTAAGCTTTTGAACTTTACTCTTCTGTATGTTAACTGACACCTACATTTTATTGTTAGGTCTGCTGACTGGATCAATACATTGATTGATTTAATAAAGTTTCAGCTGAACACTGTGACACTATTATCAAAACCCACAATGAAGCATCAGGCTGTGTCCCTTCCCCTTTTGCCTGTTGTTGTTGTTCAGTCATTAAGTCGTGTCCGGCTCTTCGTGACCATAGCACGCCAGGCCTTCCTGTCTAGCCTTGTGATATGTTCCATGGGGTTTTCTTGGCAAGAATACTGGAGTGGGTTGCCATTTCCTTCTCCAGTGGACCACATTTTGTCAGAACTCTCCACCATGATCTGTCCGTCTTGGGTGGCCCTGCTCGGCATAGCTTATGGCTTCACTGAGTTACGCAAGCCCCTTCGCCACAACAAGGCAGTGATCCATGAAGGGGCCTTTTGCCTCTTGTTGTTCAGTCATTAAGTTGTGTCTGACTCTTCATGACCCCATGGACCATAGCACGCCAGGCCTTCCTGTCCTCCGCTCTTTCCCAGAGTGTGCTAAAATTCATATTCATTGCATCGGTGATGCTATCCAGCCATCTCATCCTCTGCCGTCCCCTTCTCCTTTGGCCTTCAATCTTTCCCAGCATCAGGGTCTTTTCCAGGGAGTTTTCTCTTTGCATTAGGTGGCCAAAATATGTGAGCTTCAGCATCTGTCCTTCCAATGAGTACTCAGGGTTGATTTCCTTTAAGATTGACTGATTTGACCTCCTTGCAGTCTAGGGGACTCGTAAGAGTCTTCTCCAGCACCACAGTTCGAAGGCATCAATTCTTAGGCGCTCAGCCTTCCTTATAGTCCAGCTCTCACAGCCATATGTTGCTACTGGGAAAACCATAACTTTGATGATATGAACCTTTGTTGGCAAGGTGCTGTCTCTGCTTCTTACTATGCTGTCTAGGTTTGCCATAGCTTTCCTCCCAAGGAGCAAGCGTCTTTTAATTTCATGGCTACAGTCACCGTTTGCGGTGATCTTGGAGCCCAAGAAAATAAATTCTGTCACTGTTTCCATTTCTTCCCCTTCTATATGCCAGGAAGTGATGGGGCCAGATGCCATGATTTTCGTTTTTTAATGTTGAGTTTCAAACCAGCTTTTGCACTCTCCACTTTCACCCTCAACAAGAGGCTGTTTAGATCCTCGTAGCTTTCTGCCATTAGGGTGGTATCATGTGCATATCTGAGGTTGTTGATAATTCTCCCGGCAATCTTACTTACGACCTGTGATTCATCCAAACCGGCGTTTCTCATGATGTACTCTGCATATAAGTTAAATAAGCAGGGCGACAATATACAGCCTTGTCGTACTCCTTTCCCAATTTTGAACCAATCGCTTGTTCCATGTCTGGTTCTTACTCTTGCTTCTTGTCCCTCGTACAGGTTTCTCAGGAGACAGGTAAGGTGGTCTGGTACTCCCATCTATTTAAGAATTTGCCACAGTTTGTTATGATCCACACAATCAAAGGCTTTAGCGTAGTCAATGAAGCAGAAATAGACGTTTTTCTGGTATTCTCTTGCTTTCTCCATGATCCAGCGAATGTTGGCGATTTGATCTCTAGTTCCTCTGCCTCTTTGAAACCCAGCTTATACTTCCGGTAGTTCTCAGTTCACATGCTGCTGAAGCCTAGCTTGTAGGATTTTGAGCATCACCTTGCTGGCATGTGAAATGAGTGCAATTGTACGGTAGTTTGAACACTCTTTGGCGTTGCCCTTCTTTGGAACTGGAATGTAAACTGACCTTTTCCAGTCTTGTGGCCACTGTTGAGTGTTCCAAATGTGTTGGCATATTGAGTGCAGCACTTTAACAGCATCATCTTTTAGGATTTTAAATAGCTCAGCTGGAATACTGTCATCTCTGCTAGCTTCGCTGTTAGTAATGCTTCCTCAGGCCCACTTGATTTCACTCTCTAGGATGTGCGGCTCAAGTTCAGTGACCACACTATCATGGCTATCAGGGACAGTAAGATCTTTCCTGTATAGTTCTTCTGTGTATTCTTGCCACCTCTTCTTAATCTCACCTGCTTCTGTTAGGTCCCTGCCTTCTTTGTCCTTTATCATGCCTGTCTTTGCATAAAACGTTCCTTTGCGATCTCCGATTTTCTTGAAAAGATCTCTAGTCTTTCCCATTCTATTTTTTTCCTCGATTTCTTTGCATTGTTCATTTAAGAAAGCCTTATTATCTCTCCTTGCTATTCTCTGAAACTCTGCATTCAGTTGGATATATCTTCCCCTTTCTCCCTTGCTTTTCACTTCCCTTCTTTCCTCAGCTACTTGTAAAGCCTCATCAGACAGCCACTTTGCTTTCTTGCATTTCTTTTTCTTTGGGATGGATTGAGTTGCTGCCTCCTGAACAATGTTATGGACTTCCGTCCATAGTTCCTCAGGCACTCTGTCTACCAGGTCTAATCCCTTACATCTATTCCTCACCTCCACTGTATATTCATAAGGGATATGATTTATGTCATACCCAAATGGTTTAGTGGTTTTCCCTACATTCTTCAATTTAAGCTGAAATTTTGCAACAAGAAGCTCACGATCTGAGCCACAGTCAGCTCCAGGTCTTGTTTTTACTGACTGTATGGAGCTTCTCCATCTTTGGCTGCAAAGGACATAATCAATCTGATTTCGATATTGACCATCTGGTGATGTCCATGTGTAGAGTCACCTCTTGTGCTGTTGGAAAAGAGTGTTTGCTATGATCAGCATGTTCTCTTGGCAAAACTCTATTAGCCTTTGTCCTGCTTCATTTTGTACACCAAGGCCATGCTTGCCTGTTATCCCGGTGATTTCTTGACTTCCTACTTTAGCATTCCAATCCCCTATGATGAAGAGGACATCTTTTTTGGTGTTAGTTCTAGAAGGTGTTGTAGGTCTTCATAGAACCGATCAACCTCAGCTTCTTCGGCCTCAGTGGTTGGGGCATAGACTTGAATTACTGTGATGTTGAATGGTTTGCCTTGGATTCGTACTGAGATCATTCTGCCGTTTTTGAGATTGTACCCCAGTACTGCTTTTCCCACCCTTTTGTTGACTATGAGTGCTACTCTATTTCTTCTAAGGGATTCTTGCCCGCAGTAGTAGATATGATGGTCACCTGAATTAAATTCGCCCATGCTTGTCCATTTTAGTTTGCTGATGCCCAAGATGTCGATGTTCAATCTTGCCATCTCATGTTTGACCACCTCCAGCTTACCTTGATGCATTGATCTTACATTCTAGGTTCCTAAACAATATTGTTCTTTACAGCATCGGATTTTCTTTTCACCACCAGACACATCCACAGCTGAGTGTCCTTTCGGCTTTGGCCCAGCCGCTTCACTCTTTCTGGCGCTACTTGGAAATTCCCTCTGCTCTTCCCCAGTAGTATATTAGACACCTTCCGACCTGAGGGGCTCATCTTCTGGCGTCATATCTTTTAGCCTTGTGATACATTCCATGGGGTTTTCTTGGCAAGAATACTGGATTGGGTTGCCATTTCCTTCTCCAGTGGACCACATTTTGTCAGAACTCTCCGCCATGACCTGTCCGTCTTGGGTGGCCCTGCACGGCATAGCTTATGGCTTCACTGAGTTACGCAAGCCCCTTCGCCACAACAAGGCAGTGATCCATGAAGGGGCTTTTGCCTGTAGATTGGTCTAAAAAGGATCAGGAACATAAACGCTGTGAAAAATGACAAAAATGCTCCCTCATTCTTCGGCATTCACTGATGTTGAATAATGCATACTCACAAACCAACTGTGATAGTTCCACAGAATTAAATGTCACAATACAAACAAGTAAAATATTACTTAGCATATTAAACACTTGTATCCCCCAAATAAAACCCAGTATGGTGTGTATGTGTGTGTATGTGCACGTGCACACGCACACGCACACACACACACACACACACACACACAAGCTGTTCCCTAGATTTAAACTTGCTAATGATCCATGCCATGTTATAATTAAAACTAAGCATATTTCATTTAATTTTGGAAACAAGAATGCTTCAAGCTTCTGGAAAAGTATGTTTCTCCTAATTCATTTTTCACTACATCCACTAAATTACACAGCAGCTGAAATGCATGCTTTAAGGCAGGGGTGAGCAACCTTTTGCCCCCAAGTGCTGCATGCTGGCAGTAGGTATGGCCAGAGCCAGCACTGAGCAGGGTTTCGACTCCACTTCCCCGCTCACTCACTCACACACACACACACTCACACAAACACAGCCTTCCCCCACTCGCTCTCATACACACAAACAGCCTTCTCCTGGCTCTCACAACACACCCAAGCACAAACAGGTGCAAACAGGTGCAAACGTACATGTACACACACTCCACCCGCATTCCCCATTCCCCTTCCCCCCATCTTAGAATGCAGGGATGAGAAGGTGTGAACGTCCCCTCCCAGTGTACTGAGATCCCATTGCACCTCAGCCCTCCCTGCTGCCCAGCAGATTGGTGACATCCCATCATTCATGCCCTCCCCAGCAGATTAGTGCTGAGAAGAGATGAGGAGAGGAAGGAGGAGCAATCCCCACCCCAGGTTTGCAGAAAAGCATTGAGTGGCAAGACAAAAACCTGTCTCTCCCTCAGAGGGGAATGGTGTGCTTCAGGGATTCAGAACCAGCCCACTGGCGGGCAAGTGAATGGGCAGGTGCCAGCAGGCACAGGCTGCCACTCATAGCCAAACGAGGATGTGCTTCAGGTGCTGGGCAGGAGAAGAGAAGGGCGAATGTTGGGATGGGTGGCCAACTCTGAGGAAAACAGACCACGAGGGGCACTCTGGGCTCATGAGTTAATAGTTCTCACTATTTTAAAAAAGTCCCGAATGCAACTCCTCCCTGTTTTGGCTGCACTACAAATCTGCTTTTGGGTAGATATGCATAGGATTGCACAGCAAGGAGCACATAGTTAAGGCAATCAATTAAGGCTAAGCATCTGTAGATCAGGGGAAAGGATTTGTGGTGCAGAACATGAAATGGCCCTGAACCTGAATTTGCATAGCAAGCCTTAATTCATGGCACAAATTCTAGACCAACCAGCTTCCAGACCAAACTTAAGGGCAGCCCCACAAAGAGCACATTGCAGTAATCCAGTCCTGAGGTTACTAGCACATGAAGTTACTAGCATCCCCGAGAGATGGCTATCTAGCTACTGCTTAAATATCATCAGTGAAGGAGAATCCAGCATCTCCCAAAGCAATCTGTTCCACTGCTGAATAGCTCTCATGTCAGGATGTTTTATGAACTTGAGCACGCTCCGGGAGAGAGCGCAGGACAGGAAGGCCTGGCGTGCTATGGTCCATGGGGTCACGAAGAGTCGGACACGACTGAACGACTGAACAACAACAACAGGATGTTTATCCTAAAGTTTATCTGAAATCTGCTTCATTGCTATCTTCACTGACTGGTTCTAGTCCTGCTCTTCTAGTCCTGCCTTCTGGAGCAACAGAGTACAAGTCTGCTCCAGCATCTGCATGACAACCTTTCAGATATTTGAAGACTGCTATCACGCCTCCCCTTAATCTTCTTTTCTCCAGGCTAAACATACCCAGTCATTTCAAACATTCCTCATAGGACTTGGTTTCCAGCCCCCTCACCATCCTGGTCACTCTTCTCTGGATGTGCTCAATGTCTTTCTTAAAATGTGGCACTCCAAACTGGACACGATACTCCAAATATGGCCTAACAAAGAATACCGTGGAAGTATTACTTCCCGTGACCTGGGGGGGATCTTCACGACAATGGAATGAGAAGTGCGTTAAGAGTATTATCCGGATTTTTATGGAATTGGCTTTGGTCCATCAGGGGCACATGACACAAGATAAGCAGAGGTATACCATACCTTTAAAAGCCAGTTTTCATGGGTCACACAGCGCTTGAAAGGAACATACTTCTGGGTGGGGTGGGGTGGGGTGAGTAGAACTGAATGTCATCAAACTGACAGGGGCTGCTCAACCAACAAGAGAGGCTTGTTTCCCGGCCCATGTCCAGGCTTTCCCCTGCTACTATATTATTATGGAGAGTAACTAATTTTCCCCCATGTCTGCAGATTTCCCTGAAGAAGCTAAAATCCCCGATTATCCAGTGCAGCATCTGAAGGCTCCCTATGAGAGCACCCCCTCAACTTTGCAGCATTCCAGCAATCTGCCAGAGTTATTGCTCCCAGCCCATGTGCACAGTTTTGCTTTGAGATGCCAAAATCCCCAATTCTTGAGTGCAGCATCTGAAGGCCCTCCCTGAGAGCATCCCACCCTCCCAATTTCATCCCACTCCAGCAAACTGTCATGGAGTTCTAACTTCCACACACACCCTCTCCTTCTCTGGGCACTTCTTCCCTGTTCACAAATGCAGGCTCCACCCAAGAGCTAACCAGATCAGTACTGCAATAAAGCAGAGAATCAACTTTACACAGCATCAGAGTGACTTTACATAGCACTGAAGAGGCAAAGTAATGCAAACTGAGGCTAATTGCTTTTGCTGGGGAAAAGGAAGTACAGGGAGATTCTGAAGGCTCGAAAGAGCACTCTAGGGCTTTGATGTGTGGGAAAAGCAGGTGAGTTTCTGTAGTTACCTAGGCTACCAAGGGCACTCTGCAAAAACACAGCTTCCCCACAGGTAAACTCTGGAGTCGCTGCAGGGTGGCCACAATGCCATGTGTCCCTAACAACTTTAAGCCACATCAGCATCAGAGAAAATCTCCCATGTAGATGGGCCCCTGGACACTATGCTTCTCTTAATACACTAGATTTTTGTAGCAGCTGCATCCTACGGCTCATTCATATTTAGCTTGTGATACACTAAGACAACTAGATCCTTTTCTCATACACTGTCAAGTCAAGTTCCCCTATACATATGGCTTCGATGTGTTTGTACCTACATATAAGACTTTATATCTATCCCTGTGTCATTTCATCTTGTTAGTTTCAACCCAGTGTTCCAGCCTGTCCAGATCCTTTTAAATGTTAATTATGCTTTCTGTGGTGCAGGCTATCCCACCCAGCTTTGTGTCATCATCAGAGTTGATAAGCATTCCCTCTATACCCTCATCCTGGTCATTGCTGAAAATGTTGAACAGCACAGGGCTGTGATGAAGGATCATCTCCATTTTTGTGAATCAGCACAATCCTGGCTTCATTCTAGAATGTTAGAATAGTTCCATATTTAGCACAATCATTAAATAAACCTTTTAACTGTGCTTCTAGAATATCTATTCCTGGGGCAAATAATGAAATTTGCAGATTTCATAATTTGAATTCAGACCAATACTTCCTACATGGTGAATGGAGTATTTATCTTTTTTGGGGTACTCAGTTTTATACAGATGTTTTATACACACACACACACACACACACACTAACAACCAGAAAAACAAATTACAACCAAAACTGAAGTAAATTATAGTGTTGTGGTGTGACAACAACAATAAATGAAAAAAAAACCCCACACATCTAAAGTACGAAATAAGTCTAATCCATAATATTAAAAATGAAAACACACAATCTTAACCATCCATGTCAAGTTGTCTTATTGTCCACAGGGAAACATGGGTAAATGGATGAGAAAGGAGAGGTAAGAATTGCTTAATATATGTGGTGAAAGGGAGTCACACTCCATCAAACTTGTCTATACTAGACAAACCACACACTGCTTTACTATGTTGCATTAATTTATCTGACAAGGCAATTTCCAACACTCTCACCATCCACTTTTGTACGGAAAGGTTGTTAGCAATTTTCCATGGAGCTATAGATTTTTATAATAGGAGACAAAGTTATTAACCTCATTGTTATTTTGTGTATATCTTCCAAGTTCATGCATATAAATTGTGGGAATTGCCATTTTTAGTTAGCTTTTTCAAAATATTTTCATTTTATGAAGCTTAAGGATTTTTCAGCTTCAAAAATTTAGGGCACAATCCTATTCAGATAGGCCGTCGCCTCTGAACTCAGAGGTGACTGCCTATCCAATGCAGGGCAGGAGTAGCACAGAGGGGATCATTCCCTCTGTGCTTCTTCTGCCCTGCATTTTCAGCTACACAGCCGACTGTGGCTGTCTAGCTGCGGGAGGGCTGAGTGAGGGAAGAGGCTGCTGTATGGCACATTGGATATAGATCCACTGCAACTGGGCTTCAGGCATGGCTTTGGAATGAAAACTGCCTTGCTTGCATTGTGGGATGACCTCTGCCCACAGAAGGCCAGGGGGAGTGCAACCCTGTTGATTCTCTTGGACCTCTCAGGGGCTTTCAATACCATTGACCATGGTATCCTTCTGGATAGGCTATCTGGGCTGGGTGCTGAAGGTAAATAAACTATGACCCTATCTGGACAGAGATAGCTTGGCAACAATTATCCATGCTCTAGTAACTACACATGAGGCTGCCTTTGAAAATAGTCCAGGCAGTGAGACTGTTAATGGGGACTGGCTAACATGATAATATTAAACCAGTATTTTAGCTTCCAGTCCATTTCCAGATTAAAACCTTAAGGTGATGTTAACTTTTAAAGCCCTAATCTCATCCCATATATATGTGCCTGCTTAAGATAATCTTCAGAGGCCTGTCTGAAGATGCCCCTGCTGAGGCAGCAGGAAAGGCAAGGCAAAAAACAATAACACCTGACAAAAATGGGATGGCACCAGAAACAGGGAGAAAACTCCAGATGCTAGAGAGGGGCCATAGCTCAGTAGCAGAGTACATAATATGCATGCAAAAGGTGCCAGGTTCAATCCCCGGCATCTCCAGGTAGTACTATGGAACAATCCTGCCTGAAGTCGTGGAGCACTGTTGGAAATGGTCTGACTCGGTATAAGGCAGTTTCCTAGGTTCCTGGATGCTGAAACTAGGGGTGTACGAAACCCCGCTTACCTGGCTCTGCCAGGCTCCACAGGTGGGGGGAGGCGCTCCGTCCCTCCCCTCGGAACCCTCGCTGGGGGGGGAGGTGCTCCGTGCCTCCCCCCCGGAATCCTGGCTGGCCGGCTCCGCTCTGCGGCCAAGCCGCGGAGCTGCCGGCCAGCTCCAGCTGCCCACAGGTGGACATCCGGACACTGGGCAGCCCTGCAGGGACACAAATGGTGGCTGTCATAGCCGCCGTCATTTGTGTCCCTGCAGTGAGCTGTGATAGGCTACATAAATATTTACATAGCCTATCACGGCAAGGGGAAAACCCCAGCATACACAAATGGCGGTAGCCGCCGCCATTTGCGTACGCTGGGGTTTCCCACCCCCCGCCATGATAGGCTACGTAAATACTTACGTAGCCTATCACGGCCTCCGCAGGGACACAAATGGCGTCCCTGTGTTAGCCGTGATAGGCTACATAAGTATTTACGTAGCCTATCACGGCTGAAGAAGGAGGAAGCAAATGGCGGCCGCAGGACGGCTGCCATTCGCACAGCAGCGCAGATGGGAGCAGGTAAGTGCTCCGTTTCGCGCGCCTTTCATGGGGTGGGGGTGGTGGGCACTTCGTCCCATGCACCT
This sequence comes from Heloderma suspectum, assembly GCF_057233095.1. Classification (NCBI taxonomy): domain Eukaryota; kingdom Metazoa; phylum Chordata; class Lepidosauria; order Squamata; family Helodermatidae; genus Heloderma; species Heloderma suspectum. Next base: position 155,954,323 of record NC_139459.1, on the reverse strand, counting down.
TTCGTGGGTTGGGGGGGCGGGGGCTTCGTTCCATGATGGGTTTCGGGGGGCCGAATGCACTGGCATTCGGCCTCACCGAGATCCGTCGTGGAATTCTCTGACATCCCTAGCTGAAACAAGTGTTATTTGTAGGCCCATGACAGTCTGGAAAACCCTTCCTCAGGAAGTATTTACATACAACCCATATAAAGTCTGGGTTCATAAAATGAAAACAAAATGCAACAAAATAAAAGACAGTATTTTACTATGCAGCATCGAAGCAAAATTGTTCCAACTATTTTAGTAAAAAGGACTTGAAACATCTAAACGTGTAAATCAAGACATCATACCATTTATTTTTTTTTATTAAGAATTGAAAATTTTAACCTATACCAATTGGGTTGGAGACACCCCAGTGGGAAACCAAGTCAGGTTCAAACAGAAAAACATCACCACAGACCCAGAAATAAACCGAAATGCATTAAATGCTTTGTATGTTTATAGCATAATTTGGAAGCTTCATTGGGATATAAATTTAAGATTAACTAAGGGCGCAATCCTATAGCCACTAGACAGCATTTAGACAGCCATAGAATTTTTCGGTTTATGGGAATCGAGCTTGGAGCTAGTGCTCTGAGCTTGGTTCCCAGATTTCCAACTCCCCTCCCCCTCATAGGAGGCACAGTTTGTCCCTGGCTCTGCACTCGTAAGAGCAGCGTAGAGTGGCCAAATAGGGGGTGTTCCTGGGGGTGGGGAGGGAACCACAGAAGTGCTGGTATGACACTTCTTATGTGCCATCTGCCCCCCCCAGTGCCCTGGCTAGACAGATGAAATTGGCCATCTAGCTGTAAATGCAGGGTGGCTGGAGCGCAGAGGAGAAGATCACCTTCATGCTCTTACTGCCCTGCATTGGATAGCCAGCCACCTCTGAGTTTGGAGGCAGCCGACTATCCCCATAGGATTGTGCCTTAAAAGGATGCAGGATTCCAAAGCTTGCCCTATAAATGTAGCAAACAAGATAGTTAATTGAGCTCCTAGCATTGTTTGTTTGGATAATATAACTCTTCCTTAGTACCCTCCTGTACTCTACTTATGTTTTAATGCTAAATTAGAACATGCTAAAATTTCTAACTTCTCCTTGGCATCCTCCAGCACACTACCTGCATGGAAAAAGCTAAGCTAAAACATTGCTAAATTCTTTTGGGCATATGAAGGTACCTGTATAGTTCAACTTGGTACCTATATGGTTAATGGCACTTAAAAGGCTAATCAAATTTGCAGCTAAAGGAATTAACAAAGTTTGGTTATAAGATAAATAAGCTTAGAAATCATTCCAAGTCCCATCTTCAAAAATGAGATTAAGGGTGCAATCCTATGAAGGTTTAGACAGAAAAAAAAGTCCTACAACTCCCAGCAGTCCCCAGCTAGCATGGCTGGCTGGGGAATACTGGGAGTTGTACGACTTTTTTCTGTCTAAGCCTGCAAAGGATTGCACCCTAAGAGACCCATCCTCAGCAACGAGACTGAGTCCCGTCTTCAGAAATTCTTTGAAGACTTGGCTCTGGAGAACAAAGAGTTAAACTATCTGAGAGCCTAAGTATTGAAGAGATCCATAGTTACCCAAATTCTTTGGTCCAGAGGTCCTGTGAAGATTAGAGGTGAAAGAGTGAAGTGAAATGAAGCTAAGAAGAAGTACAGAAAGCTCTTGCTACCTAAGCCTTTATACACTTGCTCTGGTCATAGGTGGGGGCCTCAGTGACTGGTGAGACAGCCAACTTCCAATTAGAAATGAGGTACATGTGTGGTAAGACTTGTTGTTGTTGTTGTTCAGTTGTTCAGTCATGTCTGACTCTTCGTGACCCCATGGACCATAGCACGCCAGGCCTTCCTGTCCTGCGCTCTCTCTCGGAGTGTGCTCAAGTCCATATTCATTGCATCAGTGATGCTATCTAGCCATCTCATCCTCTGCCATCCCTTCTCCTTTTGCCTTCAATCTTTCCCAGCATCAGGGTCTTTTCCAGGGAGATTTCTCTTCGCATTAGGTGGCCAAAATATTTGAGCTTCAGCTTCAGTATCTGTCCTTCCAATGAGCAGTCAGGGTTGATTTCCTTTAGGATTGACGGATTTGACCTCCTTGCAGTCCAGGGGACTCGTAAGAGTCTTCTCCAGCACCACAGTTCGAGTGGTAAGACTACCCATCCACAAATAAGAAGTAAGGTGTCTACGTATCCCTCAACTATCTCACATTTTATGTTCATGTGTTTCCTGTATACTCACTGAAGGGTAAATTCTAACCTTTTTGAAAATTTTCCAAAATTCCCCCATCATCATCATGCTTGACATGTTCCTTCCAGTACATCGTCTTTGACCCTGGGGGTCAACTTTGGTCATCTCACAGTCATCTGTGCCATCTGCAAGGGTCAGACCCTGGCAAGGTGTGGCAGGGCCAGAGGCAAAAACAGGGTCCAGACAGTGGTCAGGTACAAACAAGGTGTGGCAGTGCCAGAGGCAAGAGCAAGGTCGAGAGCAGACGAAGGGCAATTACTAGCAAGGTGCTGCAGGGCCCAATGCATCATCAGGTACAGGTAAGGGTCAAGTATCAGCAAGGACATGGAAAGGTCAAGAACAACAGGCAAGAACACAATGCCACTACCACAAAGACCCATGTTGCTGTGGCAAAGCTTTGAAGGAAGACGACGCTCTTTATAGGGCTTCCTGAGGCTCCCAGCTGGTCTGGATTAGAGGACCTGCAAGCATCTGCAGGCCCAGAGCTAAATCCTGAAAGTCCTGCAGGCTGCCTTCTATATCTGGCTGCCAAGTGGAACTGTAGAACTTCCCAGGTTGAGCAGATCCTGACACATTCTGTGCCTGCTAGAAGCAGGTATGAGTGGTGGTTGGCTGTGTCAGAAGGGAAAGGTAAATGTTCCCCTTTGTACATTTGCAGGGAGCATGTACAAAGTTAAGGATTTTGCCGTGTGCTTGCTCACATGCCAGCACTGTTTTTGTTCATTGCGTATGCTAGATTTCTGGGCCTGCTGGCTGACCCACCCAGCCCCATTTGTTTGTTTTGCAGCACATGGTGGTGGAAAAGTTTTATGGGGGAGGGGGGAAGCCAGAGCTTTTCACTATTTGCTTGCCCACCTGACTCTTTTCTGTTAGTGGTGGCTGCCAGGACTGGCACTTAATGAAGTAAGGAGGTGGCATAGGTGAAGCTAGGGCATTTCGCTGCTCTCTTTCCTCAGTTTTGTTTCTATCCCCCCACTACCCCAAATTTCCTGGCCCTCCTCTGCCCCTTCTTAAGGCTGTTTTACAGTGGCAGAGAGGGAGTGCTGGTTCCGCTCTATCCTTCCACCATCACATTTTCAGAGACTTGTCAATAGGGTTGGCGGAGAATTTCTCCCCGAAACTTCGGGGGGCCGAGCGCCAACGTGTTCGGCCCCCCGAACAAGTTTTGGGGAGATATCCTCTGAACCCCCCCGCCCCCCGCACCCCCCCCCCGGGACGGGACTTACCTTCACCGAATGTCCCTCCTGGTGGCGGGTCCGGCCGGCGGTTCGGCGGGTGTTCGAGCGGGGCGGGAGCGGCAGCCGGTCTTTCGACCGGCTGCTGCCGCCGCCGCCATTGCAATCAAAGAAAAAAAAAACGCCCCCCGATAGGCTACGTGACGATTCACGTAGCCTATCACGGCTAGATCTGCAAAGTCAGCCGTGATAGGCTACGTCAATCGTCACGTAGCCTATCACGGCTGACTTTGCAGATCTAGCCGTGATAGGCTACGTGAATCGTCACGTAGCCTATCGGGGGGCGTTTTTTTTTTTTTAACTTTCGCGTTCGCGGCCGGGCGAGGCGGGAAGCCTCCTCCCCGGCCTGAATTTTGGCCGGGACGAGGCGGGAAGCCTCCCCCCCGGCCTGAATTTCGGCTGGGGCGAGGCGGGAAGCCTCCCCCCCCGGCCTGAACTTCGCGGGGGGAGCAGCGAAGCGCCTCCCCCCCACCGCGAACGTCCTTCGACGACAGGTAAGGGACTTTCGTCCACCCCTACTTGTCAATGGCACATTTCTGTGTGCATGAGTGTGCGTGTGTGTGCTCATGTGATATGGAGTGTCTCTATGGGTGTGACTGAAGGTTATAGCCCATGACAGCTTATGCCAGTTAGTACTAACATGTTAGTAGTCTTTTTTTATGGCCACACAAGCCTCATTGTTGTTTTTAAAATTGAGTTTCCCAGTAGGATTAAAAATGAGCACTCTCTTACTCATGATTTCTACATGTGTTCTCCCCCAAACCACCGTAAAATCACAGACCTACAATGTGATCTGCAATTTCAGGTTGGTTTGAGGGAGATCCCATATAAAAATCATGATGATTGATACCTCTGATCCTTCTATGCATGCTATGGTTGTGCTGGCAAATTTGGATGTTTGTATTTCTCTGCCAGGAATATTTGGAGGTTTGAATTTCTGTTTCATTTATTTGTTAGTTCAAACATGAAATAATTTACTATTTTGCGGTCTTGTCGTCTTTCTGACCTCCCCCACCCCGCCCCGCCCCATGGTGGCCATTTTGTGAGAAGCCATTTTGTGTGTAGCCATTTCTACACAGCGGCCATTTTATCACTGGTGCCCATGGTACTGTCAGGATTCCAAATGTGCCCACAGGCTGAAAAAGGTTGGGGACCCCTGCCCTAAACAATATGAACCTAAGCTAGGGATGGACGAAAGTCCCTTACCTGGTCCTGCAGCTTGCTTCACAGTGGGGGGGAGGTGCCCCATCCCTCCCCCCCAAAATTCTGGCCGGGGGGGAGGCGCCCCGTCCCTCCGGCCGCGAATCTTGTCTCCTGCCAGGACGCAAATGGCGGCGGCCGTAGCTGCCGCCGTTTGCATCCCTGCAGTCAGCCGTGATAGGCTACGTAAATGTTTACGTAGCCTATCATGGCTGACTTTGGAAAAAAACAAAAAAAAGTGCGTACGCAAATGACGGCGCCCACGGGCGCCGCCATTTGTGTTCCTTATTTGGGCACATGTAGTCTACGTAAACACGTGTAGTCTACACGTAAACGTGTAGTCTACGTAAACGCTTTGCCCTTATTTTCGCCGTAGTCTACGTAAATGTTTACGTAGACTACACGTGCCCAAATAAGGAACATAAATGGCGGCGCCCATGGGCGCCGCCATTTGCGTACACGCTTTCCCCCCCCCCAATGTCAGCCGTGATAGGCTACGTAAACATTTACGTAGCCTATCATGGTGTTTTTTGAAAATCTAGCCGTGATAGGCTACGTAAATCTTTATGTAGCCTATCACATTTGTTGTTGTTGTTGTTGTTTTATTTTGAAATGGCGGCGGCAGCAGCCGGTCGGAAGACCGGCCGCCACCGCTGCCGAACCGCCGCCGCCGCCAGGGACATTCGACAAAGGTAAGTCCCATCCCGTGGGGGGGGGGTGGACCGTTTCTCCACCAATTTCAGGGGGCCGAATGCGTTGGCATTCGGCCTCCCGGAGATTCGTGGAGAAATTCTCCGACATCCCTAACCTAAGCTCAAAGAGAACATGATGTCAAAAATTACATTGGAAACTAACCACGTTAACTACATTTATATAACAAACATTATTAAAAGACAAAACACCAAAAAGTGAAACAGCCCAGAAAGAATAAGAGCTACCACAAAATCAGTTACAATTTTTAAATAGCCATCATGTAAACAAAAAGTAAAAAATAAAACATACAATTGTCAGTAATTATTCATCAATGCTAGGGACATTCCAGTGACTCCTATTACAAGAGAGCCCCATGGCACTTGCCAATTTCTTTCCTACTAATGAGAGAGAGCCTTTTCAAGGACGGCACCATGGTGATGGAATGCCCTCCTGGTGCCTATGTTGTGGTCTTTTCGGCACCAGATGAAGACCTTTATATTCTCCAATGCTTTTCAGTTCTTTTACATTTTTTAATGTGTGTTTTAAGATCTTTGCACTGCTGCTGGCTTTTACTTTGGTTTTATTGTGTTATTTTATTTTAAACTTTTAAAGGTTTTTATATTATGTTTTATTATATGACTGCATTATATGGCTTCAAGTCTTATTTTGTGAACCGCCCTGGCAGCTTCAGCTATGGGGCGGGGGCGTTAAATGTAATAAATAAATAAATAAATAAATAAATACTGAGAAATGTGAAGTGATCAGTTGGTTATATGATGAAAAAAAACAAGAAGAAGTCCTTGTCTATGAACAGTTGGAAGCTGGGGCTTGAGGGAAAAAGAAATAAGTATTTTTATCTGGTTTGATTATTGGCTTTATAAAAATGATAACATTTTTAACAGTTATTTAAAAGAAAAGTGTGGCTTGGATGAAATCAATCTCTGCATCATTAGAGCACAGACAGGAATAGCTATTTGCTGTTCTTGATTAAAGAAATATCCCTAAACGTTTAGCTCTCAAAGAACGATATAGAGGGAACACAAATGCTATCTCAAGGGATACAATAGCCCGCTTTGTCAGTCATACAAAATGAGAAGCAGGATCAGCCAAACACATTTTGCCACCTGAGATGGACTCTCCCTCCCCACACCCATGCTTCTTCCTCCGTCCTCTGCCCCCTGCACTTCGTCCTCTTCCTCCGTCAACCCCCAGCAGGTGAGTTAACAAAGAGCACTAACTGACCTGCTGCTCCTTGTTACTATTGCTGATGCTCCCCAAGCATCTGTGCCTATGGCTGAGTCTACTGCCCTCTGAGATCTCATCCCACAATGCCTTGCTCTGTTAGGATGTAAATATCCTTCCTCAAAAGAACAGGGCATTGGGGGCAAGGTTTCAGAGGCCACCAGACTCAGCTGTAGTATTACCACTGTCACTTTGCCATAACAAGGGTGTGGCAGAAGCACTCCTATGGTTGAGTTGGGTGGGAGGCATCCTTTCTGGGGGTGGATGAGAATTTTATTCAATTCATTTTTTGAAAAAAAGTTATCAACATTTCTACATTTCTTCATAATTGGGAGGGAAAGAACTTGAGATTTCAAAACAACAACAACAACAACAACCTCTGAATGTGGGAGAAAGCAAAACTTAACAGTCTGGGTTTGAATCCCTAAGTATTCAACTATATTTGTGGTGCTGAACTGGATTACCAGTTGTTGTTGTTGTTTCTGACAAGCTCCTCACCTTTAATGGCTACATGGCAGGCACATACATGGTCCTCTCTACCCTACTGAATTTGATCAGTGCAGAGGGGTGAGAATTTCATTCAGTTCATTTTTTTGATAAGAATTTAACAAAATTTGAAAATATGTATTCATAAGCAGCCAGAAAGAACTTGAGATAAAAAAAATCTCATAACGCAAAACTGACAGGTACATTCATCCTTAAATGAGTTAAGTTACTGTCTTAGATAATGTTAATATCCCAGATAGACACTCACAGGACAAGTCCATCAACAAAAATGGACAAATACTCAATTCTATTGCATATGAACACCAGTTAAAAAGGTAAAGGTGTCCCCAACCAGTCGTGTCTGACCCTAGGGTGCGGTGCTCATCCCCGTTTCTAAGCCGAAGAGCCAGCGCTGTCCGAAGACGCTTCCGTGGTCATGTGGCTGGCATGACTGAACACCGAGGTGCACGGAACGCCGTTACCTTTCCTGCCGAGGCGGTACCTATTTATCTACTTGCAATTTCTTGCTTTCGAACTGCTAGGTTGGCAGAAGCTGGGACTGAAGAAGGAAACTCACTCCATCACGCAGCACTCGGGTCTCGAACTGCTGTCCTGCCGACCTTCCAGTCTGCAGTTCAGCGTCTTAACCACTAAGCCACCGTGGCCCCATATACACCAGTTACAATGTTTAAATGGAGGGCCATTGGATAGGACAAATGGCCCCTATACTTATTTAACCCAGAATGGGGGCAGCGTGGTTGATTACATCTTTGTGTCACATAATATTTATTCCAAAGTCCAATCCTTTTACATAGAAGAAGGGACAGATAGTGATCACTTTTCATTGGTCGCAGAGGTAGGCAATATAAAGATCAGTAAGCAGCTTACCCCTTCATATCCTATGCAAGGCACCCACATTGGTGAAAGACGTATTAGATGGTCATTACCTGTGGCAGATGAAATAAGGCAAATTCTGGGGAATCGAATTATGATGAGGCTCACAGGTGAATTTATAAATAAGGCAGGTAATTACCTTAGGCCATAGCAGGCCCTGCTGGAAAATCTAAGGCCCTCTTTGGTAAAATCTGGACATCAGAAGATGAAAACCCACACACAATCCTGGTTTGATGCAGAATGTAGAAGTAGCAAACAGTCCTTGGAAAAAGCAGCTAGATCTTTAAGGACAAATAAATCTGATCAAATTAGGAGGTTTTTAATACAGCGATGTGCATATAAAGATCTCTTAAGACGGAAAAAGGAAAGTCATGCTAATAAATTTTGGAAAGATCTTGGGCAAGCCATTATTAATAAGAATGAAAAATATTTCTGGGATCTCGTAGCATGTGGTCTTAAACAAATTTAACCAGAGGTGGAGGGCCAAATACCAACGGCAAAATGATTTTGTATTTTAGAAATATGTATAAAGGTAACTCCCAAGAAGGTCAAGTAAGGAGGTATGAAACAATAGATAAGTCAGTTCTAGAAGTGCTACCTATGTGGCCCCCTGTTAGTGAAGCAGAAGTAAAAGGTCTCATTGGAAGACTCACTTTAGGTAAAGCCCCTGGATGGGATATGGTGCCACCTGAAATATTTTGTATGGATCCAGAGCGGTGGGCTCCAATTATGGCAACACTGTTTACATCAATTAATACAACTGCAATATTGCCAGCTGGCTGGACATCTAGTATCATAGTTCCAATTTATAAGAAAGGTGATCGCGGGGACCCTCAAAATTATCGCCAAGTAAGACTCCTTGATGTTCCTGCTAAAATATATGCATGACACCTTCTAGATAAATTAGAACAGTGGGTGGCAGAGCAGCAGATTTTATCTCCAATGCAGGCTGGCTTTCGCAAGGGGCATAGCAGTCTAGGGATGGGGGAGAATTTCTCCCCGAAACTTCGGGGGGCCAAGTGCCAACGTATTCGGCCCCCCGAAGTAGTTTCGGGGAGAAATTCTCCACCCCCCCGCCCCCCCCGGGATGGGACTTACCTTTCCCGAATGTCGCTCCCGGTGGCGGGTCGCAGCGGCGGTTTGGCAGGGCTTCGACAGGGGCAGGGGCGGCAGCCAGTCTTTCGACCGGCTGCTGCCGCCGCCATTCCAAGAAAAGTAAAAAAAAAACAACGCCCCCACGATAGGCTACGTGACGATTAACGTAGCCTATCACGGCTAGATATGCAAAGTCAGCCATGATAGGCTACGTAAATCGTCACATAGCCTATCACGGGTGACTTTGCAGATCTAGCCATCATAGGCTACGTAAATCGTCACGTAGCCTATCACGGGGGCATTTTTTTTTTTTACTTTTTATTTCACGGCCGGGCGAGGCGAGGCGCCTCCTCCCCGGCCTGAATTTAGGCCGGGTGAGGCGGGAAGCCTCCCCCCCGGCCTGAATTTCGGCCGGGCGAGGAGGGAAGCCTCCCCCCCGGCCTGAACTTCGGGGGGAGCAGCGAAGCGCCTCCCCCCCACCGCGAAGCAAGCTGCGAGACCAGGTAAGTGACTTTCGTGCACCCCTACATAGCACAACTGATCAGTACTTTGTCTTGAATTACCTCATCCAAAAATAAGTAAACGGGTCATCAAAAAAGTTATATATTGCACTTGTAGATTTATCATCTGCTTTTGATTCTATAGACTGACAGTGTTTATGGGAAAAATTAGATGCCAGTTCACTAGATAAATGCCTGCTATTTCTTATATAGCAGCTTTATTCCAATACTGCTGTCAAAATTGACATTGGTATGGCGGGTGCCCTTTCAGACCCTATTCCCACAGCAAGGGGTGTTAAACAGGGTTGCATCTTGGCACCACTTTTATTTAATCTTTGTATCAATGACATAACTCAGGAATTCCTCTCCCCTTCCTCCTCCTCCTCCCCCCACCCCGCTGTTGGGAAACAAGAGATCCCAATACTGCTTTATGCAGATGATATGGCCCTCATTTCCTTGACACAAATGGGCATGAGAAGACTGCTTACCACATTTGGAACTTATTGTAAGCGAGAAGGCCTATTTATTAATTATAGTAAGACTAAAGTGGTTGTGTTTGCCAAGAGGCATGAGCAGCATAAATGGGCTCTGGATGGATACAAGACAGAACAGTGTCACTCATTTAAATATTTGGGTCTTCATTTTGCTGAAAATACCCTTTGGCATACTCACTTCAAGGCAATTACATCTTCAGCCGCCTGCTCATTGGGGCCCATAAAGAACCTTTATCATACTGAGGGCCACCGCTTAGTAGAACCAACGCTAAAAGTCTACACCACCAAGATTGTATCCCACCTTCTATATGGAGCAGCAATTTGGGGTAGTCGTTGCAGAGATGAACTTGATGTAACCCAAAATAAGTTCCTGTGTCTGCTTTTGGCAGTAGCACATAATACACCCGGTGCAATATTAAGGAGTAAACTAGGTTTTCCTTCTTTGAAAGCACGCATACAGAAATCTGACATATTGTATTGGAAAAAGCTGTTATTGATGCCAAATTATTATTTAGCAAAACTGTGCTTTTTCAATCTACAGAATACAGAAGGTGGAGTACAATTCATGTAGATGGTTGATGAGGAGCTATTTGATCTCCCCAGCAGTGATGATGCAAGATGCATCTGTTCGTAAGATCCGAGATATAATCTTTGTTGAAGATGCTAAGAGAGATTCTGAATACATAAAGCATTGTAAGTCTACTATTTGGTATGTAGGGGTGGACGAAAGTCCCTTACCTTTCGCCGAAGCTTGTTCGCGGTGGGGGGGAGGCGCTTCGCTGTTCCCCCCGCAAAGTTCAGGCCGGGGGGGAGGCTTCCCGCCTCGCCCCAGCCGAAATTCAGGCCAGGGGGGAGGCTTCCCGCCTCGCCCGGCCGCGAACTCGAAAGTTTAAAAACAAACAAACACCCCCATGATAGGCTACGTGACGATTAACGTAGCCTATTACGGCTAGATCTGCAAAGTCAGCTGTGATAGGCTACGTTAATCGTCACGTAGCCTATCATGGGTGACTTTAAAAAAAAAAAAAAGCACGTATGCTAATGGCGGCCCCCATAGGGAGCCGCCATTCGCGTTCCTTATTTGGTCGCTGTAGTCTACGTAAATCTTTACGTAGACTATAGCAACCAAATAAGGAAAAGAGAAGGGCGGCTCCCTATGGGGGCCGCCATTATCCGTACGCGCTTTTTTTTTTTAAGTCACCCGTGATAGGCTACGTGATGATTGACGTAGCCTATCACGGCTGACTTTGCAAATCTAGCCATGATAGGCTACGTTAATCGTCACGTAGCCTATCACGGGGGCGTTTGTTTTTTTTTTCTTTTGTTGGAATGGCGGCGGCGGCAGCCGGTCAAAAGACCGGCTGCCGCTCCCGCCCCGCATGAACAGCTGCCGAACCGCCGGCCGGACCCGCCGCCGGGAGGGACATTCGGCAAAGGTAAGTCCCGTCCCGCGGGGGATGCGGGGTGCGGGGGTGTGTGGAGGATTTCTCCCCGAAACTTGTTCGGGGGGCCGAACACGTTGGCGCTCCGTCCCCCGAAGTTTCGGGGAGAAATTCTCTGCCATCCCTATTGGTATGCCAAAATCAAGATAAACCATAAAAGGGCCACCTATAGAATCATAGAATCATAGAATAGTAGGGTTGGAAGGGGCCTACAAGGCCATCGAGTCCAACCCCCTGCTCAATGCAGGAATCCAGGTCAGAGCATCCCTGACAAATGGCTGTCCAGCCTCGTCTTGAAGGCCTCCAGTGTGGGAGAGCCCACCACCTCCCTAGGTAATTGGTTCCATTGTCGTATTGCTCTAACAGTCAGGACATTTTTCCTGATGTTCAGCCGGAATCTGGCTTCCTGTCACTTGAGCCCATTATTCCGTGTCCTGCACTCTGGGATGATCAAGAAGAGATCCTGGCCTTCTTCTCTGGGACAACCTTTCAAGTACTTGAAGAGTGCTATCATATCTCCCCTCAGTCTTCTCTTCTCAAGGCTAAACATGCCCAGTTCTTTCAGTCTCTCTTCATAGGGCTTTCTTTCCAGTCCCCTGATCATCTTTGTTGCCCTCCTCTGAACCCTCTCCAGTTTGTCTGCATCCTTCTTCAAGTGTGGTGCCCAGAACTGGACACAGTACTCCAGATGAGGCCTAACCAGTGCTGAGTAGAGGGGAACTAGTACTTCCCGGGATTTGGAAGCGATGCTTATATGAATGCAGCCCAAAATAGCATTTGCCTTTTTTGCAGCCAGTTGGCTCATATTCAGCTTGTGATCGACAACAATTCCAAGATCCTTCTCGCTTGTAGTGTGGTTGAGCCACGTATCCCCCATCTTGTAACTGTGCATTAGGTTTCTTTTTCCTAGGTGCAGAACTTGGCATTTGTCCCTATTAAATGTCATTCTGTTGTTTTCTGCCCAGCGCTCCAGTCTATCCAGATCACTTTGAATTTTGTTTCTGTCTTCCAAAGTATTAGCTATCCCGCCCAATTTTGTGTCATCTGCAAATTTGATCAGCATTCCCTGCACCTCCTCCTCCAAGTCATTAATAAAAATGTTGAAGAGCACTGGGCCCAGGACTGAGCCCTGCGGTACCCCACTCGTTACCTCTCCCCAGTTTGAGAAGGTCCCATTGATAAGTACTCTTTGAGTCCGATTCTGTAGCCAACTGTGGATCCACCGGATCGTTGTTTCATCTAGCCCACTTTGAGCTAGTTTGCTCATCAGGAGATCATGGGGCACTTTGTCGAAAGCTTTGCTGAAGTCGAGGTATATGATGTCTACAGCATTCCCACGGTCTACAAGGGAGGTTACTTGATCAAAAAATGAGATCAGATTTGTCTGGCAGGACTTGTTTTTGACAAATCCTTGTTGGCTTCGAGTAATCACGGCATTGTTGTCAAGGTGCTTCCAGATGGATTGCTTTATGATCTGCTCCAGAATTTTCCCAGGGATTGATGTCAGACTGACTGGTCTGTAGTTCCCAGGTTCCTCCTTTTTACCCTTTTTGAAGATAGGGACAATGTTAGCCCTCCTCTAGTCATCTGGCACTTCCCCCGTCCTCCATGATTTCTCAAAGAGAATAGACAGCGGTTCTGAGAGTTCTTCTGCCAGTTCCTTTATGACTCTAGGATGCAGTTCACCTGGCCCTGGAGATTTGAACTCATTCAAAGTAATGAGGTGTTCCTTGACCATATGCCTGTCGATCTCAAGCTGCAATCCTGCCCCTTCAGCCTGTACTTCGCCTTTGCCAGGGGGGTCATAGACCCTCTTTTGGGAGAAGACTGAGCCAAAGTAGGAATTGAGCACCTCTGTCTTTTCTTTGTCATCTCTTATCGTTTTGACATCCTTATTTAATAGCTGAACCACCATTTCTTTCCTCTGCCTTTTACTATGCACGTAGCTGAAGAAAGCCTTTTTGTTGTTTTTAACATCCCTTGCTAACCTCAGCTCATTCTCAGCTTTAGCCTTCCTGACGCCGTCCCTGCAATTCTGTGCTATCTGCCTGTACTCTTCCTTTGTTACTTGGCCTTCTTTTCACTTCCTATATGTGTCCTTTTTTGTTTTCAGGTCATCCCTAAGCTTTTTGTGAAGCCACATTGGCTTCTTCTGTTGTCTTCCACCTTTTCTTCTTGTTGGAATTGCTTGTGATTGTGCCTTGAGAATTTCCTTTTTTAAAAGCTCCCACCCATCTTGGACTCCTTTTCTCGCTAGCATCGCTTGCCATGGGACCTTACTGATCATTGTTCTGAGTTTATGAAAATCAGCTTTCCTAAAATCCAGGGTACGCGTTTGACTACACTCGGCTTTTGCTTCCCTTAGAACCAAGAACTCAAGTACAACATGGTCGCTTTCCCCCAGAGTTCCTGTAACTGCTACTTTATCCACTAAGTCATCTCTGTTGCTTAGGATCAAGTCAAGGATAGCCGATCCTCTAGTTCCTTCCTCTACTTTCTGTAGGAGGAAGTTATCCACCACACAAGTCAGGAATTTCCTGGAGGGGCCATGTTTTGCAGAATTTGTCTCCCAACAAATATCGGGGAAATTGAAGTTCCTATCTGTGGGAACTAACCTTCTTCCCTGTAAGGCAAGCTTTTACTCTGCTCAGATTTCAACTGATGCCCACTGAATACCTGGCTGGCAGATTTTCTAAAAAGCCAGCAAAAGATTGTTTCTGTGTATGTGGATTAGGCCACATTGAAGATGTAGTACATTATATCTTATACTGTCCTCTATATAATTCACCTAGGGTTCAGTTCATTCTCCCTTTTCAGACCTTTCTAGCAAGCCTATCTGATGATCTTAAGATCAGATGGCTGCTGGCGGACATAGACAAAACTGTCAGTTACAAAGTAGCTCTGTTGGCGCTAGCTGCAAAAAAGTTAAGAGTGGCCTTTCTGAATCACATTAGTGACAAAAGCTAAAGGGAGTTTCATTTTTAAACATATGCCTAAAATCTGTTATTTGTATTTCCAAGGCTGTACTGGTGTTTTATTGGATTGATTGCTCAATGTCTTGTAAATATGTTTTTTGGTGTTTATATTGTAATGGCCATTGGCTATAAACAATAAAATGTACATTAAGAATCTCATAAAGCAAAACTGACAGGTACATTCATCCCTAGTAGGGATGTACGAAAGTCACTTACCTTTTCGCAGGGGTGCTTCGCGGTGGGGGGGAGGCGCTTTGCTTCTCCCCCCGAAGTTCAGGTGAGGGGGGGGAGCCTTCCCGCCTCGCCCGGCCGAAATTCAGGCCGGGGGGGGAGGCTTCCCATGTCGCCCAGCCGAAATTCAGGCCAGGGAGAAGCGCCCCGTCTCCCCGGCCGCGAAACAAAGTCTAAAAAAACAAAACAAAAACACAACCCCGTGATAGGCTATGTAATCATTAACGTAGCCTATCACGGCTAGATTTCCAAAGTCACCCGTGATAGGCTACGTAACGATTTACGTAGCCTATCACGGCTGACTTTGGAAATCTAGCCGTGATAGGCTACGTTAATCGTTACGTAGCCTATCACGGGTTTGGTTTTTTTTTTTACACTTTGTAATGGTGGCGGTGGTAGCCGGTCGGAAGACCGGCTGCTGCCCCCGCCCCCGATGAAAGGCCGACGAACCGCCGCCGGGACCCGCCGCCGGGAGGGACATTTGCTAAAGGTAAGTCCCATCCTGGGGGGGGGTGGCGGAGAATTTTGCCACCGATTTCGGGGGGCCGAATGCACTGGCGCTCAGCCCCCCGAAGATTCGGGGAGAAATTCTCTGCCATCCCTAATCCCTAGGCATTCCTCAGCAAGTGACACATTGGGGTGAGATCTGAGAAGGCACCTGCCACTGCTGTCTAGATGCACCAGCATCACCACTTTCCCAAAGCAGGAAAAATGTTTTAAAAGCTGTTTTTCCTGCCATAGCAAAGTGACAACGATAGTGCTTGTGGCATTCCTGCCTATTCCCAGTGAGAATGCCCCTTCACTAAGGCCTTTCTCTCCCCATGCAAGAAAAACCTTCCCCACACACAACCACAATGCCACCAGGACCTTTATGGCTCAGGTCCAACCCACACGCAGTCTTCTTTCTGCAAGAACACACTTGTTTATAGTATCACCTGTATTGTTTCCTTTATTACCTTCCCCTTATGTAGCCAAGAACAGAATGCATAGGATTTGGTTAAACAAATAAACATTATTATTAATAATTACAGCAAATAAATTGTTGAATGTAAATACGGAACTCTTAATGGTACTATTAATGTATGTTCTCTGATGCCCCAGATCACACTCCCAAATCAAACACTTCACAATCACCACAGACCTCTCTCTCTCAGTTCTAGAATCTTAACACATCAATTCCCTATCTCTGTTCCCTATCAAATCATGTCACACAAGCACAACACCTAGCATTAAAAGCCCACACATTTCACTCCCTGTTTCACTCACTCAGCCAATCATCACACATATGCAAATCCACCATTCTTCCTGTCACTCATCCCACTCTCACCCTAGAGATACCCAGCATAAACATAGACTTATAACAGGAATACATTATTATACCTACAAACTCTCTCTCTCTCTCTCTCTCCATGTGTAATGTCACATTACTCCTAGGCAGTGGTGGATTGGGGGTGGTGCTGCTGGGTAGGTGGGTAGAGTGAGGAGCAGCTGATTGCAATGAATGAAACAGGGGCAGCAGTGGGCATGTGTTCCTGAGGATATGGGGAGCTGATCCACCAGACACTCCCATCTACTGGCCAAAGCAATGGTCTCACCCTGCCTCATGAGACAGCTGGCCCTGATAAGAAGAAATATATGGAGTACTAAACAACCTATGCAATCTTGAACACAAGGGCAGCGGTGGGAATCAGTTATTTCAGGGTTTAAGCCAGGACACATTGCAACAAAAAAGAGACGTCCAACCTTTCACTGAAGTGCTGAGGAATATCAGTCAGCCTACCCATTTAAACTGCTGATAAGAAGAGATGGGAAAACATTGCCTGCAACAACCAGAGGACAAGCAGCAGTGCTTCTATAAGAGCTAGAGCTGGAACCACCATAGCTTTCAAGACATAATGGAGAAGAAGACTAAAACCTTTCAGATTGCATTGATCAAGACTAGAATGGATACTGGAAAAGCAAGAAAAGAAGAGCTTAAACCATAGACAATCCAGTAGTACTTGAGGGCCATTCAGAATACCCAGATCATGGTTCTAGATCATTAATTATGAACTTCAATTGTAAAAAAAAAAAAGGCCCATTTGAAGTACATGATGAATGGCAAAACCTATGATGGTTCGTGAGTTGTGGTTGAACTGAACACACAAAAGCTAGGAAATTATTTTTTCAGTGCTAATGCCACCCCCTTTCAAACCACAATACGCCTTCGGCAAAAGGACCAGCACATGTGTGGCAAGTGACAAAGGGCAGGAGGCCATTCAGATGCACACGTGACAGTTGAACCACCAGGCTTTGGGACCTATCAGTCAACAGCCCGAGTGTTCGGACCTGTGAGATATTATGCAGGCCAAGTCAGAGTTGCCTCCACATTTCATGTGGATTAAATAACTCTGTCTGCTTCAGTAGCCTTCTCTGTACCTGAAAATCAAGCTGCCTACAGTCCTGTAGCAGTGAAGGGTTATCAGCCTGAGCACTGGCTAGCAGAGAGGAAGTTGGGATATAGAGAGAAAGCCAGTGACTAGCAGTACAAGGGTTGACAGATTGGCCCTCATTGGGCTGCACCGCTACTGCAGAGGTTAACAGCCCCTATAGTCTATACCTCTTGTTCCTCTCCCTGTTTTTCCCAGCTCTCCCAATCTTGTGCCATTAGCAGAAGCTGCTAGCAGTGTATAGTACTGCAGGAGCAGTACACACTGCAGTTGCTAGGGGGCTTCGGTTGATATATTGCAATGAAGATGTCAGCCCAGTGTGAGGGACCATGAAGAGCTCCAAAAGGATCTCTCCAAACTGGGAGAATGCGCATCTAAATGGCAAATGAAGTTCAATGTAACCAAGTGTAAAGTGATGCACGTTGGGGCAAAAAAATCCCAACTTCAAGTATAGCCTGATGGGACCTGAGCTAGTAGTGATGGACCAGGAAAGAGATCTTGGGGTTGTGGTAGACAGCTCAATGAAAATGTCGACCCAGTGTGCAGCTGTTGTAAAAAAAGCCCCCTCCCTCCACATCAACTGCCAACATTCTTCTTCCGTTACTTGGGCAATTTGCTCCCTTCCCCCGCCCCCTGCTGTGGTTTACTTGTGGATTTTGAAGAAGGGGTATGGTTTTGCACTTGCAAATTTGTAGCTTGAGTATCTGTGGTCTGAGGTGATTGTTCTTCATCACTTTCACTATCTCTGTCTGGACATGGTGACCATCCCACCTGCTCTGACTTAACAGCACTCTTAACTGGTTCTGTTCTTGAATCATTAGAGATTGTGTCTTTGACTTTTCCTATATGACTACCCTGGTACTCTACAGTCTCTGTAGATTCCTGTCATGTGATCCTTTTGCTTTGTTGATTACAGTTATAGGGGTTCAGCTGGTTATAGTGTTTTACAAAGGTTTGTCCCCCAGACTCAGCTTTCAGTTCACATAGCACTTCAGAAAGTTTTCAATGGATGGTATAAGGCCCAATAAATTTCCTCTGCAATTTCTGACACTGGCTTGAGTTCATACCCATACTAACTCTCCTGGTTTATATACTTGCCCAGTGACTTTAAGGTCATAGAATTCCTTCGGTTTTTGTGTGGCTGCAGCCTGGTTTACTGAACTAGATATACTGTTACCCTGATTACATATTCTGATGGATTATTGAATTCCTCTGTCTTATCAGTTCCAGAAATAAGATCAACAGGAAGGCAGATCTCCCTTCCAAATAAGACCTTGTAGGGCAGGGGTCCTCAACACAGCACCTGCAGGCACCATGGCACCTGTGTGCACCTCCAGCAACATCTGTGAAGGGGTCCGCAATGTGGTACCTGTGGGCAGCCCAATTTTTAAAAAAAGTTTTTATTTTTCTGTTTTAAAAATATACTTACTTGGATTTGTATGAAATGCATAAAACATTCTAGCCATTATACATATGCTTCAACAAAAGTGGACCAAATATCTAAATAAGTATCCATTTGAAGGTGGCATCTATATTCCATCCATTCAAATATTGAAAGTGTTGTAAGGTCCTCAATCCATTACATTATAGGAGGCCATTATACTCCCAATGTTGTCATATCAGTCTATTATCTGTCAAAAGGGTGCAGAAAATCCATTTATGCTGACCATTTGTTACTTTCCATGAAGCAGGGAAATAACTGAGAACAGCATGTAAATCAGTGAATATTAAATACTGTTCCAGTACAAAATTTATCTGTGTAATAATCCCCCCCCCCGAAAAAGCAACTACTGGACATTGCCAAAACATTTATTTAAAAGAAGTATTAGCTGTATTGCATTGCCAGCAATTAGCTGAATTAGACAGTCCCTTATTAAAAAGGTGTTATTGTGTCCAATAGACACAATATATATATATATATATATATATATATATTTGCTGAATAAGCCACAGCCTAAGATTTATAGATGCAGCAGGTAGATGCCAAAGAAGTGATCCACTGATTAGGCATTTTGTGGTGGGTGCCCACAGCAGTTTTTCAAATACCCAAAAATTCCTGGTCCAAAAAGTTGAGGACCCCTGACTTAGGCCACCATTGGATAACTTCAGTTTCCATGAATTAGGTTGATGTGATAAAGCATCAGCATTCTGGTGTTGTTTTCCCAGTCAATGTATTATCTTATCATCAAACTGGGCCAGCTGTTCTAACCACATGGCTTCAGGATGGTGAAGATTATGCAACCACTGAAGAGAACTATGATCCAACCTGAGTGTAAAACGTTTTCCCAGAAGAAAATGCCTGAAGACCTTGGAGAAGGTCACCACAACCAATAATTCCTTTCAAGCAATTGAATACTTGTGTTCCATTTTACTTAAAGTTCAGCTTGCAAAAGGGATAACCTTTTCCCTGCCATTCTCCATTTGTGACAAAAGAGCTCCAAGACCCCAGTCATTGGCATCTGTATCTAACAAAAACAGCAGTTATGGATCTGGATAAGCCAAAACATGAGCTGAATCAAAATGTTTTAGTTCCTGAAAAGCCTTCTGACTCTCTTCTGTCCAAAGAAATCTCAGCTTATTCAACAATGTATGCAAAGGACTAGCAATAGCAGCAAATCCAACCACAAATCTGCAATAATAAGAAGCCAAACACAGGAAACCTCACACTTCTGTCACATTTCTAGGTATTGGCCAATCTTGTACAGCCTCTACTTGATCAGGATCTGGGCCTGCTCCATCTGTGGAAATTACACGAGTCAAATATTTCACCTTGTTACAGAGAAGTTGTCATTTGGCTGGATTAACTTTCAAGTTGGCTTCCTTCAACAGTTGCAATACTGCTGACAATTTCTGAAGATACTCTTCAAAAGTTTGCCCTATTACAATTATATCATCCAAATATAACAAATAGGTTGAACCTTGTAAATCTGCCAAAACAATATCCAGAAGTCTTTAGAAAGTGCTAGGGGCATTTTCTGTCACCTGGGCAACTTGCTCCCTTCCCCGGTCCCATGCTGTATCCATCTGATAATTTCAGCTCCTTCTACTTTATGGATTTATTTATTTACAACATGTGTATACTGCTCCACATCTAAACAGGTTTCAGGGTGGTGAACAACTAGAGTTAAAATAAAAAAAGATAAAAAGAAGGAACAAGATATTAAGATTATTCTTTAAAAAAAACAGAGTGTGAATAAAACTGAGGCTGGTTAACCAAGAAGGCTTTCTGGACAAGAGCTCTTTTCAGGAGGCACCAAAAACAATACAGTGTTGTTCTGCCTGACCTCCAGATGCAGGGAATTCCACAGAACAGGAGCCACCATACTGAAGGCTCTTGTCAAGGGCTCCTTGGAGGCCTCTCTCAGTCTAATCTAGTAGCCAAGTCCAGACACAGACAAATGGATTCTTTTCAAAGCTTTATTCCTCTTTTACAACTTAACAACTCTACTGTTAGCAACTAGATATGAGCAGCAGAGTACCTATGCCCTAAGTTGGAACAGTTGGTCCCTGTTTGAAAGGGAATTACTGGCAGACCCCTGAACTTAAGGACTAGGGAGAGTCCCTCCCCTTTTCCCTTGGATCCTCTGGGTGCAGCCGTTGTTTGCGCGCCAACCGGGCACTACGCCTCCTTTCTGCGCCCTCCATTTGGCGCCGCTCTCTGCGTCGGCGTCGCGCGTCCATCAAGTCTGCTTCCCGCGCTCTGTCACTCTCAGGACTGCTATCTAAGCTACAAATGCTGGTGGGAGGAATCTCCATCAGCTGTTGGCCCTGGGAAAAAGGAGCGCGCTCCTCTCCCAGGAGTGACTGCTCTTCCTCAGAATCAGAACTACTCTGGGATTCTATGGGCTCAGTGTCCACCCTGACATCTCTTCTCCAGGTAGACTCCGGTCAGGCCATAGGAGAATGCCCTCTGATCATCTCAGTGATCAGGTAAGTTGGTAAGGAAGAGGATGTTCTCTCAGGTATCCTGGTCCCAAGTTGTTTAGGGCTTGGTACACTAGTACCAACACCTTAAGCCTAGCCTGGTAGTGAACAGGCGGCCAGTGCAGTTCTTTCAGCAAAGGAGTTGCATGCTGAAAAGGGGCAGCTCCCAATAACAGTTGAGCTGCTGCGTTCTGCACTAGCTCCAGCTTCTGGACCAGCCTTAAGGACCAGCCCCCACATAGAGCACATTGCAGTGATCCAGTCTTGAGGTTATTAGTGCCTGGACCACTGTGGTCAAGCTATTTCTGTCTAGGAGAGGCTGTAGCTGGCGAACCAGCTGAATCTGGCAAAAGGCACTCCAAGCTCCATGGCCACTTGGGCCTCCGGCAACAGCGCTGGATCTAGGAGTACCACCAGACTAAGAACCTGATCTTTCAGGGGGAGTGCAACCCCATCCAGAACAGGCAATAAGCCTTTCTCCTGGACCCGGGAACCACTTACCTACAGGGCTTTCGTCTTGCCAGGATTCAGTTTCAGTTTAATGGCCCTCATCCAGCCCATTACTGCATCTAGGCAGTTTAATGGCCCTCATCCAGCCCATTACTGCATCCAGGACTTGCATAGCCTCACCTGATTCAGATGTCACAGGGAGATAGAGCTGTGTGTCATCAGCATACATGTGGGAGTTCGACAGAGGAGGTCAAGGGGGAGGTCCCTAACAATTTTTAAAAATTTCTTTTTCTTGTAAAACATGCAGTTCCATACCAGTGGGACTCTGTTGTTAACCACCAGTGAAAAGAAGACAAAACACAGACTACCCCAGTACAATCAGAAAGCTAGAAACATATAGGGAATAGAGACTATGGAAGGAAAAGACTCTCTGAAAAGACTCTGAAATTGGATAGCAACTTGTCAGGGATACTTTGACTTGGATTCCTGCACTGATCAGGGGGTTGGACTCGATGATCTCATAGGCCCCTTCCAACCCTACTATTCTATGATTCTATGGCACTTGTCTCCAAGACCCCTAATAACTGCTCCCAGTGGCTTCATATTTATGTTAAATAACATTGGGGACAGGATGGTGCCCTGTGGAACTGCAATACTCAATTGCCAAGGGGCTGAGGAATGGTCACCCAATGTTACTCTCTGAAATCAACCCCGCAGGTAAGACCAGAACCTAACACAGTGCCTCCAGTGCCATCCCACGGAGTTGATCCAGGAGGATACCACAGTCAATGGTATCAAAACCTGATGAGAGATCAAACAGAATCAGCAGGGTTGCACTCCCACTGTCCCTCTCTCAATAATGGGTCAACAGGGTGACCAAGGCTGATTCAGTCCCATAATCAGGTCAAAACCCAGACTGGAATGAGTCTAGTTAATCAGTATCCTCCAAGAGTCCCTGCAGTTGTTCTGCCACAACCCCCTCCAGTACCTTCCCTAAGAAAGGGATAATTGCAACTGGGCAGTAGTTGTCTGAAATCATTCTACATTACCCTCCTTCTTAATGTGATGTGCATTATTTGGAGAACCTTATATCCATTTGCAGATTAACAGAATAACCCTGCAACCATCTTGGACACCTACATACCTTCTATGGTCTACCAGCAGATTTAGAAGAAGGGGTATGGTTTTGCATTTGCAAATTTGTAGCTTGACTATTTGCTGTTTCAGGTACTTAACATTTCTGGATGGGGGGGGAAATTTTGGGGAAAAATTAAAAATAAGCAATACTTATTTTTTTAAGCATGCTTTACAGATCTAAAGTCATTTTGTTGCTTTGGGCCAGCCTTCCCCAACCTAGCGCCCTCCAGATATTTTGGACTTCAACTCCTATCAGCCTCAAGCAGGATGGCCAATGGTCAGGAATGCTGGCCATTGTAGCCTAAAACATCTGAAGGGCACCAAGTTGAGGAAGGCTGTTTTAGGAATGTAAAGCAGTCTTTATGTTCCTAAAGCTATATTATGTATAACTTAGTTTGCTCATAACATTCTCATTATATTTGAAAACTTTAAAAGTGAACTCAGTAAATTTGTAATTGTTGTCTGAACAAACTATACTTAAAATTTAATATACCAAACATGATCTTTTTAGGAGGGCACAATCCTATGGGGATAGTCAGCCATCTCCAAACTTGGAGGTGACCGACTATCCAATGCATGTGGTGTGGATCGTGGAGGGGATCTTCTCTGTGCTCTAGCTGCCCTGCCTTTGCAGCTAGACGGCCGATGTCGGCTGTCTAACTGGGGTGCGATGGAGCGGGGGGGGGGAGGCCGGATGGCGCATAGGAAGTACCATAACAGCACTTCTGCAGTCCCCTCCCCACTCCCAGGAATGCCTCCTTTCCCCTGCTCCATGCTGCTCTAACGAGTGTGGAAAGTGAAAGGTTCCTCCTGTGCAAGCACCGAGTCACTGCTGACTCCTAGGGGGACACTGCTTTCACTGACGTTTTCATGGCAGACTATAGCGGGGTGGTTTGCCATTGCCTTCCCCAGTTGTGACTACCTTTCCCCCAGCAAGCTGGGTACTCATTTTACCAACCTCAGAAGGATGGAGGGCTGAGTCGACCTGAGCTGGCTACCTGGGACCCAGCTTCTGCTGGGATCGAACTCAGGTCGTGGGGAGAGTTTCAGTTGCAATACTGCTGCCTACCACTCTGAGCCGCATGAGGCTCTGTACAAGTGTGGAGCTGGGGACAAACTGTGCCCTCTACAAGGTGGTGGGAGAGGAGCGGTGATGAGGTTTTCTGGGAACTTACCTTAGAGCATTGGCTCTGAGCTCGGTTCCCAGAAAACAAAAAATCCTAGTACCCATAGGATTGTGTCCTGAGTAGGGGTGTACGAAACCCCGCTTACCTGGCTCCGCTGGGTTCTGCAGGTGGGGGAAGACGCTCCGTCCCTCCCCCCAGAATCCTCGCTGGCCGGCTCCGCTCCGCGGCCAAGCTGCAGAGCTGCCGGCCAGCTCCAGCCGCCCACAGCCGGACATCCGGCCGCTGGGCAGCCCTGCAGGGACACAAATGGCGGCTGTCGTAGCCGCCATCATTTGTGTCCCTGTAGTGAGCCATGTTAGGCTATGTAAATATTTATGTAGCCTATCACAGCAGGGGGAAAACCCCAGCGTACACAAATGGCGGTAGCCACCACCATTTGCATAGGCTGGGTTTTTTTCCCCCGTGCCGTGATACAATACGTAAATATTTATGTAGCCTATCACGGCGGGGGGGGGGGGGAAACCTAGCATATGCAAATGGTGGTGGCTACCGCCATTTGTGTAGGCTGGGATCCCCCCCTCCTGCTGTGATAGGCTACGTAAATACTTACGTAGCCTATCACGGCCTCTGCAGGGACGCAAATGGCGTCCTGTCCTGACCTGACCTCACCTGACCTCACCAGACCTGACCTCACCTCCACAGACAATAAACAGAAAAGATGGAGGATTTCCATGGACGACTCAGCCCCAGAGAAAGAAAGCCTCTGGAAAATGCCTCGTAAAAAGGGTAAAGCCGCTTGTGGTCTTTCTTCTTCCATTTCCAATTTACGTTTTTATTTTTGTAATTATTTTCAAAAAATCCACTCTTTGGTGGAAAAAAAAAAATTGGGTCCACATGACCTCCGGTCTGGGTCGATCTGGCCGCCCCGTTCTGAGGAGGATTCTGCAGACCGAATTTGTCAGAATTCGAGCCCATTTAAAATCCGGGTGGAATTCTCTGACATCCCTAGCTGTGAGAGAATCAAAAGGACAGCCCAAGAAATGTGCCCATGACGGTGATACCACTGTCACACTAGCAGGAATTATATACTATATATATCTGGAGAAATGGGATGTTCCCTTTAGGGATGTACAAAACACTTACCTGGTTTCATCCAGGGACATCCGCGGTGGGGGGGAGGTGCTCCGTCCCTCCCCCCGAAATCCTCAACGGGGGGGGGAGGCGATCCGTTCCTCCCCCCTGGAATCCTGCCCGGCCAGCTCTGCTCCACGGCCAAGCTGCGGAGCCGCCAGCCAGGCCAACCCGCAGCGGGGCCTCCAGCTGCTGCTGGGCTGCTGCGGACGCAAATGGCGTCCTGAGTAGGGGACGCCATTTGCGTCCCTATGGTAGCCCGTGATAGGCTACGTAAATATTTATGTAGCCTATCATGGCTAAAGCGGGGACACAAATGGCGTCCCCTATGCCATTTGCGTTTCCGTTTTCTCCCTGATAGGCTACGTAAATATTTATGTAGCCTATGACGGCTAAAAGGGGAAGGCAAATGGAGTAGGGGATGCCATTTGCGTCCCTGCTTTAGCTGTGATAGGCTACGTAAATATTTACACAGCCTATCACGGGCTACCATAGGGACGTAAATGGTGTCCCCTACTCAGGACGCCATTTGCGTCTGCAGCAGCCTGGCAGTGGCTGGAGCCCCCACCAGAGCCAGAGCTGCCGCCAGAGCCGCCGCCAGGTAGGCTCCATTCCGGGGGGCTTTCGCGGGGTGGTGGGGCAGGTTGCTCCGTTCTGCCACGGATTCCAGGGGGCCAAATTCACTGGAATTCGGCCCCCCTGGGATCCATGGCGGAATTCTCTTAACATCCTTAGTTCCCTTTCCAGCTGCAGCAGGCATGGTGCTAGGCTTTGCAGCAGGAGCAGACCGGCATACCTACATAATTCTTTCCTCCAGTGCCTCCTTCCCAGTCATGCAGAGTGGAAATGTGCACAAACCTCATTTTCCGCAATTATGCTTCTGGTATTTCTGTCAGTGGGGTGAAATGCACACAACCCTCATTTTCCATATTTCTGGTTCTTGCATGATTTCTGTGTGTCGCAGTGTGGAAGCCATCAGAACCCCCCCCACACACAAGGGTCACAATGTCTCATAGGAAACAGCTGGAAGACCATCATAAGTAGGAAGAGTTGCCGTACAGGGCAGGAGTTTCTTGTGGCCCATTGAATGTGCAGTGCATTTTTTAAAAGCTCTCCTTTTTTCCTCATTTTCTCGCTATGATTTAACTGGAGCTGTACATATCAGAGTACCGTTATGTGAGGAATTTAACCACCAACACATCGCAATATTGATAAGAGAAGACAGAAATGAGCCTTTTCTGCACAGCAAGAATTACTCCAAGCCTCCCACCTATATGTTATGAAAAGTATTCTTCTCGCCAATAACAAAAAGTCAGATTGCTGCTGGAATGGGTTTTTGGGTACCATGGCATCTCACAAACATTGCTTCTTCATTCATAAATCAATATCTGCACGCATATCTTTGGGCAGTGCTTGGCTTTGCTGCCGGCGGCTATCACTTTATTTTTTGTGCATTTGCCCCCAATTTGCACATATAGATATGGGGGGGGGGATTGCGTTGATGATATAGCCTTTCTGTGTTGCGCATTTATTAGATTTCATATATGTGCATTTTCCCTATGAAAAAGAAATAATTGCACAGCTGCCAGGACACATTATTTCTCTGCAAGTATAGGGGCCGAAAAATGCCCCCCCCATTAAGTAGTTTGCTCACTGTTACTGTTCCCTCTCCTGTATTCATCTCTGTCCTCTCCGATCGATTCCCCCAGGCCCCTACATTCTGTGGGTTGTGTGTTTTCATTTTGCATGGACTCTGGCTTCAGTAGTGAGGGTAAGGCACTTAGTATATGGTAAAAAACAGACAGCTCTGCTGATTCCTGGGGAGGAGGTATTGGCACAAATTAAGTGTTCTGAGGTGGAGAAGACAACCAGAGCTTGATCATAGTGGCAGTAGAAGAGACTTCCAATGAACAGGAATAGAATACATCATCTGCTTTTATAAAGAGTTGCTGAAGGATGGAAAAATGAGGAGGGATGGTTTATCAACAACCTCAGATACGCAGACGATACCACCCTAATGGCAGAAAGTGAAGAGGATCTAAAGAGCCTTTTGTTGAGGGTGAAAGAGGAGAGTGCAAAAGCTGGTTTGAAACTCAGCATTACAAAAACGAAGATCATGGCATCTGGCCCCATCACTTCCTGGCATATAGAAGGGGAAGAAATGGAAGCAGGGACAGATTTTATTTTCTTGGGCTCCAAGATCACTGCAGACGGTGACTGTAGCCATGAAATTAAAAGATACTTGCTCCTTGGGAGGAAAGCCATGGCAAACCTAGACAGCATAGTAAGAAGCAGAGACATCACCTTGCCGACAAAGGTCCGTATAATCAAAGCTATGGTTTTCCCAGCAGTAATGTATAGCTGTGAGAGCTGGACCATAAGGAAGGCTGAGCGCCGAAGAATTGATGCTTTCGAACTGTGGTGCTGGAGAAGACTCTTACGAGTCCCCTGGACTGCAAGGAGGTCAAATCAGTCAATCCTAAAGGAAATCAACCCTGACTGCTCATTGGAAGGACAGATGCTGAAGCTGAAGCTCAAATATTTTGGCCACCTAATGCGAAGAGAAAACTCTCTGGAAAAGACCCTGATGCTGGGAAAGACTGAAGGCAAAAGGAGAAGGGAACGGCAGAGGAGGAGATGGCTAGATAGCATCACTGATGCAATGAATATGGACTTGAGCACACTCCGGGAGAGAGCGCAGGACCGGAAGGCCTGGCGTGCTGTGGTCCATGAGGTCATGAAGAGTCAGACACGACTGAACGACTGAACAACGGGATGTATGCTGTTTCATTTGTAGCAGTGTGGACAGTGCTCAATCTTTAAAAAAGAAATGATGTGGTTTTAATCTCTGTGGTATATATTCCATCACTATGAAGTGTGTGTGCGTGGGGGAGGCTGCATTTGTGAATTCTTGAGGGAACATGAATCTGCATATGCTCAGAGGCACTCTCTTTTATAATCCTCCTCCTCTCCATTTTATCCTCACAACAACAACCCTGTGAGGTCAGTTGGGCTGAATGTCTGTGAGTGGCCCAAAGTCACCCAGTGAGCTTCCATGGCTGAGTGGGGACTAGAAGTTCTAGAACCTGGGTCTCCTGACTCCTAGTCCAACATTCTAGCCACTACACCACACCGGCTCTCCAACTGATGAGAGGAGCACGGACATGGTGGAGGAGGCTGTGCCAGGCAAACCCAGAAGAATCAGCTCTTGGTGCTGCTGCTGCCTCCCCAGGCGACCAGAGAGATGATTGAGGCCAACTGCACCCTGAGTTTGAAAAGGGACAAAATGAGCCCCCAGAGTTATTACAGGCAGGTAGGGGTGTATGAACCCCACCTACCTGTCTCTGCTGGGGGTCTGCAGGGGGGGAGGCGATCCGGTCCTCCCCCCCGGAATCCTCCCCGGCCGCAGCTGGTCTTGGAACGCAAATGGCGTCCAGAGTAGTGGATGCCATTTGCGTCCCTTTGCCTTACCCTGATAGGCTATGTAAATCTTTATGTAGCCTATCACGGTAAGGCAAAGGGACGCAAATGGAGTAGTGGACGCCATTTGCGTCCCTGCTCTTTACCGTGATAGGCTACGTAAAGTTTTATGTAGCCTATAATTTCTTCCAGGGATCAGCTTTTAATTTCTGCAAGCCTACTCCTAGTAGAAGCCAATGTGGCTTCACAAAAAGCTTAGAGAAAACAAAAAAGTACACATATAGGAAGTGGAAGGAAGGCCAAGCAACAACAGAGGCCACCCACTGTTATGATAAGACACTCCTGTATGTGATAACCACATAAACATAAATGCATTCAGGCAAAAGTCATGACAACAGAGTGTATTTTTACTTTGCAAGATCAATTAAAATATATGGAACAGGAATATTTTAATTGTTTACAACTGCTTAAGAGAACAAGCAATATCATACCCATAACGCAGCCTGCACATATGTTAATTGCAGAATGGGGAAAACAAAAGGGACTAGAGTTGTATACAGTTGTGTACCTCAAGCAGAGATATTGCTTGGTAGGAATAGAAGAGGGAAAGGCATATCTTCCATCCAGATATGGCAGCATGCCTAAATAAGTCCCCCTGCCCCCTGCCCTTTCCACAGCCAGGCATGTTAATTAATCTCTGACTGATGTCAGTAGACGTTCAGTTATATCCCCAGGCAGTCAGCTAGAGAGAATGAATGAGGTACTGAGTCACCTGCCCTGGCCTGTCCTTTATCATGGAAATGCATTCTTAAAACAAGGGAGAGGTGATTTTGCTTAGCAGATGAACAGTATTGCTGATTTCTGAGCGAGCAGGTCTTTCTTCCCACATTCTACCTAATGAACCAAAAAAAGGTGTGCTGATTGAGAGAAGTGGTCAAAGCCGCCCTCCACCTGCTTCCACCGAAGCCTCGGTCTTGCAAGGGGACTTTGGCTCTTTCAAATCCTTCTTCTATTTATTGCAGTTATATGCTGCCTTTTCCTCTCCTTGAAGAACCCAAAGCAGCACACATAATCCTCCTCGTCTCCATTTTATCCCCACAACAACAACCCTGTGAGGTTGGTTGGGCTGAGCGTCTGTGACTGGCCCAAAGTCACCCAGTGAGCTTCCATGGCCGAGTGGGGACTAGCAGTTCTAGAACCCAGGTATCCTGACTCCTAGTCCAACACAGTCATATCTCTCCCTGCATCAACATCATTTCTTCCAGAGATCAGCTTTAATTTCAGTAGGGATGGCAGAGAATTCCGCCACGGATTTCAGTGAGGCCGAATGCACTGGCATTCAGCCCCCCGAAATCCGTGGTGGAACGGCCTGCCACCCCCCGCTGCCCTGCGGATCACCCCTGGGATGAGACTTACCTGGGGTGGATGTTCCGGACGGTGGCGGCTCCAGCGGTGGCTCCAGCGGCGGTGGTGGCAGCTGGTCTTCCGACCGGCTGCCACCGCCGCCATTTGCGGTCTGGTCTTTTTTTTTTTTACCCAGATGTGATAGGCTACGTAAAGACTTACGTAGCCTATCACGTCTAGGTAAAAACAACAACAACGGCGTGTGCAAATTGCAGCGGCTATGGCAGCCGCCATTTGCATTCCTTATTTTTTGCCTTTTTAGTCTATGTAAATATTTACGTAGACTATTACGGTGAAAATAAAGGGGAACGCAAATAGCATAGTGGGTGCTATTTGCATTCCTTTTTGATTCGCCATTTTAGCCTACGTAAATATTTATAAATATTTTATTTAAATATTTACATAGGCTAAAACAGCAAATCAAAAAGGAACCCAAATAGCGCCCACTACGCTATTTGCGTTCCCCTTTATTTTCACCGTAATAGTCTACGTAAATAATTATGTAGACTAAAATGGCGAAAAATAAGGAACGCAAATGGCGGCCGCCATAGCCGCCACCATTTGCGTACACTTTTTTTTTACTTTGCCATGATAGGCAATACGTAAATACGTAAATACGTAAATATTTATGTAGCCTATCATGGTTAAAGCTACGGCAGCCGCCATTTGCGTCCCTGCTGTCCAGCAGCCGGATGTCTGGCTGCGGGCGGAGCCGGCTGGCAGCTCCGCGGAATCCCCATGGAGCGGAGCCAGTCGGGCAGAACTCTGGGGGGAGGGATGAAGCGCCTCCCCCACCACCGCGAAGCAGATCCACGAAACGGTAAGTGACTTTCGTACATCCCTAAATTTCAGAAAGCCTCGTCCTAGCTAGCAGCCTTCTTTCCAGGAAACTCATTCTGATGATGGATGGAGCTACTGCTGCTTTTTCCTCTCTGAGCTCCCTCCAAATGTCCCTGATTTACCAGGGGTTTGCCCCATATAGCCCAGTCCAGTGCCTGCCCCAGTGGAGCCCCATCCCCCTCCTCAAAGACTGTTGGAGAGAGGTTGCCACATCACAGTGGCACATTTTCTGAGGTTTACAAAGACTCAAATAAGTTGCCTTCTGGGGGAATTAGCAAATGTAGCCTGAAGCCTACACACACACACACACACACACAGAAGGAAAAGTAGGGGTGGAGAGGAAGCTACAATTTGTAAGAGCAGCATCCTCCAAACAAAAGCAATAGCTTATAAACAAAATAGCCAAACAAAAGCTTATAAAGCAATAAGCCCTCTTCTGCAGACAGGACAGGAGATTGTGCGGAAAAAAATTCCCCACGTCTGATAATCTGCGAAAGCAGCACTGAAGTGACCAGACTCCAGCATATACAGTTGCGCATGTTCTCAGACAACAAAAGACTCAAGTGCCCAGCATTAGCAAAACAAAGGAGCAGGCAGAATCAATGAGTGAGTCATCATCCGCTTACAGAAGGAAAAATGGTCAGAT
The DNA here is from genome assembly GCF_057233095.1 of Heloderma suspectum. Classification (NCBI taxonomy): domain Eukaryota; kingdom Metazoa; phylum Chordata; class Lepidosauria; order Squamata; family Helodermatidae; genus Heloderma; species Heloderma suspectum. Next base: position 155,923,063 of record NC_139459.1, on the reverse strand, counting down.
TCATTCACTACACGGAGAGATCAGTGCTCAATTGGGAAACATGGGCACCTGCCCAACGCACATCATCAGCTTAACCTTTTTGCTTGGGGGATGGGGTGTCTGTCAGCAGCAGGGCAGGATCTGAATACTGTATACAAATGTTGCGCAGATGTAGCTGAATGTGCACATTTCAGAGATCCAAAAGTGTGCAAATTCGAGGCTTTTGTGTGTGAACTTGCCTTTTTTTGTGCATATGGGTACCCGAGTAAAAAAAAAAACCCGGTGTGGTCACAAACGGTTTGAGGGATGATCAACAGTGATAGCTGATCACTTGCGTGCTTCGACAAAGGGGAGGAGAGATGAGCAGTGGGGAGTTCTCACATCCCTACTTTTGGAGTTCTTCACAATCCCTTTTTCATGTAACCACCCTAAATAATTTGGTGTCATCTGTAAACTGGGCCACTTCACTGCTCACTCCTAATTCAAGATCATTTATGAACAGGTTGAAAAGCATTGGTCCTAATACAGATCCCTGTGGGACCCCACTATTTCCCTCCCTCCATTGGGAGAATTTACCATTTATTCCTACTCTCTGCTTCCTGTTCTTTAACCAGTTACTGATCCATAAGAGGACCTCTCCTCTTATTCCATGACTGCTAAGTTTGCTCAGGAGTCTTTGGTGAGGGACTTTGTCAAAAGCCTTTTGGAAGTCCTAGTAAACAATGTCTGCTGGATCACGCCTGTCTACATGTTTATTGACACTCTCAATGAACTCTAAAAGGTTAGTGAGACATGACTTAGCTTTGCGGAAGCTGTGTTGATTCTTTTTCAGCATGCTTGTCCTTCTATATAATTACTAATTTTACCTTTAATAATGCCTTCAACCAATTTACCCGGAACAGACGTTAAGCTAATCAGACTGTAATTTCCCAGATCCCTCCTGGATCCCTTTCTGAAAATTGGTGTTACATTGGCCATCTTCTAGATCAGGTAAGGAAGCTTGCATATTTTGGTTAGAAGATCAGCCATTTCATATTTGAGTTCTTTGAGAACTCTAGGATGGATACCATCTGGAACCGGTGATTTATTTGCTTTCAATTTATCAATAAGGTTGAGAACTTCATCTTTGTCACCACTCTTTGCTTCAGTGCCTCAGACTCCCTTCCTGAAAACATCCGTTCAGGCACAGGTCTCTGTCCTATATCTTCTGCAGTGAAGATGGATGAAAAGAATTCATTCAGCAATCTCCTTGTCCTACTTCAGTACCCATAGAATCATAGAATAGTAGGGCTGGAAGGGGCCTATAAGACCATCGAGTCCCACCCCCTGCTCAATGCAGGAATCTAAGTCAAAGCATCCCTGACAGATGGCTGTCCAGCTTCATCTTCAATGCCTCCAGTGTGGGAGAGCCCACTACCTCCCTAGGTAATTGGTTCCACTATCAGATTGCTCTAATAGTCATGATGTTTTTCCTGATGTTAGGGATGTACGAAAGTCACTTACCTGGTCTCGCAGCTTGCTTCGCAGTGGGGGGGAGGTGCTTCGCTTCTCCCCCTGAAGTTCAGGCCAGGGGGGGAGGCTTCCCGCCTCGCCCGGCCGAAATTCAGGCCGGGGAGAAGCGCCCCGTCTCCCCGGCCGCAAACTTCAACAGAAAAAAAAAAAAGCCCCGTGATAGGCTACGTAATGATTTACGTAGCCTATCATGGCTAGATCTGCAAAGTCAGCCGTGATAGGCTACGTTAATCGTCACGTAGCCTATCACGGGTGACTTAAAAAAAAAAAAAAGCGCGTACGCAAATGGCGGCCCCCATAGGGAGCCGCCATTCGCGTTCCTTATTTGGTCCCTGTAGTCTACGTAAAGATTTACGTAGACTACGGCAAAAATAAGGGCAACGCTATTTGAAGCGCCCCGTCTCCCCGGCCGTGAACTTCAACAGAAAAGTAAAAAAAAAAACGCCCCGTGATAGGCTACGTAACGATTTACGTAGCCTATCACGGCTAGATCTGCAAAGTCAGCCATGATAGGCTACGTTAATCGTCACGTAGCCTATCACGGGTGACTTAAAAAAAAAAAAAAAGCGCTTACGGCTAATGGCAGCCCCCATAGGGAGCCACCATTCGCGTTCCTTATTTGGTCCCTGTAGTCTACATAAAGATTACGTAGACTACGGCGAAAATAAGGGGAACGCTATTTGCGTTGTCCTTATTTTCGCCGTAGTCTATGTAAATCTTTACATAGACTACAGGGACCAAATAAGGAACGCGAATGGCGGCTCCCTATGGGGACCGCCATTTGCGTATGCTTTTTTTTTTTTTAAAGTCACCCGTGATAGGCTACATGACGATTAACGTAGCCTATCACGGCTGACTTTGCAGATCTAGCCGTGATAGGCTACGTAAATCGTTACGTAGCCTATCACGGGGCGTTTTTTTTTTTTACTTTTCTGTTGAAGTTCGCGGCTGGGGAGACGGGGCGCTTCTCCCCGGCCTGAATTTCGGCCGAGGGCGAGGCGGGAAGCCTCCCCCCCGGCCTGAATTTCAGCCGGGCGAGGCGGGAAGACACCCCCCGCTCGCATGAACTTCGGGGGGAGAAGCGAAGTGCCTCCTCCCCACCGCGAAAAAAGCTGCGGGACAAGGTAAGTCCCTTTCGTACATCCCTAGTTTTGGGAAAACCAGCAAAAAAAATGCAACAAGAAAAAGGATCAAAACCCCCAACTGATCACCCTGCAATTGGCCCAACTACAGCATCCAACCAACCAGCCCATTCTGCCATCAACCTCAGGCCCTTTCCAGACACAACCAGGCCAAAAGCCTTCTGGCCTGTGTCATTACTACAAAAAGCCTGGGCATTGGAAAAATGAATTTTGCAAGAGATTAAGCAAGATGGCTGAAAGAGAACAACAAGGACAACCAGCACCACAAGGTCTCCCGCCACCCCTACCACTCTCTATGAACCTGCAAGCACCCACCTGGCCAGCTGGCCAGTATGCCCAGCACACGGGAACTCAAGAATGACTAGGGATGTCAGAGAATTCTGCACGAATTTTAAATGGGATCCAATTCTGACAAATCCAGTCTGCAGAATCCTTCTTGGAACGGGGCGGCCTGGTCGACCCAGACCGGAGCTCACGCGGACCCCCCCTTTTTTTTGTCTGCCGAACAGTGGATTTTACGAAAATAATCATGAAAATAAATCCGTAAATTGGAAATGGAAGAAGAACGTGAACGGCTTTACCCTTTTTATGATATAGGCATTTTCCCTGTGACCTGAGCCTTTTTTTCGCTGGGGCTGAGTTGCGAAGTCCACAGAAATCCTCCATCTTTTCTGTTTATTGTCTGTGGAGGTGAGGTCAGGTGAAGTGAGGTCAAGACAGGTCCAGTGAGGTCAGGTGAGGTGAGGTCAGGACAGGTCCGGTGAGATCCGGTGACCAGAAGTTATGTGGGGAATCCCCACGAAGGGCTTTACCATTTTTATGAAAATAAATAGGCATTTGCCCTATGACCTGAGGCTTACGGAGACCGATGGTGGGCACACGAAAAGGATTTCTCGGCGGTACTTACGGAATTATTTACGTAAGTTCGGGGAGCCAAAAAAACCAGGGGAATCCGGGGCATGTGGATGGTGGAACGGGGCGGCCCTTGGCTCTGTGGAATCCTTGCAGAGCAGAGCCACTCTGTGAGGATCCTGGGGGGAGGAACGTATCACCTCCCCTCCCCCCCCTGCAGATTCCCCACCAGAACGGACAGTGGGGAATCCGTACATCCCTAAGAAAGACAGTGTAGTAAGGGCGCCAGCAAACCCTCCTCTGAACCTTTTCTTTCCCTCTCAGTAAATGGGTCTACCCCCATCCCTTTCCTAGTAGATACTGGGGCCACCCTGTCAACTGTCTCTCCTCAGATCTTATGACTGCCCTGCTCAAAATCCTCAGTCTAAATGGTTGTCATTTCTGGAACTCCCATTGTGTGTCCTAGGTCTCAGCCTGTTACTGTTTCCTTGGGGCCCCTTACTACAGAGCATGAATTTTTGTTGTCTCCTTCTACTCCTGTGAATTTATTGGGCTGTGATTTGTTGTGTAAATTTTGGGCTACAATTAAATGTGCTCCAGATGGAGTGTGGGTGGAGTTGCCTAGTGCATCTGCCCCTGCACTTATAGCAACTTTGATTGAGGGACCAGCAGCCCCTGAAGTGGCTGATCACCCCTCATTGGCTGCTATATCTCCCTACTTATGAGCAACCCATGCTAATGAAGTGGGTTTGCTAAAGAATGCTCAACCTGTGTGCATAAATTATCAGAAAAACAAACCATGGCTCAGAATTGAGCAATACCCTTTGTCACGAGACACTGTGGAAGGGATTGCTCCTGTTACAGACTCACTGATAGAACAAGGTGTGTTAGTCTATTGTGTTTCTCCCTGGAATACACCTAGAAAGCAAAAAACAATATTGATGATAAAGGAAGACAGATGTATCGTTTTGTCCAAGACCTCAGAGACCTCACCATCACTGAAGGATCTTGGTTGCTAGCCCCCTCCTCTCTTTTGCTAGGCAGCCCCTCCTCAGGGCAATGGACAGACCCCTCCCTCAAAGGGCTATGGGGGTCACCATGGCCGGGGCTGTGCCTAGGGGCCAGGGCAGGCATAATATGTCCAGCTGTGTGAGTTTGCTTGAAGGCTTTGCTGTGTCAAACTAAGGGCTGATCCAGCCCGTGCAAAGCCAGGTCCATGTACAAGTCTAGATAGAATTCAAGGCAGGACTGTAACCAGAGTTTACTAAAACAAGCCATGGTTTCCTTTGCTCTCTGTCAATGTTGTTGCAGACAAGCTATTCTGCTATGTTCTAATCTTACTTCTGCAGTGCCATCATCATTGAGTAATAACTCTGGTCTAGGCATAGGACATAAATTGTTGATAGATAAAAGTAGGGATGGCGGAGAATTTCTCCCCAAAACTTCGGGGGGCCAAGCGCCAACGTGTTCGGCCCCCCGAACAAGTTTCGGGGAGAAATCCTTTGAACCCCCCCCGCCCCTCGCACTCCCCCTGGGACGGGACTTACCTTCACCGAATGTCCCTCCCGGTGGCGGGTCCGGCCGGCGGTTCGGCGGGTGTTCGAGCGGGGCGGGAGCGGCAGCTGGTCTTTTGACCGGCTGCCGCCGCCGCCATTGCAATCAAAGAAAAAAAAAATGCCCCCTGATAGGCTACGTGACGATTCACGTAGCCTATCACGGCTAGATCTGCAAAGTCAGCCGTGATAGGCTACGTCAATCGTCACGTAGCCTATCACGGGTGATTTAAAAAAAAAAAAGCACGTACGGATAACGGCGGCCCCCATAGGGAGCCGCCATTCCCGTTCCTTATTTGGTCACTGTAGTCTACGTAAATGTTTACGTAGACTACGGCGAAAATAAGGGCAACGCTATTTGCGTTGCCCTTATTTTCGCCGTAGTCTACGTAAACATTTACGTAGACTACAGCGACTAAATAAGGAACGCGAATGGTGGCTCCCTATGGGGGCCGCCGTTATCCGTACGCGCTTTTTTTTTTTTAAATCACCCGTGATAGGCTACGTGACGATTGACGTAGCCTATCACGGCTGACTTTGCAGATCTAGCCGTGATAGGCTACGTGAATCGTCACGTAGCCTATCAGGGGGCGTTTTTTTTTTTTTTTAACTTTCGCGTTCGCGGCCGGGCGAGGCGGGAAGCCTCCTCCCCGGCCTGAATTTCGGCCGGGGCGAGGTGGGAAGCCTCCCCCCCGGCCTGAATTTCAGCCGGGGCGAGGCGGGAAGCCTCCCCCCCCGGCCTGAACTTGCGGGGGGAGCAGCGGAGCACCTCCCCCCCACCGCGAACGCCCTTCGACGACAGGTAAGGGACTTTCGTCCACCCCTAGATAAAAGAGGAGAAAATGAACTATGAATCCTTCCATAACTGTTTTTTTTAATTTAAATGTTGTGCCCCCTGCCCCTATATATGATAGATTTCTTTATTCCATTTTTATCCCATCTTTCCTCCAAGGACTTCAGAGCAGCATATATGGTTCTCCACTTCAGCCCAATTTTACCCTCACAACATCCCAGCTAGGATGCAACACAGCTGAGCTTCACGGCTGGGAGGATTTGTGTACCTACGTCTCCCCAGTCATAGCCTAAGGTTGCAATCCTATACTCACTTACCCCAGAGTAAGCTCTATTGAAATCAATGGGACTTACTTCTGAGTAGACATGCACTGTACCACTTTTATCTACTACCCTACACTAGCTTTAATGCTAACAGCCAAGCCATCAAGTGGGTGAAAGAGAAAAAGGGGTGCTTTCTTTCAGTTTTCAAGTTTTGCAACATCTGGCAAATGCAAACCTGCAGCAGGCCTAAAGCTATAATTTATTACTTGTTCACATTAACTATTCAGTGTTACAAATCAAACTCTCCATGTTCTAATATCCTGTTTGTAAAACATCACAGTTTTCAAACAATAACATCTATTTGCATTCATTTGCAATGGTTTTTTTCACTGAATAAATCCCTTCACTCTGAAGTAAATTTAACATGAAAAAAAATTCAAACTACACATTATGAGAACAAGGTTCTAAAGGGAGTCTTTACCTAAATAAAATCAACATAAATACAACACTTTGAAATCATTTTAAACAGAACAAGCAGCAGGTGTAGAAGTAAAAGTCAGTCTCATCTTGTTTCCTGGCTCCTCCTTTCCTCCACAGAGCTCAGAGCACCTTTTAGCCTCACAGCAGACGGGGGAGGCTTGCCTTGCCTAAGGCCACCCAGCAAGCTTCACAGCTGAGCAGGGATGTGAACACAGGTCCCCCACATCCAAGGTCATAGTTCTAAGCATTTTATGCCCCTGGAGGAGCAGGCTCTGTAAAAGCATGAGTTTTCCATTTGTCTGACATCTTCAACTGGACCGAGGCAATGACATTTGACCATTTCATCAAACCTTAATGGATCATATGTCAGATCACAAGCCAATCTCTTTTGAAAAGCTGGACGCAGAGACATGATGGAAGTGGACTGCCTCCTTTATGCATTACTCAAATGAAGGGCTGTACTGCTGGCCCGCCCCCAACATCAGATACTCAGGTTAGCATGGGTGTCTGAAGAAGAGCCCCTGTTCATGTACAGGGGTGCCTCATCAGACATCCGTGTTCAATGCATGGACATCAGGAGCAGGGCTAATCTGGGCTAGCAGTGCAATCTGCTCCCCAGTCATTGCATGAAAGGGCAGTACTGTTGCACCTAGTTTGATCTTATTATATAAATCAGGGGTGGGCAGAAAATAATTTCCAGCAGTTTTGGACTTCAACTCCCAGCATGCCTGACCTTTAGCCATTGTGGCAGAGGCTTCTGGGAGTTGAAGTCCAAAATATTTGGAGATCTACCTTTTGCCCACCCCTGATTTAAATAGTACCATACATGACAGTTTACAATTTAACAAGCAAACAGGACAGGCCCCTGTTGCAAAGGAGACAGTATAAATTCTAACAATGGTGGAATAAAAGAGAGAGGGGAAAGGGGAGCAAGGAATGAATACAAGCAAGTGATGCTACCTATATTAAGGATCCTTATACTTATATTCCTAGTTATTACTCCTACACATCCACTAGGATTAAGTACCACTCAACTCACCTGAAATTACTTCTGTGTAAGTATGTTTAAGATTGCACTATTACAGTATCGAGATGGAAGTTAACACAAGAAAGATGACCAATGGCTCCTGCTTTCCTATATGTTTTTTATGGCTGCCTCTAGGAACAGAGAAAGTTGCCTTATATCGTGCCAGACAAATGGTCCATCTTGTTCAGTATTTCGGTACATGAACTGATTTCCTTAATGTCTGTGACTTGGAAATAAAGCATTTCATTTGATCTCATTCCGTATTGTCCACACTGACTGACAGCAGAGCTGTCCAGGGTTTGACACAAGGGTCTTTTCCAGCTCTACCTGGAGATGCCAGGGATTGACAACTGGAGACTTCCTGCATCTGAGCTATGGCCCTTAAGGCCTCTTCCTCCAGGGAAGACTAGATTCTCAGCCATAAGAGCCTGGCTTGCATGTGGTTAATTTTCATGTGACAAACATTTGTGATCTGTAAGTGATCATGCATTTCATTAAGTGACTCTTGTAGGCCTTATTAATGTTCATGTATTAATATAAGAATTTGATTAATGTACTTCCCTGGTAATATCTATAAAACGATGAAGAGATTCACATTTTGAATGAATTACTGAGTGGAGACAAAGTGAACATTCATCTTACCTACTGAACCATATTACCATTTCGGGATTAAAAGGAGGATTAATTGAAGGAATCCTACAATTAAACAAACATCAATGAATTTATTTCTGTGATAGAATTTATGAGAAAATGAAAATTATTATTAATAAAATAAAGGGTAATAGAAGAAAGTGTATTTTGAATGAATTACTTAAAGATTTGGGAAATCAATTATATTTTAAAATTTATTTTACGTAAGCATTTATAAACCGCTTATACAAGCTATTGTTACAAATCTTATGGGCAGTATCTAATGGAGCACTTGCACCTCCATCGATTTTGTTGTGCCCTGCCAATTCCCTTCCACAAGTGGCACCCACTGCTTGCTGAACGGAAATTTAGTGCTTCCGGAGGCAACCAGAAAAGAGCAAAAACACTTGTTTCTGGAATGGGGGAAGTCAGCAGAGCTTGCATAATGGAGCTCCGCCGACTTGTCCCAATCCAGAAATAGCGTTTTTGCTCATCTTGGGGCTTCCTCTAGGAAGCATTAAATCTCCCTTGTGCAAGTGGTAGGTCCTGCTTGTGCAACGGAATCAACGGTTTGTAACAATCAGCAGAGGCGTAAGCACCTCATTGGATACTGCCCTATGAACCCACAATGGGATTAATTGGGACACAATGGGACTTAGCAAGGAGGTAATTAAAGAGTGGAAATGTGATTATCTCTCTGGTGTTTGTGAACCATAATGCATTATGGATTCAAATTAGTGAAGACAAAAGAAACAGAACGCAGCTTTTTAACAGTAAAATGAACACAAGGCAGAAAAAGACAAAGATGGAGAGGTAGAAGAGGGAAAGTTTTTTGTCTCTGTGTATAAAGCTTGACTTTAGGAATTACAGAATTTTAAAACAAAGTTCTAACAGTGCAGCAAGATGCAGACTGACTATATTAGAGAAACACTAATAGAACTCTAAGAGTGAAGTGATACAAAAAAATAGTTAATGAAGCTGAGCAGAGAAAAAGTAAAAAAAGAAAAGAAAAATTAACTAAGGCTGCAATCCTATACACCAGGGATGAGGAAGCTCTACCCCGCAGACTTGATACACTCTGCAGGAGTTCCCCACCCAGTCCATCGGATTCTGCCTCACAGGGAAAAGCACTTATCTCTGATCAGCAGCTGATCAGAGATAAGAGCTTTTCCCTGCAGTGCAGCGAGGGTAGGGCTATGGTGGAAGCGGATGAGTGATTCAATCCTTTTTCCTTCTAAGTAGATATGTTGCCTATGCTTACTTCTGAGTAGACATGTTATCGGAAAGTGCTGCTTAGTGAGTCTTTCCTGCTTACTTGGGAGTAGGCATGCAGAGGCTTGTCTTGCTTACATTTGAGTAGACCTGCTGATCATGCTTGCTTCTAAGTAGATATACTTCCTACTATAAATTTGTAACAATGGAATTATGTTTTGTTTTTTTCAGCCCCTTCCACTGTTGCTTTTGGCAATGCCCACTACTGGAATGTGGCCTCCAAGAGCTTCTCTGAAATGGAATTCCGCCCTCAGGCTGAAAAAGATTAGTCACCCTTACTGTACACACTTACCTGGCAGTAAGCTCCACTGAAGACAGTGGGAGTTACATCTTATTAGACATGTATGGGATTGTACTGTAAAGCTTACACATTATTAGACCATGACTTTGAGGAGCTAGAACAAAGAAATGATCATGTTTATGATAGCTTGGAAGACTTACAAGTGCAATAGTCAGGCATAATCCCCACTATGTTCAATGGACCTCACTCCCAGACTCAGTGCAATGCTATACATGTCTATTTAGAAATATGTTGATACTGAGTTTAATGGAGCTTACTCCCAGGTAAATGTGTAGCCTTGGACAATAAAGTTCTCTCTCTCACACACACACACACAAATCAGAGGTCCAAAGGAAGAGTCAAAGGTGACAATTTGAAAGGGTACTTGACAGAGTTGTTTACTGATTACATTGGCACAGAGTAGAAAGACCCATTTGGCATCTAGGGATATTATTATCTGAGTGATAATACTTTTGACAACTTGACATATTTTCTAGGTAGCTGGTAGCTGCTTCCACTCACAGGGCACCATTAGTCCCATCCCAGCAGAAGGAATGCAAAGCGAAAGTTGCCTTTAAGCTACCAACCTTGCTGGGAAACAAAACAAACTTCTCCCATAGTAGCTGCTCTGCCCTGCAATTAAGAAGCCATGCTGAGCTGCTGATGGCAGCAGGGAGGAGGACTCTTCAAACAGGAAGGAGGAGGGAAAGGCCTTCAGCTTCAAGAATAAAGCCCTGCATGGTCTTACAGATAGGGAAGGGAAACAGACAGGAGCAGCTGAAAGGAGGGTGAATGGTGAAGGAACAAGGGGCACAGTATGTTCCAGGAGATAAACAGAGCCCAGATCTGGCAGCTCTTCCCAGCCAGTGGGCAGCAACCAAGGCTGCCCCTAGCCTCAGTGGGAGAAAGAATTGAAGGGTAAGATTTGCCTTCCCTCCCAGTTTTTGTTTTGAAGACTTTGAAGACTTTGTTTTCCGTGCACTTTCCCTGGGACGGAATGATAGACAACCCATTGACCAGTATTTTTGTTATTCTTCCTTCTCTCCATTCTTTTTGTATAAACCCCTGCAGAGCCACATGTACTGCAGAAAAGGCCATTCTCACCTATACACAGTATGGTTCCACAGCTCTGCACTGCATAGAAGAATCCAGGTTGACTCTCGTCTGGGGTGTATATCTTTGTGAAGTGCCCCCAAAGCCCCAGGCACATAACTGCTATAGTCTAACAAAAAATGGTCACAGGGACATCTTTCATGGTTGGGAGTACTGTGGCAACTAAAATTAATTTGATTAAGGTACAGCCACAGATCACTTTCTAAAAATCTGACACCAATCCTGTTAATACTACAGGCCAATATAAAAACTATACAAACAAGTATTATTTTATATCTAACTATTAAGGTGAGGTATAAGCCACACAGGACTTTTAGGAATGGAAGTTCAGTGATACCAAACTTTATTCAATATTATCAAGCAGCAATATTTACAGCCATGATTTCAATGGTCACTGAGATTAATGGCAGTCAAGATAAGCACTCAGAAGTAGAGCAGCAGGGCACAGAACTCCCACTAAATGAATGGCTTCCTAAATGAAGATGTGTGGTAACACAAGCTAACACTACAAAGAGTTTTATGGCACCTTAAAGACCAATAAATTTATTATGGCATAAGCTTGTGTGGACTGGAGTCTACTTCATCAGATACATGAAGTGTTATGCTCAGTTACAAGGACATATGGGTGGGATTATAAACAGTGAGGCCTGAGAATTGAACCGCTGTAAGTATGGTATGCCTTATTAACACTGGCCATTCACAAAACAGTTGTTGCATAGTAACATGGACACCTTTAATTGGTGAACAGATTAACACAGGGGTAGGCAACTCGTGGATCTCCAGATGTTTTGGCCTACAATTCCAATGATCCCTCATCATTGGCTATACTAGATAGGGTGATGGGAGCTGTAGGTCCAAACATCTAGAGGGCCACAATTTGCCCCCATTAACATATGTGGTGTGCAATTATATGCATGTCTACTCAGAAGTAAGCCCCATTGAGTTCAATGGGACTTACTCCTAGGCAAGTGTGCATTGGATTGCAGCGTCTTGATCCATGTTCAAGACACAGAAGAGAGAGTTGAACCTCTTGAATTATAGTTCAGCCATTTCACACTGCAATCAGGGATGGGAAAACCAGTGATGTTCCAAGTTTGACAAGATTCTCTGAACTCCACTTCATAGCCCTTTTCATCTTGCTCCTGTTCTCATTTGTACCTATTTTTCTTTTCATTTGAATGGGGAAAGTGTGCATTTTCCAAATGTGTGCACTTTTCTTCCATTGACTGAAGCATGAATGTGTATTTATTTATTTTTACAAATGTGCATTTCAAAGTGCACATTTTTCAAAATACGCATTTTTCAACGATTACAAGTTCAAGAATTTGCAAACTTTTTTTTTTTAAAACAATCCTGGTCATGTCCAGGATTGTGAACGGGACACATTTGAATGATCTGTGAAATGAAGTGCAATTCTCACACATCCCTACTTGCAGTCTGTCACTACACTTTGTTGAGAATGCCATAAAAAATGAGCACACATAATGTGTTTTTGGTGGTCATGTAACGATGTAATAAAGTTAAAATGCAAAAAGACATAAAAAGGTATGAACTACCAATGGATCCTCTAGTTTTATAGTTGAGGGTAAACTTAAAAAGTGTAGTTAATACAATTAAAATTGTAATTTAATTAAAAATGTAAAATCATAGGAAGCATGTTCATCACTGTTAAGGATGGATAAATCTATTTACAGGTTGTTGTGTCCCAGACATATTAATGGGAGCTGTGTCACCACAAATTGGGCAAAGGAACCTGAAAAAAGAAGGAAATCTCTCATGATTAAGGAAGTTTCCACCTGTCCAAATACTCAGGCAAAGATGTTTTGCTTTTGTAGTACCTGAGCAATAAGTGAGGAGCGTGAGAAGGAGAGAGGCCAGGAGCATGATGGGGATCAGATGGGCTCTACCTCCCTAAGATGAAGAGGATTCTTGTTCAAATCTTCCATTTCTCTTTTAAGCGTCTTAGAAATTGTGACTCAGCCCCATATTCAAATTATTTCTTGGCCCACTTTGCCGCTGGCTCCACCCGCTGCCAGAATGCAGCCCTGATGGATTACGCTAGGGGGTAGGGGGAGAACCAGAAATATTCAGTAAGCTTCTCTGATGTTCACCTCTTACCACTGAGCTTAGTTCATCTCACTCTTGTTCCTGAATGCAAGCTTTTGTTTCTTTCTTTTCAAACTGAAAATGTGTGAAGGTCAGTTTGTATATCTGGAAGTGTCCATCCAAATTGCACACTTTCCCCTAGACTAAAAAATGCATAAAAATGTGCATTTAAAAATGTGTATTTATTAAAGTGCATTAAAAAAGAGAAAAGAAATGCACACTATTGAAATGCAAATGGTAGATCAGGAGCTTGTGAGCTTCTCCAGAAAATTATGCACCCACTCATGTTCAGGGTTGTGAACAGCAAAAATTTGAAGTAAAAATGAACCTAAATGAAATTCTCAGACATTTAGATTACCCACAGGGAAATATAGCCTCAACATAAAAAAGCCTCCCAATCTCTGGTGTACATGGTCCCCCACCACCATCAACCTTGTGATATAGATCATGCTGACAGATATAGTGAGTGGTCCAAGGTCACCCACTGAAGTTCAGTGCTGGATGTAGGTTTGAAGCCATGTCCCCCTTGTCCTAATCTAACCTAATCTAACATTCTAAACTGCAGGGAGTAGAGGACAGCTAGGGATGGCGGAGAATTTCTCTCCGAATCTTCGGGAGGCCGAGTGCCGACGCATTCGGGCCCCCGAAGTTGGTTGGGAAATTCTCCGCCGGCCCCCTGCCCCCCCCCCCGGGACGGGATTTACCTTCGGCGAATGTCCCTCTCGGTGGCGTTTCATCGCGGGCGGGGGCGGCGGCTGGGCTGCCGCCGCCGCCATTGCAAAAAAAAAAAACTAAAGTAAAAAAACAAACAAACACCCGTGATAGGCTACGTAACGATTTACGTAGCCTATCACGGCTAGATTTCCAAAGTCAGCCATGATAGGCTACGTAAATCGTCACATAGCCTATCATGGGTGACTTTGAAGAAAAAAAAAAGTGCATACACAAATGAATTTGCGTTCCTTATTTTGGCATGTCTAGTCTATGTAAAGATTTACTTAGACTACGGCGAAAATAAGGGCACGCTATTTGCGTTGCCCTTATTTTCACCGTAGTCTACGTAAATCTTTACGTAGACTAGACGTGCCAAAATAAGGAATGCAAATGGCGGCGCCCCATAGGCGCCGCCATTTCTGTACGCGCTTTTTTTTTCCCCCAAAGTCACCCGTGATAGGCTACGTAACGATTTACATAGCCTATCACGGCTGACTTTGGAAATCTAGCCGTGATAGGCTACGTGACAATTTACGTAGCCTATCACGGGGTCTTTTTTTTTACTTTTTGTTTCGCGGCCAGGGAGACAGGGCGCTTCTCCCTGTCCTGAATTTCAGCCGGGCGAGGCGGGACGCCTCCCCCCCCTCGCCTGAACTTCGGGGGGAGAAACGAAGCACCTCCCCCCCACCGCGAAGCGAAGCTGCGAAAAGGTAAGTGACTTTCGTACATCCCTAGGACAGACTTAACCTGGCACCAAAAAATGAGAGTGCTGGCCTGGCACCAGGTGGACCTCAGTGGGGAGAGCATCCCATAATCCAGGTGTAGGGATGTTAGAGAATTCCACCATGGACTCCAGTGAGGCTGGATTCTTTAGAGTCCACCCCCCCGGCGTCCGTGGTGGAACAGAGCAATCCCCACCACCACCCCACGGAATCCCCCCGGGATTGAGCCTACCTTTGTCGGCTGTCCGCTGCCCCGCAAATGGCTGCCCTGGTCTGCGGCCGCCATTTCCATTCCATTTTAGCTGTGATAAGCTACGTAAGTATTTATGTACCCTATCACAGCTAACGCAGGGACGCCATTTGCATCCCTGTGGTAGCCATGATAGGCTACGTAAATATATACGTAGCCTATCAAGGCTACCACAGGGATGCAAATGGTGGCCATAGCCAAGCAGTGGACGGAAGTCCGGCTGCGGGCAGCCCCAGCCGGTGGCTCTGTGTGCTCCCCGCGGAGCGGAGCTGGCTGGGGAGGATTCCGGAGGGGAGGGACGGATCGCCTCTCCCCCCAGCGGACAGCCCCAGCGGAATGAGGTAAGTCATCCGTACACCCCTATCCAGGTGCCACCACTGAGAAGGCCTTCTCCCTTGTTGCCACCTTCCAAGCCTCCTTTGGAGGAGGCACTCTGAGGAAGGCCTCAGATGTTGATCATAGTGTCTGGGTAGGTTCAGGTCAGGAGAGGCGCTTCATCAGTCCCAAGTCATACAGTCAGGGCCAGAAATATTGCAACAAGGATAACTGTTTTTTTTAACATGCCACTGGCTGTCCTTCCTGAATGGGTAGTGCCCCACTTTTGTCACACCCCTTGAATTACAGCTGACAGTCCTGACTTTGCTCCCATCTGGGTGTGTTTCCTTTCAACTTCGATGTGGTGGTGTGCGGAGGCCAACTGCCAAAACAGTTATCCTTGTTCCGATATTTCTGGCCCTGACTGTATATGGGTTTGTAGGTTAAAACCGGCACTTTGAATCAGGCTCAGAAATATACAGGCAGCCCATGCAAGCAGGCAGAACTGGTGTTATATACTCAGAACTCCTGGTCCCTGTTATTAACCTGGCTGCCACATTTTGCATGAGCTGCAGCTTCTGAAGAGTCTTCAAGGGCAACTCCATGTAGAACGCATTGCAGTAATCTAATTTGGAGGTTACCAGAGCACAGACTACTGAAGGCAGGTTATCCCTTTCCAGATAGGGGCATAGCTGTGCCACTAGCCTAAAGTTAGTAGAAGCTTTCATGCCCGATTTCTGCTTGTCTTGTGTCTGATTTCTGTTCATGTTTGTGATAGCTGCTTGCTCCGCATGAATGGGAAACTTGCACAAATAGAGCATCAATTGAATGGGAGATTTGTGCAAATCTGCTCTGTGGACTAAAGCAGGGCTGATTCAGTCTGCTCAGAAATTTGTGCAAATTAGGAATGAGACAAATGCAACCATGTGTTCGACGATTTGCAAATATTTTTGGTGGACATATGCACTCGCATTTGGGGCTTTGAACAGGGCATGCTCACATGTTTTGCAAGCAAAACCAAAACTCTTATGAATCCCTAGTCTTATATGAATTGAGCGTCATCTTATTAGCCCTCATCCAGTCTGTTGTTGCAGCCAGGCACTGATCTAGCACATCCATATTCTCACCTGATGAAGATGAAAAGGAGAATTAGATGTGCATGTCATCAGCATACTGATGGCAGTGCATTCCAAAACCCCACTCAACCATGTCATGTAGATATTAAATAGCATGGGGGACAAAAATGACCCCTGAGGAACACTATTCTGGAAAGTCCACAGGGCCAAGCAATATTCCCCAAACATCACTTTCTGGAGCTGACCACCCAAGTAGGAGTGGAACCACTGCAATGCAATATCCCCTACTCTCAGTTCAGAGAGTCGCCCCAGAAGGATACCATGGTCAATGGTATCAAATGCCACCAAGAGATTAAAGAGAATCAGTGGGGTCACACTCCCCCTACATGTCTCTCGCCCTACAGAGGTCATAATCCAGGACAGCCAAGGCTATTTCTGTGTCAAAACCTGGCCTGAATCCCAATTGAAATGGATCTAGATAATCAATCTCATCCATGAATGTCTGGAGCTGGTTGGTACAAGGACCTTGTCCAGGAAAGGAACATTTGCCACCAGCCTGAAGTTGTTAAGATCTTTCAGGTCCAGGGAGGATTTCTTTAGGAGTGGTCTCACTGTTGGCCTCTTTCAGGTGGCTCAGGACCACTCCCTCTCATAAGGAGACATTGATCATCTCCCTGGCCCAGTCAGCTCTTCCCTCCCTGCCAGCTTCTATAAGCCAAGAAGGACAAGGATCCAATACCGAAGTGGTTGCTCAAACCTGCCCAAGCACCTTGTTAATGTCCTCGAGTTGTACCAACTGAACTTCATCCAACAAAACTGGACAAGACTGTGCACTGGATACCTCACCTGATTCACCTGCTACGACATTGGAGTCTAAGTTCCAGAGGATGCAGGAGATTTTATCTTGGAAGTGCCTTGAAAACATATCACAGCAGGCCTTTGATGGGTCCATGGTGTCCATAGGGCCAGCATGAAAAAGGCCCCAGATAACCCCGAAAAGCTCTGCTGGGTGGCACATGGAGGATTTAACAGAGGCAAAGAAATATTGCTTTCTTGCCACCTTCAACTCCCCCTGAGTATGCTTGCACATAGGCATTTACCAATGTTTGATTACATCCACTGGGAGTTTTCCTCCATTTGAACTTAAGCCCTCTCCTATTTTGTTTCATCAATCTCAGCTCTGGGGTATACCATGGAGTCGTATGTGCTCTACTATGTAGAGGATGCTCAGGAGCAATCATGTCACTTGCCTAGGTCATTTCTACATTCCACAGATTGACCAGGGTTTCAACAGGAGTGCCAGCCATATCAGCTGGAAAACCACCTGGGCCTTCTGGACACCATCTGGATCCACTGGGCTCCAGGGGCAGACCATCTTAATAGGTCCACCATCTTTGAAGAGGGCGAAAGGTGCCATCACATCAGTCTAAACCTGAACAGGAGGTACTCTGACCATGACAAAGGGACTGATTCAAAGTCCCCCCCACCATCAGATCACCAACCTCATGAGTGGTTGCAAAAAACAAGTTAAGAGTGTGCCCTGCTACATGTGTTGGGCTGGTGACATGTTGGGATAGTCCCATAGTTGTCATGGATGCCATGAAATCCAGACAAGATGCCCTTCACATGAATGTTGATGTTCCCCCCAAATCAGCAGCCTGAGGGACTTTGGTAATGGCCTTTTGCCATGAATGAAGTTCAATGAACTGAATTAAACAAGCCTTAGAAACACACATTGTAGTTGGCAGCTACTGCATCACCAATTAGACTTAACATTTCAGAAGTGGAATTAGCTACTCTCATACCTCATCAATTAAAATATAATTGGTCCCCCCCCCCCATTTCTACCTCCACTGGGATGCATCAAGGGGCCAGGCCAGAAAGATTGCCTGAGAGAGATCATTCCAAATCAACTCCAGTAAGAAGTGCTTCTGACTGACTCTGGTCCTCTGGTTTCTTTTTGACCAGCAGCAACAGCTGCTTCTTCTGCCTGATTTTAGTTTCAGAGTAGCCGAAGACAAACAACTGAGGAGGATTACGCATCAGTCTGCATCCAGGCTGGGTCTAGGACATAGCAGATCAATAACTATAGCGAGATCTGATGGGGGTTGATCTTTCTGAATAAGCCTGTTAGTGTGGCAGAATTGTTCTTCCATTTGTTCTTCCCTATTTTGTAAATACTATATTTCCCATACGATCAATGGCAGATGGCATAGTATCTCCAGGGCAGGTAAGGGAGGCATGTGCTCCCACAAACAAGTAGCTCATCCCCACCTACCCACCCCTCATTGCTGAAACCCTGTGTAACTTGAAGAGTATTTTCATTGTCATCTATCTATTTATCTATCTATCTATCTATCTATCTATCTATCTATCTATCTAATCTGGCCATTGTCCTGTGCTGGTGACAGTACATGATGGGAAAGAGAACTTTGGAGCTAGAAGGCAGCTAATGATATCACGGAATCATAAAATAGTAGGGTTGGAAGGGGCCTATAAGACCATCGAGTCCAACCCCCTGCTCAGTGCAGGAATCCAAGTCAGAGCATCCCTGACAGATGGCTGTCCAGCCTCGTCTTGAAGGCCTCCAGTGTGGCTGAGCCCACTACCTCCCTAGGTAATTGGTTCCATTGTCCTATTGTTCTAACAGTCAGGAAGTTTTTCCTGATGTTCAGCAGGAATCTGGCTTCCTGTAACTTGAGCCCATTATTCTGTGTCCTGCATTCTGGGATGATGGAGAAGAGATCCTGGCCTTCCTTTCTGTGACAACAGTACTTGAAGAGCGCTATCATATCTCCCCTCAGTCTTCTCTTCTCAAGGCTAAACATGCCCAGTTCTTTCAGTCTCTCTTCATAGGGCTTTGTTTCCAGTCCCCTGATCATCTTTGTTGCCCTCCTCTGAACCCTCTCCAGTTTGTCTGCATCCTTCTTCAAGTGTGGTGCCCAGAACTGGACACAGTACTCCAGATGAGGCCTAACCAGTGCTGAGTAGAGGGGAACTAGTACTTCCCATGATTTGGAAGCTATGCTTCTATTAATGCAGCCCAAAATAGCATTTGCCTTTTTTGCAGCCACATATGCTTCCTTTCACGCCACTGACACTGTTCTGTAATGAAAAATACTGAGATAAGCCACTCAGATGATGGATAAATATGAAATGGGCTCAATCCCCCTATGTTTTTAGGAGCTACTGTGCCTCTGAGACCTGATCTTGGGTGTTCTGAAAGGACAGAAAATTGTTAAACACACCTTAAAAACACACATATTGAAATATTGTTGGATTTTTACTGCCAGCAAAAAGAGTGAACAAGCTGAAGATTAATCCAGACAAGATGGAGGTGCTATGGGTTGGGGGTGGAGGACTGATGAACCGGTATGTCTTCAGCTGGTTCTAGATGGGGCAGCAGTCCCCCTGAAGGACCAGGTTTGCAGATTATTATTTAATTAATTCATACCCCCATCTTTCCACACCCACAAATGGAACTCAAGGTGGCTAATAAAAACATGTAGATTAAAAACAAAATCTTAATTAAAACATAACAAAATAAATAAATTGAAAAATGCATTCAAAAACACCTTGGAGGTGCTCCTGAATGTGTTGCTCTCTGTTGAAGCACAGGTGGCAATGGGAGCTAGGAGTATTTTTATCAGCTGCAACCCTTATCTTGGGTTGATGGACTTTGCCTTGGCTACCCATATCCTACACAAACCCTCGCTGCACTACTATATGGACCTGCCTCTGAAGATGGTTCAAAAACTTCAGGAAGTACAAAATTCAGCTGCCTGGATACTCATGAGGACCTGGGTGTATGGAACATGTAATTACTGTTTTATCGGTCTTCACCAATGTCATGCCCTACAGATATTTCAGATGACAACTCCCAGAATTCTTGATCATTAGCCATACTGGCTAGTGCTGATGGGTGTTGGTCTAAAACATCTGGAGGGCACCATGTTGGGGAAGGCTGTACTATATTAACTGTACTGGCTGCCATTTGCTTCCAATCCCAACTCAAAGTGTTGGTTTTAACTTGTCTTACTAACTTTGGGACTAGGATACTTGGTGGACTGCCTGCACCCATATGAGTCTGCCTGTGCCCTAAGATCAGCTTTAGAGGCCCTGCTCATGGACCCACCAGTAGATACAATCAAGTTGGCAAGGATGTGCAATGAGGTCTTTTCAGTGATGTCCTCTATGTATGGCACTCCCTCCTCTACCTTCGTTTTGGATGGGGTTTTGTTATTGCTCTTGATTATATTTTGATGCATTCTGTCTTTTGTGTTAGGCTGATGTTTTGTTGTATTATATTGATATTTTACTTATTAGGTTTTATAGAATGTTAATGTAGTTGTGTTTTGTGTTCTGTAAGCTTTTAGGAGAACTTTTTAGTTCTGAGATGTGAGATAGAAATCCATAAAATAAATAAATGAATGTCAATAATCACTTATTGGATGTCTAGTACTCAACAGCACATATAAAATAAAAAAATATCAATAAAAAGTGTTTAAATACATACATGCATGAACCATATTTTTTTCCAAAAATCCAAACATTCTGCTTCTCATCTGTAACACTTGAATAGTCTGATTTAAGGAAATTAATGAACGGACAATGGGTAGATTATCATAGAATGATAGAATCATAGAATAGTAGGGTTGGAAGGGGCCTACAAGGCCATCCGAGTCCAATCCCCTGCTCAATGCAGGAATCCAAGTCAGAGCATCCCTGACAGATGGCTGTCCAGCCTCGTCTTGAATGCCTCCAGTGTGGGAGAGCCCACCACCTCCCTAGTAGGGATGTACGAAACCCCGCTTACCTGGTTCCGCTGGGGGGGGGGAGGTGCTCCGCGCCTCTCCCGGAATCCTGGCCGGCTGGCTCCGCCACCAGCCAGACATCGGCCGCTGGCTAGCAGGGACGCAAATGGCGGCAGCCGTAGCCACTGCCATTTGCGTCCCTGAATTCAGCCGTGATAGGCTTCGTAAAGACTTACGTAGCCTATCACGTCTGGGTTAAAAAAAAAAATGCGTATGCAAATGGCGGTGGCTACGGCCGCCGCCATTTGTGTTCCTTATTTTTGGCCGTCTTAGTCTACGTAAATATTTACATAGACTAAGATGGCAAAAATAAGGGGGAACACAAATAGCGTCCGCTACGCTATTTGCGTTCCCCCTTATTTTCGCCGTCTTAGTCTACGTAAATATTTTTGGCTGTCTTAGTCTCAGTAAATAAGGAATGCAAATGGCGGTGGCCGTAGCCGCTGCCATTTGCATACGCGTTTTTTTTTTTTAAACCCAGATGTGATAGGCTACGTAAGTCTTTATGTAGCCTATCACGAATTGGGGGAAAAAAACCAAAAAACCAACAGATTGCAAATGGCGGCAGCAGCCAGTCGGAAGACCAGCCGCTGCCGCTGCTGCCACCGCTGGAGCCACCACCATCCGGAACATCCGCCCCAGGTAAGTCTCATCCCGGGGGGGATCCGCGGGGTGGGGGGGGTGGCAGGCCGTTCCGCCACGGAGTTCGGGTGGCCGAATGCACTGGCACTCAGCTAGGGATGGCGGAGAATTTCTCCACGAATCTCGGGGAGGCCGAATGCCAACACATTTGGCCCCCCGAAATTGGTGGTGAAATTCTCCGCCCCCCCCCCAGGATGGGACTTACCTCCCTCGAATGTCCCTCTCGGTGGCGGGTCCTGGCGGCGGTTCGTTGGCGGTTCGTCGGGGGCGGGGGCGGTGGCCGGTTCCCGCCATTACAAAATAAAATTTAAAAAAACGTGATAGGCTATGTAACGATTTACGTAGCCTATCATGTCTAGATTTCCAAAGTCAGCCCTGATAGGCTACGTAAATCGTTACGTAGCCTATCATGGGTGACTTTGGGGAAAAAAAAAGCGCGTATGCAAATGGCGGTGCTCATGGGCGCCGCCATTTGCGTTCCTTATTTGGTCCCGGGTAGTCTACGTAAAGATTTACGTAGACTATGGCGAAAATAAGGGCAACACTATTTGCGTTGCCCTTATTTTCGCCGTAATCTACGTAAAATTTTATGTAGACTACCCGGGACCAAATAAGGAAAGCAAATGGCGGTGCCCATGGGCGCCGCCATTTGTGTACATGCTTTTTTCCCCCCCAAAGTCACCCGTGATAGGCTACGTAACGATTTATGTAGCCTATCACGGCTAACTTTGGAAATCTAGCTGTAAATCATTACGTAGCCTATCACGGGTGTTTTTTTTGTTTTTTTTTTCACTTTTGTATTTCATGGCTGGGGAGACGGGGCGCTTCTCCCCGGCCTGAATTTCGGCCGGGTGAGGCAGGGTGCCTCCCCCCCGGCCTGAACTTCGGGGGGAGAACCGAAGCGCCTTCCCCCCACCGCGAAGCAAGCTGCGGGACCAGGTAAGTGCCTTCCGTACATCCCTACATTCAGTCTTACTGAGATCCGTGGCGGAATTCTCTGACATCCCTACTCCCTAGGTAATTGGTTCCATTGTCGTATTGCTCTAAACATTAAAAGTCCTGAAGTCAGATCTTTGTCAATGGGAATGCCTAATGTTCACCCAATAGCTGCTACAAATATATTCAAGGTTTACAAGAGGGAAGACAACAATCCAAAGACTGAGCTACAATTAAACTGCAGCAGCTAATACATTTTGGCAGGAAAAATGTAACTTGTCAATTTCATTGGAGAACACAGGAAGAACACTGAATAAATAAACCTGTGAACTGAATATTATACTTGGGAGCACGCAACTCCTGTTAGAAAGAAAACTTGAAATGCCTCTATCCAAAACTCAATGTATCTGCCAAGCTGAAGGATAAGCTATTAATTCTCCCAGTAATGATCCTATTTAAGATCTACAGATCAACTTTCCCGTTAATTATTTAGGGAGCACTTGTGTACCCATTGCTCTGCTAGCCAAAGTCTTTGTTCCTGTCCCCTTTTGCTGCCACCTCAGTCTATAACTACAGCACTGCATCACATGTCTCCATTAGAGTCTTAAAATCAAGGGTGGGGGATTGCAGCCTCAATAAGTACACTTATATTTCCCAGCTGGGAACAGCAATGGGGAACTATCATAGCTGGTTTTAAAGAAGGTATAGCAGTTGACATTCACTCCAGGTGAGCAGGCAAAGTGCATGGCTCAGTACGTATAAAGACATCTTGCTCCAGGGTCAGCCCTGAATACTTTCTTCCTGTATATCTTCAGTTTGAGTGCTGCTGCATCCAGCCCTGATAATTAATTGCTGCAAAACAGAAAAGTTCAGCTTCCTTTTGGCTGCTTTTTTTAATTATAGCTATATGGAAACTCATGGTTTATTCATTGCCAGATGCACTCAAACATGTGTTGTACTTATGCATTTAATTCCACACAGCATACTTTCGGTTTTAACATTTTATAAGCAATCTTCTTGAAAAGAGGAGTGAACAGGGAGTATAAATGCAGTGAAATAAAATGAAGAGTTCTGATCTCTGAAAACAGAGGTGTTTATCAGTGTTGAAAAAAAACTTTTAACTTAATCACTTGCTTACACAATAAAGGACATTTAACTTTTTTGCACAATTAGCATACATCATGTTGTTGTTGTTCAGTCGTTCAGTCGTGTCCGACTCTTCGTGACCCCATGGACCATAGCACGCCAGGCCTTCCTGTCCTGCGCTCTCTCCTGGAGCGTGCTCAAGTCCATATTCATTGCATCGGTGATGCTATCTAGCCATCTCATCCTCTGCCATCCCCTTCTCCTTTTGCCTTCAGACTTTCCCAGCATCAAGGTCTAGCATACATCTAACTTTACTCTAAAGGACATCCACTAGTGCAATTAGGTCTGCCTTCCCCTCCCCTCCCCTCCCCTCCCCTCCCCTCCTCTCCCCACTACAGCCTTCCATGCCACCTGAAAACCTCTGGAGGGTTTTGCCAACCCTCCAGAGAAGGTTTTCAGCATGTGGCAAGGAAGGGGAATCACTCCCTTCCCAGTTCCACTGATGGAAGGAGTTCTGTCAGCAGAATGACAGCATTAAATCCTGCCCACTGTAAGTTGATGTATGTAATGCAGATACTGTTAGAGAAAGTAACATTTTTCTTATGGGCATATTGCCCTTGCTGAACATTTACAATACAGTTTCTTCCACCACAGAAATGTATTATCTCTTCACCCATAATCCTACCATTGTAATGATCATTTCATTAATTGTGCAATTGATTGATTGCACAAGTCATGCCCATTTAGGGGATATGCTTCTGAATTAACTATGAAATGAAATGTAACTTCCCTGACATGCAGTGTTTAGAATTTCCATTTCATTTATTCTGACCTGTAGAGGTGATGGGTCCAAAAGGATCTGCATAGGCAAGACTGAGATGCCCCTGCCCTGCATTAGTCTTGGGCTTGCACTTTAAGTCAGGGGTGGAAAACCTGTGGACTTCCTGATGTTTTTGGATTCCACTTTCTATCGGCCTCAGTCAGCATGGCTAATGGTCAGAGAGGATGGGAGTTGTGATCCAACATCTGGAGGGCCTTGGGTACCTCATGTCCTGCTCCATCTGGGCTTCCATTGTTTGCTCAGGGCAACAGCTTAGGTGAGGAGGCACAGGATGGGACAGGTGGCTGGATTGTGTCTGGTCCTTATGTTAATTTCTGTACCATGAGCAGCAGCCCTGGAGCTAGACAGCTGACAAGTTACTTGAGCACTCAGACAGCAACTGGCAAGGATTTATAGTTAAGCCAGGAGAGTACCGCTGGAAGCTCCACTGCCTCAGTTGCTGTATTTGTCGAATGGCATGGGCTCTTTCCTGTAGATGTTAGCTTCTCCTGAGTAGTGAAAGTTGGAGAGGTGAGGAGCTGGCTGGGGACTGCTCCTCGGGGTCTCTCTGTTTGCTAGAAAAGTCTGAGGCTTACTCCTCAGAGTCAGGAGGCAGTGGACATCCTGGGGGTCAGGTAAGTAAGATATGAGCTCCAAGACAGTGGGTGCCAATTCAGAAGGACCAGGGACTGGTTCTGATGCCTCCTCAGAGTCAGTGTTGCTGGAGGCTTTGGTCTCTGAGGGCTCTTAGTCTCAACCTGTGTTTGACATGATTAATAGTAATCCCTTAATTTGCCCCTTCCTTCACTAGGGTTACAGCATATCTGGTTCGTTTACACCCTGAAACTCATCTGGAAGGTGTAACTTGAAGCCCAAATCCTGCGCAAATCCATGTCAGTTGCTGTGTTCATCTCAGGAGCTGCCGAGGCTACAGCCAGGAACTTACAGCTCTGTGCACAGCTTCCCTGTGTGCTGAGCTACCAGGGCTACAAGTTGGGTCATTTCCCAAGTTAATGGAGGGTTCTTGGTTACAGGAGTGACTCTGGATGCCCAGGCTGGCCATTGCTCTGCCCCAGCCGGAAGAGCTATGAAGGCCTGGACAACATTTTCTGGCTCTCACCTCCTGGATTTTCCTGCTGGTATGGCTGGTGCTCTTGTCGAAGCCCAGGTTCCTTTGTGGAATGCAGAGATAACTCGGGTGATTGACACAATTGTGCCCAAGCACCCTCTCCCTCTGAGCAGAGCTTGGCCAGCTCCTTGCTATACACCTGAGCTGAAGGCAATGAAGCAAGAAAGGAGATGGCTAGAATGCAGGTGGAAGAAAACTCATGCTGACTCTGACCAAACACAGGTTAGAGCCTACCCTGTGGCAATGAGGGTGGCAAAGAGAGATTTCACTATTGCATCTTTTCAGTGTCATCCAGTGGAGCTTTTCCAAGTGGTTCGTGGCCTGCTACACTCTGGGTCAGGGAGAGAAACTGTGGAACCCTCGGTAGCATGCTGTGAAGAGTCTGCATGGCACATTGAAGACAAAGTCACAGTGATTTGTCATGAACTGGACACCATGAATAATGCAGTTCCATTAGTAGAGGCATCCAAAGCAGCCTCTGGTCCAGTTTTATTGGATGAGTTTCAGTTATTGAGGCCCGAGGATGTGGATAAGGTGCTTGGCTAAGTCCTGTCAACCACCTGTGTGCTCAACCTTTGCCTTTCATGCACATAATTTGTATAAGAAACATAGAAATTAAAATGTAAACTGCTTTTGCAAAGTCCATTTTAATAACATTAATCAGTCTTTTGTTGATGTCCTACAATTCTTCTCTCCATTGCATGCTATCCAGGATTATTTTAAACCAGATTGATTATGTATTTTAATTCAGTCTGTGTAACAGACTTGACCCCTTCATGGATCACTGCCTTGTTGTGGCAAAGGGGCTTGTGTAACTCAGTGAAGCCATAAGCTATGCCATGCAGGGCCACGCAAGACGGACAGGTCATGGCAGAGAATTCTGACAAAATGTAGTCCACTGGAGAAGGAAATGGCAACCCAATCCAGTATTCTTCCCAAGAAAACCCCATGGAACGTATCACAATGCTAAAAGATATGACGCCGGAAGATGAGCCCCTCAGGTCAGAAGGTGTCCAATATACTACTGGGGAAGAGCAGAGGGTATTTCCAAGTTATGCCAGAAAGAGTGAAGCGGCTGGGCCAAAGCCGAAAGGACACTCAGCTGTGGATGTGTCTGGTGGTGAAAAGAAAATCCGATGGTGTAAAGAACAATATTGTTTAGGAACCTGGAATGTCAGATCAATGAATCAAGGTAAGCTGGAGGTGGTCAAACATGAGATGGCAAGATTGAACATAGACATCTTGGGCATCAGCGAACTAAAATGGACAAGCATGGGTGAATTTAATTCAGGTGACCATCATATCTACTACTGTGGGCAAGAATCCCTTAAAATAAATGGAATAGCAGTCATAGTCAACAAAAGGGTGGGAAAAGCAGTACTGGGCTACAATCTTAAAAATGATAGAATGATCTCAGTACAAATCCAAGGCAAACCATTCAACATCACAGTAATTCAAGTCTATGCCCCAACCTCCAATGCCGAAGAAGCTGAGGTTGATCGGTTCTATGAAGACCTACAACACCTTCTAGAACTAACACCAAAAAAATATGTCCTCTTCATCATAGGGGATTGGAATGCTAAAGCAGGAAGTCAAGAAATCACTGGGATAACAGGCAAGCATGGCCTTGGTGTACAAAATGAGGCAGGACAAAGGCTAATAGAGTTTTGTCAAGAGAACACGCTGATCATAACAAACACTCTTTTCCAACAGCACAAGAGGTGACTCTACACATGGACATCACCAGATGGTCAGTATCGAAATCAGATTGATCATGTCCTTTGCAGCCAAAGATGGAGACACTCTATACAGTCAGTAAAAACAAGACCTGGAGCTGACTGTGGCTCAGATCATGAGCTGCTTCTTGCAATATTTCGGCTTAAATTGAAGAACGTAGGGAAAACCACTAAACCATTCAGGTATGACCTAAATCATATCCCTTATGAATATACAGTGGAGGTGAGGAATAGATTTAAGGGATTAGACCTGGTAGACAGAGTGCCTGAGGAACTATGGACGGAGGTCCGTAACATTGTTTAGGAGGCAGCAACTCAATCCATCCCAAAGAAAAAGACATGCAAGAAAGCAAAGTGGCTGTCTGATGAGGCTTTACAAGTAGCTCACGAAAGAAGGGAAGCGAAAAGCAAAGGAGAAAGGGGAAGATATATCCAACTGAATGCAGTGTTCCAGAGAATAGCAAGGAGAGACAAGAAGGCCTTCTTAAATGAACAATGCAAAGCAATCGAGGAAAACAACAGAATGGGAAAGACTAGAGATCTCTTCAAGAAAATCAGAGATCTCAAGGGAACGTTTTGTGCCAAGACGGGCATGATAAAGGACAAAGAAGGCAGGGACCTACCAGAAGCAGATAAGATTAAGAAGAGGTGGCAAGAATACACAGAAGAACTATACAGGAAAGATCTTAATGTCCCTGATAGCCATGATAGTGCGGTCACTGAACTTGAGCTGGACATCCTCGAGAGTGAAGTCAAGTGGGCCTGAGGAAGCATTATTAACAACAAAGCTAGTGGAGATGACAGTACTCCAGCTGAGCTATTTAAAATCCTAAAAGATGATGCAGTTAAAGTGCTGCACTCAATATGCCAACAAATCTGGAACACCCAACAGTGGCCACAAGACTGGAAAAGGTCAGTTTACATTCCAATTCCAAAGAAGGGCAATGCCAAAGACTGTTCAAACTACCGTACAATTGCGCTCATTTCACATGCCAGCAAGGTGATGCTCAAAATCCTACAAGCTAGGCTTCAGCAGTATGCGAACCGAGAACTACCAGAAGTACAAGCTGGGTTTCAAAGAGGCAGAGGAACTAGAGATCAAATCGCCAACATTCGCTGGATCATGGAGAAAGCAAGAGAATTCCAGAAAAACATCTATTTCTGCTTCATTGACTACGCTAAAGCCTTTGATTGTGTGGATCACAACAAACTCTGGCAAATTCTGAAAGAGATGGGAGGACCAGACCACCTTACCTGTCTCCTGAGAAACCTGTACGAGGGCCAAGAACCAACAGTAAGAACCAGACATGGAACAACCGATTGGTTCAAAATTGGGAAAGGAGTACGACAAGGCTGCTTATTGTCGCCCTGCTTATTTAACTTATATGCAGAGTACATCATGAGAAACGCCGGGTTGGATGAATCGCAGGTTGGAATTAAGATTGCCGGGAGAATTATCAACAACCTCAGATATGCAGACGATACCATCCTAATGGCAGAAAGCGAAGAGGATCTCAAGAGCCTCTTGTTGAGGGTGAAAGTGGAGAGTGCAAAAGCTGGTTTGAAACTCAACATTACAAAACGAAGATCATGGCATCTGGCCCCATCACTTCCTGGCATATGGAAGGGGAAGAAATGGAAGCAGTGACAGATTTTATTTTCTTGGGCTCCAAGATCACTGCAGACGGTGACTGTAGCCATGAAATTAAAAGCCGCTTGCTCCTTGGGAGGAAAGCAATGGAAAACCTAGACAGCATAGTGAGAAGCAGAGACATCACCTTGCCGACAAAGGTCCGCATAATCAAAGCTATGGTTTTCCCAGTAGCAACGTATGGCTGTTAGAGCTGGACTATAAGGAAGGCTGAGCGCCTAAGAATTGATGCTTTGGAACTGTGGTGCTGGAGAAGACTCTTAAGAGTCCCCTAGACTGCAAGGAGGTCAAATCAGTCCATCCTAAAGTTAATCAACCTTGAGTGCTCATTGGAAGGACAGATACTGAAGCTGAAGCTCAAATATTCTGGCCACCTTATGCGAAGAAAAAACTCTCTGGAAAGACCCTGATGCTGGGAAAGACTGAAGGCAAAAGGAGAAGGGGATGGCAGAGGATGAGATGGCTAGATAGCATCACTGATGCAATGACTATGGAGTTGAGCATGCTCCGGGAGAGAGCACAGGACAGGAAGGCCTGGTGTGCTATGATCCATGGGGTCACGAAGAGTCGGACACGACTGAACGACTGAACAAAAACAGACTTGAAAAGGTGTTTTGATCAATGACTTTAACTTGTTTTAGAAATTTATAATGGACATGCAAGAAAGTGTATGGTATGTGTCATTATTGTTGAGAGCTTCTTTTGGTTCACTTGACATTGAAACTAAATCATAGAACCATAAAATAGTAGGGTTGGAAGGGGCCTACAAGACCATCGAGTCCAACGTCCAACCCTCTTCTCAGTGCAGGAATCCATGCAAGCACAATTCAATAAAAGCCAGTGAGATGCAGAGAAACAACAATGCCTGCATGGCAAGAAGATTGAAATTATTTGCTCAGTGTCTGTCCATTACCCCCTGGATTTTGGATTATAAATAGTTTAAAATCAAATTGTCTGCCTGTTTCATCACTGTCATCACTTTTCTAGCAAGTGAAAAGGGCCTGGATATTCTCTTGAAATATGATTTAACACTACTGAAGTTGGAAGTATGTTGGTGGAAAGCTATTGAGTTAAGACAAAGTTTCTTTTTCCTTTCAGTCAGAGGAAACAGGATCTTAGGCTTACAAAAGGATGTGTTGCGCATATTTGATTTCACCTCTCAGGAGATCACAGGAGACAGACTGTATTGCCCTTTTTGTCCCTGTATTGCCCCTTTTGCTCTTGCCTATCTAATAGCAGCTCCAAGCACACCTACTTGTCATAGTCTTCAATATACAATATAGGTGAGCTGCACCACTTTCTAATCCTTCTTCCTTTCACTGTGCTTGTCCAGTCCTGCTTTTGATCTTTTCTCCCCTCCCTACTGCAAAAGCTATGCTAGGTTTTCAGGTTTTTGAAATGTTTTAAAAACATTTTATCACAATGTAAAATTCATAAGACACAAAGGGTAACTAGACACAAATAGGCAACTAGCTTACAACATGGGAAATGTGAGGAAGTTTGTTTTTCTTTTAAATGCATGTTAGAGTGGGGCAATATAAGCCACCCTCATCACATGTATGACAGGGCAATGGGACCATGCTGCTGGCCCCACTCCAGAGGTTGTGCAGCCCATCCCATAGGTCCATGTGTTAGCCATGGATGTCTTCTGAATAGGAAAGCCTATCTTTCTATGAATCCTTTTCACCCAACCCCTCATTTCACAACATTTGTACAACTATAACTTCAGGGACAGGAGTACAGTTTCTCAGTAAAGGGGGGGAAACCGTCACACACACCAAAACATAAATGGAAGTAAAAGCAACAATGAACTGCTTCAGAAGCTGCAAGTATTTAAATCTTTACAAGTACAAAAGAACACTTGGTATTGTGACACCTGAAACCCATGGAAAAAGGTATGGAATACAAGCTGTTCCTTAAAAGACAATTCCAGCCATGAGCCAGTACCTTCTCCACTTAACATTGCTTGGATTACTAATATCAATGACCACCCTGCCACAAGGTAAATGCAGGGAAGTCCTACCACTTCAAAGGAATTTCAAACTCATTCACACATAAAAATGAGTGGCTGAAAAATAATATACACTTCATATTAATACAGGCAACCTTGCAACCACATGGTAGAAAACCCAACCACATGGTAAGCTGGTTGTATGTAATCAAAGATCAACAAAAAAGTAAGGCTTCAATTAGAGCATTCAGTTGGAACACTTTCTAGTGTTCTAGGCCACCCAAATACTATTTCATTTTCCCCCTATTTTCTCTACCTTTCCAAAATCTAATTAAAGGGGGTGTGTGTGTTACTACAGATTTCTATATCTTTTCCAACCAGTCTGCCAACAGAGGACTATTTCAAGCTTTTCACTGACGAGCCCATGTTTTCTCTTGTAATTAGATTAATAACTAATTTATTTATACAGCACTGTATAAAGCATTGAGAATACAGAAATGAGTCTTAATAGTTTATGACACTTTGTAGTAGTAATATTTAATCTTGAGATCATCACTGCATACAGAAACTATCTGCCTTTGCCATAGCACATCAACAATTTGGGGTGATGATTTTTTAAAAAATGCATTCAATATATATTTATTTATTAATTTACATCCCACCTTTTCACGAAAAAGAGTGTTCAAAATGGCTAACCATAAAATACAGAGAATATGGAATTATATTTAAAACATTAAAATACAGCACGTTAAAAAAATCAGCTCACACACATTCATTAAAACACATCCATAATAAAGAAATGAACAGCAACCACCAGATTAAAAACTACTTCAGCAACAAGTCAGGTTAAAATCCAAAAGCCTGTCAGGGTGGAAACTGAGCCAACAGAACCCCAGGGCAGTTCTGATTCTGAGGAGGATCAGCAATCTGTGGGAGAGGAGCCAGCCCATCCCTCACAGGCACAGCAGCTGGCAGAGATTCTTCCTGCTGGCATTCCTGAGATAGATAGTGACCCTGGCAGTGAGAGAGTGTGGGAATGAGGCTTGCTAGATGCTTGACACAGACGCAGACAGTGACGAGCGATGGAGGGCACGGAAAGGAGGTGTAGCGCCCATTTGGCGCACAAGCAATGGCCGCATCCTATGGACCCAAGGGAAAGAGAGAGGATCCCTCCCTAGCTCATAAGTTCAGGGTCTTCAAGTGATTCTCCTTCAAACAGGGACCAACTACCTACCCGGAGCATAGGCTACTCTGCTGTTCATTGCTTATTCGCTGGTGATTAGCATCTGAAAGAGTCATTAAGTTGTAAAAGGATTAAAGCCTTGAAAAGAATCCTTTAATCTGTGTCTTGAGTTGGCTATTGGAGTCCACTGAAAGAGGCCGCTAGGGCGCCTCCTGCCCAACCTGCCAGCAGGCAAAAGCCCCCTCAGGCAAGCCCACAGGCTTGCTTCACCCCCTGCCTACCCCCTCAGGAACTTGGAAACTGCTCTCCCCTGACTTCATCAATGACTTGCCTCCCTCACACGGTAAGATCACCATTCTGGTGGTGGTGGATTTGTTTTCTAAGATGGCCCATTTCATCCCCTGCTCTGGGTTGCCCACAGCCAGGGAGACGGCGGAGCTGTTTTTGGCACATGTTTTACGGCTCCACGGATGGCCCGAGGGTCTCATTTTGGATAGGGGGGCCCAATTCACTGCCCATTCCTGGAGGAAGCTACTTGGGCTTCTCCAAGTGACGCTCCGTCTTTCCTCTGCCCACCATCCACAGACGGACAGTCAGACCGAGCGCACCAATGCGACTCTGGAGCAATATTTGCGCTGTTATGTCAATTACCAGCAAGATGACTTGTTTTCCTTGCTGCCGCTCGCAGAATTTGCTTATAACAATGCCTGCCATGCTTCCACCCACCAAACTCAATTTTTTGCTAATTTTGGTCACCACCCCAAGGCTTTCCCATCCACCTTAGCTCCCACTTCGGTGCCAGTGGCCCATGACTTTTTAGAGGAGTTGCGAGTGGTACACCACCTCTTACGGGACTCCCTCGAGCAAGCCAAGACAACCTACAAGGCCTCTGCAGACCAGCGGTGCCAGCCAGGTCCATCTCTGCAACTGGGGGACTGGGTTTGGTTGTCCACCCAATACCTCCCCTCTCACTCACCTGCAAGGAAGCTCGTGCCTCACCACACAGGGCTTTTCCAGATTATGGCCCAGATTAACCCTGTTGCTTTTCGCCTGGCTCTCCCCCCTCCATGAAGATCCATCCTGTTTTTCATCGGTCCTTGCTGTTCCCCCTGGTTTCTGGCGACCCTCATCGCTCAGTCGGTTCCCCCCCACCACCAGTGCTAGTGGAGGGGGAGGAGGAGTTTGAGGTCATGGAGATTCTGGACTTCTGCCTTCCTCGCGGCCGCCTGCAATATCTAGTGGACTGGAAGGGGTACGGGCCAGATGAGCGAACCTGGGAACCCACAGAAAATGTGCATGCTCCGGTGCTGCTGAGGCATTTCCACCAGCTGTACCCCCAGAAACCCGGGGCCCCAGGGGAAGAGCATGAGGGGGGGCCTCATGGGAGCAGGGATAATGTCAGGGTGGAAACTGAGCTGATAGAACCCCAGAGCAGTTCTGATTCTGAGGAGGATCAGCAATCCGTGGGAGAGGAGCCAGCTCATCCCTCACAGGCACAGCAGCTGGCAGAGATTCTTCCTGCCAGCATTCCTGAGATAGATAGTGATCCTAGCAATGAGAAAGTGCGGGAACGGGGCTTGCTAGATGCTCGACGCAGATGCAAAGAGCGACGAGCGATGGAGGGTGCAGAAAGGAGGCGTAGCACCTGTAATGTTGTTTTTTCATAATGTTGTTTTTTCTTGGTTACCTTGATGCACAATTTTTATTGTTTGAGCACCAAGTACACATTGATTGAATGACTGAATTTCTATACTGCCTTTCTGAAGCCAACCAAGGCAGTTTGCAAAATGTTCAGAAAATAAAAACCACAATAAAATAGTAACATAGTACACAAAACATAGTAAAACATTAAAAACAACCTTATAAGACATAACAAAAATGTAAAAAGCCAAGTTAAAAAGGTCTGTCTTGACCTCCTTCAAGAATGCAGAGAGAGTAGGTACCAGGTGCAAGTTCCACAGGAACTAAATTCCAGAGTTTGGGAGCAACACAGAAGAAAGCCTTTTCCTGCATGCCCAACAAGTGGGCTTCTGCAAGTAAAGGTATCTTCAAGAGGTCCTCTCTTGTTGAACTTAATAGATAAGCAGGTTCATACCAAGGTAGGTGGTCTCTCAGAAAGCCGGGTCCTAAGCTATTTAGAGCTTTAAACCAAAACTCTGAATTGAGCCCAGAAAACAACTGGCAACCAGTGCACATGTTTCGGTGTTGGGGTGATGTGATCATGATATGGTTAAAAGCCTAGTTGCTGTGGTTTGCACCAACTGAAGCTTCCAGACACTCTTCAAGGGTAGCCCCATGTAGAGCGTTTTGCATAGTTTAACCACAGTGTAAACAAGGCATGGATAAGTGTATTTTGATTGGTAGTGCTAGGAGTCCTCCTTCTGGAAGTACCTTTGGTCTATTCCTGCATGGTTCAGGTTCCAAACCAGAAGCTATGAGAGGTCTCCTCTTCCTTTTTGCTCTTGAGAGCTTGGTAATGTGTCAACAGTTTCTTCTTCTCAGGGTTCCCATACAACATTTTCAAAACAGCTACCATCTGTGTCATAGTGAGTCCCCTTTCCATTAATAATGTTGACATATGTGTTACATCCCAGGCAACTCCTGTTACTATTAACTTTGGTGATAATTTCATTCCTTCTGGGGTGGCCCACTGCTCATCAAGTGATGGAAATGTTAATTCAGTCCCTATTGTATCAACAGCTGATACAGTGCCCAGGATGTTTAAGAATATCAAGGATCCTCCTACTGGCAGTGAAACTTTTCACTGCATGGTGGTGCAATGCTGAACAGTGAAGAAGACTATTCCCATTAGTGGGCCACGCACTGGTAATCTCTGATCTCACTATGTTAACTGATTTGGATGTTTCCTTGTTATCAAGAATATATTCTTATGTTGAATAATATGTATTTTTTATCTATCGATCTATCTGTTTTAAAGAGGGGAGATGTGGGTGTTTTGTTACTTTAAGAGAATTGTAGGAAATGTTTATCTATAAATGTGAAAGTAAAACCAGCCAAGTCTCCCTCAGTGCTTGGTAGTTCTGGTCATCTTAATAAATGCTGAAGTTTATAGAAGACTTGGATGTCCTGAGATTTATCTAAATGCAAACATAAGCAATAGAAATTACAGTGTAAATGGTTACAGATGCTCAATTGATTGTGTGTGTGTGTATTCCTTTTCTACAATACGGATGGTATTTATTTCCATGAACATGCGTTTTGTATCAGGGCAGCAGAAGCAAATTCTATTTTAATCCTGTAGTCATGATGATGCTATGCTTTAAGTTAGTTTAAAATGTGCAACTGCACATGGTCAGTATTTCTTTTTTATCGTTACATTTATCATTACAAAACATTTACATTGTTTGTTTGTTTGTTTGTTTGTTTGCTCTAATATATGGGGAATGTAGGAGCAGTTGTAAAGGATGAAATGACAGGGGAGGGGGGATGGAAAAGAGAAATGCTAGTTGTGTGCTTCACAATTGAACATGGTCAACTAAAGTGGGTGGGGTCTAAAATTATCTAACAGCACCACTGATGGGAATAGCCAGGTGAACACTGTTTCAGGTGTCTGCAAGGTAAAGGCAAATGTTGCGTGAAGACCTCTCTTTCTTAGGGCATGAGGTCAGAATACCCTCCCAACACACATTTGGTTGTAATAAAGACCTCAGTCTTTATACTTTCTGCAACTGGATGAATGAAGCATATTAGATTACAGCACTGGTGGGGGCGTGAAGATAATGGCTCTTCCCTCCCTGCCCCAAGGAAAGATCAGGAGAGCTAACAAAAAAAGTAGGTGAATTAGTGGAGTGGCATGGACAGAACAGGGAAGCTCTGAGTACACAGTATCCAGAGTCCTCCCAGCCCTCTGCTGTCTTCCCATAATGAGTGAATGTTTAGACCAGCCCACAAGCTTGTCTAAATATTTCCCCTCCCATTGCTTGCAGTGGGAGGTAAATAGGGTTTCCCCTAGGGATGGGAGAACCAGGGATGATTATGCTCACTGAAATTCTCAGAACTTTTCTTCAAAGCTCAGTTCGGCTTGCTCCTGTTCTTGTTTGCAACCTGTTTTCTGTTTTAATAGAATGGGAAAGTGTACATTTTTTAAGTTGCGCATTTGTTAAAGCACACATTTTGCTAATATAAATGCAAGTTCAGGAATTTGCGATCGTTTTCATAGGACATGCACTCCTGTTTACGTTCACATTTGGGGTTGTGAATGGGGCATTTTCAAGTGATTTGCGAACCGAAATGAAAATCTCATACATCCTGGGAGGAAAGGAGAAGTGAATGCCAATGCTCCCTCTCTTCCGCCCTGGTGGCAGGAACCTAGCAAAACATTAGATATCATAAAAACAGTCCAAGATAATGATAGGAATGCAGTCTTAATCTCTTAAAATGTAATCCCACAAATCTCTATTTTAAAGCATTCTGAAAGGTCACTTTATAATTTGAACACAGTCTATTTGAAACATTTATAATGAGTCTTAAGTGTGCTCAGTTATTAATCCTTCACTATAAACACCTTGAAAAATAATTACACGCTCTGTCAGAACTCTCTAATATATCTTCAGATCTAGCTATAAAATAGCAACCCAAACTCTTTCCTCTTCACCTCCTCTCAAAATTACCTTGAAAGGTTTATTAAAGGACATTAGTGTCTGCAAAACCCATCAACTGGTGCCTTGCTCAGTCAAGTGCTCTGTTTAATTCTCATCAGTAACTACTAGCTACTACAAATTACACAGCAACAAACTCTAGATTTTTATTTATTCAAACCATTTCTTACCTACTTTTCTATAGCATTAATATTCAAAGTGGCTTACAAATATATAAAATGAAAACATCAATCTATAAGCAAATTAAAATAGTTAAAACAGGAAAAATACACAATGTAGAGTAACAGAAGCAGCACATTACAAATTAAATGCAATTCAGGAAACAGTAACCGCCTACATATTACAAACTTCCTTCTTGAGGTATCCTGGTACTAGGTTATTAACAGCACAATTCTTTGCATGTCTACTCAGACATGTAAAGTCAATGAGCTTTATACCAGGTAAGTATGTATAGGATTTCAGCCTTAATTGCAAACTAAGGCTGCAGTCCTATAACTGAGAATAAACCAATTATACTCAATGGAATTTACTTCTGAGCAGATATGTATAGGATTTCAGCCTTAATTGCAAACTAAGTCTGCAATCCTATACCTGAGAATAAACCCAATTATACTCAATGGGATTTACTTCTGAGCAGATATGTATGTATAGGATTACACTGAAGATCAAGTACTAAACCCAAGAATTCCAGAGACCTTCTGCGGCCACAGCCAGGTAACAGTCCATGTAATTGAAATGGCCTACATGACAAGCCATATTATATGTTTAAGTGGCCAGGGAGAGTTACTACACAGTTGGTGCCATGCAGACCACACCTTAGAGGTGAGGGGAAAGTGAGTGAACTCTATAGGTATGGTTGATAACTCCATTCCCAGGCCTGATGATGTAACAAGCCTGCCAACTCTTGAAAGGTTAGAATATGATACC
Source organism: Heloderma suspectum (assembly GCF_057233095.1). Taxonomy (NCBI): domain Eukaryota; kingdom Metazoa; phylum Chordata; class Lepidosauria; order Squamata; family Helodermatidae; genus Heloderma; species Heloderma suspectum. The sequence continues at coordinate 155,885,490 of NC_139459.1, read as the reverse complement.
AAGCAAAGTTCAGTAATAAAGAAGGGAAGGAGCCAGGAGGAGGAAGAGGAGGAGGGAAAATCGGAAAACATTTTTCCCTAATTTGGGAAGAATGGAATTTCCCTCCAGCTTTTCCAATGGAAAAAGGAAATTTATTATGAAATATTTACCTTTTCAGAATGAGTGAAATGTTTTTTTAAGTTGTGTTTTAAAATAACATTGGACGGTGAAAATAGGAACAATGGGAGCATACACTAAGCAAAGAATTACCTGAGTACTCGATGCTGGAAAAATATTTGATCCAAATTAGGAGTCTAGAAACCATATTGCTCATAAAAAGGTGATTCTTCTTACTTGCTTCCAATTGCTCCATTTTCTACATGAAAGACACTGATGAATGTTTGGAAATCCATAGACGCACAATCACGAAGTGAATAAAGATATGAAAGAGTAGGGACGCTTCTTTCAATTCATGCACACCTTCTGTTTTCTGAAGTATATGAAGCTCAAAGTTAAAGTTCAGAATAAGGAGCTATAGATCTTTCAAACACTGATTATAATCAGGGAAATAAACTTCAGTTATGCTAGTATTTTCAAGGACATGTTTAATGAGCTAGAGCAGGATAATGTATATAAATATGGGTTCAGAATAGATTATTTTTTCTACAGTTACTATGATACTTGCAGCCTATCATTATGCACATTTGTTGTTGTTCAGTCATTAAGTCGTGTCAGGTTTCTCAGGAGACAGGTAAGGTGGTCTGGTACTCCCATCTCTTTAAGAATTTGCCACCGTTTGTTCTGATCCACATAATCAAAGGCTTTAGCGTAGTCAATGAAGCAGAAATAGACGCTTTTCTGGAATTCTCTTGCTTTCTCCATGATCCAGCGAATGTTGGCGATTTGATCTCTAGTTCCTCTGCCTCTTCGAAACCCAGCTTGTACTTCTGGTAGTTCTCGGTTCACATACTGCTGAAGCCTAGCTTGTAGGATTTTGAGCATCACCTTGCTGGCATGTGAAATGAGTGCAACTGTACGGTAGTTTGAACAGTCTTTGGCATTGCCCTTCTTTGGAATTGGAATGTAAACTGACCTTTTCCAGTCTTGTGGCCACTGTTGGGTGTTCCAGATTTGTTGGCATATTGAGTGCAGCACTTTAACTGCATCATCTTTTAGGATTTTAAATAGCTCAACTGGAATACTGTAATCTCCGCTAGCTTTGCTGTTAGTAATGCTTCCTAAGGCCCACTTGACTTGACTCTCTAGGATGTCCAGCTCAAGTTCAGTGACTGCACTATCCTGGCTATCAGGGACATTAAGATCTTTCCTGTATAGTTCTTCTGTGTATTCTTGCCACCTCTTCTTAATCTCATCTGCTTCTGTTAGGTCCCTGCCTTCTTTGTCCTTTATCATGCCCGTCTTTGCATAAAACGTTCCCTTGAGATCTCCGATTTTCTTGAAACGATCTCTAGTCTTTCCCATTCTGTTGTTTTCCTCGATTTGTTTGCATTGTTCATTTAAGAAGGTCTTCTTGTCTCTCCTTGCTATTCTCTGGAACACTGCATTCAGTTGGATATATCTTCCCCTTTCTCCTTTGCTTTTCGCTTCCCTTCTTTCCTCAGCTACTTGTAAAGCCTCATCAGACAGCCACTTTGCTTTCTTGCATGTCTTTTTCTTTGGGATGGATTGAGTTGCTGCCTCCTGAACAATGTTACGGACCTCTGTCTATAGTTCCTCAGGCACTCTGTCTATCAGGTCAAATCCCTTACATCTATTCCTCACCTCTACTGTATATTCATAAGGGATATGATTTAGGTCATACCTGAATGGTTTAGTGGTTTTCCCTATGTTCTTCAATTTAAGCCGAAATATTGCAAGAAGCAGCTCATGATCTGAGCCACAGTCAGCTCCAGGTCTTGTTTTTACTGACTGTATAGAGTGTCTCCATCTTTGGCTGCAAAGGACATAATCAATCTGATTTCGATATTGACCATCTGGTGATGTCCATGTATAGAGTCGCCTCTTGTGCTGTTGGAAAAGAGTGTTTGTTATGATCAGCGTGTTCTCTTGACAAAACTCTATTAGCCTTTGTCCTGCTTCATTTTGTATACCAAGGCCATGCTTGCCTGTTATCCCAGTGATTTCTTGACTTCCTACTATAGCATTCCAATCCCCTATGATGAAAAGGACATATTTTTTTGGTGTTAGTTCTTGAAGGTGTTGTAGGTCTTCATAGAACCGATCAACCTCAGCTTCTTTGGCATTGGAGGTTGGGGCATAGACTTGAATTACTGTGATGTTGAATGGTTTGCCTTGGATTCGTACTAAGATCATTCTGCCATTTTTGAGATTGTACCCCAGTGCTGCTTTTCCCACCCTTTATTGACTATGAGTGCTACTCCATTTCTTCTAAGGGATTCTTGTCCACAGTAGTAGATATAATGGTCACCTGAATTAAATTCGCTCATGCTTGTCCATTTTAGTTCGCTGATGCCCAAGATGTCGATGTTCAATCTTGCCATCTCATGTTTGACCACCTCCAGCTTACCTTGACTCATTGATCTTACATTCCAGGTTCCTAAACAATATTGTTCTTTACAGCATCGGATTTTTTTTTCACCACCAGACACATCCACAGCTGAGTGTCCTTTTGGGTTTGGCCCAGCCTCTTCACGCTTTCTGGAGCTACTTGGAAACACCCTCTGCTCTTCCCCAGTAGTATATTGGACACCTTCTGACCTGAGGGGCTCATCTTCCGGCGTCATATCTTTTAGCCTTGTGAGAAGTTCCATGGGATTTTCTTGGCAAGAATACTGGAGTGGGTTGCCATTTACTTCTCCAGTGGACCACATTTTGTCAGAACTCTCCACCATGACCTGTCCGTCTTGGGTGGCCCTGCACAACATAGCTTATGGCTTCACTGAGTTACGCAAGCCCCTTCGCCACAACAAGGCAGTGATCCATGAAGGGGGCAAAGATCCATGAAGGCAATCCCACTGAGTTCAATGGGGCTTAGTTCCCTAGTTAAGTGTGCCCACAAAGTACAGCATAATTAAATGAATAGGCATTCCATATAGAACCCACCAGATTCCCTCTGCAACATAGATTCTTTCTGAAAACACTGGAGTACTGCCAGCATTCAGGATGAAACTGTGCATGCACAACATAACTTTGCCAGTGGTTGCTGCCATAGGCTTTAATGGGACAGGAAAATCTTAATAACTTTTGAACTTCTGCTCAGAGTTTCACCAAAACAATGAAGGACTATGTTCCCCAAGAAACCTAAGTAAAGTACATCAGCAATTTTTACCAACATTTGACATGAATATATATTTTATGCCTGTTTCAAAATTAGAGTAAAAAGGGTAACTGTTTTAGTTTTCAGACTGAAAATTGCTCAAGAGATAGAGGAATTTAAATCTTTATCAGGTCAGTTTGAATTTGGGCACATTCATAGATCTTATTAAGTAGATCATTAATGTCACATATCATAGATCTGGTTTTTTTTTATTAGCTGTTAAATGGTGAAGTCAATGGGATCTTATTATTATATGTCCAGTGGGCCCAGCATTCTGACCATGGAGGAGGGATAGCAGGGAACTGTCAACTGACACAAGAGCAGTGATGAGGGGTAGAAAATTTTCCATGGAAAAATTTCCAATGCTTTATTTTTCTGCACAAAATGTTGTTTCATAGGTTCATTAGTAGCAGTGAATGGATGCCAATTACAAATACAGTATTAAGCAAGCTTGGCAGTTTCAAAGTTGCAATTAAGGTTTTTCAGGTGATTATCTGTAGCAAATATGTGAGAAAATAAATATATGCCATTGAAATACATATACGTCTCAGTGTGAAATGGAACTATAAGCAGTGACTGAAGGAGCCTCAGCAACTGCAGTCTGAAGAAAGTTCAGCTCTGTTGAATGTTGGAGGGACTCGGGCCATGAGTAACTTAACCTGAACTTGAAGGGTTAATATGTACCTGAGTCAGGTGGGAGGGGTCTTTGGGAGATCATATTGCCTTTTCTTTGCCTCCTCTCCCTGCTCTCCTATTTTCTCCTCCCTCCTTCCTCCTGCAAGGGATGCTGAGCATGAGGCTGATCCCAGCCAACTTACCTCGAGATGTAAGCTTGTTATATCTCAAGTAAAGTCTATCATTAACCCACCACTAGAGTGTGTTTTGTCTTCATCCGTGGCTAATGATGGGGGGCTGATTTGGACTTCAGGTTATGTGGCCCAGCAGCCAATAAAGAAGAATAAAGGCTTTTGCAAAGAATCACCCAGAAACCTGTGAGTATTGCCCATTGGCTAGACAAGGGAGAAAAATCTCAGAGGGTGGAATGATGGCTGAAGGAAACATACATGCAGCCATGAAAAAAGTAGGCACTGGGAACTACCATATATGGAAGTTCAAGATGGAAATGGTGCTAGTGAAAGAGAACTTGTGGGAGGTTCTGGAATTGGCTTGCCCCGCAGAAAACCCCCAGGAATGGGACAAAAGGGACAGAAAAGCAAGGGCAGCAATTGCTCTATCAGTCCAAAATTACCAGTTGCTCCACATCAGAAATGAGAAAACAGCCAAGCAAATGTTGGAGGTTCTGTGGATGGTGCACTAGCCTACCAGCATAAACGTAAAGCTCTTTTTGAAGAGGAAGCTGTTAAAAATGAGTCTTGAGAAAGGAGCCAGCTTGCCAGACCATATAAATTAGGGATGGTGGAGAATTTCTCCACGAATCTCCGGGAGGCCGAATGCCAACGCATTCGGCCCCCTGAAATTGGTGGTGAAATTCTCCGCCGGCCCCCGCCCCCCCCCCCCGGGATGGGACTTACCTCGTGCGAATGTCCCTCTCGGCAGCGGGTCCCGGCGGCGTTTTGGCGGCGTTTTGGCGGGGGCAGCGACGGTGGCCAGTCTTCTGACCGGCTGCCACCACCGCCATTGCAAAATAAAAAAGGAAAGTAAAAAAACACACACACACACCCGTGATAGGCTACGTAACGATTTACGTAGCCTATCACGGCTAGATTTCCTAAGTCAGCCGTGATAGGCTACGTAAATCGTCACGTAGCCTATCATGGGTGACTTTGGGGGAAAAAAAAAAGCGCGTACGCAAATGGCGGCACCCATGGGGCGCTGCGATTTGTGTTCCTTAGTTTGGCACGTCTAGTCTACGTGAAGATTTACGTAGACTACGGCGAAAATAAGGGCAAATAGCGTTCCCTTATTTTCGCCGTAGTCTACGTAAATCTTTACGTAGACTAGAGGTGCCAAACTAAGGAACGCAAATGGCGGCGCCCCATGGGCGCCACCATTTGCGTACGCGTTTTTTTTTTCAAAGTCACCCGTGATAGGCTACGTGACAATTTACATAGCCTATCACGGCTGACTTTGGAAATCTAGCCATGATAGGCTACATAAATCGGTACGTAGCCTATCACGGGTGTGTGCGTGTGTGTGTTTTTTACTTTACTTTTTTTTTTCGCGGCCGGGTAGATGGGGCGCTCCTACCCAGCATGAATTTCGGTGGCGAGGGATGGGGCGCCTCCCCCCCGGCCTGAATTTCGGCCGGGCAAGGCGGGGCGCCTCCCCCCCTCGCCTGAACTTCGGGGGGAGAACCGAAGCGCCTCCCCCCCACCGCGAAGCAAGCTGCGGGACCAGGTAAGTCCCTTTCGTCCATCCCTAATATAAATGTTGCAAGTTGTTGAGGAGCTTCAGGCAATTGGCTCAGAGACCCCAGAGGAAGATGTTGTGGCCATCATTTTGTGCAACCTAGATGACTCCTATGAACACCTTATAACAGCCTTGGAAGCGCACACTGAAGCAGAGCTAAAATTGGACTATGTAAAGGCCAGACTGATTAGTGAGTGGAATCACAGGATGGAAAACATGGCTGATGCCTCATGAAAGAGGACAAAGGCTAAGCCAGAAACAAAGGCTACGAGGGAATCAGAACAAGCCCTTAAGGCAAGGACAAGAGAATGATACAAATGTGGAGCCAGGACACATTTCAAGGGAGACTGTCCTGAAAATGTCCACAAGAGGGAGCCAAAGAGTAACAGAGGGCAAGGCAGAGTAAATTGTGAACCACAAGGGGCCCATTCCTGCCAGTCTGTTTACCCCCGAGTAACCAGAGCTCAGAGGCACATCCTAGTTTGGGTGCTGGACTCAGGAGCTAGCAGCCACATGCCAGAGGGAGTTCTTCGAGGAATTAGATCACCAAAAGCAGGGTTATGTTTACTTGGTTAATGGGAAACAGATAAAATCAGGTGGAATAGGAGAAGGCACCATAGACTGATAGCACCACCGCATGGAGGGAAAACAAAGCTAATAGATGTCTTGTTTGTGTCAGACCTGGAAGGGAACGTACTTTCAGTAAAAAAGTTACCACAGATGGATTTGTCCTACTTTTCGAAGGGGATAAATGCCAAATCTCCAGAGAAGGAAGGTTGTGGGGCAATGCCAGGGTAAGAAACTCTATGTATGAGATTGCTGGCAGCAGAGACGAGGCCAAGAGGGAAGACCATACACCCCACAACAGTTGCATCCACCTCTGGCACAGACACATGGGGCACAGAAGCACGGAGGCAGCGAAAGAGTTGGTGACCAAGGAACTCACTGCAGACTTACAGATCCCAGCATGCAGGTCAAGGATGAGCTGTGTGTGCTGCATCAAGACCAACCTCACATGAGACCCACTGCCCAAGGCAAGCGAGAGCGGAGCTAAAGAACCACTGGAACTCATCCACTCTGACCTCCGTGGACCGCTGGAGGTGATAACCCCTGAAGGGGCTAAGTACTTCCTCGCCTTCATTGATGATTTTTCCAGGTTCACAACAGTGTACATCATCAAACGTAAGGACCAAGTACAGAGCAAGCTAAAGGAGTTTGTTGCAGCAACCAAGAACAAATTCCGCAAGACATTGGGCACCATGCGTACTGACAATGGAAGAGAGTACATCAGAAGAGAGATGGAAGCATAGGCATTGCACACCAAAAGACAGTCAGCTACTGGCCAGAACAGAATGGCATGGCTGAGAGGTGCAACAGATCACTCCTAGACATGGTAAGAAGCATGCTGTCAGATGCAAATCTACCATTCAAATTCTGGGGCGAGGCAGTGTCTGTGGCGGCCTACATACAGAACAGGCTGCCAACCAGGGCCACTAACAAGACACCTTTTGAACTGTGGCATGGAGCCAAGCTGAAGGTGGGCCATCTGAGAGCGTTTGTGCGTACGGCCTATGCTCACATCCCAGAACAGAAAAGGACCAAGCTGGCTGACAGAGCCATCGAAGGGGACCTAGTAGGATACAGTCCCTATCATAAAGGCTACAGAATTCTTATTCCCCAAGACTGCAGCATCATAGTCAGCCAAAGTGTACAGTTTGATGGGACTGAGAGGCCTGGGACTATGGAGTTGACATAAGTGAACCTGAGCACACCTGAGAGTGGAGAAGGGGAGCCCACAGCACCCAAAGAAGAGAGGGCAGCCGGCACACCTAATCCTGACAGTGAGGCCGGTGACACCAGGCAGCCCATGCTGAACACAGTAGAGCAGCAGGAGGTCGGACAGAGCCACCAAAGATGAGCTGCCAGCCATGTACGGGGACTATTATTTTGTAAGCAGAGCACAGCAGATCCATGAGGCATTGAGTTCGGAGGACACTGCCCTCTTTGCCCAAGGATGAGGCAGACAGGTGGAAGAAGGCAGCACAGGAAGAGATGGTCTCATTACACCAAAATGGGACCTGGACCCTGACTGAACTTCCCCCCAGTCGCAAGGCAATCGGCTGCAAGTGGACTGCCAAGGTGAAGTGCAACGCAGAAGGTGAAGTAGAACACTACAAAGCCAGGTTAGTAGCAAAGGGATACTCTCAAAAGTATGGGGAGGACTATGTTTGCCCCGGTGGTAAAGCACACCACCATTAGAGCGATGCTGAGCGTAGCAGCCAACAGGGAGATGCACGTTAGGCATCTAGACACTAAAATAGCACTTCTGTATGGTGAAATAGAGCAAGACCTGTACATGATGCAACCACCAGGGTTTGTAGATCCAGAAGGGGCAAGGAAAGTGTGCAAACTGCACAAAAGCGTTTACAGACTTAAGCAGGTCACCAGGGCCTGGAACAAAAAAATCAATGGAGTCCTAGTAAATCTGGGCTTCACCAAGAGGAACGCAGACTCCTGCCTCTACACCAGGCAGAAGGGGGCCAGGTGGGCATACATACTGGTGTATGTGGACGATTTGGTCCTGTGCTATGAGCAGGAAAGCAACGGCACAGAAATTATGCTCAGACTGAAGCAGAACTTTGAAATCAAGGACCTGGGTCCAATAGCACACTATTTGAGTATACAAGTCAAGAAGGGGGATGATGGGAGCTTCCTCCTAAGTCAAAGACAAAAGATCGAGGACATGTTGCTGGAGTTTGGAATGGCAGAGTCGAAGGGGGTCAAGACTCCCATGACCACAGGTCACCTGAAGGGGAGAGATGATGATGTCCCACTGCTGGATAATCAGCGGTATCAAAGGGCATTGTTAAGCTACTATTCACTGTGACAGTTACCAGACCAGACATAGTTGCAGCCGTGGGCATCCTGAGCAGGAAAGTGGCCAAGCCATCTTAATGCGCCTGGAATGCAGTGAAGCATGTGATCCTCTACTTGAAAGGCACCATACATACAAAGCTCAAACTGCCCAGCAGCACACATGCAGGGCTGATTGGGTTTGTGGATGCAGACTGGGCGGGTGATGAGTCAGACCTCAAGCCCACATCAGGAAACCTGTTCACATACAACAGTGGGACTATCAGTAAGAAGCGGGCAGATGCGGCCGTGAAGCAGAGTACGTGGCAGCAGCCAGTGCATGTCAGGAAGTGATTTGGCTCAGACAATTATTCACTGACATGGGACTGGAGAACATGCAAGCCACGGTGCTATATGAAGACAATCAGGGGTACCTAAAGCTGGCATCGAGGGAGAAGCTGAGGCTGCGGACGAAGCACACTGACATCAGGCATCACCTGATAAGAGACGTAGTAGAGCAAGAGATGATTGAACTGAAGTATTGCCAGACTGAAGAAATGAACAATTCCAACAAGAAAAAAAGGTGGAAGACAACAGAAGAAGCCAATATGGCTTCACAAAAAGTTTCAAGACGAGCTGAAAACAAAAAAGCACACATAAAGGAAGTGGAAGGAAGGCCAAGCAACAAAGGAAGAGTACAGGCAGGTAGCCCAGAATTGCAGGGATGGCATCAGGAAGGCTAAAGCTGAGAATGAGCTGAGGTTAGCAAGGGATGCTAAAAGCAACAAAAAGGCTTTCTTCAGATACATGCATAGTAAAAGACAGAGGAAAGAAATGGTGGTTTAACTATTAAATAAGGATGGCAAAATGGCAACAAACGACAAAGAAAAGGCAGAAGTGCTCTATTCCTACTTTGGCTCAGTCGTCTCCCAAAAGAGGGTCTATGACCCCTGGCAAAGGCGAAGAACAGGCTGAAGGAGCAGAATTCCAGCTTGAGATAGGCATATGATCAAGGAACACCTAATTATTTTGAATAAGTTCAGATCTCCAGGGCCAGATGAACTGCACCCTAGAGTAATAAAGGAACTGGCAGAAGAACTCTCAGAACCATTGCCTATTACCTTTGAGAAATCATGGAGGGCGGGTGAAGTGCCAGATAACTGGAGGAGGGCTAATGTTGTCCCTATTTTCAAAAAGGGCAAAAAGGAGGAACCTGGGGACTACAGACCAGTCAGTCTGACATCAATTCCTGGGAAGATTCTGGAGCAGATTATAAAGCAATCCATCTGTAAGCACCTTGAAAACAATGCATTGATTACTTGAAGCCAACATGGATTTGTCAAGAACAAATCCTGCCAGACGAATCTGAGCTCATTTTTTGATCAGGTATCCTCCTGTGTGACTGTGGGAATGCTGTGGACATAATATACCTCAACTTCAGCAAAGCTTTCGCCACCAAAGCTTTTGGGCTGCATTAATAGAAGCATAGCTTCCAAATCCCGGGAAGTACTAGTTCCCTTCTACTCAGCATTGATTAGGCCTCATCTGGAGTACTGTGTCCAGTTCTGGGCACCACACTTTAAGAAGGATGCAGACAAGCTGGAGAGGGTTCAGAGGAGGGCAACAAAGATGATCAGGGGACTGGAAACAAAACCCTATGAGGAGAGACTGAAATAACTGGGCATGTTTAGCCTTGAGAAGAGAAGACTGAGGGGAGATATGATAGCGCTCTTCAAGTACTTGAAAGGTTGTCACAGACAGGAAGGCCAGGATCTCTTCTTGATCATCCCAGAGTGCAGGACACGGAATAATGGGCTCATTATTACATAGTTACAGGAAGCCAGATTCCAGCTGAACATGAGGAGAAACGTCCTGACTGTTAGAGCAATATGACAGTGGAACCAATTACCTAGGGAAGTAATGGGCTCTCCCACACTGGAGGCATTCAAGATGAGGCTGGACAGCCATCTGTCAGGGATGCTTTGACTTGGATTCCTGCACTGAGCAGGGGGTTGGACTCGATGGTCTTGTAGGCCCCTTCCAACCCTACTATTCTATGATTCTGTGATTCTATGTGCGGGCTTACCCAGAAGAAAGACTTTCTGACCATGGACAGACATATCTTTTCATTTGTACACAATTACCCAATTACTGACTTGTTTGTGTTTGTCTTTTGTTTGTGTTTTTGTTTTTTTCAGGACTCCTCTTTTCAAAAAGCAGAGTAAATCAATGATAAAAGAAAAATCCTGCTGATTTAAGACCAGAGTTAAGGCTATCTCATGATGGCTCAAGCTCCACAAAGCCAGGAAACTGGAAGTTAAGGCTGATGGCTTAACTGACATGTACTGTACCATGTTCAGTGATTATGTTGTGCAATGTCACAAATTGTACTTGGTTACAACTTAGCCTGCATGCATCCACACTTTTCCTTGGTCTTTCAGGCACAAACCCAGGTGGGGGGTGGGGAGTGCTTGGGACCAGCAAAGATATCCCAGTCCTGTATTGTCTTATGAAGCATCTGAGCTTTACTGTATTGCTAGTGGAATCCTCCTGTGAGTTGACCCATGCCACTTTGTTGGTACAAAGTATTTGGTGGTCAGGGGAGGATTTGGGATCCAAAGCCTTCTCATTCCCCTGGCACAGACACAAAACAGCAAAAAACTCTATGCCAGCCCTTGAGCTGGTGTCTGATTAATTCCCTCCCATTGCAATCAATGGGAGGGAATTTGGAGGATGGGAGAAAAATGACCCAGAAAATGGGGGAAACAATGAAACACCAGTCCTCCCTCCTGGTGTGAGCACAACATGACTTTGGATATGGCAGATCCTCTGCCGTCATGCCCCTCAGCAACATCCATGATAGGATTGCTCTGTTAATACATGCATTGTAAACTGTCATATTTAGATGTTTCTCATCAATATTGGGTCAATGTTTAATTCATTTTTATAGTGGAGTTGAATGCACCGTGGTTTTGGTCATTTCTTGGGACTATGGGAACTGCAAAGCAAACCATTTTAACATTAAAATACAATTTAATGCCTGCAACAATAACAACAACAACAACAACAACAATGGTGGAATATGAAGTAACATAGCCTCCATGTATAGCTCTGGTCTATGAGTAGCAGCTAGCTCCTCTCTTAATAGTGTTTATGTCGCACTTTAGAATAATACTCAAATCACTTGGCATACACTGTATTGCTGTAACCCTTACAACTACCTTAGTCATTATCCTTATCGGTGTATTGTATCTGGGTGGGGGCTGAGAAAGAGTTGCTTGTCTAAGGCTAGCCTAGTGAGTTCATGGCACAAATTAATTTCAGACTAGGGACTTCTTGATTCATAACTCAGACTCAGTGCCGGCTCTATGTTTTTGAGGGCCCTTTGGCAAGACACTCTTAGTGGGGGCCCTCCCTCAATTAGTCTACCTTCTCCCTGCCATTGTCACCAGCTTCTTCTGCTTGCTTGATAGGCAGAGAGGCGGTGAGCAAGTAAGCAGTCACATCTACCACTCCTCCATCTCACCACCACCATTGTCTGGGCCAAAGCAAGAGGCAGGTGAACAAGCAGGATGCAATGATAAAGAGGAGGACAAGTCCAGGGGGCTCTTGTCAGTGGGCTCCTGCTGAGGTGTGGGCCCTCAGCAGGTATTCAACCACACCTACTTTTGATGCCAGCCCTGTTCAGACTCCTTGCCACTATGCTACACCAGCTTTCTTTAGCGGTGACTCACAAAAGCACACTGTTGGGGGGACATCAATAACCTTAGCAGGACTCTGGGCATGTCTTTCAAAACCTGCCTCCAGGTCTTTGAACCAGTGGTTCCATGCTCTGGGCTGAGGACTAGCTTGCTTGTAATCAGGCTTACTTGGTGGTTTCTTCTTTGGAGGTATCTATACATGCTTGCCTGGACTGCCTGTAAAATACTGTTTATACATGCAGAAAGTAACTGTTCCACTGATCCTAACTGAAGGTAAGTGGAGCTTCTTGGCAATATTTGGATGCTGGCATATCTCAAGTGAACATAGCAATGGCAAAGCAAGACCAAGTCAGCAAGATGAGCAAGCAGTGTTAGCTGCTACTGCAGCAACTCAAGCAGAGGAGCAGAGAAAAGAGTACCGCAGTCAGTCCAATCATCACCACCTTTCTGCTCTGGTTGCTCCATTGTTCTCTTTCTCCAGCCTCCCCTGGAGTCCTGTCTCTTCCATCTTACTAAGTACCAAACAATCCCTTAGGTCTACAAGCATGGAACCCACTTTATGCATAAAGTCCCTCCCCCCCACTATCACCTCTGTAAAATAAGATTCCCTACCATCCGGACAAATCCCTCACTCCTTCTGTCTCTACCAGCTAAGGTTAGTTGCTGTAGCAGCAGCTCAAGGGGAGGAGACAGGCGATCAGACCCACTACCAACCTCCCCACAACCTCTCCTTCACTCCCTTTGTCCAACGTCACTGTCTTACTGTGCAATCTTATGTATTGTTAATCTGAAGTTAAGTCCCACTGTGTTCAACTTCATTTGCAAAATGGTGATAATGGCAGATGCATTCAGGGTTGTTGTAATGATTACTATAATAATTTTGAGGAATTGTTCTGTTCTAGAAAAGCTCCAGAAAAAGAGAGAAGCAGGGTTCGGTTCTGACTCAGATTATCAGATTCAGTGGATTTTGATAAACTTGTTTGGGGTCTGGCTTACTTCCTTGAATGATATGTGATCTAGAACAGGGCTGAAAGTGCCTCCCCACTTTTCAGCCCCCATTATCCTGCTGCTTTTAGCTGGTTTCAACAGTGGACATGATGTAGCATCCTTCCGCAGCAGCATGGTCCCAGAGCACACTAGGAGTGCTGTCACCACTTGCCACAGCAGCTTAAACAGTTTAAGAAAAAAAGAAAATAAATAAACATAAGAACACAAATTCTGGACCTGTTAGTTGAGATCTCTGAAAACCCAAAGACAATTAATAACGGCATGCATAATTTGAAGCAAGGAATAGGTGAAAGGAAGCATGTAGCATTGCCAGTTTCCATCCACTGACATTTCATTAAAGACATGGTAACAGTGTAATAAGTAGGAAAAGGACATTTGGGAGATTCTCCAGGAGCTATGCAAAATAAACATATTTTTTAGATATTGACATGCAGGCCGAACAGGACAGAATGTATGAATTCACAGACATAACATTTATATGCAAATTTGAGCTCTAGCAATTCAGGTGATAGGTTGTCCAGACAAAGAAGAAGGAAAAATCGGGAAGCATGGGGGATAATTTTTAAGATTCAAATATTTATGTTGTAAACAGAGTTATTTCCATCAGATCAGGGAGTTATCTTCCCTTGGTTTATTAAGCAGGGTTACAATAGCTATATTTTACCTTCAATGAGATTGAATTGTTTTCTGATCTGAACCCTTGCTGTTATCTCTAAGCTGAGAGCCGAATCACCTGTGCTGGGAACAGCCTGGTGTAGCAGAGTTCAGCCATCATGCATCCCCATGGTTATCTCCAATCAGAGATTGGAGATAATAGTGGGGTTTCCCTGGGTGGCATATGTCAGCAGCAGAACCCCTGCTGTTATCTCCGATTCCAGCAGGACTTGCCTGCGCTGGGAAGAGAGGCAGCTTTTCCTGGCACAGGCTGACTTCAGTCACCTCATCCCCGCTGTTAACTCTGATTGGAGATAACAGCAGGGAATCCCCTGGGCCCTGCATGCCAGCAGTGAAACCTCTGCTGTTATCGCCAATCTCAGATTGGCGATAACAGCAGGGGATGTGGGGTGGCAAGACTCACCTGTGCTGGGAAAAGTGGCAGCTCTTGCCAGTGCAAGCTGAGTTTAGCTGCCCCACATCTCTGCATGCCCAATTATCTCTGATCTCTTCACAGAGTGCATGGCATCTAGGGGGGCACTTGGAGCTGCAGAAAACCAGGGTCTCTGCAGCTGCTCCTCCCATATGAGCTGCTGTTCCCATATTTTTTCCGTATGAGTCTTTTTCTCCTTTTGTGGGAGGATGCATGGAACTCCATGCCATCACAGAGGGAAAAAATGGGGGATGATGTCATGGGGAAGAGCCATGCACCCCTGATGTGATGTCACAGAGTGGGGCCATGGCCCCTGATGTCATCCAGCCCATGGTGGGCCTGGTGGAAGGCAATCTGGCCCCCACTGTAAAACTGTTCTGCAACCCTGCTGTAATTCATTGTATGTAGGGCTGTTCTTGACTATGAACCAAAAGCTTCAGCTAGCACAGAATGCAGCGGTCTTATTTCTAAGGCCCAATTCAAGATGCTGGTGCTTACCTTTAAACCCTAAATGGACCCAAATATCTGCAGAAACACCTCTTCTTACACCGGCCTATCTGTAAGATTCTCAGGGCAGGCTCTTCTCCTGGTACCTCATGTGCCAAACAAGGAAAGAGCCTACTCGGTCATGGCACTCCGAGTTCAGAGTGGCCTTCACTATGGAGGTATGACTAGTGTCAACACCGCAATTATTTCAGTGCAAATTCCAAACCATTTTGTTCATCAAGGCATTTTAATTGGTTTATTTTGTTGGTTCTATTGTTCTCTGTTCTTATCATGATGGTGTGGCTTTAGCATTTTTATTGTATTGTGCTTTATTTTAATCATATTTGTACACTGCCCTGGTATCTGCAAGGATGAAGGATAATTTAAAAATGCATATATATGTATGTATGTATGTATATACACCAGGTGGCCCAAAAGTAGGTATACAGTTGTTTAGAATGTTGATGGGAGGTGGAGAGAATGTGTGAGTAGAAGATGTGTGGGTGGAGTCAGAATGACAGTTGGGAAGAGTGAGTGACTGTATACCTACTTTTGGGCCACTCTGTATATGTGTGTGTGTATGTGTATACACACACACACACATATATATATATATATAAAGACCATTTGGCACAAACCTAATTTCTATACACTGGCTCCATTTGCATGTCACAGTGGTAAATTGTGGGTTAATTAATCTATGATTTGCTGCAGCATGTGCCCAGTGCATGCCACCAACATTTTGAATATGCAACCTTCAACCAGCCCAATTGGAGGTTACGCTGGGATGTGCGAACCCAGCCGCTATGGGTTAATTGTGGGTTAAACAACTCACAACTAACCTAAGAACTAATCGTAGGATAACTGTCAGTTGTTTAACCTATGATTAACCTATAGTGTCTGGGTTCGCATGTCTTGAAATAATCTCCAATCAGGTCATTTTGGGGTTGCGTATTCAAAATGGTGGTGGCATGCAACCCTGCCAATTAATTAACTCACAATTTGCCACCATTGTGTGTGAACCATGTCAGAGTCTTTTATATACCTAGGAACTTTTTGTTTTAATACACTGTGGTTTTAAAAGCTTTGACCCCAATGAAAATTTTCCAAGTTGTATCACATGATCTTCCTGTCTTTCCAGCACAGTCTACAAGAGAAGCATCATATATCCCACCCTGACAAAAGTTAAGTTTTATTCCCTTCACTGATTCTTGCAGCAGGCTAAAGCCTTACATAGAGACAGTGTGTATTTATTTACTTAAAACCTATGTATACTGCCCTTCATCATATCACATTTCAGATGGACATACAGCTTAGACAAATACAAAAAACGGGGAAAAAGAACATGAAAATGAGAAAACAGCAGAAAAATGTTAAAACAGATGAAATTGCTCAATTAAACCAGTGCAATCTATTAAAATGCCTGGGTAAATAGAATGTTTTTTGCCTGCAGTCTAAATGATAAGTGTTGCTGTCAGGCAAACTTCTTTAAGGAGGGCATTTAATACTGGGGGTGCCACTGCCAAGAAAGCCTTCACCCTTATTATTTATTCCTCTGATGGAAGAAATATATGGAGATGGGCTTTGGCAGATGACCTTATTGAATGGGCAGGTTGATATGGAAGGAGGTGCTCCTTCATGGGTCTGGTTCCCAAGCTATTGGGGTTTTAAAAGTAGCTCCATCCTACTAGCTCCTCAGCTAAACCCGCTGCAAAGAGCTGTTTTAGCTTTACCCTGCCGAAAATGTGGCTTTGAAGTACTTTCAAGGAACACCACCTGTCTTTTCTGCTGAGCTGCATCTGCCGATTTCACAACTCTCAAGGAATGAAATAAACTGTATCCTGATTTTGCAGCACCTGGTAATGCCATGCACATATTTTGGCATCTTACATGCTCTTTGTACTTCATTGGCAAGCAATGATAATGAACAACGAACAAGTTCTCTGGCATCATTTAAGCACTTCAGATGAAGTCTAAAAAGGAGTGTGATTTTTTTTAATGCTTAAACAGAACCAGGGGTAGGAAAAATAAATTCTGATACAAACTTTGGCTTACATAAAACTCCAAGCAAATTCTATAATTTCATTCCTTCACTTTTTACACCCATTACATTTGCAAACAATGGGTTGGATTCAGATTTATGCTGGATCAACTGGACTGATGGAAGCGGAGCCATACTGCTGCCCTTGCCCCTAATGTTGTGTCATCAACATAGACTCATTCCCTGATGCCCACACATTTTGCCCAGATATCTGGAAAGAAGCTCCTACTTGCAAGTGTAGATATCTGATATCTTCTATCTGTGCAATTTAGCAGACTCCCCAAATAGAGTACAGGTCCTGCATACATTGGAGAAGGAAATGGCAACCCACTCCAGTATTCTTCCCAAGAAAACCCCATGGAACGTATCACAAGGCTAAAAGAGATGACGCCGGAAGATGAGCCCCTCAGGTCGGAAGGTGTCCAATATACTACTGGGGAAGAGCAGAGGGAATTTCCAAGTAGTGCCAGAAAGAGTGAAGCGGCTGGGCCAAAGCCGAAAGGACACTCAGCTGTGGATGTATCTGGTGGTGAAAAGAAAGTCCGATGCTGTAAAGAACAATATTGTTTAGGAACCTGGAATGTCAGATCAATGAATCAAGGTAAGCTGGAGGTGGTCAAACATGAGATGGCAAGATTGAACATTGACATCTTGGGAATCAGTGAACTAAAATGGACAGGCATGGGCGAATTTAATTCAGGTGACCATCATATCTACTATTGTGGGCAAGAATTCCTTAGAAGAAATGGAGTAGCACTCATAGTCAACAAAAGGGTGGGAAAAGCAGTACTGGGCTACAATCTCAAAAATGATAGAATGATCTCAGTACGAATCCAAGGCAAACCATTCAACATCACAGTAATTCAAGTCTATGCCACCACTGAGGCCAAAGAAGCTGAGGTTGATCGGTTCTATGAAGACCTACAACACCTTCTAGAACTAACACCAAAAAAAGATGTCCTTTTCATCATAGCTCTACCTCTCATTCAAATCTTCACCAAGGTTGGCCGTAGAATCCCTGTCCAAATGTCTGGAGACGGTGAGTGGCTGGCTGGGGAGGAATAAGCTGAAGCTCAACCCTGACAAGACCGAGGTACTTTTGGTGGGAGACAAGAGGAGGCTGGGGGATGTTGACCTGGTGTTGAATGGGGTACGGCTACCCTTGAAAGATCAGGTCCGCAGCCTGGGGGTCATTTTGGACTCCCAGCTGTCCATGGAGGCTCAGGTGTCAGCTGTCAGCTGGACAGCGCTGTATCAACTCCATCTGATACAGCGGCTGCGCCCCTTCCTTCCCGACCATCTGCTCCCATCGGTAGTACATGCCCTGGTCTCCTCTCGTTTAGACTACTGTAATGCGCTCTACGTGGGGTTACCCTTGAAGACGGTTCGGAAGCTGCAGCTGGTACAGAACGCGGCAGCTCACCTGATTAAAGGCAGCCGCCGGCGAGATCACATCACTCCAGTGCTGAAGGAGTTGCACTGGTTACCAGTTGTTTTCCGGGCCAAATTCAAGGTGTTGGTTTTGACCTTTAAAACCCTATATGGTTCCGGCCCAGCCTATCTTAAGGAGCGCCTCCAGCAACACCAGACAGGCTGCTTAACAAGATCAGCCTCAGATGGCCTTCTCTCTGTCCCATCAGCCAGGACAGCTAGACTGGTGGGGACGAGGGAGAGGGCCTTCTCTGTGGTGGCCCCCACTCTGTGGAACTCCCTCCCTAGGGAACTCCGTCATGCCCCCTCTTTAATGAGCTTCCATCGTGCATTAAAAACGTGGTTGTTCAGGCAGGCATTTGGGGTGGGTTAGGGTATTTAAAAAAAAAAATTATGGTAAAATTTTATTGTTTTAAATTGTTTTATGGTGGGTTGTACATTGCCCAGAGTGGCTGGGTGACCAGTCAGATGGGCGATTAATAAATTTAATAAATAAATAAATAAATAAATAGGGGATTGGAATGCTAAAGCAGGAAGTCAAGAAATCACTGGGATAACAGGCAAGCATGGCCTTGGTGTACAAAACGAAGCAGGACAAAGGCTAATAGAGTTTTGCCAAGAGAACACGCTGATCATAGCAAAGCAAACACTCTTTTCCAACAGCACAACAGGCGACTCTACACATGGACATCACCAGATGGTCAATATCGAAATCAGATTGATTATGTCCTTTGCAGCCAAAGATGGAGAAGCTCTATACAGTCAGTAAAAAACTAGACCTGGAGCTGACAGTGGCTCAAATCATGAGCTTCTTATTGCAATATTTCGGCTTAAATTGAAGAACGTAGGGAAAACTAGTAAACCATTCGGGTATGACCTAAATCATATCCCTTAGGAATATACAGTGGAGGTGAGGAATAAATTTAAGGGATTAGACCTGGTAGACAGAGTGCCTGAGGAACTATGGATGGAGGTCCGTAACATTGTTTAGGAGGCGGCAACTCAGTCCAACCCAAAGAAAAAGAAATGCAAGAAAGCAAAGTGGCTGTCTGATGAGGCTTTACAAGTAGCTGAGGAAAGAACGGAAGTGAAAAGCAAAGGAGAAAGGGGAAGATATATCCAACTGAATGCAGAGTTCCAGAGAACAGCAAGGAGAGACAAGAAGGCCTTCTTAAATGAACAATGTAAAGAAATCGAGGAAAACAATAGAATGGGAAAGACTAGAGATCTCTTCAAGAAAATCGGAGATATCAAGGGAACATTTTGTGCAAAGACTAGGGATGTCAGAGAATTTCGCCATGAATCTCAGGGAGGCCGAATGCCAGCGCATTCGGCCCCTCGAAATCGGTGGCGAAACGGTCTGCCCCCCCCCGCCCCCTCCCGGGACGGGACTTACCTTGGGCGAATCTCCCTGGCGGCAGCAGCTCCGGCGGTGGTTCGGCGGCGGCTATGGCGGCCGGTCTTCCGACTGGCTGCCGCCGCTGCCATTTCCAAGTTTAAAAAAAAAAAAACGTGATAGGCTACATAAAGATTTACATACCCTATCACGGCTAGATTTTTAAAAAGTACTGTGATAGGCTACGTAAATGTTTACGTAGCCTATCACGGCTGAGTTAAACAAAAAACAAAAAAAGCGCGTATGCAAATGGTGGCGCCCATGGGCGCCGCCATTTGCGTTCCTTATTTTGGCACGTCTAGTCTACGTAAACATTTATGTAGACTACGGCAAAAATAAGGGGAACGCAAATAGCGTAGCGTCTACGCTATTTGCGTTCCCCTTATTTTCGCCGTAGTCTACGTAAATGTTTACGTAGACTAGACATGACAAAATAAGGAACGCAAATGGCGGCGCCCATGGGCGCCGCCATTTGCGTACGTGCGGGTTTTTGTTTTTTTTTTAACTCAGCCGTGATAGGCAATGTAAACATTTACGTAGCCTATCACGGCTGACTGCAGGGACGCAAACAGCGGCGGCTACAGCCGCCGCCATTTATAGACCCGGCCATCCAGGATTCGTGGCAGGAGGGACGGGGCGCCTCCCCCCCGGCCAGAATTTCGGGCGGGAGGGACGGGACGCCTCCCCCCCAGCCAGAATTTTGGGGGGAGGGACGGAGCGCCTCCTGCCCACCGTGAATCAAATTTCGTAAAAGGTAAGTGACTTTTGTACATCCCTAGCAAAGACGGGCATGATAAAGGACAAAAAAGGCAGGGACCTAACAGAAGCGGATGAGATTAAGAAGAGGCGGAAAGAATACACAGAAGAACTATACAGGAAAGATCTGAATGTCCCTGATAGCCATGATAGTGTGGTCACTGAACTTGAGCCGGACATCCTAGAGAGTGAAGTCAAGTGGGCCTTAGGAAGCATTAGTAACAACAAAGCTAGCGGAGATGACAGTATTCCAGCTGAGCTATTTAAAATCCTAAAAGATGATGCTGTTAAAGTGCACTCAATATACCAACAAATTTGGAACACTCAACAGTGGCCGCAAGACTGGAAAAGGTCAGTTTACATTCTAATTCCAAAGAAGGGCAATGCCAAAGAGTGTTCAAAGTACCATACAATTGCACTCATTTCACATGCCAGCAAGGTGATGCTCAAAATCCTACAAGCTAGGCTTCAGCAGTATGTGAACCGAGAACTACCGGAAGTACAAGCTGGGTTTTGAAGAGGCAGAGGAACTAGAGATCAAATCACCAGCATTCGCTGGATCATGGAGAAAGCAAGAGAATTCCAGAAAAACGTCTATTTCTGCTTCATTGACTATGCTAAAGCCTTTGATTGTGTGGATCACAACAAACTGTGGCAAATTCTTAAAGAGATGGGAGTATCAGACCACCTTACCTGTCTCCTGAGAAACCTGTACGAGGGCCAAGAAGCAACAGTAAGAACCAGACATGGAACAACCGATTGGTTCAAAATTGGGAAAGGCGTACGATAAGGCTGTATATTGTCGCCCTACTTATTTAACTTATATGCAGAGTACATCATGAGAAATGCTGGGTTGGATGAATCACAGGTCGGAATTAAGATTGCCAGGAGAATTGTCAACAACCTCAGGTACGCAGACGTTACCACCCTAATGGCAGAAAGCGACGAGGATCTAAAGAGCCTCTTGTTGAGGGTGAAAGTGGAGAGTGCAAAAGGTGGTTTGAAACTCAACATTAAAAATCTAAGATCATGGCATCTGGCCCATCACTTCCTGGCACATAGAAGGGGAAGAAATGGAAGCAGTGACAGATTTTATTTTCTTGGGCTCCAAGATCACCACAGATGGTGACTGTAGCCATGAAATTAAAAGACGCTTGCTCCTTGGGAGGAAAGCTATGGCAAACCTAGACAGCATAGTAAGAAGCAGAGACATCACCTTGTCGACAAAGGTTTGTATAATCAAAGCTGTGGTTTTCCCAGTAGCAACGTATGGCTGTGAGAGCTGGACTATAAGGAAGGCTGAGCGCTGAAGAATCGATGCTTACGAACTGTGGTCCTGGAGAAGACACTTACGAGTCTCCTGGACCGCAAGGAGGTCAAATCAGTCAATCCTAAAGGAAATCAACCCTGACTGCTCATTGGAAAGACAGATACTGAAGCTCCAATATTTTGGCCACCTAATGCGAAGAGAAAACTCTGTGGAAAAGACCCTGATGCTGGGAAAGATTGAAGGCAAAAGGAGAAGGGGATGGCAGAGGACGAGATGGCTAGATAGCATCACCGATGCAATGAATATGAACCTGAGCACACTCCAGGAGAGAGCGGAGGACAGGAAGGCCTGGCGTGCTATGGTCCATGGGGTCATGAAGAGTCGGACACGACTTAACGACTGAACAACAACAACATCCTCTCCAGGTTGCTGCATTCATTTGTGAAATTTAAATCTCTGCACAATAACTGAAGGATTTGGTGGGAAATGTATCTTCAATAATCCTAAAAGTTCATCAAATGTCTTCGTTTTGGGTGAGGCAGGAGCAGTGAGGGATCTTATTACGTCAAATGTCTGTGGCCCACAAACAGTTAAGAGCACAGCTCACTTTTGTTCAGGACTGGCTATCTCATTTGCTTCAAGACAGAATGAAAGCCGTGCTGCATAAGAATCCCAGGAAACAGGTTGACTCACATCAAACTCTTCGATATGTCTGAGAGCAGCCATTTTGATTTTAATTCTCTGTTTTAAAAAAGAAAAACCACAGCAGCTGCTCAAGTTCTTAAGTGGGTCTGGCTGACTGCTTACCAGTTAGCTGTGTAAATGGATTCACAGACCTTGCTGCCTGTATAGCTCCCACCTTTGTCGCCACAAAATGTTATATAGTTAGAAGGAATCACTGCAGAACCAGTCGGCTTCAAACTGAAGCTTCTCCCATTGTTGCTACTCCCAGCTGTACAGGAGCTGCCAAGATTCAGAACAATAACTATGCCACAGTACACACACACACACCCGGGATAGATAGCGGTTCTGTCTGAGCCCTGTCCGGGTTCTGATGTGTCATCTAAAAATTGAGAGGGAGGGATGCCATGCATGCAGGTGTGGTTTGTATCTGTGTGTGTGTGAGTGCGCGCATGTGCGCTGTTCATTCCTGTTTTTTGTAGACCATGTCCCAGATGCCATCACGTGCTTTTGTACTGCTGGCAATGGCAGCTGCACAATATCACAACAGGCTAAGGAGTGTGGAGGATAAAAGAGAGGAGGAGCAAGCAGTGCTGGATTTTCCTGGGGGCATGCAGAGGCTTTCTTTGGCATGCCAGAAGCTGATCTGCTGGTTATCTAGCCTTAATAAGCTATGAATGAGTACACTTCTGTGTACACACACAGCCACTTTACTCCTCATGCTGCAAACAAACAAGGAAATGTCTCCTCCTGTGCGAGCACCGGGTCATTACTGACCCCCAGAGGGACGCCGCTTGCGCTGGCGTTTTCATGGCAGACTGTAGCGGGGTGGTTTGCCATTGCCTTCCCCAGTCGTGACTACCTTTCCCCCAGCAAGCTGGGTACTCATTTTACCGACCTCGGAAGGATGGAGGGCTGAGTTGACCTGAGCCGGCTACCCAAGACCCAGCTTCCGCTGGGATTGAACTCAGGTCGTGGGGAGAGTTTCGGTTGCAGTACTGCCGCCTACCACTCTGCACCACACGAGGCTCTCAGGAAACATCTAGTTAACCATAATTTCCCTTTGTATCCAAACCAGGAAACTATAGTTACCAGCTTCAGAACAATCCAAGATATTGAGCCAACTTTAAAACAAAGACTAATATCCTGACTTGTTCTGTAGTTAGAAACATAGTTTCATGGTTCAGGAAACTCAGTTTCCCAGTTTGCTGAAAAGGGAAACTGTGCTTCATGGTTTGATTGCTCATGCCATGAAGGGGGGCGTGAAAGAACTGTAGGCATGGGGGAAAGGCTCATTCATGTACTCAGCTTATTAAGCTAAGATATGATAGCCTGAACACAGCCAATATTGTCTACATCCTGGTTTTTAACCAATTAATTCAATGTGCATTAAAAAAGCACTTCTTTTATATTTTAAATTTTGCATATTGTACTTTTAATGTTTTAACCTTTGTAAACTGCCCAGAGCGCTTCGGCTATGGGGCGGTATAGAAATGTAATAATAATAATAATAATAATATAGAACAATTCATGAAATATACTAATTCCAGTTATGATCTTAACTCTGAACAATGCATTTGAGTGGAACAGAAGAGAGAGCATCAGTAATTAACAGTCAAGTGTCCAATCATCTCAGGCTCTGAAGGTAAGCTTCCTAATTAAATGTTTTGAAAACATTACCAGTGCCAGAGTTTCATGTATTTTTCTTCTTATTTAATTTTTATACTGCCATACAGTGGCAATCTAGCAACAAAAGCCTGAAAATATAGACACTGAGGAAGGACTGGCATCAGAATCTGGCATCCTTAGGAAGTTGCCAAGGCCCAAGCACCCTGGCAAACTGACCACGGATGCCTACCTCAGGTTTCGCTTTAAAAGAAGTGTCCCAACACTCAAAGCAGTGCTGGGAGGCTGAGTCTAGCTGCTATTTTACTTTCCTGGACTTGGGGGTTGGACTTGATGGTCTTATAGGCCCCTTCCAACCCTACTGTTCTATGATTCTTGCAATGCCTCCACTGTAATGTCATGCTGAAGCATTGTGGAGGGAAATTCAGCTGTCCAGCACTGCTCAGATTGCCACTACTGTCACCTGCCACCACTGCCAGGTAAGCCCATCAGGGCCCACCATCAAAGGAAGAGCCCACTAAAGGGCAACTTGCCCAGGCCCCCCTCAAACCTGAGCTGTGCACTGGAGACAGGTTGTGTTCAAACTGCACAATACTCTTTAAAAGGCAGGTTTGCAGTCCAGTGTGTAGGGCATCAAGGCCTCTGTGGTTAAAAAAGAAAGGAAAATCTAAGTGCAGAGTTAAGGGCCAATTTACCATTAGGACAAGTACCTAAATGCAAGAAATGCCGAGCAAAGCCATTTCTGCTAGCTCTCAGTGGCAAGAATCTTAATTCTGTATGGCCTTTGTACTTTTGGCAGGATACAAACCACCCTATGTGGTCTTCCACTCATTTATAGGGGCTTTATGCTGCCCAGTTCCAGCAGCCCCTCACACTCCCCAAACTTCCCCGAGTTGCAGAAACCTTTAGAGTGATGGGGCATGAGTGGCTGCTGACAAAAGAAAATATTGCCTCCACCTCCTATGTGCATACATGGAAACACTTTCCACTCAGCCATGTTGGGTGGGGGTTGAATCCCCGACTTTATAAACAAGGGTGTTCATGAAGTTCCTTATATAAATAAGATATAAACTACTGCAGAAATGACCGGGTCTTTGGTTTGTTATTACAGTGTACCCTGCTATAAGAGAAATTGTTTTTCTTGTCAAACTAACAGAACTGTAATAATTCTAAGGATTCTGATGGCATTCTGGTTTAGCCCAAATCTCTTCCCTGTAAAAAAATTCAATCACACAATTTCAATTTTGCTTGGATGGGACACTCAGCAAAAGAAAAGACCAGCTCTGGATTATAGTGCTGATGCCTTACAAGAAGAGTAATCACACTGACGATAAAAGTATTACTAACAGGTGTTTTTTTTTTAGTAGATTGCAGATGTGGTTCATAAATATAATAATAATAATTCATGTTATTTAAGTAACAACTAAGAACCCCACATGAGGTAAGGAGAAAATTAACTAATGCTGCCATCAGGACTTCTGGTTGGAGATGGCGTCATGATGGGCTCTTCGCTGTCTCTCTCTCGAGTTTCGGCTTTAAAATTACCTCTTTGAGGCTAGGGATGTATGAAAGTCACTCACCTTTTTGCAGGTGTGATTCGCAGTGGGTGGGAGGCGCTCCGTCCCTCCCCCTGGAATCCTCCCTGGCTGGCTCTGCTCCGCGGTGGCTCCGCGGAGCTGCCGGCCAGGGCCATCCATAGCTGGAGTTCTGGCCATGGCCAGGCTGCTGCAGACGCAAATGCTGGCCACCGTAGCGGCTGCCATTTGCGTCCTGTCAGGCTGCCGTAATAGGCTATGTAAGTATTTACATAGCCTATCACAGCAAAGAGCAGGAATGCAAACGGCGGCTGCTACGCCGTTTGCGCCGCTGCTCTTTCCGTGATAGGCTACGTAAGTATTTACGTAAATACTTTCCGTGATAGGCTACATAAATACTTACGTAGCCTATCATGGCAGCCTGGCAGGACGCAAATGGCGGCCGCTACGGTGGCCGCCATTTGTGGCCGCAGCAGCCGGCTGAAAGACCAGCCGCCGCCGCCTCGGGTAAGTTTCATTCTGGGGGGATTCCGCGGGGTGGCGGGGGGTGGGAGGCCGTTCTGCCATGGGTTTTGGGGGGCCGAATGCCAGTGCATTCGGCCTCACTGAAATCTGTGGCGGAATTCTCCGCCATCCCTATTTGAGGCTGTTGTGTTATCTGGGTATTTGCAGTTAAACTTTCTTAAGCTTTTGTTTTCTGTTTCCATACTCATATTTGCTTGTTGTGTGTTCAGAAGTGAGAGGATGGCAACATTGAGGGGGAAGAAAGGCTTGAGAATACCACCTACCCCCCACTGCCCCCCCTGCAAAAGTTTCCAAAGACGCGAGAGAGGGAGAGGGAGTTGCTTGGTTTGATAAAAAAAAAAATGTCCTCACAGTTATCAGTGCAGTTAAAGAAGCTTGAGACAATTCAGGATTCCATCACTACTCTTCAAAGGGCTGTGGACTTGAATATTTGTCTTCAAAAGATGGAGTCGAAAGTTAACGCACTTGAAGACCGGGTTACTGCTCATGAAACTGCTATGGATGCCTCTCATAATGTTCTGTCTGCTCAAAATTCTCAACTGGAGGCCTTTGCTTGGAGAGCTAATCTCTGTATTCTTGGCTTTAGAGATTTGGCTACAGATCTCTGTCTTGCTGAATTCATGGATAAATTTCTGCTTGAGTTATTGGCTTTGCCTTCTGATTTTCCACTTGATATTGAGCATGCTTATTATGTTCCCAGTTCTACACGAGGCATCAGAGCGGGACCTGTTATCATTCAATTTCTATGCACCTCCACAAAAGATTATCTTATTTAACAAGAGAGCAGGGTGAGCTTTGGTGGGGGCCAGCCAATGACAAGATTATGCTCTTTCTTGATTATACTAAAGAAATCGCTAATAGAAGAAGACAATTTACCAAGGTGAGAAATTTGGCAAAGCAAATTAATTTGCAGTATCATACCAAATATCCTGCCACATTTTGCATTTTTACTGAAGGCCAGATGAAGAAGTTTTTAAGTTCTGAAGCTGCAGAATCATTCCTCACTGGCATCAAAATCAAAATGAGGGATCCGACTACTTCAGTTTCTTGAGTTGGAATCCAGCCATTTTCTCTCTCTTTTTTTTTTACTGTCCTTCTGGCAGCTTTCACTGTTAAGCTTTGTTTGGGTTATAGGTGACAAGAAGTCTGGGTGGCATGCCACATCACATGCATTGTAAACTACTGCTCCCCCCCCCAATCTTTCTTCTTTTCTTCTTTTCCTTTTGTATACGTATAACGTATACATAATTCCTGGTTTTGAGTGTATTAATTTAAACATTTTGAGTAAATACAGGTTGTATGTAACTATTATATGAAATTTAGCTTAATAACGTTATGTAGGTACATACATGTCTGTGTATGCGCATGTATGTATATGTATACACATATGCGTTTGTATGTGTGCATGTGGGTGTATATGTATGTACATAGGAATACATCTCCACATACATTATTAGTTAAAATATCCAAATGGCTTTTTAATTCTTCTTTAAAAAAAATATTATTATTACTATTTCTTGTTGGTTAAATTTGTATGTTTACAATTTTGCTCTGTGTACGTATTTAATATGTGGGAGGGGCCAAGCTGTGCATTGTGGTTACACGTCAGTCTAAACGGAAGGCAAAAGTTTTTATTTTTTTGTTTTGTTTTTGCTAACTTTTGTTTTGGTCTGTTAGGGGTGCTTTTTTGGCACTTTCTATGGTAGGTGGACACAAATTGGATTACTTGAGTTTTATTTTTATTTTGGTTTTTTTATTTTCAACTTTTGTTTATATTTTGGAATAATTTTAAATTTTTTCTCAGTTTCTATGTAACAAGAATTATTTTGATGAAGTCTGCAATGGTTAGTCCTAAATGTAAATCAAGGATGTATTTGTTATACCAGTTATGGTATATACATTTAGTCATTGTTTGTAAATCTAGAAAGATGTGTTTGGGTGGAGGGGCAAACAATTTGCTCTTGTTTTTTCAATGTTTACTGTGACTTCATGGAATGTCAAGGGGCTGTGAAATGTAAACAAACAGAAAAGAGTTCTTACTAAGTTAAAAGAGCTTAATGCTGACATGGCTTTCTTACAAGAAACTCATTTGATGGCTGCAGATCAGCAGATGTTGAAAAAGGATTGTGGAGGCCTATGTCACAGACACTTCAGCACAGTGTAAAGGGGCTGCAATTTTAATTCATAAGCAACTTTCTATTTCAGTTCAGTGGGTGATTCTTGACACCAAGGGGCATTTTTTGATCCTGGTTGGGAAGTATATGGATAAATTAATTGTTATGATCAATGTATATGGGCCAAATATTGATTCTCTGGCTATGTTTCATGATTGTTTTGCTAAACTGGTTGATACTACCTATGATTATTTGATTGTGAGTGGGGACTTTAACGAGGTCATAGATCCTTTGTTAGATAGGAGTATACCTTCTCCCAAGACTCAGTCTTTGGTGAGACTGGCACTTCAGGCTTATATGATGGAATATAGTTTAACTGATGCTTGGAGAATTTTACATCCTGCTGACAGAGAGCATACTTTTATTTCACCAGTTCACCATAATTGCTTTAGATTAGACTATTTTTTGATTTCTACAACTTTAGTATATCAAATCAAAGATTGCAAGATTGATACATTGGTAGTGTCAGATTATACCCCAGTGTGTTTGGAACTGCAATTTTCTGATACTCCTAGGGCCCCCAGTCTTTGGCGTTTTAATGTTTCACTTCTTAATGATGAGAAGTTCAAAACCCAAATGTTAGCTGAACTAACAGAGTATTTCAGTACTAATGAGGGTACAGCAGGTTCATGTGCCATTGAATGGGAGGCTAGTAAAGCTTTTATAAGGGGCCAAATTATCTCTTATGCTTCATATAAAAAAGAAAGCTTAAAAAAACCTCAACAGACACACTTAAATAAGAAGCTGAAATCTCTCATAACTCAGTTTGCCACTTCCCCCACAGCACAACTTTATGTTTGCCACTTCCCCCACAGCACAACTTTATCAAGAGCTACAGAATACTAAGTATAAGTTGAATAATACCCTTTCACAACAGGCGGAATTTAGGGATGTACAAAAGTCACTTACCGTTTCGCGGATCTGCTTCACGGTGGGGCGGGAGGTGCTCTGTCCCTCCCCCCGGAATCCTCAATGGGGGGAGAGGCGCTCCATACGTAAATATTTACGTAGGCTAGAATGGCGAAAAACAGCGAACGCAAATGGCGGCGGCTGTAGCCGCCGCCATTTGGGTACGCTGCACCCGGCCACAGCCGGCCAGGAGACCAGCCGCCGCTGCACCCACCGCTACCACCACACCCGCTGTTGAAGACTGTTGAAGTTGAAGAGCACTGGGCCCAGGACTGAGTAATGACCAACGGTTTATTTTCAGCTTTTTTTTTGCTAGGGCGGGGCACCAGACAAGGTTGCCCACTTTCCCCATTGATATTCAATTTATGTTTGGAACCCCTGGCATGTGCTATTAGATAAAATAATAGTATTCATGGATTTGTCCATTTTGGATTAGAATTCAAAGTTAGTCTTTATGCTGATGAGCTTTTGTTGTTTATCTCAAGACTCCAGTCACTGGTTCCAGCTTTGATGAAATAGATTAATCCTTTTGGTGAACTGTCTGGCTATTCAATTAATTGGTCAAAGTCAGAAATAATGCCGATTGGACATAGGATATACTCCAGTGTATTAGCCAATTGGCAATTTCGATGGTGCCCAGAGTTTATTACTTATTTGGGTATAAATTATTCCTAGAGATATATCTCAAATGATTAGTTTAAATTTAAATAGGTTGATTAATGATATTTCACGAGATATAGATAGGCATTGTCATGTTTCCCTTAGCCCCCACTTCCCTTCAAATTCCCAAACATACACAGGCGAGAGGCTTCAGTCTGCAGCTTTTAATCCATTAATTCACAGGGTCATACAGATGCAAATTCTCAGAGAAACTCTCCGTCTACAAGGAATGCCTTCAGGGGATCCAAATGGAATTTACGAGAGTTGCCTGCCATTTGAAGAGGGAGGTGGTCTTGCTAGCCTAACTTAAGGGGGGGGAGGTCCCTCTCTTCTCGTGAGGCCTCTAAGCGCAGCCTCTCATGCAAGGCCAATCAGGTAGACTGTCTAGGTTCCGCCCCTGCCTTCTCTCTCCTTGCTCTGCGCCTGCGTCTGGCATCTATTAGGTCAATCTCCTGTTCGCTGCCTCTCACGGGGGGGGGGGGGACCCTCAAGCTCAGCCATCTGTACATTTGTAACTTGAGAAGCCAGCCTACTCATATCTGGACTAGCCTGGGAATACATCTCCCCCATGTCTGATGGTTCTTCTTCAGAATCTGAACTGCTATCCTATTCCCTGCGCTCAGAAACACCCCTGACTAGGGGTGCACGAAAGCCACTTACCTGGTCTCGCAGCTTTTCGCGGTGGGGGGGAGGCGCTTCGCTGCTCCCCCCGCGAAGTTCAGGCCAGGGAGGGGAGGCTTCCCGCCTCGCCCGGCCGAAATTCAGGCCGGGGGGGAGGCT
This sequence comes from Heloderma suspectum, assembly GCF_057233095.1. NCBI lineage: Eukaryota > Metazoa > Chordata > Lepidosauria > Squamata > Helodermatidae > Heloderma > Heloderma suspectum. The sequence continues at coordinate 155,854,924 of NC_139459.1, read as the reverse complement.
TCCCACCTTGCCCGGCCGAAATTCAGGCCGGGGAGGAGGCGCCTCGCCCGGCCACGAAATTAAAAGAAAAAAAAAAACACCCCCGTGATAGGCTATGTGACGATTAACGTAGTCTTTACGTAGACTACGGCGAAAATAAGGGCAACGCAAATAGCGTTGCCCTTATTTTCGCCGTAGTGTACGTAATCTTTACGTAGACTACAGCGACCAAATAAGGAACGCGAATGGCGGCTCCCTATGGGGGCCGCCATTATCCGTACGCGCTTTTTTTTTTTTAAAGTCACCCGTGATAGGCTACGTGACGATTTACGTAGCCTATCACGGCTGACTTTGCAAATCTAGCCGTGATAGGCTACTTTAATCGTCACGTAGCCTATCACGGGGGCGTTTTTTTTTTCTTTTATTGGAATGGCGGTGGCGGCAGCCGATCAAAAGACCGGCTGCCGCTCCCGCCCCGGACGAAGACCCGACGAACCGCCGGCTGAACCCGCCGCCGATAGGGGCATTCGCCAAAGGTAAGTCCCATCCTGGGGGGGGGGGTGCGGGGTGCGGGGGTGTGTGCGGAGAATTTCTCCCCAAAACTTGTTTGGGGGCCGAACACGTTGGCGCTCGGCCCCCCGAAGTTTCGGGGAGAAATTCTCCACCATCCCTACCCCTGACAGGCATCTTTAAAGTTGAGTTTATGGGGTAAGGTGAATACATTTAAGATGAATACCATACCCCGAATTATGTATGTTATACGTGGAATCCCTATATTTATACCTGGCAAATATTTCCCAAAACTCAGTGCTTTATTTCGTGAATTCTTTTGGGGTTCCTCTCCACCAAGAATATATTTAAAAAGGATGCAACTTCCAATTAATCAAAGAGGGTTCAGTTTTCTGGATCTAGCTATGTACCATCAGGCCTATTTGCTGACCTCTACTAAATTTTGGTCTTTTCCACTCAAATTAGATTTTCCTCCATGGTCAGTATTGGAATCTTCTTGTCTGAAGCCTCTCTTTAAATGGACAGCATTATGTTCTTGGCATATTAAGGTAGACAGAGCTCATCCCACAATTTTGGCAGTTAGGGAAGTTAGGGAAGTAGTCTACGTAAATCTTTATGTAGACTAGATGTGCCAAAATAAGGAACGCAAATGGTGGCGCCCCATGGGCGCCGCCATTTGCGTACGTGCTTTTTTTTTTTTTCAAAGTCACCCATGATAGGCTACGTGATGATTTACGTAGCCTATCACGGCTGACTTTGGGAATCTAGCCGTGATAGGCTACGTAAATCGTCACGTAGCCTATCATGGGTATTTGTTTGTTTTTTTACTCTTTTTTTGCAATGGCGGTGGCGGCAGCCGGTCGGGAGACTGGCCACCGCCCCCGCCTGCGACGAAACGTTGCCGAACCGCCGCCGGGACCCGCTGCCGAGAGGGACATTCGCCGAAGGTAAGTCCCGTCCCGGGGGGCGGGGGGCCGGCGGAGAATTTCCCAGCCAACTTCGGGGGGGCGAATGCGTCGGCGCTCGGCCTCCCGAAGATTCGGGGAGAAATTCTCCGCCATCCCTACTTCAGTTACATCTTATTCAGCAAAAGCTCTTGTTTCAGGTCTATTGGATGCCACAACATCGTTTTAGTAAAGACTTGTCAAATTTGGCTAATTGTTGGAGGTGTAATGCAGTCAATGCTTCTTTTATTCATATGTTTTGGAAATGCCCAATGGCCACCTCCTTTTGGGAGAAAGTAGTTGTATGGATAAATTTTGTATTGGAAAGCTCTTTAATATTTACTGATGTAAATATTCTTTTAAAGTACTTACCTGCTTCTTGGAATGTAACACATGGTCAGTGTAAATGAATTTTTTGCACCCTTTTGGTTGCTAAAAGACTGATACTATGATACTGGAAGGATAAAAGCTCACCGCCTATAACGCAATGGACTGAAGCCTTAGCAACACTAGCAACATTTGAAAGAGTGTTATATAGGCGTAACTTGCAAATGGACTTATATGCGGATATTTGGTCTGCTTTTACTGAAGTTTATGTGTAACCTTTCCCCGCCCCCCGAATATTGTAATGTTAGAAACTGAGCATTTTGAACATGTTGTTGTATTTTTATTTTTATTTCGTTCTCTTTTTTTTTACGTTTTGTAATGTTTCCAGGTTCTTTTGTTTTGTAAAACTTCACAATACAAGATTAATTAAAAAAAAAGTAATGCTGCCATCAGGGGCATTGGGAGGGAGAGGTGCACTGGGGCACAGGCCCCAGATCTTTGCTGGGGCTGGGCACTGATAGAGATAAGGGACTTACAGCTTCTCGTAGCTGTGTTTTGTCATTTGGAGATTTTTTTTCTTTTCCTGGGCTGGAGGGTCACGGGCAGGGGAGGAGGCAGAGAAAAGTGTCCTCCTCATGGTGTTATATCACACAAGGCTTTTTGATTGGCTGCCATCTACCCAATCAATGGCTGCCACCATTACAGCGTGGCATTTTATATATTGGGAAGCCATTGCAATAGTTCTTGCAGTGATCATGGCAGGAGCAGCAGCAGGTTAGTCTCTGCTCTGGTTTATTTTGGGGGGGTTGTCTTCTTGTACACATGGCTGGGTTTTTAGTGAGGTTTGGGGGGGAGGAGAGAGAGAGACAGAGAAGGAAGGAAGGAAGGAAGGAAGGAAGGAAGGAAGGAAGGAAGGAAGGAAGGAAAGCATCAGCTGCTGTGTTGCCTTCCAGGCAGGGCCCAGCAAAGCCAAGAGGCCTAGTTTGTGTGGGCAAGGCATGCAGGGGTGGGGGAGGGAGAGAAGAGCAAGAGAAGGAGAGGAAGGAAGGAAGGAAGGAAGGAAGGAAGGAAGGAAGGGAGAAAAACTCTGCTGCCAGTGCTTGCCTCCCCAGCAGGGCCAAGTAAGGCTGAGAGAAGCCCAGTTTATGGGTGGGGTGGGCAGGAGGGAGAGAAGAATGAGAGAAGGAAAGGAAGGAAGGAAAACACTGTCACTGCTGCTTGCCTCCCCGGCATTGGATTCCAGTGCAGCTTCAGTGCAAACTTTAGATTTAGGAAACATAGACAATGGCCCAGTGCAGCCAAAGTTAGCACAGTATGCCTATCTACAATTTGGACCAAAAAAAATTGCTCCTTTCAGTATCAGTGGTTTGAACATCACCAGTGGTTGGAATACTCTGTCCAGCAGAATGCTGCATTTTGTTTTGCTTGTAAGAACTTTGGGCCAAAACATGTCAGATCTAAAACTGATGCATTAATTAATAATAGTTTCAGAAACTGGAAGAGAGTTTTAGATTCCCTTCGAGAGTGTGAAAATACAGCAGTTCATAAGGCAAGCATAACTGCTTGGGTAGCCTTCAAAGACAGTCAAATACATATAGAACAGCTGCATATGGTAAACAAAAGTTGATCAGAGAAAGGCGGGAATATCTCTGCCGCATTGTTGCTCTCGCACAATTTCTTGGCAAGCAGCGAATACAATTTAGAAGCCATGACGAAAGTGAAGAAAGTCCAAACAGAGGGAATTTTATCAAGTGCTTAAATTCACTAGTGCAATTTCATTCACTTCTTCAAAACTACAAAGTACCAGCCAATATTACTTACACTTCCCTTCTCAGAATGAAATTATTCAGTGCTGTTCCGAAGAAGTAACATGCACTATAGCCAGTGAATTGAAGAAAGCAGGAACGTGTGCAATAATGGCTGATGAAGAAAGCGACAAACATAAGGAACAACCAGCCTTTTGTGTCTCATACGTTGCTCCAGGGACTTCTTCTGTGAAAGAACATTTCCTGGGATTCAGTTAATTGAAAGATTTTAATGCAGATTCAATCACTGAAGCAATACAACACTGCTTACGTGTCAATAAGCTAGATTATCTTCAATGTGTAGCACAGATTTATGATGGTGGAGCTGTTATGAGTGGAATAAGTGGTGGTGTTCAAGCTAGGTTTCAGAACTATCACCCAGAAGCCATTTATGTCCACTGTTATGCCCATGAACTAAACCTGGTGCTCTGTAACATCTGTAAGTCTATCAAAGAAGCTACTGATTTTTTTTTAATGCACTGGAACATGCATACACCTTTAGTGGATCACTGTTAAATCCCCAAAGATTCCTCAAGGTCCAAGCTCAACTCGGGTTAAAACAAGCTGAACTGGTACAGCTTTCTGATACACGCTGGTCTTGCTAGGTATGTTCTGTGAATGCACTGATAACCAACTTCACCGCCATTGCACAGTGCCTTTCAGAAATGGATTCTCCAACATCAACTGGCCTTTCCTCAAAGCTGTGCAAATTGCACACACTGTACTGCCTGTTTATGTTCCATTCTCTACTTAGCACAACAGAGGGCTTCCACAAAGTACTCCAAAAAGAAAACCTTGATTTGACAAAAGCAGCTGATCTTAAAAAAGCTGGAAGCAGCACTTTAAAAAATATTAGTGAACAGTCAAAAGTGATATATGAAAAAGCACTGGCTATACATACCAGCAATGGTATTGACATGCAGTAAACAGCAGTGCAACAGAGAAAACAAAAACACATGGATGATTTTGTAGCTGAAACTTCAACTGGTATACCACAAGGATGTCAGCACATCAGATAGTCTCAGAACAAATTTATTCTACGCTTGCCTAATTAGGATGATTTCAGAACTCAACCAACAATTCTCTAGCATCCAAGATGATCTAATGCTCAGAATTCAGGCATGCAGTCCTCGCTCAGAAATCTTTCTCTCTACCAAGGACCTAACCACACTTCCTACACACTACAAAGTGGAACTGGAGCCAGAAGAAGCTGAAGTTGCAATACGACAATGGAACCAATTACCTAGGGAGGTGGTGGGCTCTCCCATGGAGGCATTCAAGATGAGGCTGGACAGCCATCTGTCAAGCTCTGACTTGGATTCCTGCACTGAGCAGGGGGTTGGACTCGATGGTCTTACAGGCCCCTTCCAACCCTACTATTCTATGATTCTATGCTAGATGCTATATAGCCCATAAACATCCAGATGTCACAAATCTAACCGCAGAAGATATATACCAGCTTTTAGACCCTGACATGTTTCCAACCATAAGAAGATTAATGCATGTTGCCCTAACTATCCCAGTGAGTAGCTATAGCTGTGAACAATCATTCAGTGCTTTATGACATCTACACACCTGGCTCAGAAGCAAGATGGGACAAAGTAGATTACATCACCTTGCCGTCCTTTCAACTGAATAGCGTGTACTGAATCTGTCTCTCAGGATGTCATCATTGACCACTTCACTAACAAACAAAGCAGGAGGCATACACGGATGGTTCCCACATAATTGGTAAGTATACATTTGATACTAAATTATAAGACAGTGGCTGTTTAACTTTCATATGATTGTTTTACTCATCGGGATCATTGTATTTCTTCTGTCCATAGAGCACCTTCCTTCAACAGTCTTGGCTCTCCAGAGGCACAGTGTATTGAGGCAGAGACATGTGAGAGACAGAGTCCAGCCTGCCCAGACCACAGAGAAACTGAGTATGGGGAGGCACCCTGCCTCTGGTATTTTGTACTCCTCTTGGGTGGAGGAGTGTTACTTTCATAGTTACTGCTTATTTTTAAGACAGAGAAGAAAGGGCTCCTTCCTTGTGACAAACTCACCTTGACTTCCAGAGATGCAGCAGTGTAGCAGACTCCCACACTGCAGGTAAAGAATTTTATTTGTTTATTTATTTATTAAATTTATTAATCGCCCATCTGGCCAGTCACCCAGCCACTCTGGGCGATGTACAACAACAAAAACAGTTTACACAATAAAATTCAACATTAAAAACATCACATTTCTAAAATTACCCTAGCCCACCCCAAATGCCTGCCTGAACAACCACGTTTTTAATGCATGGCGGAAGCTCATTAAAGAGGGGGCATGGCAGAGTTCCCTAGGGAGGGAGTTCCACAGAGTCGGGGCCACCACAGAGAAGGCCCTCTCCCTCGTCCTCACCAGCCTAGCTGTCCTGGCTGATGGGACAGAGAGAAGGCCATCCGAGGCTGATCTTGTTGAGCGGCCTATCTGGTGTTGCTGGAGGCGCTCCTTGAACAGTTAAGAACAGTTAAGACTGAAGAGAAGAAGATATAGAATTACAGCATAACTTCGGTATTTAGTACATGACCTTTGCATGAGTCTAGGAGTGTTGCTCTGATAGCTCTTGCTTGCTTTCAGAACAGAGAGGACTCTTCCCCTCCATAATGACAGATGGACAGACCAGGCTCTCCAAAGACAGACCAAAGATATCCTAGGCTCTCCAGACAGACCAAGATAGACTAGGTTAGATTACTGCAGCTGACGGTAATGTGTGAAATTTAGATTAGAAATTAATTAGGTTGCTTTTTAGTAAATTATACTACTTTTTAATGTGCATGTGCAAATTAAGTTGAATTTACATATACAAATTTGGACAACTTTTTCTATCCTAAGGGCCTGTGCCTGGATCTTTTAAGTACCTAGCAATGCCCCTGGCTGCCATCCCTCAATTAGGAGCAAGCTTGGCATGACATCCCTGATACACTTGGTGAATATTTTATGCCTTAGAGGAACAGAATAGAAATTATCATCAGAAACATTTCCCAAAGTTGCCCCCTAAAAGATGTTGAACCCCTGCACAGAGCTCTGCACAATTTCTGTGGAAACTGAAGCTACAAGGATTCAGATTTCGCATAGATAACATGGAATCCTCTCATCCTGATGAATAACCATCACTTTAATGTATGATTTTGTTGAGAATTTCTCTCCATAAATATCTTTGCTTGGGAATGCTTATGTACAATTTCAGAAGATATATTTCTACCATATGTCCATTGATATCCTGCAGCCGTCTCTATAATTTACATTTAAATGCTCAACGTTGCCATATACAATCATCTGAATATTCCAGTAATTGCATGTTTTCAGATCACTTAGATATCTTAAATAAATGTTAAAATTATATTTGGGGATTCTCAACCTCCCAAGTTATAACAGGAGCAAAGTACTCTTAATTTTTCCCATTTTATTTAAAATTAAGTATTGCTCTGAAAGTCACCGAAATTACCAACTATATAAAATTGCATATAGATTGAGCAGGATTTATTACACTTAGGCCATATCTATGAATTAATTGCACAGGCTCAAGAAAAGAGGTATCTTCAGTATCAACTCTTACAGTCAGGAACCACTACAATTGTCATTATTTTGTGCCCCCTCCCCTTTGCTTCTACAAGGTTCCTTAAGATACAAGAGCCCTACAAGCTGCCACAATATCTTTGCCATATTTTATGGCTCCAGAAAGAGGCTACCAAAAATCACTTATATATCAAAGTCACAATGTAATGATGACTTCAGCACAAGCTTTACAGGTTCTGCTTCAGCATTTCATTCATGTTCATTTTCTCTTTATTAGAATTCAAGCTTTCTGGAGCCTAGAAGCAAAATTGTCATATTCAGTCAAGATGATGTTTTACTGTCAAAGAAGTCAGCCTGTATAAAACTCAAACACTTACAGTTCAGAATAATTTGCATTGTTTACAAGCCTCCAAGGAGCAGAGGGCAACATGCAAACAGGCAACCTGCTGCTTGCTGTGGCATTAAAAAAACAATAATCCAGTTCTCAGAACACCAGCTAACTTGTTAGCTGCCAGGTTCCTTCTCCGTAAACTTTGTTGCTTCACTGAAAAGGAACTCCAAGTCATAACGTGTGTACAGAAGATTTTTCAAGGCAAAGAAACCACTGAGAGGGATTTATTTTTATGTTCAGGTTTAGAGAACCCCGTGAGCTGGTGTTTTGGAAGCAATGCAAAGATACCTCTCTGCAGGCTAATATGAAGAAGGGATGTTATCCACCTGTCCTAAACATATTTCTTCAAAGATTTTGCCTTCATTATTGTAGACTCACTGTGTTGATACACTGAATTCCCCTTTTATCACTGATTGTCAGGCAGATATAGGAGGCTCCAGAACGTTTGTTTTTCATTCATATGACTGCCTCAGCTGTTCAGAAAGATATTTTTGACTCATTCATATGGTATTCTCATTTTAACTCATCCTTCAGCTGTTCAGAGAAACATTTATTAACAACGCACACAGTACATGTGTCAAAGTCTCAAGCTGATCAGAATATCTTCTAAAATGATTGAGTTGCTTTATTAATGTATATACCATTTATAAAAACATTCCTAGATGGTCTTTCAGCACTTACAAGGACCACTAAGGTAGTTTGCAATACAATCAAAACCAATAAAATCACTAAATCAATATTAAAAAGAACAAAAGATGAAGAAGCCAGAAAAGACAGGAAGTTAAAACTTCAATATCGTATTTATTATTAATAATAATTATTATATTATTAAGCACCACTGAAGGCCAGACTGATGTTTTTACTGCCCATATAAAATAATCAGAGATAGAGCTAGTCTAACCTCTTTCAGAAGAGAATTCCATAGTCAGGGTCCTGCTACAGGAAAGGTTCGGTCTCATGTTCCCACCACCATAACCTCTTTTGTTGATGGAATATAAAGGAAAGTCTCTTAAGGTTATCAAAATCTATGGGGAGGTTCATATGACAGTCTTTCAGACATCCTGGCCACAAGCCATTTAGAGCTTTATAGGCAGAAGCAGCTCCTTGATTTGGGTCTGGAAATGAATCAGAAACAGGGTAAACTGGTATGAAAAGTGAATTCCAGAAAGCACCCTGGCCACTACATTGTGCACCAGTGGCAGTTTCGAAATACCCATCAAGAAAGAAAACACTGTGCCTTGAGGAAGGGAGTTGGAAGCACGAGACGTGGTTCTAATTGAAAAAGGTAAGGTAGTGCTTGAGATTTATTTCTGTCTGATCCAGTCTTCATGGATGAATTCCAGTTCTTGAGGCCTGATGATGTGGACAAGGCACTTGCATGAATCAGACACATGTGCCATCAGCCCTTGCCTCTCATGACTCATTACATCAAGCAGGAAGGGACTGTCCAACTGCAGGCACCATTGGATGAGACTGAGTTTCTAGATCCATTTCAATTGGACTTCAGTCCCAGATTTGGTCCTGAAACTACCTTGATAGCTCAGATGGATGACCTATGGCAGGAGAAAGACATAGGAAATGTGACCTTGTTGATTCTCCTTTATCTCTCGGTGGGATTTAATTCCACCAACTATCTGTATAGGGTGTCTGGGTTGGGGATTTGAGGTATCATGCTAAAATAGTTCCATTTCTACTTGGACAACCAATTTCAGAAGGTAGTGTTGCTCAGCCTACTGGAATGCTATGGGATCCTATAGGACTCCACATTGTCCCCCATGCCCTTTAACATCTACATGAAACTGATGAGTGAAGTCATCCAGAGATTTAAGTTGAGGTGTCATCAATATGTAGATGACCGTGAACTCTATGTCTCTTTTTCATCCAATTCAGGAGAGGCCCTGATGGTGTTAAACCAGTGCTGAGGATGTAATGGATGGGGGCCAATAAACTGAAGGTCTATCCAGACATGATGAAGGTCTTGATATTGGATGATTCATCTGCCTGGGCTAGTGGTACTCAACCTGTGTTGGATGGGACTACACTTTCTTGAAGGAACAAGTTCACAGTCTGGAGGTACACACTGGAAGAGTGTTTGCTGGAGAAAGACTAACATCAAGGGATTGAGCATATCCACCTGCCTCACCCCACTCATTGCCTTGAACCCTGAAAAAATTGCTGTCTGAAGACCAGTGCTGGAAAGGGTGTTTGGTAGAGAGAGGCTGAGTAATGTTAAAACTTTGTAGGCATATGGAGTTTGAAGAAGGACTGGAAATCTCTGCCTCCCCAGTTGAGAGATAGGAAAGGAACTATGAGAGGAGGAGCAGGTGATTGCTGGGATAGAGGAAGACTGCCACAAGTGAGAGGTTTAACTGCCAACTTGTGCTTGTAGGCCAATTGTGGAGAACCCTCGTGTGGAATGGAGATTTATTTATATTTGTTAATATTTTTGCATTTTGCTTTATTCTCTTTATTGCTCAGTTGTTGAATTAGTTTAGTTTATTTGTACTGTTTTATCAGATATTAGATAGATATTTCTACTATGTATTTATCTGTGAACATTAATTTGATTTGTAATTGTTTCTATTGTATTCTTTGAATACTGTTATATTTTTTGCTGTTTGATAGCTTGTAAACTATATTTTTGTTCATTTGTTATATTGTGAGCTGCTTTGGGCACAATTTTGTGGAAAAGCAGAATATAACTAAAATATAATAATGATGACGATGGTCCACCTTAGTCATTGGAGGTGCAGATTGCTTCTGTGGCATGGAGCACCTTCTACCAGCTTAAGCTGGTGTGCCAGCTGCAATCCCACCTAGACAAAGAGATCCTGGCCTCAGTGATCCATGCTCTGGTAACCTCCAGATTAGACTACTGTAATGGGACTGCCTTCGAAGACGGTTTGGAAACTACACTTGGTCCAAAGGCAGATGCAAAGCTTTTAAATGGAACAGAGAATTATGATCACATTACTCTTGTGCTTCACTGACTGCACTAGCTCCCAATTTGTTTCCAGGCAATTGACCTTTCAAGCCCTTCATAGCTTGAGACTGGGATAACTGCAGCACCACGTGTCTCTATATGTGCCTGCCCATACACTAAGATCTTCGACAGAGGTGCTTTGTTGGGTGTCCCCATTACTGGCACTACAGTGGGTGGCTATAGAAGAAGGGATCTACTTGGTAGTGGCACCCCAAATCTCGAATGCTTTCCCTAAGAGACTTGCCTGGCACTAATCTTAATGTAATTTTGGCACCAGACAAGGAATTATTATTATTATTATTATTATTGTTGTTGTTGTTGTTTTCCCAAGCTTTTTAATTCTCAGTATGTTGATTTTATGCTTTTTGGTGTTTTTAGTTCTGCTGACTACTTTTATACAGCTCTTTTATATTATAATGTTTTGGTGTTTCTGTTTTATGTGTTTCATTGTAATTTTTAATTTCCTATAAGCCACCCTGGAAACCTTTTGAAGAACAGTGCATAAATCAATGGAATAAATAATATTTCAGTACAGTGCTTTTGTTTCAGGTGTTCCAACTGAGTTCTTGGACTTGATCACTAAGTGAAGAGGCCAGGACACACAAGGGAAACCTAAGAATACAACTGAGCAATTATAAACCAGTTAACAGCAAAAAATATGAGCAGACATAGGAATCATAGGCACCCAGATCACCTGGCCACAGTCTTCCCCATCATAGTGAGATGTACAGTATTTCTTTTAAAATTATAGTAATTTTAAAAATGGCATGTCTTATATAAATTAGGATATGCAATTTTATGTAAATTGATGCCATCTTTTGTCCTCTTTTTTGGTGATGTATTTCCTCTTTTTTAGTGATTCATAAGTGGTGATCCTATAAGTCAGAAAATTCACATTTAGGAAGAAACTCATGAATAATGGCTTCATAGTGTGAGAAGAATGTCTCTTGGAAAGTGTGACAACTCAGAAAATATTTGAACATCTAAGACATTACTGAGAATACAGAAACATATTTCATATAATGCATACTCATGGTGGATGCAGACAATAGGTTTTTCTATTGTGTGGAATCTCTCTCTCTCTCTCTCTCTCTCTCTGCCTGCACAGAGACAACCATCAGGAGATTATGGTGTCTGAAGACATTAATGGACTGGGACAAAGATGGTTATGCTTAGAATACTGAGCTGAGAGTTAAATCAGGGTCTTCTAGCTTGTAGCTTAATGTTCTTAACTGTTATGATGAACCATCTCCAAATGGGTTGGCCGATTTGGCATCCCAAACATAATGGCAGAATGTGAAATCTAGCAATTAGAAAACATTAGCAATGAAGAAACAGGATATGTAACCAATTTTCTTTAAGCACTGGAGCCACCACAAGGATGCCACCTAAAATGACCTCCTCACGGTGACTGATCCTAGCATGGCGCATAATATCTGGAAGCACTTTCTGTGTGGGACTCAGCCATACTGTTAAGAAACTCTTCCTTTGTCTCTGGCAATCACTATAAATGTGTCATGGAAACTTAGAGACTCACAACAACATGGCCAAGCATTTCACCTCAAGTATTTCAGAACATTATAAGCCAGACAGGATTGGTTGCCATTTGGAGATTGTTTTTGGCAGTATCCTTAGAGTGACTAATGAGGGATAACAAGCTACTGACCACTTCCAGAAGAGAACAGCTATCTACCAGCCAATAAAATGTAGAAAATAGTTAACAATATCAGAAAGGGACAGTGTTAGCTTATCATTCCTAGGATTCCAGTATGGAATTCTATCAGAGGAATTGCAAAGGTAGACAAAGTTCACAAAAGTCTAAGGCCATTTCTCGAATTGTTCAGTTCTATGTTGACTTGGATATCATGCCAAGACAGATTCTAATTCTATGCAAATCAGAGGTAAATGATGGGTTCTGGAAATGGATGTAAAGGAACTGGGGAATTATGTTGCCCGCATCTTGATAAAGCCAAGTTTCACACACATGCACATATACACAACTGTGAAAAATAAATAGCTGATGATTATAGTCCAAAGCATTTTCACAGACAGATTTTGAAATTACCGTAATTATGATACACTTTCCAATATCATAAAAGGACTCCATATTGCATTTAAAATATCCCTTTATGCCCTATTTTCTCTTAATCTAGTTTTTTTCTAGTTAAGCCACAAACTGTATTCTATTTAACAGTTCCCAGACAGAGAGTATTCTTGCTATTTTCCATATAGCAACTGCCTGGATTCTTGCTATAAATAAGAAATTGCAAAATTAATTATTTATTAACAGTTTGGATCAAAAGTTAATTGGTACCCTATAAAAACTTCATGAAATGAAGTATAGTTTTTAAAAATATTTTTTATAGTAGGACAGCTCCACCATGTGTATTCCAAATTCACTTTATCATCCCTACATGTCTAGTATTTTTAATGTTAGAATTATTGGGCACAAATGACAGTGTGCTAGCCCTGAGTGGGCAAAGCTTTGGGGCAGACCAGAGGGGAAACTCCATTCCTCTGATCCGTTTCTGGGCCATAAATTGAGGCTCCAACCTGGACACAGGTCAGTGTTTTCTTTGCCTGTGTCTCATGGGTGGGTACCATCTTTCAAAACTGAGTGATATCACTGCACCCCATCCCATTTAATAAAAAATGTAAAGTAAATGGCTGTAATCCTTTGCATGGCACTCTTGGTAATTACAGGACATGACAATGCCCACCACCACCACCAACAACAATAAACGACATTTATATATCACTCCACATCTAAATAAATTCTGGAGCGGTGAACAATAAACTATTGCGGGAGTCCCAACCTTTTTGGACCTGTGGGCGCATTTGGGAATTTGAGATAGTGCTGTGGGCACCAACACAAAGTGCTGCTTTGGCATCTAGCTTTCACGTCTATGGATCTTAGGCTGTGTTTAATTTAGAAAAAAACATTTACTTCATGTCTATTGGATACCGCAACGTCTCTTTAATAAGGGATTATCTAATTCAGCTAATTACTGGAAGTGCAATACAGCTAATGCTTCTTTTAAACATATGTTTTGGCAACGTCCAGTAGTTGCTTCTTTCTGTGGTGAGGTTAAAATTTTGTACTGGAACAGTCTTTAATATTCACTGATGTACACACTCTTTTAAATTATTTACCTGTTTCATGGGAATTAATAAATTGTTAGCATAAATGGATTCTCTGTAGCCTTTTGAGAGCAAAAAACTAATAATACAACCTTGGAAGGATAAACACTCACATCCTATAATGCAATGGACTGAGGACCTTTTAACACTTTCAATATTTGAAAGGGCAGCATATAGACATCACCTTCAAATGGATACTTATTTTGATATTTGGTCAGCTTTTGTTGCAGCCCATGTATAATTGCTAGAAAGTTGTATGCATTTCATAGAACCCATGTATGTATATTAAAAAAATTGAAAAAATATTTTCAGGTGTTGGTGGGCTCACACTGGGGACCCATTCACGGGCACCATTGGAGGTGCCCGTGGGTGCCATGGCACCCATGGGTGCCATGTTGGAGACCCCTGAACTATTATGTTCTTCATCTGAAACCTACTCCACATCTCATTGCCATCCAAAGTTCAGTTGCCTGGAATTTGAGACAGGGATTTTACTGTCATACACCCAGATTGTGGAAGCCCCTACTTGCGGTCTGGTTGGCTCCCTCTCTGTTGGCTTTTTGGCATTCTGTTCTTTTTAACAACGTGTTCAAGAACAGTTGAGTTATTTCAACTGCTGCTGCAAGTTATGTTTGTTCTGGTTTTTATTTCTCTGTTTTATTGTATCATTATTTGTTGATTGCGTTATGTTTTTAACTTGTGTTCTGACCCAAAGAAAGGAATCAAATATTCTGCTAAGTGCTTGATTGTGATTTTAACTTTTTGTAAGCCGTCTTGGGAATCTCTTGAAGGGTGGTGCATAAATAAAATAAATAAATAAGGCTCTGCTTTTTACTTAATACTAGTGCTACCCATCTTGGTTTTGGAAACTTAAATAAATAATGACATCAAGCACACAGTTCGTGAATTCATTTAGCACTCACACGAAATATACTACAAGTTCCAAACACGATCTGTTTTCAGCTTCACATTTATATCATAATGAACATTTTATTTCTTTTCTGAATCATATCAGTGAAATAATCAGTTCTCACTAGGAATTCCATAAGTAAGCAACTTACATGGTTCTCCTCTAATAGATGTAATGGCATTAGACAGCCTTTCCAATTTGTGTTTCATGCTGATCCTACCATGCCCTAGTCAAACTGCCACAAGCGTCATGTTCATTCAAGAAACAAAATTCAGTAAACAAATGCTTTGGCTAAATGGTGCCTTCGGTACATTGAGAACAAGAATGCAATTAGCTGGCGTGTTTACAAAATTTTAATCCTGGGGACTGGACTTTCAAATTGCTGTTTACATTTGTTTGGCTGCTTCCATTGCCAAGAATAAGTAATTTGACAGATTTTATAAAGCTTGGAAACAGCACACACAGCAGAGCAGTTAAGTGTTCTGCTGCACATATGTATAAGCCCAAAGAGCTCACTAACATGCCACCTTTCCTCTCAAATGTTACAGGTTTGCATACCTCTATTACATGCTTTCCATATTATATATGTTCTACTCCATCTACAATGAACTCAAAAAGTAATGGTGCAATGATAATCAAAGCATGACTTTCAATCTCTTTACTCACCCAAAGGCCCTTGATATTTGCATTCAAACTTAGTTTACACTTCATGGGAAACAGCAAGAGGAAAATATGAAATTTCTTAACATTTCAACATTTCCACATTTCCAAGTGAAGTAGTTCAGAAATTAAAAGTCTGAATTAGATTGATTGGGGATTTATTTTGTTTTTCAAGTGTCTTTCTATCCTGCCCTTCCTCTAAGGAGATCAGACTGGTATATTCTGGAGTAGTGTAGTCTCACAACCACTCTGGAGAGAAATTAGGCAGAGAGACCATGAATGTGTTCCACCTGATATTTCTCAAGTTATGCAGTCATGGATTATAATTAGAACAATCAGTTCCTTTAACAACATACATGTATATCCTCTCTCTCCATTCCATCACTTGTTCCAGGCTAAGTAAGCAAATTGGAAAGGCTGTCTAACAGGAATACTTTAAGAGAATTTATGAGATGGAGGGAGCAATCCTATGTCCCTTAGACAGCATCTGGAGGACATAGAATTTTTTGGTTTCTGGGCTCCAAGGTCAGAACCAGGGCTCTGACCTTGGAGCCCAGTAACCATGCTCCCTTGCCCCCTCATAGCTGATGTGGTTCTCTCCTTGCCAGCTATGTCTATGCACTCAGAAACAATGCAGAGATGAAGAAAGGAGTGGTCCCAGGGGTGGGGAAGAGAGGAGATCGCAGAAACCGCATTACGCAACTTCCTATGCACCACGCGACCTCTCCTCCTCCCACTCTGAAGCTCCCCAGATAGACGGGCAAAATCATCTGTGTAGCCAAAAAAGCATAACAAACACTCTCTTCCAACAACCTAAAAGACGTCTTTATACATGGACTTCACCAGACGGTCAACACCGAAATCAGATTGACTGCATCCTTTGTAGCCAAAGGTGGCAGACATCTATGCAGTTGGTAAAAACAAGACCTGGAGCTGATTGTAGTTCAGATCACAAACTCCTTATTGCACAATTTAGAATCAGACTAAAGAGAATAGGAAGACCCACAGATCAGTTAGATATGAGCTCACTAATATTCCTAATGAATATGCAGTGGAGGTGAAGAATAGATTTAAGGGACTAGACTTAGTAGATAGGGTCCCGGAAGAACTATGGACAGAAATTCGTGACATTGTTCAGGAGGCGGCAACAAAAAATGTCCCAAAGAAAAAGAAAACCAAGAAGGCAAGATGGCTGTCTGCTGAGACACTAGAAGCAGCCCAAGAAAGAAGGAAAGCAAAAGGCAACAGTGATATGCCCAATTAAATGCAGAATTCCAGAGGTTAGCCAGAAGAGATAAGGAATGTGCAGAATGTGTAAGGAATGACAAGCAATGTGCGGAAGCGGAAGAAGATAATAGAATAGGAAGGACAAGAGACCTCTTCCAGAAAATTAGAAACATCAGAGGTAAATTCCAGGCAAAAATGGGTATGATCAAAAACAAAGATGGAAAGGACCTAACAGAAGCAGAAGGGATCAAGAAAAGGTGGCAAGAATATACGGAAGATCTGTATAGGAAGGATAATAATATCGGGGATAGATTTGACGGTGTGGTCAGTGAGCTAGAGCCAGACATCCTGAAGAGTGAGGTTGAATGGGCCTTAAGAAGCATTGCTAATAACAAGGCAGCAGGAGATGACGGTATCCCAGCTGAACTGTTTAAAATCTCGCAAGATGATGCTGTCAAGGAGATGCATGCCATATGCCAGCAAATTTGGAAAACACAAGAATGACCATCAGATTGGAAAAAATCAACTTATATCCCCATACCAAAAAAGGGAAGCACCAAAGAATGTTCAAACTATCGAACAGTGGCACTTATTTCACATGCTAGTAAGGTAATGCTCAAGGTCTTGCAAGGTAGACTCCAGCAATTCATGGAACGAGAACTGCCAGATGTACAAGCTGGGTTTAGAAAAGGGAGAGGAACTAGAGACCAAATTGCCAATATCCGCTGGATAATGGAGAAAGCCAGGGAGTTTCAGAAAAACATCTATTTCTGTTTTACTGACTATTCTGAAGCCTTTGACTGTGTGGATCATCACAAATTGTGGCAAGTTCTTGGTGGGATAGGGATACCAAGTCATCTTGTCTGCCTCCTGAGGAATCTGTATAAGGACCAAGTAGCAACGGTAAGAACAGACCACGGATCAACGGACTGGTTTAAGACTGGGAAAGGAGTATGGCAGAGTTGTATACTCTCACCCTACCTATTCAACCCATACGCAGAACACATCATGCGACGTGCTGGGCTTGATGACACCAAGGCTGGAGTTAAAATCGCTGGAAGAAACATTAACAATCTCCGATATGCAGATGATACCACTTTGATGGCTGAAAGCGAGGAGGAGCTGAGGAACCTCATGACGAAGGTGAAAGAAGAAAGTGCAAAAGCTGGGTTGCAGTTAAACCTCAAAAAAAACACCAAGATTATGGCAACCAGCTTGATTGATAACTGGCAAATAGAGGGAGAAAACGTGGAGGCAGAGACAGACTTTGACTTTCTAGGTGCAAAGATTAGTGCAGACGCTGACTGCAGCCAGGAAATCAGAAGATGTTTACTTCTTGGGAGGACAGCAATGACAAATCTTGATAAAATAGTGAACAGAAGAGACATCACACTGACAACAAAGGTCTGCATAGTTAAAGCAATGTAGTAACCTATGGCTGCGAGAGCTGGACCATAAGGAAGGCTGAACGAAGGAAGATAGATGCTTTTGAACTGTGGTGCTGGAGGAAAATTCTGAGAGTGCCTTGGACTGCAAGAAGATCAAACCAGTCCATACTCCAGGAAATCAAGCCAGACTGCTCACTTGAGGGAATGATATTAAAGGCAAAACTGAAGTACTTTGGCCACATCATGAGAAGACAGGATACCCTGGAGAAGATGCTGATGCTAGGGAAAGTGGAAGGCCAAAGGAAGAGGGGCCGACCAAGGGCAAGATGGATGGATGATATTCTGGAGGTGATGGACTCGACCTTGGGGGAGCTGGGGGTGGCGACGGCCGACAGGAAGCTCTGGCGTGGGCTGGTCCATGAAGTCACGAAGAGTTGGAAGCTCCTGAACGAATAAACAACAACAAGCCAAAAAAGCAGAGCAGCTGGAGCATGGAGGCAAGGCTCACCTCCATGTTCCGCCCATCCTGCATTGGATAGTTATCAGCCTCTGAGTTCAGAGGCTGACAGCTATCTCCACAGGATTGTTCCTTTAATAAAGCAATTCTGATTATGGTTACATTTCTAGAAATGATGTCATCCAACCTATTAGCTATTATTTATGTATTTATTTATAACATTTCTTGGCTGTCTTTCAGGGCAGAAGCCCTCCTAAGGCAGCTTACAGCAATAAAATACATAAAAACAGTTAAAATATTAAAAGTGATCAAACAAACAAATATTGACAACTATATTTTAAAGTCTTGGTTAACCAGGGAAATGGGTCTGTAAGCTTCTGGAAGTGAGCAACTTTTATCAGCTTTATCAATACAAATAATTTCCAAATATCTCCATGAAGTGGGCACTGTATGGAAACACATAGTTTCATTGATATTGAACAACAGGAGGATGGGCTTGGTAGCCCCAGTGAGAGCATCTGGATCAAAATAAATGGAACAAAGAATAAAAGGAATCTGGTGATCAGAGTCTACTACCGGCCACCCAATCAAGGAGAAGACGAGGATGAAACTTTTGAAAAGCAAACAGCCAATGTTTTAAGGAAACATGATGTAGTAGTAATTGGGGACTTCCATTTCCCCCATATTTGTTGGGAGACAAATTCTGCAAAACATGGCCCCTCCAGGAAATTCCTGACTTGTGTGTCAGATAACTTCCTCCTACAAAAATTGGAGGAAGGAACTAGAGGATCTGTATCCTTGACTTGATCCTAACCAGCAGAGATGACTTAGTGGATAAAGTAGCAGTTACAGGAACTCTGGGGGAAAGCAACCATGTTGTACTTGAATTCTTGGTTCTAAGGGAAGCAAAAGCCAAGTGTAGTCAAACAGGTACCCTGGATTTTAGGAAAGCTGATTTTAATAAACTCAGAACAATGATCAGTAAGGTCCCATGGCAAGTGACTCTAATGAGAAAAGGAGTCCAAGATGGGTGGGAGCTTTTAAAAAAGGAAATTCTCAAGGCACAATTACAAACAATTTCAACAAGCAGAAAAGGTGGAAGACAACAGAAGAAGCCAATGTGGCTTCACAAAAAGCTTAGAGATGACCTGAAAACAAAAAAAGGACACATATAGGAAGTGGAAAGAAGGCCAAGTAACAAAGGAAGAGTACAGGCAGGTAGCACAGAATTGCAGGGATGGCATCAGGAAGGCTAAAGCTGAGAACTAGCTGAGGTTAGCGAGGGATGCTAAAAACAACAAAAAAGCTTTCTTCAGATACATGCATAGTAAAAGGCAGAGGAAAGAAATGGTTGTTCAGCTATTAAATAAGGATGGCAAAATGATAACAGATGACAAAGAAAAGGCAGAGGTGCTCAATTCCTACTTTGGCTCAGTCTTCTCCCAAAAGAGGGTCTATGACCCCCCTGGCATAGACGAAGTACAGGCTGAAGGGGCAGGATTCTAGCTTGAGATCGATAGGCATATGGTCAAGGAACACCTCATTACTTTGAATGAGTTCAAATCTCCAGGGCCAGATGAACTGCATCCTAGAGTAATAAAGGAACTGGTAAAAGAACTCTCAGAACCACTGTCTATTCTCTTTGAGAAATCATGGAGGACGGCGGAAGTGCCAGATGACTGGAGGAGGGCTAACGTTGTCCCTATTTTCAAAAAGGGTAAAAAGGAGGAACCTGGGAACTACAGACCAGTCAGTCTAACAGCAATCCCTGGGAAAATTCTGGAGCAGATTCTAAAGCAATCCATCTGTAAGCACCTTGACAACAATAGCGTGATTACTCGAAGCCAACATGGATTTGTCAAGAACAAATCCTGCCAGACGAATCTGATCTCATTTTTTGATCAAGTCACCTCCCTTGTGGACCGTGGGAATGCTGTAGACATCATATACCTCGACTTCAGCAAAGCTTTCGACAAAGTGCCCCATGATATCCTGATGAGCAAACTAGCTGTCAGGAGCACCCTAGCTGCCTCTTGCAGTCCCCACCAATAGCCAACTCAGGACACAGATGACGAGGAATTCTTTCCGAGACTTTATTCCTTTATTACTTTGTGACCCTTTCAGAATACTAATCACTAGCAACAAAGCAAGGAACAGCACTGGGGAAAGATAGCAAAGTAGCCTAAGCTCCAGGCAAGGCAGTTGGTCCCTGTTTGAAGGAGAATCATGGGAAGACCCTGAACTTAAGGGCTAGGGAGAGATCCTCCATCTTTCCCTTGGGTCCTCGAGACGCGACCGTTGTTTGCGCACCAAACGAGTGCTATGCCTCCTTTCTGCGTCCTCCATCTGTCGTTGCTCCCTGCGTCTGCACCAAGCGTCCAGCAAGCCCCCCTCCAGGGCTCTCTCACTGCCAGGGTCACTATCTCTCCCAGGTATGCTAGCAGGAGGAATCTCTGCCAGCTGCTGTGCTTGTGAGAGATGAGCGAGCTCCTCTCCCATAGATTGCTGTTCCTCCTCAGAATCAGAACTGCTCTGGGGCTGTATTGGCTCAGTTTCCACCCTGACATCATCCCCGCTCCCATGAGGCCCCCCCTTGTACTCCTTCCCTGGGGCCCCGGGTTTGTGAGGGTACAGCTGGTGGAAGCCTCAGCAGCAACGGAGCATGCAAATTTTCCACGGGTTCCCAGGATCACTCATCTGGCCTGTACCCTTTCCAGTCCACCAGATACTGCAGGAAGCCACGAGAAAGGCGGGAGTCCAGAATCTCCACGACCTCAAACTCGAAGAAACCAGGGGGGACAGCAAGGACCGATGAAAAACAGGATGGATCTTCATCAAGGGGGGGGAGAGCCAGGTAAAAAGCAACAAAGTTAATCTGGGCCATAATCTGGAAAGGCCGTGTGAGGCGAGCTTCCTTGCGGGCGAGTGAGAGGGGAGGTATTGGGTGGTCAACCAAACCCAGTCCCCCAGTTGCAGAGACGGACCCGGCCGGCGCCACCGGTCCGCAGAGGCCTTGTAGGTTGTCTTGGCTAGCTCGAGGGAGCCAAGTAGCTCCCCCCAGAAATGGGCAGTGAATTGGGCCCCCCTATCCGAAATGAAACCTTCAGGCCATCCATGGAGCCAGAAAACATGCGCCAAAAAAAGCTCCGCTGTCTCCCTGGCTGTGGGCAACCCAGAGCAGGGGATGAAATGGGCCATCTTAGAAAACAAATCCACCACCACTAGAATAGTGGTCCTACTGTGTGATCGAGGCAAGTCAGTGATGAAGTCAAGGGAGAGCAGTTTCCAAGGTCCTGAGGGGGTAGGCGGGGGGTGAAGCAAGCCTATGGGCTTGCCTGAGGGGGCCTTCGCCCTCTGGCAGGTTGGGCAGGAGGCGACATAGGTCTTGATGTCCCGACACACACGAGGCCACCAAAAATTCCACGTCACTCCATGCAGGGTCTTGGCGAAGCCAAAATGCCCAGCGGTGAGGGAGTCGTGGCACTGGTGGAGGACCTTCTTGTGGAGGGGTCTAGAAGGCACATAGACCCGGTCGGAATGGTAAAGCAGGCCACCTCGCAAAAAGAAGGGGGTAGAGTGGGGGAGGCCAGAGGCTAGCCCCAATTCTTCCACTTTTGTGCGGACGAAAGTATCCTGAGCCTGTTCAGAGTGAATAAGTTCCTCCCAAGAGTGAGGCACCGCAGCTGCCACCAGGCTCTGGGGGGAAGAATTGGGGGGGGGATTTCCCTCACCCCCTGGCTGGAGGTCCAGCTTACAAGAAAGAGCATCTGCTTGTAGGTTGTCGGAGGCCTTCACATGGCAAACCTTAAGGTAGAACCGGGGGGAAAAAAGCAACCACCTAATCTGCCTCTGGTTTAAGGCATGGGCTGTCTGAAGATGTTCCAGGTTGCGATGGTCGGTTCTAACTTCAACTGGGTGCTGTGCCCCCTCCAGAAGATGACGCCAGGTCTCCAAAGCGGACTTGATGGCCAACAGTTCCTTCTCCCAGATGGTATAATTCCTCTCAGACATGTTCAGCTTCCTGGAGTGGTAGGTGCAGGGTTGCAACCCGCCGCCCACCCGATCTGGCAAAAAAGCACCGCCCCCACCGCAAAGTCAGAGGCATCAGTTTGCACTACAAAAGGCTTCCTCAGGTCGGGATGTAACAGGATCGGCTCAGAACTAAAAAGCTTCTTAAGTTCCTCGAAAGCCTGTTGGGCAGATGCCATCCAATGAGGAGGTGGGGGGGGGGTTGAACCGCAGCTTGCAGACTCTGTACGGCAGTCATCAGTTGAGCCACTTGATCACGAAGAGCCTGGTTCTCTTGCACGAGAGCTTGTACCGCCGAGTCCATGGCAGCCTCCAGAGGCAGTATGAGCAGAGAGAGAAAAAAAAAGAGGAACGGGGCCAAGCTGTCAGGAGCGCCCCAGGTGCCTCTTGTAGTCCCCACCAATAGCCAACTCAGGACACAGATGATGAGGAATTCTTTCTGAGCCTTTATTCCTTTATGACTCTTTCAGAACACTAATCACTAGCGCCAAAGCAAGGAACTGCACTGGGGAAAGATAGCAGAGTAGCCTAAGCTCCAGGTAAGGCAGTTGGTCCCCGTTTGAAGGAGAATCACGGGAAGATCCTGAACTTATGGGCTAGGGAGAGATCCTCCCTCTTTCCCTTGGTTCCTCGGGACGCAACCGTTGTTTGTGCACCAAATGAGTGCTATGCCTCCTTTCTGCGTCCTCCATCTGTTGTCGCTCCCTGCGTCTGCGCCGAGCATCCAGCAAGCCCCCCTCCAGCGCTCTCTCACTGCCAGGGTCACTATCTATGCCAGGTATGCTGGCAGGAGGAATCTCTGCCAGCTCCTCTGCTTGTGAGAGATGAGCGAGCTCCTCTCCCACGGATTGCTGTTCCTCCTCAGAATCAGAACTGCTCTGGGGCTCTATTGGCTCAGTTTCCACCCTGACACTAGCATGAAGTGGGCTAGATGAAACAACGATCCAGTGGATCCACAGTTGGCTACAGAATTGGACCCAAAGAGTGCTTATCAATGGGACCTTCTCAAACTGGGGAGAGATAACAAGCGCGGTACCGCAGGGGTCAGTCCTGGGCCCAGTGGTCTTCAACATTTTTATTAATGACTTGGAGGAGGAGGTGCAGGGAATGCTGATCAGATTTGCAGATGACACAAAATTGGGCGGGATAGCTAATACTTTGGAAGACAGAAACAAAATTCAAAGTGATCTGGATAGACTGGAGCGCTGGGCAGAAAACAAGGAAATTTAATGGGTATAAATGCCAGGTTCTGCACCTAGGAAAAAGAAACCAAATGCACAGTTACAAGATGGGGGATACGTGGCTCGACAACACTACAAGCGAGAAGGATCTTGGAATTGTTGTCGATCACAAGCAGAATATGAGCCAACAATGTGATGTGGCTGCAAAAAAGGCAAATGCTATTTGGGGCTGCATTAATAGAAGCATAGCTTCCAAATCCCGGGAAGTACTAGTTCCCCTCTACTCAGTGCTGGTTAGAGTACTGTGTCCAGTTCTGGGCACCACACTTTAAGAAGGATGCAGACAAACTGGAGAGGGTTTAGAGGACGGCAACAAAGATGATCAGGGGACTGGAAACAAAGCCCTATGTGGAGAGACTGAAAGAACTGGGCATGTTTAGCCTTGAGAAGAGAAGACTGAGGGGAGATATGATAGCACCTTTCAAGTACTTGAAAGGTTGTCACAGAGAGGAAGGCCACGATCTCTTCTCGATCATCCCAGACTGCTGGACACGGAATAATGGGCTCAAGTTACAGGAAGCCAGATTCCGGCTGAACATCTGGAAAAACTTCCTGACTGTTAGAGCAATACGACAATGGAACCAATTACCTAGGGAGGTCGTGGGCTCTCCCACACTGGAGGCGTTCGAGACGAGGCTGGACAGCCATCTGTCAGGGATGCTCTGACTTGGATTCCTGCATTGAGCAGGGGGTTGGACTCGATGGCTTTGTAGGCCGCTTCCAACCCTATTATTCTATGATTCTATGAACAATGGCTCTGATACATTATCACAATTTTGTAAACTCAGCTAACAGGCCAGCTATACCCAGCACTTTATTTTTAGGTAATCACTTAACTGTATTAAAAAATCTCTCCAAAAGTAATTGGTGCCTCCAGTGTTTCCATAACATTGAGAGATTCAGGGGATATTTAATTTATTGATAGAAACTGTATACTCTTCTCCAAATTTGGTTCATCTGATTTATAATGTTTTTTCACAGAATTTCTCAAACTGATTAGCAATCTGGTGTTGTAACCATACTTCCATTATACAAAACTGGAGGTATCAGCTGTTCTTTCTGCTCTTTGGATAATAATCTTGCCTATTATCATCATCATCATTTCTATACCGCCCCATAGCTGAAGCTCTCTGGGGGGTTTACAGAAGTTAAAACATTAAATACAATATAAAAAAGTTTAAAAGCCATTTACATAAAAACACACAGACAATATACACAAACATATAACTAAAAACAACTTTGACCTGTCAGTCATAACTAAAGACACATCCAGGACTGATTAAAACTCAACATGTGATGCCAAATGCCTGGGGAAAGAGATGGGTCTTAACCTGAAACCAAAAAGATAATACTATTGGCACTAGGCCGACCTCATCAGGGAGCTTGTTCCACAGATGGGGGGCCACCACTGAGAAGGCTCTAGTTGCTGCCTTCTGAGCTTCCCTTGGAGGAAGCATTCAGAGGATGACCTTAGATGCTGAATGTAGTATACAGGTAGGCTTATTACAGGAGAGGTGTGCCGTCAGTTATTGGGGTCCCAAGCCGTGTAGGGCTTTATAGATTAAAACTAGCACCTTGAATTGAGCTTGGAAGCATATAGGCAGCCAGTGCAAGTGGGCCAGAGTCGGTCTTATATGTTTGGACCTTCTGGTCCCCATTATCAATCTGGCCGCTGCATTTTGCATGAGCTGCAGCTTCCGAACCATCTTCAATGGCAGCCCCACATAGAGTGCATTACAGTCTAACTTGAAGGTTACCAGAGCATAGACAACTGAAGCTAGGTTATCCCTGTCCAGATAGGGGTGTAGCTGGGCCACCAACTGAAGTTGGTAGAAGGCCCTCCGTGCCACTGAGGCCACCTGAGCCTCAAGTTACAAAGATGGTTCCAGGAGGACCCCCAAGCAACAGACCTGCTCCTTCAGGGGGAGTGCAGCCCCATCCAGAACAGGTTGAACACCCTCCATCTGGTCAGGAGAACCACCCACCAACAGCATCTCACTCTTGTCTGGATTGAGCTTCAGTTTAGTAGCCCTCATCCAGTCCATTGTTGCAGCCAAGCACTGATTCAGTACATCCACAGCCTCCCTTGAAGAAGATGAAAAGGAGAAATAGAGCTGTGTGTCAACAGCATACTGTTGACAATGCACTCCAAAACTCTGGATGAACACACTCAACGGTTTCATGTAGATGTTGAAGAGCATGGAGGACAAAATTGACCCCTGTGGAACCCCATACTGGAGAATCCACAGGGCCGAGCAGTGTTCCCCAAGCACCACCTTCTGGAGCCAACCCTTCAAGTAGGAGTGAAACCACTGCAATGCAGTGCCTCCCACTCCCAGGTCAGAGAGCCATCCCAGAAGGACACCATCACCAAGGGTATCGAAAGCCACTGAGTGATCAAGGAGAATCAACAGGGTCACACTCCCCCATCTTTCTCCTGACATAGGTCATCATTAGGGATGTACGAATCCCACTCACCAATCCATTCCGGGGCATTGGCAGTGGGGAGGAGGCACTCTGTCCCTCCCCCTGGAATCTTCCCCAGCCAGCTCTGCACCATGGCGACTCTGCGGAGCTGCCGGCTGGGGCCAGCCGCAGCCGGAATTCTGGCTGTGGCTGGGCTGCTGCGGCCGCGAGTGGCAGCTGCTATGCCAGCCGCCATTTGCGTGGCTGTCAAGCTGTGATAGGCTACGTAAGTATTTACGTAGCCTATCATGGCAAAAGGAAGCCACGCAAATGGCAGTCGCTACGACAGCCGCCATTTGCAGCCACAGCAACCCGGCAGCGGCCAGGAAACCAGCTGGAGCCGCCGCAGCATCCACCGCTGCCGCCACGTAAGCTCCGTCCCAGGGGGATTCCGTGGGCTGGGGGGGGGCGTTCTGACACAGATTCCTTAGAATCCGGCCTCATTGGAGTCCGTGGCGGAATTCTCTGACATCCCTAGTCATCATGCAGGGCAACGAAGGCTGTTTCTGTGCCAAAACCAGGCCTGAACCCCGACTGAAACAGATCCAGATAACCAGTCTCATTCAAGAATGTCTGGTGCTGGTTGGCAACTACTTGCTCAAGGACCTTGCCCATGAATGGAACATTTGCAACTGGCCTATAATTAATAAGGTTTTCCAGGTCTAGGAGGATTTCTTCAGGAGTGGTCCCACCACTGCCTCTTTCAGGCAGCCTGGGACCACTCCCTCTCACAAGGAGGCATTAATCACCTCCTTAGCCCAGCCAGCTGTTCCCTCTCTGCTAGTTCGTATTAGCCAAAAGTGGCAAGGGTCCAATATGGAAGTGGTTGCACAAACCTGTCCAACCATCTTGTCCATGTCCTCAAGCTGTACCGGCTGAAACTCATCCAAGAAAACTGGACAAGACTGTGCTCTGGATACCTCATCAGATTCACCTGCAGTAATACTGGAGTCTAAGTCCCTGTGGATGCAAGAGATTTTATTCTGGAAGTGTCGAGACAGTGCATTACAGTGGGCCTCAGATGGTTCCATTGTGTCCTTAGGGCCAGAATGTAAAAGGCCCTGGACAACCCTAAACAGCTCCCCTGGGTGGCATATGGACAATTGAATAGAGGCAGTGAAATATTTTTCCTTGCCACTCTCACTGCCTTTTAATATACCTGGCCGTAGGCACACAACAGGGTTAGATTGCATCCACTAGGGGTTTTTCTCCACCTGAACTCAAACCATCTCCTATTTTGTTTCATCACTCTCAGCTCCAGGGTATACCATGGAGCCATATGAGCTCTACTCTATACAGGGCACTCAGGAGTGATCGTGTCAACCACCCAGGTCATCTCTGCTTTCCAGAGGTCGACCAGGGTTTCGACAGGAGCACCAGCCATACCAGCCAGAACCACCACCACCCCTGAGCCCTCTGGAAACCATCCAGATCCATTAGCCTCCAGGGGCAGACCATTTTAATAGGTCCCCCACTCTTGCAGAAGGGAAAAGCTGCTGTAAGTGTAAACCTCAGCAGGGAGTAATCTGACCATGACAAAGGGACTGATGCAAAGTCCCCCACCTTAGATCACCATCTCTATGTCCAGTTGAAAAAAACAGGTCTAGAGTATGCCCTGCTACATGTGTTGGGCCAATGACATGTTAGGACAGTCCCATGGCTGTCATGGCCCCATAAATCTTGAGCTGCCTGAGACAAGGTGCCCTCAGTGTGAATGTTGACATCCCCCAGAACCAACAGTCTGATGGATCTCAGCAGCACATCCAACACCACCTCCATCAGCAAACTTAGGGAGTCTGTTGAGCAGCGGGGTGTGTGGTACACCAAGAGAATCCCTAATCTGTCCTGCTGACCCAACACGCTGGACGTTTTGTTGCCCAGGTCAAAGTTCAAATAGAAAATTGATGTTTCTATCCTATGTATTCTTTTCATTTCATATAGCTTTCTTAGCATTACCAGTCTCATTGTCTTCAGGATCTCTCTTCTTTCTAAACTCTCTTCCAAATAAGCTTTTTTTCCTTTTAAGATGCCACTTACAGAAGAAGCTTTCCCTATATCCCAAACAAAAGGCCAGCTGGTGTCACAGGTCTTATTTATTAGGGTTGAATTTTTTTTGTTAGGCTTTCTTTGACTGACCTCATTTACCAATTCCTCATTTTGAAGAAAAATATTATTCAACGCCCAATACCATTGCCTGTTAGGCGCATGAAAATGCCGAGATAAAGAGATAAGGATATAAATAATTGGTTCAACTGTAACCTCTGATATCTGTTTCAGAATATTAGGTGGAACTAAAAAAAAAATCAGTCATGGAATATGAGTTGTAAGGTTTAGAAAAAGAAGTGTGGTCATGTTCTGTTGGATGATAAAATCTCCAAGCATCTGCTATATCAATCTGGTCTAATCGTTTAATGAAAAAAATGGGTAGTGACTTACTGGCAGTTTCTGATGATCTATCCAATTTTGAATTAATTATGCCATTAAAATCACCTCCCATAATCACATTTCTGCATGCAATTTTTTTCCAAATTATCCAATAATTTCCTATAGAATTCCCCTTGAGACTGATGAGGCTCATAAGTAAAGGTCCTGACCATAAATTGAATCATTAACCATCACATAATTATCAATTGCCTCCTGCATTATGTCCTCTTAGGCAAACAAACTTATTTCTGACCAAGACTGCAACACTTTGTTTTTAATTATCATTAGAAGCTGCATGTACATCTCCCAGTTTATGTGCTCCCAAATATTTCTCTTTCGTTTTCTTAATATGTGTTTCTTGAAGATAGTAAAAAAAAACAAACCCTGCTCCCTCTTTTCTCAATTATTTTGAGTATTTATGTCTCTTACTAAGGGAATTCAAAACCCTAACGTATAATGAAAGTATTTTCAATTGCCTCATCTTAAGAAATGGTCCAAAAAGACAAAAACAAAAAAGGGGAAAGAAAGTATTTGACTTGAATTCTTATCTTCTATTTCAACACCTGCAGCTTTTTCCACAATCATGGCCAATTAGTGGGCCTCCTGAATAGTTTTAATGGTCTGATTTGGTTCATCCCGATTTGGAGGCTGCCCGCTTTGTCTCAGGTCCCAAACCCAAGTAAAGATTTGGAAATGTGAAGGTTCATACCCCACATTGACTATCCACTCATTCTTAACAAAACAATTTCATCAAAAAGGTGAACCCCAGCTATAATGGGAGAGGGGTAATTTTCCAGTCAAAAAATGAAATGTGCATCTTTTAGCCAATGTTTCTGGATGAGTATAGTTTAATATTAAGATCTCATTCTTCCCTATCTATAACTTGCCACCTCTCCAAATAATTGGATTAGTCATCAATGTCAGGAAAGTTACTAAGTTATGCCCTAGTTTATTTAGGTTTTTTAAAGTTACTGTATACCCAGCTGTTTCTTGGCTGTCCTGTCTCCCCTCAGAAGAAATTTTTAAATGAAATTATCCCCTTGCTTGGGAGGGTGCCATGCAGGTCCCTGCTCTATGAAAACTCCACAATGGACCACAGATGCTGCAAAGGTTTCTGTTGGAGGTGTGCTCCAAGATTTGGTGCAGACTCTGATTTGGTGCTTCAAAAAAATGGTCTGATCTGGCTTATCCCAATTTGGAGGCTGCCCACTCTGTCTCAGGTACCAAACCTGAGTTGAGACTTGGAAATGTAAAGGTTCATGTCTCCCATTGACCACCATGGGAAATTAAAAACCGGCCACAATTTCTTTCTCTCTGTCAGAAGAGATGAAACTTACAGGGATAGTAGCCCCTTATGAGAGGATTATACCTGCCAAATTTCAGAAAGATAGGTTCTTGTTCTTTTGTTTTTGTGCTATGTTCCTTTAAAGTTTTATTTAAAACATACACGCACATATCTTCTTTATTTCTTGGCAGAATTGGGGGGGGAAAGTACAGGGATAGTTGCCTCTTCTGAGAGAATCAAGGCTGCCAAGTTTCAGATGACTTCAAGGATTGACCAACCATCCCATCTGACTGAAGTCCATCAGGTTCAGCCACTTGATGAAGCTCATGGATCCATCTTACAAGGTGCCATCATGCATCACAGTGGTGCCCTCCCTATACCAGGCAGCCAAGAAGGAAGTGTAGGCTGGAGTGCATGGCAGTGCAACAGAGAGCAGTTGTGCTGGAGTTGGTGAGGCTGGAGGATTTCGGTGTGTCACTTTCGAGGCATCAGTGGGATGCCATATCACAGCTGCTGTTGGTCCTAAAGGCCTTTTTGGAGGCCACCAAAATGCTCACCTCCAGCACTGCTTTCCTTATTCAGGTGATCCCTGTAGTCAAGATCTAAGGTGAACAGATGGGTACATTCTAGGGATCCCAGGACAGACTGCTAACTTCCAATCCGAGGTGTGTGGCATGATCCCACAGCAACTGAGCACTGGCATAATGGTTTAATTGGAACTGTGGTGCCGGGAAAGGGCATACATGCTGGACACCATGTGCAACAGTAGGGTGCAGGGTAGCTTCAACACAACGAGTTGGTAGGCTCTGTGGGTGGAGAAAGTGAAGAAGGTTGAGGACAGGAGGCAGGTACCACCCACTCCACACAACACAGAATACCAGCCCATACTAGTTGTATATGAGCTTCATATGGGGCTACTCTCATGCTTGGTCTAGAAACTGCAGCTGGTGCAGAATGCGACAGCCAAGATGCTCAGTGGGGTTCCTGGCATGCACATATTACACTGGTGTTAAAGCAACTGCACTGGCTACCTATTTGCTACTAAGCCAAGTACAAGGTCTTGCTACTGACATATAAAGCCCCGAACAGCCTGGTACCAGGTTACCTGGCAGATTGCCTTCCCCAGTACAGACCTGTATGATCCTTTAGATCATTGGAGGAGGTGTTGCTGGTTGTACCACAATATGCAGGCTGCCATCTTGCAGCAACTAGAAAGCTGGCCTTCTCCATGTGGTGGCACCCAGCTTCCCTCTAGTATCTGGGTGGTGCTAACTAGAACATGTTTTAGGTGCCAGTTAATGTCCCATTTCTTTACCGAGTACTTCCTGAGTGAGTGGGCTGCTCAGTTTGTTTATTTTGTAATTATTGTATTTTATTGTTTTAAATGTTTTTTAAAATGTTTTAAATGTTTTAGCAATTATTATGTATTTTAATGTATATCATAATCTATTTAATGTAAACAGCTTAGAGAAATTTTTAAATATTCTCTGTGGTATCTAAATCTGTTAAATAATAAAAATATAATTATTTAATATAATTAATGATAAGAAGGAGAATAACGTAAAACAAAGAACAGGAATAAGCAAGAACTGGACTCCAAATAATTTGTCTTCCTTGGGGGAATGACATGTTGGATTAAACCGCTTGCTTCCCATTAGGTTCTACACAAACATAAAGAAGACACAATTTCATGAGAAAAGCAGGGGAAATGATGATGATGATGGTAATAATAATCTGATATAATAATGCAAAATATACTCAGTGAAATGAGGAAGAGAAGAATAGAATCGAAATGGATTTATTTATTTATTTCATTACTATACCGCCCAATAGCCGAAGCTCTCTTTGGCAATAATAATAAAAAATCTCCAAATTCATAAGGGTGTGTTGGATGAAACTGCCTGCCTCATTAAGTTCTACACAAGAGAAAGCAAAGCAAGACACAGACAAACAGGGAAATACAGTAACACAACTAAAATATGGTGATTAATAATGAAATACAAACACGTGTGAAAAACTGAAGAACAACAGGAATTGAATTAAAATAAAGAACTTCTTTTTCTTTTTTCTAACTAGGGGAAGGGAGGATGGATTCATTGCCTAAATTCTACAAAGGCACACAACAAAGACTGAGAAAGTAAAACAACAGAAAAAATAAGAATATCAAAGGAAGTTTTTCACTACAGGAAGATGTCTGAGAGAAGAACTGAGTAAATATTTGAGAAGGAAAAGGAGAAATAACCTGTCAGTCGCTCAAGCATCCTCCCTCCCTCCCTCCCTCATCAGTATTTACAATGAAACAGAACTGCAAAAGACTCTGTTTTGGGAAACAGGAAGTCCGCCTTTCTGAAGCTTGAATTGCACATGACGCTTTGTGTGGGATTCAACTTCACCTCGGGAAGCACCAGAAATAGCCCAAAGGAGCCTAACTCAGCTTGGGATTTGGCCAAATTCAATGCACATCCCTTCTTTCTGCAAGTCACTCCATGCATGTGCAAAGTGGCCTAGCACGGCTGATATCTCCGCACGTGCCAGAAGCCCTCTGATACAGCAAGGGAACAGTGTTTTTTTACTAACTGCTAGTTGTATTGCTGGGCTTCATGAATGGGATGCAGAATCCAGACACATCCCACAGATGTCCCTGGAATGTCTGAGGACCATGAATCCAAAGGCTGTGACCTTGAATATGCAAATAAGGCAATATTTTCATCAGCCCTTTTCATGCTGAAGGCCACAAACCTGCAGGGTGGCAATCCATTCTGGTCTAGGGAGGTCCCCAAGTTTAATTCTATAAGAGATTATCTCTATCTATATAATGATTCAATTGCAGTTTATATTTCTGCAGTGTTAATAGCCAACGTGATCTGTGGAGGTGTGGAATAGTCAACTCTGATTCCGCCAGACAGTTGTCATTACTCTTCAGATGTCAGGGATATCTGATTGGACTTGATATCTGATTGGACTTGCACAGCTCCAATCAGATATTAGGGACCCTACTTGCACAGCTCCAAAAGAATCAAGTGATAAAATCCATACTGTTACATTTGAAGTAATGGGTATGAAAAGCAATTTCATTACACGATTAATTCTTAGCAATGTAAACAATTTTTGAAAAGTCTACAACTAAGCTTCCATTAATGATCATCAGCAAACATTAAGTTTCCTAGAAGCTACAGGGATTCTGTATGATACAAAATACCATGTGTGACAGCAGCACTTATGAAAAAACCCTATACATTTTCAGGGGAAAAAACTATTGTGTCAATCTTAATATAGCTCAGAAGGAGATTACAATCCTTTAGAAGTATCAACAGCTCCTTCTCTAGAATATTAAATATGAGACCAAGTAAGGGGAATTGGAATATAATAACATGAAGCCATTTGAGATTATAGCTTTGGGAATGTGTTATTTTCACTCCAGGCCAAATGAAAAATGCTATACTGAAGATGAATGAATATGAATTATTCCAACTGGAAGTAAAAGTTAACATGTAAAATGTCCTGGAAGGACAGCTGGGACAAAAGCTATAACTAAGATATGCACTTTCAAACATAACTGGTCCTGCTAAAGATCTTCCTCATGAAAGCTTGTCACCACTAGCAGCCATTCCAGCAGGCTGTATGGAGAGACACGAGAGGGAAAGCAGGGCCATTCTACCAGCTCAGCTGAAAGGCCTCCTTCATGAAGCTCCTCCTACCTCAACTGTCACCACCAGCAGTCATTCCAGCAGGCTGTACTGAGGAAGATGGGGAAGTAGAGAGAGATCAAGGCCATTCCACCAACCCCACTAATAGAATTATTCTTTCTCCTCTTCCCTCCCCATTCCTTTTTTCTTGTGTGTCGTGCCATTTTAGATTGTAAGCCTGTGGGCAGGGACTCTCTTGTTTAATTTATTATATGTAAACCACTATGGGAGCCTTTTTGGCTGTGGAGCGGCATAAAAATACTTCAAATAAACAAACAAATAAAACTAGCCATGTTATTAATTCTGTTCCTCCCACAGTAAGTCATGAAGCAGGACCTCAAGTACTAAGGGATGTGTGTCTCTGTGTTGAAGTTCCACTGCAAAGAGTGAGCACTGTTTGCAGAGGAAATGCAACAGTGATGCTGCGTTTCAAAGATGAAACAAGAAAGTGCTTCTACTTCCTTTGCCTATACAAAAAGAACTGCCTTTGCAATGGAACTGGGCAGAGCAATGCACCCTACGATCACACAAACCTAGACTCATTTGCACACCATGGATTCAGGATTTAGCCTAATCCAATGCTCATCTCTAATTAGGAATGCTGGAGAATTCCACCACGGACCCCAGTGAGGCCGGATTCCAAGAATCTGGCCCCTTTGGGGCCTGTGGCGGAATGGAGCACTCCCCTCCCCCTCCCCCGGAATCCGTCCGGGCCGGCTCCGCTCTGAGGGGAGCCTGCGGAATCAGCCTCCAGGTCCGCATCGCTGACGATATGGCAGGCTGCCGTTGCCATGCTGCTTTGCTGACCTAACTAACTCCAGATGCAAATGGCATCCACTATGCCATTTGCGGCCATAAAGCAGTTAGGTTAACCTAAATGAAGCCATTTATGGATGCACGGCAATGGCGGCCGGCCATATTGCCAGCAATGCAGACCTGGTGGCCGGCTCCGCAGGATCCCTGCAGAGCAGAGCCGGCTCGGATGGATTATGGGGGGAGGGACGGATTGCCTCCCCCCCGTGGACCCCCCCTGGACTGGAAAGGTAGGGGATCTGTACACCCCTATCCCTAATACATACCTTGTTTGAATACTAGACAACAGAAGCCGTGAAGGAATACTTTGAATGTTTGAGCCACAGGGCTTAGTTGGAACTAAGGATGTCAGAGAAATCCACAACAGAACCAAATGAGCTTGGATTTTCATGAATCTGACCCGTGGATTCTGCAGCAGACCAGCTTTCCCACATCAGGTGGATTCCACGGACTGTTTTTCTAACTTTCCCTGAATTTTGCGCAAATTTTGCCAAAGGAACATAAGCAATTAAAAAAAAAAAAAACCTGGCTAAAAAAGCGTATTTCCCCATGCACATTTTGAGGGGATGTCCACATTTTGTGGAAATATATGCATTTTCACACATGTGATTGTGCAAATGCACATTTGCGAATCTGCACAAATTCAGAAACAAAAAAATCTGATTCTGGTGATGAGCAGACAACAGAATGAAAGGTGCCTGACAATCCATGAAACACAGATGGAATGGATTTTACACAATCCATACTTCCCTAGTTGGAACCATAAGATGTAATATGAATGTACCAGCCACAAGGTGTATTTGGAGTCTGCTTGAGCCACAAGGCATACACTTGATTATTGGAGCCACAGGGCATACACTTGGATTTTGTTTGAGTCATGAGGCACACTTCGATTTGTTTGTGCAGCACGGCAGATGCTTTGACGCTTTGAGCCACAAGGCACGTGCTTGCCTAAGAACATAGAAAAGCTGTACTACAGCAGAGCAAGGGTCTATCTAGTTCAGCATTCTGTTCACACAGTGGACAACCAGCACGCTATGGGAAGCCCACAAGCAGAACACTGCAGTAGTGCCATCTTGCTCATATCCCCCAGCAACTAGTATACAGAGCCAGAGAACCAAGGGCCACTGGGAGGCTGCAGGGAAGAGCTGCAGGGAGCTCGCTCCACCCCTCCCTGCTAGAAAGAACACGCAGCTCCAACTGACAGTTCTCTGGGACTGCAGATTCTGGCCTCATCCATCAGCCAGAAAGCGGAGGGCCACTGGGAGGCTGCACTCCCTGTCTCCCAGAAAGAGCATTATGGCAAGAGGGAGACAAATTGCTCAACCATGTATTTGCTTTCTTTTCCTCCTTCCTCACAACCCCTTTGCCTTTTGTGTTGTGTCTTTTAGACTGTAAGCCTGAGGGCAGGGACTGTCTTAATATCAACCTTTGTAAGTCATCCTGGGAGCCTTTTATCGGTCCTGAATCTTCCACCATTTAGCTTCATGGGATGACCCATGGTTCAAGAATTATGAGATAGGAAGAAAAATGTCTCCCTATCCACTATCTCCAAACCATGAATAATTTTTGTTGTTGTTCAGTCGTTCAGTTGTGTCTGACTCTTCGTGACCCCATGGACCATAGCACGCCAGGCCTTCCTGTCCTGCGCTCTCACCCGGAGCGTGCTCAAATCCATATTCATTGCATCAGTGCATAATTTTTTAGACCTCTATAATTTCTCCCCCAGCTCACCCTTTTTCTAAGCTAATCAGTCCCAGACACTGTAACCTTTCCTCAAAGGGAAGGGTGCCCTTTTCTGCACCTTTTCCAACTCTACAATATCCTTTTTGAGGTGCAATGACCAGAACTGTACAAAGTATTCCAAGTGTGGTCAAACAAT
This sequence comes from Heloderma suspectum, assembly GCF_057233095.1. Classification (NCBI taxonomy): domain Eukaryota; kingdom Metazoa; phylum Chordata; class Lepidosauria; order Squamata; family Helodermatidae; genus Heloderma; species Heloderma suspectum. The sequence goes on along the minus strand of NC_139459.1, from coordinate 155,818,824 downwards.
AGATTTGAATCAGGGCAGTATGATATCGGCAGTTTTATTTCCAATTCATTTCGTAATTATGCCCAACATGGAATTTGCCTTTTCCACAGCAACTGAACACTGGGTCAAGACTTGTTGAACCACAACTCCAAGATCTATTTCTCAGTCAGTCACTGCTGGGCAGATCCCATCAGTGTATACATGAAGCTGAGCCTTCCCCCTGCCCCTGGGGCATCACTTTACACTTGCTTACATTGAGCTACATTTGCCATTTGTATGCCCATTGTAACAGCTTGGAGAGACCCCTTTGGAGCTCTTAACAATCACTTTTTTGTTTTAACCACCCTACATAATTTGGTGTCATTAGCAAATTAGGCCAACTCACTACTTACTCCTATGATATTGGAGTAAGCGAGACTTCTCTGTAGTGTCACCCACATTCTGGAAAAACCCTCCCTCATGCAGTTTGGGAGGCAGAAAATGTAACATCTTTTAAACACCTCCTTAAACACACCTTTTCACATAGGCTTTCCCTGAGCTGTAACTGTTGCAGGGCTTTATTTTGCTTTTATGTGGTACTTTTAAACTTTTAAAAGTTTTACAATGTGTCTTGTCATGTTGTATTTTATGGCTTTAACTGTGAACTGCCCAGAGAGCCTCCACTATTGGGCTGTATAAAAATGTAATAAATAAATAGTTTCAGATAATTTACAAAAAACTGGTCTCAATACAGATACTTGTGGGACCCCACTGTTTACATTCCCCCATTGAAAGATTTGACCATTTATTTTTACTTTCTGTTTTCTGTTCTTTAATCAGTTTCCAGCCCATAAGAGGATCTCCCCTCTTATCCTATGACTGCTAAGTTTGTTCAGGAGTCTTTGTTGAAGAATTTTATCAAGAGACTTCTGAAAGTCCAAATACACAATGTCTACTGGATAAACCCTGTCAACATGTTTATTCACACTTTCAAAGGACTCTAAAATGTTAGTGAGACAGGGCCTACTTTTTCAGAAAGCATGTTGATTCTTTTTCAGCAAGACTTGTTCTATTTGATAATTTCAACAATGCTTTCCAACAATTTACCTGGAATAGACAAGCTAACAGACTTGTAATTTCCCAGATCCCCACACCCCTGGACCTCTTTCTAAAACTTGACATTACGTTGGCTATTCTACATTTCTCTGATACAGAGGCTGATCTTAGGGACATATTACAAATTTTTGTTAGATTTCACAGTTGAGTTCTTTGAGAACTGTAGGAGGGATACCACCTGAGTCCGGTGATTTATTAGCTTTCAATTTGTCAATCAGTTCAAAAACTCCACCTTTTGTTACCATTATTTGACTCAGTTTCTCAAACTCCCTTCCTGAAATCATCTCTTCAGGCACAGGTATCTGCAATAGATCTTCTGAAGTGAAGGCAGATGAAAATAATTCATTCAGCTTCTTCACAATTTCCTTATCCCCCTGTAGCATGTCTTTAACTACTCATCCAAAGGTCCAATTGTTATGGTCCACAAAATCCTTTTTTTTTTGGCATCACTTATTTTCCCCTTGCATTTCTTTTGTGCAAGTTTCTGAAAGCAGAAATGCAGCATAAGGGCCCCAATCCCTGCTGTTACTTTTTGTGTGGTAGGAAAGGACATGCAAGGATCATATGTCATACAAAGAGCATATTTACAGTGAATGTGTATTCATACTCGATGTATGCTTATTAAGATGGTTATGAGAATCTAGCCCTATTAAGTCATTCCCATCATGTGTAAGCTCTATAGATGAGGAAGGGAAATGGGGATGAGCTTGCTAGCTCTACCCCTCCTACGCCATTCTCATTGTTTTCTACATGTGGAAGGTGACTGTCTGCAGGAGACAGCTTCTCTATCCGTGGAAGTTCTCCCTAAGATGTTAGAATCTCGATTCATGAAATGAAATCAAGATTACCATTAGTTTAGTATTTATAATCCCATTTATCATATAGGTAAACTTGCAAGAAAGCAGATCAAAATATATTGGGGAGATGGTAGCATTGCCAAAACCGTAATTATAAATTTTCTTTTCAAAAACCAGGGAAAGCTGATGACAAACAAACTGCCAGTTTAAGACCAGAATTAAGGCTATCTCATGTTTGCTTAAGCACCACAAAGCTAGGAAATGCAGGTTGCTTACCTGTAACTATAGTTCTTTGAGTGGTCATCCGTGCATTCAAACGTATGGGCTTTGCGCCTGCAATGAGCCTCATTCAGGAAACTTCTAAAGCTGAGGAATGTTTTTGGCAGGAACCCTCCCTCAGTGTCCACTGCACATGTCCCAGTGGGTTCCTGCCTGTGTCCTCAGTTTCTTGAGATGCTTAGTGTGGCCTCAAATTCGAGGGGGGAAAATCACACATTGGTACCAGTGTCAGAATCAACACTGACAGCAAAGTGGGGAGGGTGGGTAGGTTATGTGAATGTACAGATGACCACTCAAAGAACTACAGTTACAGGTAAGTAACTTGCATTTCTTTTCCATGGTCTCTGTGCATCACACATATGGGTGATTAACAAGCTCACTTACTGGTGGTGGGTAGGTGTCTCATGACAAGACTGATGACAGCTCACCCAAAAGCACGTGCTCTGACATCCAGTTTGTAATACTTTATTAATGTCAGGGGTTTTCACCACGTTGCTGCTTTACTGAGTGGCACACCTTTTCTGAAGGCTGTAGACGTGGCAACCCCTCACGTGAAATGCATCCAAACATGAGATGGATGCTCCAAGCCTGATACATCATAGGCTGAACCAATAGTCTGCACAAGCCATGAGGACAGCCATTGAGAAGAGACAGGGAAACCCTTCTTGGGACCACTGTAGCATATGGGAAGTTGCTGTGTCTTATGGAAAGATGCTGTCCTTGACTTATAAAAGGCAAATGCCCTCTTTACATCCAGAACATGCAACTTCCTTTCCAGGTCAGAAGATGGGCCCAGGAAAAAGGTCAGAAGTGAGATGGATTGCTTGACATGAAAAACAGAGACTACCTTTGGCAAAAAGTCAATGTCCAGTCTCAGGTCAAACTTGTCTTTATCAGGTAGGGATGATCAACCCATAAAGCACAAATCTCACTGACACATCTGGAGGATGTGATGGCAACCAAAAAGGCCACTTACCAAGATAGTAACCAAAGATCTGTCGTGGCCATAGGTTCAAAGGGTTTTGAGAAGAGAGTGTGTAAAACAACAGAGAGACTCCACTGAGGCACCTCAGTTCTCATCAGAGGTGCTAAATTCTTTAGGCCTTACAGAAATTGACGAGTAGTAGGATGAGTGAAAAGAGAAAAACCTTGAACTTGCCCCTTATAAAAAGAAAGAGCTGCCAGATAAACCCTTATGGATGACAGCTTTAAAACTTTCTGAAACAAGTGATGCAAAAACAAAAGAACACCTTCAACCGATCCCTTAAGGGGATCGAAATAATGGAGAGTTGCAAACTTCAAAAACGACGACCACTTAGCTGCATAGGATAAGTAGTTGGCTTCCGAGCTGTGTCCAAAACTGTCTGGACTTCCAACAGGAGCCGAGTACCAGTATTCACTGCTGAATCCTCCAGGCTGTGAGTCTCAGGGTGTTGAGATCTGGATGCTGCATCCTGCCTCGATCCCAAGAAATCAGATCCGAGAAGTACGGAAGACGAAGGAACTGCCATTTGACAGGTGCAGCAGAGCTGCAAACCACAACTGCCTTGGCCATCAAGGGGCAATCAAAATGAAGTCTGTCTTGTCATCTGCTAGTTTCTGAAGTACCCTTGAGAGGAGGGGAAAAGGAGGGAACAGGTAGAACAGTTCCCCGTGCCTCTGAAGTTGAAAGGTGTCACCCAACAACGATCAACAGATCCCTGGTGTTGTGCAGAACCTCTTGCAAATCACAAATGAACAAGTCCATTGTTGGCCAACCCCATCTCAGAAAAAGGTGATGCAAGATGGAGGTTGATATCTGCCATTCATGGGACGATTTGTATGACTGGCTCAGAGTGTCTGCCAAAACATTGTCTTCTCCAGCAATGTGGAGAATGTCCTGTTGAATTGTCCATTGGAGTACGTCCAGCGTGAGACTGACAAGCTTGGATGAATGCCTACCCTTGTTTCTTGATGTGGCACAACACAGCTGTATTGTCAGTCAGGATTTGCACATGCCTTCCTCAAAGGTAAGGCTCAAATGCATGCATCACTTTCCAAACAGTTAAAAATTCGAGGTAATTGATACATTGTTTTTTCTCCACTGCAGACCAGGTTCCCTGAATCCGAAGTGGACCACAGTGAGCCCCCCATCCCAAAACAGAAGTGTCTGTTGTCAATATCTGCATAGGGGATGCTTGGATGAAGGGGACGCCTTGACATAGGTTGTGTGGCTGCATCCACCACAGGAGGGAGTCTGCTATTTCATCTGGAACCCTAAGGCGACAATGTTGAGTGTCAATCATGGAACTGAAGTTCTGGAGCAACTAGTTCTGTTGAGATCGCATCTGAAGCCTTGCCCATTGAACAACGGTGACCATCGCCGCCATATGCCCCAGTAATGTTTGAATAGTGTGAGTGGTAACCTGCTGTTGAAAGTAAATGGTCTCCACGAGAGCAATCAGCTGATCTTGCAGTTTTTGAGGAAGATAAGCACGTGCTACTGTTGAATCCAGCAGAGCCCCTATGAATTGGAGCCATTCTGTTGGCTTCAAAGTTGACTTTTCCCTGTTGACGTACAGACCCAATGCTCCCAGAAGGTCCAGAACAGTCTTGATGTATTGACAAAGGGAATGTTTGGAGTCCGAGATGAGAGCCAATCGTCCTGGTAAAGGTAGACTTCAATGTCCTGAAGTCAAAGATACGCACACACAACCACCATGCATTTTGTAAAAAATTCATGGGGAGGTTGCAAGACTGAAGGGCAGGACCTGAAACTGGAACATATCAGTACCGATGATGAAATGCAGGTACCTTTAGTGAGCCTCTGCAATCGCTATATGGAAATATGCGTCCTTCAGGTCTATGGCAGCAAAGCAAGCATTCTTCTGAAGGAGCGGGAGAATTGAAGCCATCGTGATCATTCTGGATTTTCTGGGAGTAATAAACCTGTTCAAGTTCCTCAGATCCATGACGAGACAGAGGCACGTCTTTCTCTTGTATGCGGTAGACGGATTCGAGCCTCTTAGAGATCAGTGCCATTGAAGATTGGGCCTTCCATGATTGTTGCACCATTTGGAGGAGGGTTGGGAGGAAGAGAACCACTACCAGTTCAGACAATTCAATATGGACTGCATCAAAAACTGGGTCTTGAACATGCTGCTCTGGTTGCTGTACTTCAGTACCCAACAGGTGGGCCATTCTGCTAACCTGTTCAGCAAAATTAAACATATCCTCCAAAGGAGAAGCTCCCTCTTGCATACAAGCTACATCATCTGGAGAAGGAATAGAGGGTGGAATGGAGGAGTACGAGGAGGAGTCGCACTGGTAATCATCAGCTGAATTATGAGGCAAAGATGGTCCAGGAACGGAGATCGGAGGAAGGACTGGTTGTGCCACAGGTGAAGGTGGCAACTGCGTCAGCTTGGCTGCTACTGACTGACTCTGTATCAGCGATGATGAGCAAGGAGACCCAGGCAGAGCTGGAACAAACTCATCTCCTGTGAGAGGATGAGAAAGAGTCACCAACAGCCAAGGACGGTACCAAGGTGAAGCTGCCCCAAGGTATCTTGTCCGATCATAATAATATCCTCAAACCTGAGGACAAGGCCAATCTTCAAAACCACAATGTTGTGGAGGTGGGTAAGACCACTCGTAACTTCTATCCCAGTTGTCATGAGGAGACATTTGATGCATTTGTGGGGGAACTTACTCCCACATTTGACACATTTGTGGAACAGGGCCTTTGTGGCCATATGAAGACCACAGCCATGGTAGACGACAAAGGACAACAAACAGGATTTTTTTTTAATGACAAAAAACCAAAAACAAACAAACAACAAATAAAACAGCAAAAAGGGGGGGGGAGGGAAAAGGACCTCCACACCAGTGCAAAAACACTGATGAAAAAGTTCTCCATGGATGGAGGAAGCTCCCCAAGAGGCTACTGCAAGGCGGTTGAGAGACAACTGAGGGAATGGGTGGGAAACAACTGGAGCATGCACAGTGGAGGGTGGGGGAGGCTCCTGCCAAAATGTTCCTCAGCTTTAGAAGTTTCCTGAACGAGGCTCAGAGCAGGCGCAGAGCCCATATGTTTGATGCACAGAGACCATGAAGAAGAAACTGCTTGGTTTCAACTTACCCTCCATGCACCCACACTTTTCCTTGGTCATTAAAGTTGCTCCATGTTGTCCTGGTCCTGTATTGCCTAAAGAGGTATCTAGCAACAAACAGGCATTGGTCATCTCACAGAAGGATTCCTCTAGCAATACAATAAGGCTCAGATGCTTCATAAGGCAATACAGGACCAGGACAATGTGTGCCATATTTGCTGGTCCTAGGCACTCCATCTTCCCCATCTCAATTTGGGCCTGAAATAAAAAGGAAAAGTGTGGGTGCATGGTTGTAAGCAAGCACAATTTCTGACATTGCACAATATCATGACTGATCATGGGGCACGTCAGTTAAAGCACCAGCCTTAGCTTCCAATTTCCTGGTGTGTGGTGCTTGAACCAACTAGAGATATTCTGGTCTTAAACCAGCAGGTTTTTTTTTATGATTGAATAGTCATATATGTGATACTCAGTGCAATAAACTGGAAAGCCACCGCACCCCATCTGGCTTTCTACCTGCATAGCTTGTTTATTTTATTGTTATTATTGATTTTGTTTGATAACCAAATTATTTACCAAGAAAAAGCAGGGAGGGTTAACTGTGCTGGCCTCCTCACTCTGTTGCTAAACTCGTACGGGTGTTTAACTCATGTGTGCTCTTCACTTCTTTTTACGTGACACTTTTTCATGCTCAGTGAGCTGGGCTCCCTTGCAACCCTGCCTAATTTTATAGCCCTGGCTACCTTGCCCCAACTGCTGCTCCAGCCAACTAGATTAGAAGACCTCATTTAAAAAACAACAATGGAGCATGTGGGTCAACTGCTGGTCTACACTAGCCTTCAGTGAGAGGAAATCTAGGTTAAGTTGAGCCTGCTGATAATGGAGATTGTTTGTTTGTTTGTTTGTTTGTTTATTTCATTTCTATACCACCCAATAGCCGAAGCTCTCTTATCAGGCAAGAGGATAATGGGCAAGGGAATAAGGAGAGGATGTGGTTTGACATCCCATGGGAATGCAGGGGTCTGAGTCTCTCTAAGCTTTAATTTCACTGAGGTCAATACCTAAACTTTAGTTTATGCACTGCACCTAAAGACCTAAAAACTGAGCTTACACTGAGCTTGGACTGAAGCTAAGCCTACACTTTTTGTTTATAAAGAGACTGTCTATAAGCAGACCACTAGCTAGGTCTGCACTGTGGCCCTTGTCAATACAGAGCTATGTATTACTTTTATACTTTTTTACTTCCAAACTTTGGTTTAGTCCAGGGGAGGGCAACCTCTGGCCCACAGGCCTAATCTGTCCTGTGCTGGAACCCATTTCAGCCCTGTCCCCTGCCCTCCCCAAGCTCCACCCCTTCCCCCTGAGGGCAAGTGGAGTAAATGGGAATTCCTTTATCACCTCCAATCGGGTTGCAACCAGGGCAGGAAGGAGTCTGATGGGACTTGCAGGAGGATTAAGTGGGTGAGGCCCCATCCCCATCCCCTGAAGTCATCCACCCACCAGCTTGGTCCGAGGAAGCAAACTCGCCCCTGGACCTAAAGCGGTTGCCCTCCCTGGCTTAGTCTAAGTATCCCTGCAATCATGCAGGCTTCTCTGTCAGAGCAGGCTGCAATAACTCTAAGTTTCCACAGGATTTTCCCCTTGGAATTTAGCTCCTGACTGTAAATTTCTAATGGATATTCTTTCTGGGATTTTCCTCCCCTTGCTGTGCCCTTTCTTTGGCTTCTGTTTATGATTTATGAGTTTACTGTAATTGATGACCTGAGTAAATTAAATAAATGGGTAGCACTTATCTTCTCATGTGGGTGCTTAATTCGCATGTTTGCTTCATCTCTTATTACCTTGTCACTAGGGCTTTGTCACTAGGGCTGAGGCACTTTGTTACTAGGGCTCCTCCTTGCACTTGGTGAGCAGATTGTTTGAGCCATGGTGTACACATTGACTTTTTGATGGTTTAGTACTAAAGAACATGAGGTAGTGATGTAAAATAACAATACAGGACTACTCGAGTTCCTACAGTGGCATGAGCTCATTTCTAAGAGGTATGGTGGTGGACAGCAGTGGCAGCAGGGAGAATTGATGGGAGCAATAATGATGCTTTTCGGTGGCAAAAGGTGAGTTCCCAACTTATGGTAGACCGGCTGCACGGCTGGAGCAGGTAGAGGCAGGGAGATAGGCGGTGGCAGCTGGGAGACTCGCTGAGCAAGGAGCCAGGGGCGAAAGAAGCAGCAGGTAGCCAAAGTGATATAGGAGGGTTGTGTGTGGGGCAATCCCAGCAACTTTGCCTTACCACAGCTCTGAGGCTGCCTGCCTGCCAGTACAGTCCCACTGCGAAGGAGGCACTTTGCACGGAGGAGGCAGCCAGCAGCAACAGTAAATTACCACCCACCCAATCCCACTCCCAATCCAAGCTTCACCCCAGCTGTCAGGCTGCTGCCTGCCTGCCAGTCCACCAGGAAAGGATATACAAATGCAGTATTTTATTTTATTTTTGCATGGCCTGAATTAGAAAGAGCATGAACTCCTATAATTGCTGCTACCTTTTTGGGTGTGTGTGGATATGTTACAAACACAGCTTCACTAAACTCCGGATTTCTCAACTGTTTTCTATAAGCAGCAAACCAGCAAAGTAAAAATGAATGGATTCAAAATGAACCAGGAAGTCTCTCTTCTAGATGGGTGTATCACGCGTGTGTGTGTGTGTTTAAAGAAACCTGGAAATCCAGGCCAGCTAATAGTGCAAATGGACAGCAAGTAGAATGTCTGGAATCAGGGTAAAACTGGGCCAACCAGGCAATTTGGCAACCCTAGTATACACTCATAGGGGCCATTTCAGGGAATTGTTAACGTGGATGCTAAACATTAACATGAGAACTGCATGTGCAACCCCAGCATGAAGGGAACTTTCTCTGGCCATGACCCCAGCATGCAGTGGGATGCTCTGATGGTACAGAAGGTGAAGAGGCACATGCTACCCATACCACATGGGATATGTAGTTAATTATTTAATATAATTTTGAGGAGAATTACATGAAACACAGAAAGAAAGATTGAACATTAACTGGATTCCAAATAATCACTTTTCCTAAGGGGAATAGCATGTTGGATTGAACAGTCTGCCTCGCATAACTGCAAGAGAAAGCAAGAAGTCACACAGAACATAAATTGGCAAATACAGAGTGGGTGGCATGTGTGTGTGCATGCACACAGCTATATGAAATGAAGGATACATTTATTGTTGCTCAGAGAAGAACAGCTAAGTTGAAATTCAATCAGTTGTTAAGGAAAGAATTTCATGAGAAAAGGACGATGATGATGATGACGATGACGATGATTATGATAATTGTTCATAAAGAAATGCTGATGTAATGCAAAATATACTGTATTATGCCAGAACAAAACAATTCTGGAACCAAAATAGAATCCAGTTTTTCCCCCAATGTTCAATAGGGGGAAAGAAGAATAACTACACTAAGGCATGGTGAGGATGAATTGCCTGGTGAGAAAGCAAAGAAAGAGACACACAAAAATAGAGGAAATAATATCACATACACACACACATACACGAGGGGAAAAAAACTTCAGGACAACAGGAAGGAACTAAATTCAAATTACTGGATTTCTTTATTCTAACTAGGGAAGGGGAAAATGGATTCACAACCTAATTCTACACAAACACTTTCAGAGACAATACAACACAGGCTGAGAAATCAAAGTAGGGGATCTCAAAATGATTTTTCCAGGGAAAAGTATGACAGAAGAATTGAGCTATAGCAGAAAGGAAAGGGATGATTTTGAATGAAATTTTAGAGAAAAACTTAAAAGCCAAACCACTACACACCAACTCGTAAGTAAGATGCTATCATTTCATTTCCTTCTGCTCTAAGGTGCTACACTGTATTGAGAGAAATGGAAGACAGTAAGAATTTTTATGAACACTTAATAGAACTCAGTCCCTACCCCAAAGGATAGTGATTGGAGCCCATGGAAAAATGTGCCCTAAGATTAGGAGGTGAACCTGTCAGCTACTCAACCACACTCCCGTGCCTCCTTGGTCACAATCAGAGAATTGACACCAAAAGATGCTATTTGCAGGAGACATAAAGTCTTGCATCTCCCAAATCTCTGAAACATGAGATGCTAACAAAGCCTCATTCTGGAGTGGTTTCAGTTCTGTTGTCTTCCTCCCCACCAAAAAAATTAATTTATATTTAAAGCTGTGCTAAGAATGAGGTGGAAGACAAACAGAAAACTGCACTTTTCTAGTCAGGTTGAAAACTTCACAGCCATCTCAGTTGGATCTTTGAGAATCCTTCTGGTAATAAATGCTTTTGAGTTAACTTTCTAGAAGATCAATTACTAAAGCACCACAGATAAAGATAAACCAGGCAATTCCTATTTCACATCCATCTTGGTTGGTTCCCATATTTAATATGTTCCCCTCATTCAGATTCAAAACCAGCTTTTATTCAAAACCAGTTTTTATTGGTATAAAATCTTCATCAAATTTAGTCAGAGTAGAAGCACACATCAAGGAATAAATAGAATAGGAACAACTGGCTGCACTATGTATTTGCTTCCCATGAATCAGTGCTTCCTGATTTTGTCAGAAACTTTGACCTCAAAGAAAAAGCAGATTAGGTAAAGAAAAGACCCCTTTTCAGACATGAATAGTGTATACAATGAATGCGAGTAGATGGGGACAGCATAACAGCATCAGTCTCCACCGGATCTAGAGATAGGCTCATTTCAGGCAATCAATTCCAGTTTGTGTGGAGGGATCAGAACAAGGGCTCTGCTTAGGTGGTGAAACATAAATGCTCGGGGCAGGGGCGGAGACTGCCACAGGGATGTCACTCGGCACTACCTACCAGTATTTTTTAAAAAGCATATCCACAAAAGGCAAAAACAGGAGCAAGATAGGTACAGTGTTTTATCAGGGACAAACCACAGAAAATAGGGGTTGTTCTTGGTCAGTTGAAGTATACATGTTGATTCAATACTGTTTTCCCATACCTGAGTACACAAAATGTTGTCAGGGCATATGATGCTTGTCTGATAACAAAGAATTGTTTTGTATAGCATGCAAGAGACTCACACGTTTCACCTAATAATCTCTCAATAGCAGGTTTTGCTCCCTCTCTTATTCTGAATTGCAGATACTATAACTAGTGGCAGGTTTAATATTCCTCTAGAGTGATCTCAGTCAGGAAATCCAATCTCTTCCTCTCTCTTTTTTGGCAGCTGCACTCTACCTCTCATAAATGCCCAGTATAGTTTCACTATCTTCTTTGTATCGGGGGTCAGAGCAGGTGTTACAAACAACTACCCCTCATGTTTAACAGGAAAAATAAATAGAATTACTTAGTAGCAGCCGCTGCTGGGAAGCCAAAGTGCCTGTGCTGAAGTCTGAGAATTCTCTGCTTTTAACACTTTTTAAAGTTTAGAATCTAAACCAACCAACAGCTTAATCAGCATATAAAAATTGACAGTTGATTTTAATAAATTTTCTTAAATACATGGAGATAATATGGTTCAAGACAGTAAAGTGTGGGTGGAGCATCACAGATGGAGGAATCCTACTGCGGTCATAGGAACCCTGTTTCCTCATGATCTCCCCAACACTAGCCCACAGATGCATGCAGGCAGTGCAAGGGAGTATTGCAGGCAATGGAACGCTCATTGGCATCTCTCATATACCCATCCAGCCCTCCTTCTCCCATCAATACTTTACCCATGCTATAGAACATGAATGACTTGTGTAGTTTAGAGACAGAGGGCCGGATGGGAATAAGGGAAATGCGCACACGTTGTCCTCTCATTCCCAGCAATGCCCCCCTCATGCTACCTATGCGTACCATGCACTCACGTTGCCAGGCGACAACAGCAGGAAAACTGGGCTCTGTTGAGCCCTGTTACAGTCCCTCTACAGCATCTGCTGTGCCCACACTTGACTGGATTGAGCCCTATTAAAAATACAGTGGAACAGGATATCACATTGCAATTATCTTTGGTTTTAAGCAAATAAAGATTGATATGCCTCACCAACATGCAGTATGTTACAGGGACTTATTAACACTTTTCTGTTTAGTTCTTGCTTGAATTCAGAGCCCATTATAGTTTTAAAAAATGTACATTTAAAACAAAAATCTGCTTTGGGTAGTATAAAAATGAAATTAATTAATTAATTAATTAATTAAAATAATAAATAATACAGCACAGTCCAGGAACAAGAACTATACTGAACTAGAGTTATAACCGAACGATTATTTGCAACATTCATTGGAATGACCTCGAACAAAGTAATATTACTTAAAAGACAGAGGGAGTAGCAATATTAAGCCACTTTGATTATTTTACAGAAATGCATAAATACAAGAATAAACAAATAAATGTCTAAATTCAGTTCATCACAAGAAATGTCAGCAACTACAAATAGTAAGCATAAAGCAATTCAAAGCTGGGCTCTATGTTAACAAATCCTGTAGAATTCTCTGTATATTCTAATGTGTTTTGGAATCAGTGGATGAAATCTAATTAAGTTGTTCCACTGATGGAACTACTACTGTCAACTGAACCAGTTCTCCTTCCCCTCTGCATCCTTTCACATGTTGGCAGGAGGCCCATGTGAGGGGAAGTCCATCTCTGTGACATTGGATTTGGTCCTGAATATTTTACTCCTACCATTTTCCTATGTATTTTCATGCAAGTGACACTGTAATAAGCCAATTTGCATGGATATGGGCTCAACAACAACAAAAAGCCAAGGAAGGGATTAGAGAAACCAGGGAACTCCCCCCGCTCAACCTCTATGCCATGCATTCCATCATTACATTTCTGCTTTTCCACACTTAGCACCCTAGACAGGGCCAGCACCACAGCCTAGGTGCCTTTGGGCATGGTGAAGCCAAAGGCCCCCTTGCCCTCCTCCTCACTGCTTTCACCACCATGCCTCCCTTCCCACCATAAGCACTGCCTCAAGAAGGCTTTATAAGACATTGGAAATGTCATTGGATAAATCATAAGTAATCAAATATTTAGAGACAAATATCCACTGTACCTTTTTCTTCCAATTTAGATCAGTCAAGACATTTATTTAGTAGGGGCTGCATGCATATTTACAAAATGCACATATTGAATGCAATCAGGCATCTTAGTATTCATTCCCCTTCCAGAAATTAGATTGTTACTGTAAAGGTGGCCATTAAAATACCACACTTTTTAATGAGTGTACACTAGTATTACCCATGAACTGACCGTTAACAAATGCAATTAACCAATGCATAACAAGAAAAATATAAATAAATCATTATGTACATCTCATGAGATACCTAGAAATCATATGCACATGCTATAAAATGTTATAGGCACTACAGTACATACACTTCCAAATATCTCTTAACATCTAAGGAAAGCACATTAAAAAGAATTATGGCTGAATCCACAAACTGAACGCTATAAAATCATGATCTGTAATGCAATATGATTAAGCTCATGCCTTTCCAAAAATATTTTTGCAGCAGGTAAATCCAGATACAAGAGATACTGTAATTACCTGAATTCGTTCTTTAGCTGCTAAAAATCCATATATCTTTTCTGCAGACTACCAAATTCAGCATTTCTGAGGGGAAAAGAGAGAAGAAGAAATTATGCTTATATGCACTGGTCTTCTGGAAATTATCACAATTATTGAACAGTCTTCATGTTTGTAGTGATCTGGGGATGTATTTTTCTGTGGGAAATTTTCCATTTCAGAAGTTCACTAGTAAAAATGAATGTATACCTGTAACAAATTCAATATTAGGCAAGCTTGACAGTTTCCAGGAGGTAAATAATGTTTCCCAGGTGATTATCCATAGCAAGTATGTGAGATAATACATATATGTCATTGAAATACACATATGGCTCAGTGTGAAGTAGATTTAATAAATAATGACAGAGAAACTGACAGTGCCCCAACAACCTCAGTTTTTATTTATTTGATTTGTACCCCACCTTTCTCTGCAGAAAAATGGCAGTCAAGAGTTGAACTCTGTTGAAATAGGTGAGTGATTGTCTGCTTATCATGCACAGTTATTTGGGCTGCTAAAATTTATTAGTATGTACACAGTTTTCAGTACCAGTAAGGGACTGGCAGTGACATGCTATTGCCTATAAATTTTTACAAATATTTCAGTAAAAATATCTACACAAAATAACACTTAAATAAGTCGGCTTTATTTTTTCCCTCTCAAATAATTCAGGTCAAATGCTTGTGGTTGTATTGAGATAAAATATGGGCAAGATGTAGCAGCAAAAAACAAACAAATACACAGCCATGGGGAGTTGAATAAAAAGTCTGACCTTTATTTCTATAGTCAGACAGTCATTTTGAAGATTTATAAGCCACTTTTCAACCAAATTATTTCCAAAGTGGCATAAAAGTCTGTAAAAAACAAACAAACTACCCAGCAGTCCTTGTCAGACTGGCAGTGGCACAGGCCAGAGGGTTCTCCACTTCTGCAGTCCCTGGGCAACTGGCAGTTGAAGAGAGTTCTTACTGGCAGGCAGGCAGGCTGGCAGTACGCAAGCTTCCTGCCACTGCTCATTGTTTGGCTAGGGCTAGGCTGGTCTTCCTCCCCTCAGACTTGCCAGAAGCATAAAAAGCAAATGTCTGTGTCACCAGTTCTCTCTCACATCCAAAGCCACTTAAGAGGTAAGTGGAATGAAGAGTTAACCAGCGGAAGAACAAGGCAGCTCCCATGTGGTGGTATTCCCACAGCAACACTCTCTATCAACACTGTGTGAATGCAGAGCATGTGCATGTTTTTGTTTAGTAAATAACAGCCATGGGGGAGGGGAACCATCTCTTCCGTGCTTTTTGTCCTGACAAAAACTGCCTCTGAAGGTACTATTTGCATGTCAAAGGAAACTCCCATTGGTGTCACCATGACGACAAAGCTGCATGCACTCTGTTGACACACAGTCATAGAAGCTGTGCGTGGTCAGGTTCGACTTGCATTCTGTCTTACCATGAATATCCAGTAACCTTTTAAAGCTAGGGCAGATGATGAGCTTTTAACTGCCATGATTATGATTCTGTGCTGAACCCAGACCCAAACCACGTCAGTTGGCTCGAGCATTAATAATACTTAGCATTATTATAGATATTCACGTACATTATCTCAATAATCCGTATAGCAGCCCTGAGAGGTAAGCTAGTATTATCCTCTATTTATTAAACACTGCCTGAGTCCAAGACAATATTGGTTTGCTTATGGCCAGGAAGTGAGTTAATGGCAGAGGCCAGTTTTGAAGGAAGGATGCAAAGCTCAATCTCTTAGCCATTGCATCACACTAGAACTTAAAGAGCCAGCATCACGGAAGAGAATCACCAGCACCAGCAGCAGGAGGGCAGAGGATGACGGGGCAACAGGATTAGGAAGAGGGTGACAACCGACCCTAGGTAATAGTTTACTTGGCTGTTAACAGGCCCACTTAAGCCGTCTGCCATACGATCTAGCCAGGAAAAACACTTCCTAGTCTTAATTCACAGGACAAGCCGGATGTGCAAAATACAACAAGAACATTTAAATCTGTTTTTGGATGATATACATCAACAAGGGGGACCGATATTAATACAATACACTAAGCACTAAGTAGGTACTTACAGCACAACACTATGAATGTCAGTCTGACTGCGTTCAGTGAGGTATTCCCAGCTTACCACCTCAGGTCCTCCAAGTGCATCTTGGAGGCAGTGACCTTGGGCTGTTAAAAGGCAAGAGAAGCAGAAGCAGCATTGGCCTGCTACTCAGATCATATGGTCTGAGCTCTACCCAGAAGGGGAAGGATGATCCTAGATGCCTTGCAACACAAGGTCAACAGAGTGCTCCAAAAGGCCATGGTTGAGGGAATGGGGAAGCTGCCTACCCAACCCCAGGATCAGGCATGAGTTGACACACCTTTACAAGGCCAATGGTGTACATTTGTTCGATGCA
The DNA here is from genome assembly GCF_057233095.1 of Heloderma suspectum. Lineage (NCBI taxonomy): Eukaryota > Metazoa > Chordata > Lepidosauria > Squamata > Helodermatidae > Heloderma > Heloderma suspectum. The sequence continues at coordinate 155,802,603 of NC_139459.1, read as the reverse complement.
GGCAATTGCATCTTTCTCAGAGATCTGCAGGACTGCCTGTGATTGTCTCTGCAGTTTTGGGGGGTCTAAGGGACTAAGCAGAGGCTTACCCCTTTTTTGTGGCAGGGCACTACTGGAAGGAAGATCAGTTTCTGAGAAAAGGGGTGCACCCTGAGGCACCTTTGGATGATCAGGGATAGCCTTGACTGGCCTCTCAGGGGTTTCGGACTCTAGAGGAAGGAAAGGTCCCCCTTTGAGGCTTAACTGGATCATGCACCTAAAGCTATGGGGCTTGAGGAGAAGGTAGTGAATCAGGAGGGCTTCCTCCAGTACCTAAAGGTGTGGCCAGTGGGCCAGGTGAGATCTGGCTTCAGCCTGGGGCATGGCAGGCTTGCCTGTCAGGGTCAGCAGGTTGGGCTCCCACTTCAGTCATATCCCCCACTGTTAGTTGTTTTACTGCAGATCTCTGAGATTAATTTAATAAACATGGCCATATGTAAACCAACACATGAGTCTTGCCTCATTATTTCTGGTGCTGTCACAAACAATTCTTTGTATACTGCAACAGATTTCTGCCCCTTGTCATTACCAGAATTGAAGCACAGAATAAAGGATCCTCAAGGGCTGGGTTCAAAATTATCCACACTTTCTCAGTATTATAAGTTGCATGATGCTGGATATTTGTCAAAGAGATAGTTCATTTAGAAATATGGTTAACATACCTATAATACAGAATGCTGTGTTCTGCATTTGAGTAACTGCATGTTAACCCAATGAGTTAATTTATGAAAATATTTGTATTTCCAACCTGCCATATTCCTAAGGCCCAGAGCAGCTAACAAAAAATAGTTGCCCCACATAATTTTTTTATAAGTACAATATTTCAATTTTTTTAAAGGCAAATATTCTGTTTCATATCCTACAGTAGAAAACAAGAGATAATTTAGAATAGGGGTGAGCAAGGTGTGGTACGGGGGTCATATACAGCTCCACAGCCCCCCAAACTGGTAATTTATTATTTTTTAATGTCACCTGGAGTAGCCATTTTGACCACATTTTTACGCTTTTAGTGCTAATTTTGACCATTTGGGTGCTCCGTAGCTGCTCTGGAAGCTATTTTGTAAAATGATAAATTTTTTTTGGTGCTGCATGGCCTGCACAGGAGGTTTTGGGAGGCAAAAATGCCCCCTGGACCTCTTGAAGTTGCCCACCTGATTTAGAATATGAAACAGAACAACTGCCTATAAGTAAATTATACTTCACTTCAAGATCTATGCTCTGGCATAATTACCTTTTGTTAGTTCCCAATTGCTTGGTTAAATTACTGGTAAAGTGCACTGTAAGTCCCTGAATGGGAAGCATGGATAGAGATTGAAGATAGGAGAGAACATTAAATATCCCACACATCTTTAATCTGACATAATGAATCCCAACTGCTACAGTCCCGCAGCTTTTATTAGGAGGAGGAGAAAGAGCTAATAAGCAGGTAACTGACTGACAGCTCCCAGTGTATCGTGTCTTAGTGTGTATCTAGTGCCACTGGACAAGTTGGCACCACTACCCCCCCCCCCAATTTCATTCAGAATGTTATACGACTCCCTTCTGTATAATTCATTCACTGCATACTTTAGAAAGGAAGACAGAGCAGTAGAAAGGTGCATAACAAATAAAGCTTTTAGCCTTTGTAAAGATTTTCAGAACATAAAATATTCAAAGCTTTAGCAACTTAACCTACAGCAAGAGCTACAAACAATTGCCTGTATCTCAGGTTATGGATTATATTCACTGTCCATTATAAAAACATTAGTGTCTACCATTATGGTAATGTATCATGGCAGTGAACACAATGCCAAAAAACTTTCTAAATTAGTACATTGTGGTAGCACAATAAAAAGGTTTGATATTCAACAGCAGAGAGAAAGGACATTACAGCTTCATGCATCTTCATATGGGGTGGCAGGGAGGGATAGAGAAGCAGGGGGGAGTGGAGTGGGAAGAGATCCTGTATTCCATAAAGAAAACAGCCAGGCTTCCAATCTGGGCTTTCCACAGTGTTAACAGATTAATGAACCTTGAGGTAGATGGATTGCCCATCCTCATTTTAACACTTCTATATTACAAAACAAAAACACAACCCACCCACGGACCCCCCAGTTCATTTCTCTAACCCTAAAATTACTTGGAACTCTTCCAGTGCCACATTGCCCTCAGCAATTCTTGCTCTACTTCCATCTCTTCCTCAAAGGCTTAACTGCTTTCAGATTTGCTTTGTGAATGTACCAAGAGCTTAAAAGCTTGTTCTGACAGCTAGCCCTTTGGGCTAATCTTAAAACAAATTTACTTCTGTTAGAGGGTAACATAAAATACATTTTCTATAATTTAAAAGAAATTTGTTAAGGGAAAAAAATAAGTAAATTTCTCCTCAGGTTCACAGAGCAACTGCATTTCATTTAAATAATTTAAACTGCAATTTTGCAAAATAGAGACACCTGCATTGGAAGATCCCTTTACTGAATATGCACAGCTTTACAGTTGCACAGCCTTGCAGTTTGGCACACATCTACTTGTGTAACACAAATAACAGTGACTCCTGGCGAATAGCATCCCTGCCTAGTGACTGCTGGGCTCCCCATCGTTCTTTCTTTTTCATTTATGTTTTTAAAGCTCTCAACATCCTGGAAATCCTGGTAGTGCTCAGATATGGAGCAGCTAGAATTCTCTTCTGTCTTCAGGACAAGTGCAGAAATCTCATTTCATCAGGACTAGACATAATGGTCACAGATCCTTGTGTTTAAACCTGGTCCTTCTCTGATGACCTTTTTTTAACAGCAATAGAGACACACAGGGCAATGAAGACAATCCCTCCCCCATCGTTAACTTCTCCCCTCCCTGAAGCTCCTTTCTCTAAGTCTTTGTCTCCAAGCTGAGCAGATTTCCAGTACTGGGACATGGGGGGGGGCACTTAGAGAGAGGGGCTGTAGGGAGGGAGGCAGCGGGAGGGTTCTGCATTCCTCATTCACCCCCCCAGCTGTTAAAAACAGACTCTCCCGCACTTTCTCTGTGATTGGCACAGATCCTTGTTTAAAACCAACTCTGCAGCTGCCGTGTCTAGAGCGGCCGTGACATGCCTTCAACATTTAAAGGTTCTTAAGAGAATGTCTTTTTTTTAAGCAGGCTGTAGCAGTTAATTAATTTTTGTTTTGCTTCCACTGCCTCCTCCTCTTGTTCATTTTTGTCACCTGTGCTGAAGCTCTTTTTGTATCTCTGCTCCCATCCTCCTTCAATCTTGGTTGCATTTCATATGACATGTTTATTCAGTGAAGGATCTAAGCAGCTATGAATGTTGTAAAAATTAGACGCATTTTATTCCAGAACTGCTGCTTAATACATTCTTAATAGCACATTGCATGAAAGGACATTCATTAATGTCTGATCTGGGTTAGGGCAAATGTTCAATTCTGCAGAATTTATGCAGGAAAACTGGATGACAGTGACCCCTTATCACTTTCTCAGTGTATTGTGAGGCTAGCCCAAGAAAACGCTCCATTTTCAGCACCAGATTTATTTTAATATTGGCATTCACAGATAATGTTCTAAGCAGTATTACATGTTCACTGAAATCTTGTTCTAAAAAGTATAAATATTTCCTTCTAATGCAATTTTTCATTTAACAATGTTCTATCTACTTATTCTGAATGTGATATTATTTGGGAGTTGAATTAACATTTCAAAACCAGATGAGGAAATGGAAAATGTAAGTGAAGGTAACAGTTTTTGCTGACCATAATTCAGTGCATCATTTGTGCAAAAAGGTGGGCTTTTGATTAGGTCTAAAAAGTTCCCTGACAACCACCACATGTTTATTTTATTTTTTTTGCATGTTCAGTACTGGGTGTTGTGATTCCAGCAAATTGGAGGCTAGCACAATAATGTCATGATCCCATGCAGCTGTTAAATTTTGTCTACATGATGATATCATAAAAACCAATCAGGAGTTGAGGTAATGTTTCCTGTACTCATTCTGAATGGATAACTGTACTTTTGCTTGCAGCTTCTCACAATCACCAAATTGGAGAGGGAGGGATTTTTACAAGAAGTGAAAGTATTGAATCATGCATGGCCCTAAGAAGATATGATGGTCAGCTTCGCAATCTGCACGGGTAGCATCTGCCAACGATAAAATATTGATTAATTAGGACTAATAGTCCAACAATAGGCAACATATGGCCCTCCAAATGTTTTGGCCTACAACTCCCATGATCCCTCACCACTGGCTAGAATTGATGGGAGTTGTAGGCCAAAACATCTGGAGGGTCAAAAGTTGCCCACCCATGTGGTAGTCGGATAAAGCAGTATCTGATTTGCATGACAATAATTTCTTAATTTAGACAAACTGAAAATTCTGAGACACAGAGGGGAGAGTCAGATTAATTTTCAACAGTTTTTGACTGCTTTGCAACCATGGCAGTATTTTATATATGTTAGCCATGCCAAACCAACTTACCACTGAAAGTCTTCACATAATAAATATTAAGAATGGAAAAAATGAAAAAAATGCATTTATGGATCCTCCTTTCTGGGAGTGGAGGAAGCAGCCTGATGGTAAAGAGCTGTTAAAGGGCTGATGGATGGGCAGAGCCGAAGAGCTCAGTAGGCTAGTCAGGAGTAGCTCAACACATTTTGCTGCCTGAGGTGGGACAGCAAATGATGCCCCCCCCCGCTCCCACCACCAAGGTGGATAGTACCCCAAACTGTCCACTTGAAGCTGAGAATCCCATAAGTGCCTCCCCCCACCCGCAACACCTCCCTGGCAGTAAAAATACAATAATCAATCAATAATTCATCAAATAACTAAAAATCTGCTGTCCTTTCATGGCACCTCAGCTTATCTGCCTGAAGCAGTGCCTCATTCTGTCAAATGATAGGGCCATCCTCCTTGTAGAAGATACCTGTTCACTCACAAGTACAGGGCAGGTTGTTATTTTAAACATGTTAGTCTAGGGATGGGGGAGAATTTCTCCCCGAAACTTCAGGGGGCCGAGTGCCAACGCATTCGGTCCTCCGAAGGTTCGGGGAGAAATTCTCCACCCCCCCGCCCCCCTCCGGGATGGTACTTACCTTTCACGAATGTCGCTCCCAGCGGCAGGTCCCGGCGGCAGTTCGGCAGGTCTTCGTCAGGGGCGGGGGCGGGGGCGGCAGCCAGTCTTTTGACCGGCTGCCACCGCTGCCATTACAAGTAAAAAAAAAACAAAAACGCCCCTGTGATAGGCTACGTAACGATTAACGTAGCCTATCACGGCTAGATTTGCAAAGTCAGCCGTGATAGGCTACGTTAATCGTCACGTAGCCTATCACGGGTGACTTAAAAAAAAAAAAAGCACGTACGGATAATGGCGGCCCCCATAGGGAGCCGCCATTCCCGTTCCTTATTTGGTCGCTGTAGTCTACGTAAATCTTTACGCAGACTACAGCGAAAATAAGGGAACGCTATTTGCGTTGCCCTTATTTTCGCCGTAGTCTACGTAAATCTTTACGTAGACTACAGAGACCAAATAAGGAATGCAAATGGCGGCTCCCTATGGGGGCCGCCATTTGCGTACGTGCTTTTTTTTTTCCAAAGTCACCCGTGATAGGCTACGTGACGATTAACGTAGCCTATCATGGCTGACTTTGCAGATCTAGCCGTGATAGGCTACGTAAATCATTACGTAGCCTATCACGAGGCTTTTTTTTTTTTTTGAAGTTCGTGGCCGGGGAGACGGGGCGCTTCTCCCCGGCCTGAATTTCGGCCGGGCGAGGCGGGAAGCCTCCCTCCCGGCCTGAATTTCGGCCGGGCGAGGCGGGAAGCCTCCCCCCCCAGCCTGAACTTCGGGGGGAGAAGCAAAGTGCCTCCCCCCCACCGCGAAGCAAGCTGCGAGCCCAGGTAAGTGACTTTCGTACATCCCTAATTAGTACTGACAGTACCAGCTGCAAGCTCAGCATTCTGGGGCTTAATAAAGAAGACAAAAGATTGCTGAAGACCTGGGCTTAAATGTAAATATTTAAAATTAAATGGAAATATCTTTCCATTAAAAAAGTCCAAGGCAGCAAAATACACCAGTTTGTGCTAAAGAAGAGTGGCATATAAATATTTTAAATACAATTTTAAAAATAACTTGAGTCTGATCTCAGCAGACCTTAGCTCTAGAATCACTTTGCTATTTTGTTCATGGTTTTTTTGTATGGGGATTTTATATCTGTTGAATTTATCAAGTTGGTGTGATTTTACGGCCCAAGATGTATACAAGCAGTCGACCATAGAGAAATTTTGGGCCAGCATGACTGGGAGTTACTCAAATCTGTCAGCACACACAGTCAGATCAGATTTCATTTGCCATTTGCATCATCTTATATGTGTTGAGACAGGATTTTCATGTTTGTTGCATGTTAAGTCCAAACAGAGGAATCAGCTCACAATGGAAAGTGATATTTGTTGTGCATTATCAAGTAGACTCCAAACAGTGAAAGGCTTGTCAGTGAGAAGAGAATCCAAACATCTAATAAATAAATACATTTCAAACCAAAATGTTTCTGCTCTTTTTAATCATGTCTCAACCAAAAAGAGGAGGTGGCCCACCAATTTTTTTTTATTGGTCTGGTGGTCTGTGGACTGAAACAAGTTGAGTCTAGATCCATTTTTAGTGCCTGTTCATGGCTGTTTAATACTATTATTCATGAGATTGGGGTTTTTTGTTTTGTTTACTTATTGTAATAAGTAAATACATTATACAGGTATTTATAATACATGTATAATGTACATACATTATATACATTATATAATACAATACATTATATTACAATACATTATACAATACATTATACATACAATATATGTATGTATATACATATATATTACATGTATACATTAATACATTATATTATATACATAATATAATACATTATACAATACATTATATACATACAATAATGTATTGCGAATATAATACATTGTTTTAAATGGAGAGGTAAAGTTGGAATACACACACACAATCAATCACTGAAATGTGAGGTTCTAATACAGATGATGATGCCTTGATCATGAGTGCCTTGCTTGCGCTATTTATGACCCACAGTCAATTTCCTCAGTTCTCTGGGATAAGGTCTACACGTTTCTAACAAGCCAGTGACTACTTCCAGGCAAGCTAGCACTTCCTTTTTAATTGCAAAGACTAGTGGGGGAACACACAAAAGATCTGCCTATACTGAAGAGCTAATGTAGTGCACAATGACTGCACTTAAATCTTCATTCCAGTACAACACATACACAAACACGCACACACACACACACCCCTCTGAATTCTTTATAGGGATCCCCAGTGTGGCGCCTGTGGAGACCTCCAACACAGCCCATGAAGCTCTCCCCCCCCCCTGCTTCCTTCAACAATTTATTTAAATTTTAAAAACTTGAAAAACGTTAAGAGTGCCAGGTTCTCCTTCCTGTTCCTGAACCTGCCACTGATCAGGCAGGAAAGAAAGGAAAGAGTTGCTTCCTGGCCCCATCCAACCTTCTTCCATCCACACAGACCTTTCCACTTTGCTCTCTCTTATCTCTTCATTCCCATCCTCTAGGCTTGCTATTTCTCTCCAGCCAACCCCTTTCCTCGCTATTTCTCACCCTTCACTGTCCCTAGCCTTCTTTTTCTCCCTTCCTAGCCCCTAGCCTTGCTCTTTCTCTCCCACTCACCCTGCCTGAGTAAACAATTCACCTTGCCTAATGGTACAGCTGTCCCTGGGACTAGTCCTTCTTCTCCTACTTACAATCCTCTTACTAGCATGTTGCCTCTGGCTATCTCTGCTCTTCAAGTAGAGGTAGGACCAGAACCTAGTTCTTCCTGGGAACAGACAAGAAGACCTCAGAAGTCTTCTTTTCTTAAAGGCAGAAGAAGCAGGTTAGTGGAAAGGAGCTGATGGATAAGCTGTGTATGTGGCAGACTAATCTCCCTGCCCCCTTACAGATTCTCACTCTTTGGAGTCTCCTAAATATTAACAGTTGACCTTTATAGAGCAGAAAAGATCACAGATTTCTCAATTGTTGCTCTTTTTTAAGGTTGAAAGGGTCAGGATTCCTCTTCAATTGATTCTTTTCCAGTTTTGTATGTTTGCACATCAGAAAAGACAGAGGAAAGGGGAAAACCTTTACCTCAATGTTGTCTCAGTGGTTTGAGAGACTAGGAACCCTGAAGCCACTTTTAGCCATTCAGATAATAAGTAACGTAAACACAAGCAAACCAAGTAATGAAGATTGCTTGAATAAGGTCCAGAAACTGCTACATTGTTTGCTCACACACCATCTATTAGTTACATTTTATTATAGAGTAGTAAAAAATTATAAGGCAACATCTTGTGTTGTTTCCCACTGGAATAAATGATACAAATGTGCTATTAAATCTGTGTCTCCACTAGCATGTTAAGCTGTATTCCATTTGCGTTTTCATAATGTGTCAACAAACTGCCACTTAGTAAAGCTTACCCTATATTTATGATAGAAATGTAAATTTTCTGTGAAGCAGGATGCTCCAAAAGTTAACAACCCTTATCACTTCTCACCTAGGGAAGTGTCCCTCCTAGGATGGCATGGTACACACAAGCTGCAGAACTCAAACACACAGGGATGAGGGGTCTCATACGTTTCCCATGGTAAATCTCCCTCCACTAAGGAGAAAAAAAAGTGATCTCTGCCTCTCCAAAGGGCTAGTGAACAATAACCAGACACAATTGAATGCTTTTAAGTAGAGACCAAAACTGGCATTTATACAGTTGTTATTAAAATGAATTGGCAAGTCCAGACAATCCCATAAAAGTAAGTTACAAGTCCAGCTGGTATGACTTCAGTACAATTCACAGGTCCCAAGTCTGCAAAATCAGAATGCAAGATTCAGTCTCTCCATCCTGCCCAATTATTTATTACTTTATTTAGTTATTATCCACAACCAGTACCACACAGTTCAGCTGTGAACCATGCACTGTAAGAACAGAGAAGTAATACAACCTCCTGGGGACTGGAAGTTAAGAGCTGACTAAGAGGGATCAGTTAGAGGAGGTGCAGGGTTCACAAATTGTATCTGAATTTGGCACACAACCAATATTTTTTAGTATCCCAGTGTGAAATGCAGTCTCACCATGAAAAATGCATATATTTAATAAAATGCATATAATGTTTGATTCTAAAAGTTGAGTATGTTTAGGGTGAAGAAGAGATGATGGAGTGGTGATATGATATCCATATTCAAATATCTGCACAGCTGTCACATAAATGATGGAGCAATTTTGTTCGCTGCTGCTTCAGTGGGTAGGACCCAAACCAATGTGTTCAAATAACAAAGATTTAGATCAGTGGAAGCTGCTGGCCAATCTGACTGGTGGGGTGGAGGATGGGTCAGCGGAGGCGGAGCCAAGGGGTCACTGGTGGCAGAACAGTCTTTGAAATCCCAAGCAGCCAGCAACCCATACAACAGAAAGGAAGAACTGTATGTGTTAATAAGATTGTATGTGCATAGGAGGGGGTAGGGAAATCACACAGCCACACAAAAGCACTCCTTTGGACCCAGATTCTCTTGTTCCAGCAACAATTCCCATTCTACAGAGAATCAAGTGACTTTAAGTTCATGAGTGCACAGTGAGTGGGGTGGGGGTCACACAACCACACAAAATCATGATGCTGCCACTGCTAATGATGATATCCTCAGAGCCACACAGCCAGGGCTGGATCAAGTACATGGTGGACCCCATGAGCCTCCTACTCTGCCCCCAATACTGAACTTGCACACAACATTTGTAAACAAATATGCAGTGCCAACATTATAAAATAATAATGCGAAAACATTTTTTACTACATATTTTAGTGGAGATCATCTTCCATGTTTTCCTAGTAGTGTATCTCTTCTATGTTAGAGAACTCAAGTACAAACACAAGCTTCCCCTATCACACCGTACAGACACAGAAAATGTAAATACACATCAAAGCACGCTCTCTTAGGGGTGTATGAACCCCACTCACTGTTCCAGTCCGGGGCGTCCGCAGTGGGGGGGAGGCGATCCATCCCTCCCCCCGGAATCCTCCCTGGCTGGCTCCACTCCATGGCAAAGCCGCAGAGCCACCGGCTGGGCCCATCCGCAGCTGGATTTCTGTCCGCTGCAGGTCTGCGGCCGCGAATGGCGTCCGGCGTAGCGGATGCCATTTGTGTCCCTGCTTTAGCTGTGATAGGCTACCTAAATATTTACGCAGCCTATCACAGCAAAGAGCAGGGACGCAAATAGCGTCCGCTACACCAGACGCCATTTGCGGCTGCACACCTGCAGCGTCCGCTATGCCATTTGCGTCCCTGCTTTAGCCGTGATAGGCTACGTAAATATTTACATAGCCTATCACGAAAAGAGTAGCCACGCAAATGGCGTAGCAGACGCCATTTGCACTCCTGCTCTTTGCCATGATAGGCTATGTAAATATTTACATAGACTATCACGGCTAAAGCTACGCCGCTACGTTGGACGTCATTTGCGGCTGCAAACCAGAGCAGCAGGTGGCAGCGGACAGACCGGACCGGCCAGCGGCAGGTAGGGTCCATCCGGGGAGAATTTTGCGGGGTGGAGGAGCGGAGTAGTCCATTCCGCCACGGACTCCGGGGGACCAGATTCTAAAGAATCCGGCCTCACTGGAGTCCGTGGCGGAATTCTCCGCCATCCCTACTCTCTCTCACACACAGCCACCTGCCTCAAGAAATAGACATAGACTGACTCCCTGTCTCATTCAGACACAACAGCCAAACAGGACTCACACATACACAGAACATTTTGCTACCTGAGGAGGACCAGCAAATGCCTCCCATTTCTCACTGGATGATCTGGGCCAATCACTACCTCTCAGCCTAACCTACCTCACAGGATTGTTATGAGGGAAAAATGGGGAGATCATAACCATTATAAAAGAAAGTAAATATTTCTATATTAGAAAAACATAATTGTCATACAATATGTTCATAAAAAGTCTGCCTAGCACGTAAAATGGCCATCTGTGCATTGCTGTGCATTGCTGTGTGCACTCTACTGCATGTGCAGTAGGGACAAGATGCATCCAGTACTCCACTTGGAAATTTATCTTATGTGGACCCAAGGGGGGCGGGGTGAGCCTGAAGACTCACACCAAATCTTATTAAACATTCAAAATTTGAAAACATTAGTGCTGTGCCAAAACCGCGCCTGCCCTTTCACAGCCTCTTTGTTTCCCTGCAAAAGAGGCAGTCATCTTCTACCATTCCCCCCCTTCTGTCTTTGCAGCCTCTCTGCCTGCTTGAGCTTCTTCAAAAGCCCCCTAGAGGACTTAGCCAGGACTTCCTCCCATGGGGCTTTCCAGTGCTGCTGCCTGCTGAGTGCCTGAAAGCTGAGCGAGGAGTTATTATTACTTTTCTTCTTGTTGTTAAAAGGACTTTTAATAACAACAAAGCAAAACCCAAAATGCCTCTCTCAGCTTTGTAACAATAATAATAGTAATAGTAATCCACAGAAAAGCACTCCTTCGAAGCCACATCTTTTAGTTCCGGCAACAGCCCACACTGACTGCATAGAGAAGAAAACTGAATAAAACTATCTTTGAAATCATGAATGCCAACTGTGGGCAGGGGGTAGGTAATCAGACAACACAACCCACGTGGACCCATATTCTCCTGCTCCATCAGCAACTGTGACTGCACAAAGAATGAAGTTACTTTGAAGATCATGAGTTGGGGGCGGGGGGAGAACCCACACAGCCGTGATGATGATGACGACAACACCAACACCAACAATAGATGATATCTTCAGAACCACACAGAAGAGCAGCCTTTGCTTACATGGGAGTAAGTCCCACTGCATTCAGTAAGACTTACTTCTGAGTGGACCTACATAGGATTGTTCTGCATATCCCATACCTAACCTCCCTCCATCTCTCTCACACACACACTTACTTCCTTTCCCTTTCTTTCTCTTTCTCTCCTCCACCCACCATTCATTGTGTTGGGGAAAGTTTTCTGTTGACAGAAGCAAATGAAACTGCTTCTTTCCAGACACCTTAAACTAGCACATACTCTAGACCTGATTTTCTCAACTGGACATGGAGATTGTGGGGGACTTTGTATCAGTCCCTTTGTCATGGTCAGATCACTGTCTGCTGAGGTTTATCAGCTTTTCCCCTCTGCAAGGATTGGGGACCTATTCAGATGGTCCACCCCCAGAGGCTAATGGATCCAGATGGTTTCCAGAGGGCTCTGGGGGGATTTCCGACTGATATGGCTGGCGCTCCTGTCAAAGCCCTGGTTGATCTATGGAATGCAGAAATGACCTGGGCAGTTGACACGATTGCTCCTGAGCACCCTCTCCTGAGCACCTATCATTTGGCTCCAGAAGGTGGTGCTTGGGGAACACTGCTCGGCCCTGTGGATTCTCCAATATGGGGTTCCACAGGGGTCAGTTTTGTCCTCCATGCTGTCCTCCATGCAACATCTACATGAAACGGTTGAGTGCAGTCATCCAGAGTTTGGGAATGCATTGTCATCAGTATGCTGAGGACATGCACCTCTATTTCTCCTTTTCATCTTCGTCAGGTAGGGGCGTATGGATTGTACTCACCCTCGTCCGCCCGTGGGTCCTCGGGGGGGGGAGGCGATTCGGTCTTCTCCCCGGAATCCTCGCCGGCTGGCTCCGTGGTCTGCGGCAAGTCTGCGGAGCTGCCGGCCGCCTCCGGCTGCTGCTGGACTTCTGGACGTGGCTGGTCTGCAGACGTGAATGGCATCCAGCGTAGCAGACGCCATTTGCATCCCTGCCTTTTGCTGTGATAGGCTACGTAAATCTTTACGTAGCCTATCACGGCAAAGAGCAGGGATGCAAATGGTGTAGCAGATGCTATTTGCGTCCCTGCTCTTTGCTGTGATAGGCTACATAAAGATTTACGTAGCCTATCACGGCAAAAGGCAGGGACGCAAATGGCATAGCGGACACTATTTGCGTCCCTGCTCTTTGCCGTGATAGGCTATGTAAATCTTTATGTAGCCTATCAGGCAAAAGGCAGGGATGCAAATAGCATCTGCTGTGCTGGACGCCATTTGCGTCCCAAGACAGGCAGCAGCGGCCAGCAGCCGGTGGCAGCAGCCAGCCGGCAGCAGGTAGGATCCAGCCCGCGCAGATTCCCCTGGGTGGCAGAGGTGAGTCTTTCATTCCGCTGAGGAATCCAGCCTCATTGGAGTCTGTGGCGGAATTCTCTGCCATCCCTATTATCAGGTGAGGCTGTGGGTGTGCTGAATCAGTGCCCGTCTGCGACAATGGACTGGATGGGGGCTAATAAAGTGAAACTCAATCCAGACAAGACTGAGATGCTGTTGGTGGGTGGTTCTGCTGACTGGATGGAGGGTGTTCAACCTGTTCTGGATGGGGTAGCACTCCCCCCTGAAAGAGCTGGTCTGTAGCTTGGAGGTCCTCCTGGAACTATCTTTCTCACTTGAGGCTCAGGTGGCCTCAGTGGCACAGAGTGCCTTCTACCAACTTCAGTTGGTGACCCAGCTATGCCCCTATCTGGACAGGTATAACCTGGCTTTGGTTGTCTATGCTCTGGTAATCTCCAAGTGAGGTTAGTGCCATGCACTTTACGTGGGGCTGCCTTTGAAGACGGTTCCGAAGCTGCAGCTTGTGCAAAATGCAGCAGCCAGACTGGTAACGGGGACCAGAAGGTCCGAACGGGGCGCTTCTCCCCGGCCTGAATTTCGGCCGGGCAAGGCGGGGCGCCTCCCCCCCCGGCCTGAACTTCACGGGGAGAACCGAAGCGCCTCCCCCCCATCGCAAAGCAAGCTGTGGGACCAGGTAAGTGACTTTCGTACATCACTAACTTTACGAGAATTTACTAATTGAAAGTCATAAACCTAAATTTAACACTGACATCTCCTTATCTGGATTCCTTTCTAAGCAATAAAAGGATCTATTTCTAATTGCCTGGTACATCTGGCAAACCTCAGAGCTATGACATTTTAATTACTCTTGGGTCAGAAGCCCATACTGGGTGATATTAGGCATTGAGATCCCATTTTTAATCTCAGAATTCTCTTGGAGGCATTTAATTATAGAATTTCATAGAATGTTAGAATCATAGAATAGTAGGGTTGTAAGACCATCGAGTCCAACCCCCTGTTCATTGCAGGAATCCAAGTCAGAGCACCCCCGACAGATGGCTGTCCAGCCTCGTCTTGAATGCCTTCACTGTGGGAGAGCCCACCATCATCCTAGGGAATTGGTTCCATTGTCGCATCGCTCTGACAGTCAGGAAGTTTTTCCAGATGTTCAGTTGGAATCTGGCTTCCTGTAACTTCAGCCCATTGTTCCATGTCCTGCACTCTGGGATGATCGAGAAGAGATCCTGGCCTTCCTCTCTGGGACAACCTTTCAAATAATTGCAGAGTGCTATCATATCTCCCCTCAATCTTCTCTTCTCAAGGCTAAACATGCCCAGTTCTTTCAGTCTCTCCCCGTAGGGCTTTGTTTCCAGTCCCCTGATCATCTTTGTTGCCCTCCTCTGAACCCTCTCCAGCTTGTCTGCATCCTTCTTAAAGTGTGGTGCCCAGAACTGGACACAGTACTCCAGATGAGGCCTAACCAGTACTGACTGAAGGGGAACTAGTACTTCCCGGGATTTGGAATGTTGTTGCTGTTTTTTCGTTCAGTTGCTTCCGACTCTTCGTGACTACATGGACCAGCCCACGCCAGAGCTTCCTGTCAGCCAACGCCACCCCCAACTCCCCCAAGGTCGAGTCCATCACTTCCAGAATATCATCCAACTTGTAATTTGAAAGGTATGCTTCTATTAATCCAGCCCCAAATAGCATTTGTCCTTTTTCCAGCCACATCACATAGTTGGCTCATATTCAGCTTGTGATCGACAACAATTCCAAGATCCTTCTTGCTTGTAGTGTTGTTGAGCCACGTATCCCCCATCATGTAACTGTGCATTTGGTTTCTTTTTCCTAGATGCACAGCTTGGCATTTATCCCTATTAAATTTCATTCCATTGTTTTCTGCCCAGCGCTCCAGTCTATCAAGATCACTTTGAATTTTGTTGCTGTCTTCCAGAGTATTAGCTATCCCGCCCAATTTTGTGTCATCTGCAAATATGATCAGCATTCCCTGCACCTCCTCCTCCAAGTCATTAATAAAAATGTTGAAGAGCACTGGGCCGAGGACTGAGCCCTGCAGTACCACATTCGTTACCTCTCCCCATTTTGGGAAGATCCCTTTGATAAGCACTCTTTGAGTCCGATTCTGTAGCCAACTGTGGATCCACCTGATAGTTGTTTCATCTAGCACACTTTCATCTAGTTTGCTAATCAGGATATCATGGGGCACTTTGTCAAAAGCTTTGCTGAAGTCAAGGTATATTATGTCCACAGCATTCCCACAATCCACAAGGGAGGTTACCTGATCAAAAAATGAGATCACATTCATCTGGCAGGATTTGTTCTTGACAAATCCATGTTGGCTTCGAGTAATCACTGCATTGTTTTCAAGATGTTTCCAGATGGATTGCTTTAGAATCTGCTCCAGAATTTTCCCAGGGATTGCTGTCAGTCTGACTGGTCTGTAGTTCCCAGGTTCCTCCTTTTTACCCTTTTTGAAGATAGGGACAACATTAGCCCTCCTCCAGTCATCTGGCACTTCCGCCGTCCTCCATGATTGCTCAAAGATAATAGACAGTGGTTCTGAGAGCTCTTCTGCCAGTTCCTTTATTGCTCTGGGATGCAGTTCATCTGGCCTTGGAGATTTGAACTCATTCAAAGTAATTAGGTGTTCGTTGACCTTATGCCTATCAATCTCAAGCTGCAATCCTGCCCCTTCAGCCTGTACTTCGCCTTTGCCAGGGGGGTCATAGACCCTCTTTTGGGAGAAGACTGAGCCAAAGTAGGAATTGAGTACCTCTGCCTTTTCTTTGTCATCTGTTATCATTTTGCCATCCTTATTTAATAGTTGAACCACAATTTCTTTTCTCTGTCTTTTACTATGCATGTATCTGAAGAGTCTTTTTGTTGCTTTTAGCATCCCTTGCTCTTGCTAACCTCAGCTTGTTCTCAGCTTTAGCCTTCCTGACACCATCCCCACAATTCTGTGCTACCTGCCTGTAGTCTTCCTTTGTCACTTGGCCTTCCTTCCACTTCCTGTATGTGTCCTTTTTTTGTTTTCAGGTAATCTCTAAGCTTGTTGTGAAGCCACAATGGCTTCTTCTGTTGTCTTCCAGCCTTTTTTTCTTGTTGGAATTGTTTGTTATTGTGTCTTGACAATTTTTTTTTTTAAAAACTCCCACCCATCTTGGGACTCCTTTTCTCATTAGTTACTTGCCATGGGACCTTACTGATCATTGTTCTGAGTTTATTAAAATTAGCTTTCCTAAAATCCAGGGTACGTGTTTGGCTACACTCAGCTTTTGCTTCCTTTAGAACAAAGAACTCAAGTATAACATGGTCACTTTCCCCCAGAGCTCCCGTAACTGCTACTTTATCCATGAAGTCATCTATGTTGGTTAGGATCAAGTCAAGGATAGCCGATGCTCTAGTTCCTTCCTCCACTTTCTGTAGGAGGAAGTTATCAGCAACTCAGGTCTTGGAGGGGGAATGTTTTGCAGAATTTGTCTCCCAACAAATATGGGGGAAATTTAAGTCCCCCATTACTACTACATCATGCTTCATTGAAACACTGGCTATATGCTTTTCAAAAGTTTCATTCTCGTGTTCTCCTTGATTGGGTGGCTGGTAGTAGATTCCAACCACCATGTTCCTTTTATTCTTTGCTCCATTTACCCAGATGCCCTCGATGGGACTACCAAGCTGATCCTCCTGTATTTCTGTGCAGAGATATGTATTTTTCACATACAGTGCAACCCCACCTCCCTTTCTGTTCCTCCTGTTCTTTTTGAACAAGTTATATCCTTCAATTGCTGTATTCCAGTCATGGGAGTCATCCCACCAAGTCTCAGTTACACCTATCAAGTCATAATTTCCCTCCTGTATTAAGAGTTCAAGTTCGTTCTGTTTGTTTCCCATACTCTGGACATTAGTATATAGATATTGAAGACCATGTGCTTCATAGTTTGGCTTTCTTCCTACATGTTTGTGAAGACTATTATAGGGAACTATTAGAGCTGTTCTCTCTGTTGCGGTGCATGAGCCTTCATCCATTGTTACCCCCAACTTTTCATCTCCCTTCCCCGTAGGATTCAGTTTAAAGCCCTCCTGATGAAGTTCTTTATGCTGTGGCCAAACACATTCTTCCCAGCCTTTGTGAGGCACAACCTGTGCCTTGCTAACAGTCCATCTTCCAGGAATTATAGCCCATGGTCCCAGAATCCAAATCTCTCTCATCGGCAGCGCCTTCGTAGCCAGTCATTCACCCGGAGTATTTTTCTTTCCTTTTCTATCCCTCTTCTAACTACTGGAAGGATGGATGAGAAAACAATTTGGGCCCCAAAGTTCTTGAGTTTCCTTCCCAAAGTTTCAAAGTCTGACCTGATTTCTCCGTAGCTCTGCTTGGCGGTATCATTTGTTCCCACATGGATGAGAAGAAAGGGCTACCTGTCAGTGGGCTTTATGAGTGCAGGCAACCCTTCAGTCATGTCTCTAATCCATCCTTCTGGGAGACAGCATACCTGGTGAGTCCACGGGTCTTTGCGACATGCTTGGGTTTCGATCCCACGCAGCAAGGAGTCTCCCACTACTACTACTCTTCTCTTCTTGTTGTAGGCCTTGGTTTCCTTGCGTCTGCTTGACTGACCTTCAGCCTCTTGCTCACTCTCATGCAGGTTCCCCTGTAATTCTTCCTCTGCAGGCTGTCCTCCGGTCTCATCCTCAAGTACCTGGAATCAGTTCCACAGCTCCACTGCTTCCGCTGGTGCAGAGTGGCTTCTAGTTCTTCTGCTCCTAACTGTCACCCTTTTCCAAGGAGTATCCTCTACTGCATTTTTCCTCTCCTCAGAGTTTTCCTCTTTTGCCTCAGCTTGCTGTTGCTCTTCAAGTTTCTGTTCTTCACTTTGCTGCTGTAGTTCCACAGTTCTGTCCAAGAACTCTTCATCTTCTCTTATTCCCTAGTGGGTTGACAGTCACCGTTCCACTCCTAGAATCATAGAATAATAGAATAGTAGGGTTGGAAGGGGCCTACAAGGCCATCGAGTCCAACCCCTTGCTCAAATTCCTCTTACTATTTCTTCCAGCAGTGTGATCAACTTGCACTTGTTGCATGTGTAGGCCATGTTGTTCTCAGGCAAGTAAACAAACATTGCACACACATTGCAGGTCACCTAGGGATGTTCGAAAGTCACTTACCTTTCACGGATTATGTTGATGGTGGGGGGGGAGGCGTTCCGTCCCTCCCCCTGGAATCCTCGCCGGGGGGGAGGCGATCCGTTCCTCCTCCCCGGAATCCTCCGTGGCCGGCTGTGCTCCGCGGCAGCTCCGCGGAGCAGCCAGCCAGGCCCAGCCAGGCCAGAGCTGTCCGCAGCCGGATTTCCGGCCGCGGAGGGCTCTGGGAAAAACAAAAAACAAAAACTGTGTATGCAAATGGCAGCGGCTACAGCTGCCGCCATTTGCGTTCCTTAGTTTGGGCCGTCTTAGTTTACGTAAATATTTACGTAGACTAAGGCGGCGAAAATAAGGGGAACGCATAGCTGTAGCCACCACCATTTGCGTATGCCTTTTTCTTTTTTCTTTTTTACCCAGACATTTTAGGCTACGTAAAAACCTACGTAGCCTATCACGTCTCTGTAAAAAAAAACAAAAAACCTGCAAATAGCAGCGGCGGCAGCCGGTTGGAAGACCAGCCACCGCCGCTGGAGCCGCTGCTGCCAACCGGAAGATCCGCCCCAGGTAAGTCTTGTCCCGGGGGGGGATCCACGGGGGAGTGGGGGGTGGCAGGCCGTTCCGCCACAGATTTCGGGGGGCCGAATGCACTGGCATTTGGCCTCACCGTGATCCGTGGTGGAATTCTCTGCCATCCCCAGTCACCACCACTGGAGAGTCTTGTCCTTCCATAGCCTCTTTTCCCTTTTTGTGTCTGGCTTTCTGATTGTTCTAGAGTAGCCTGTGCTTGGTCCTCTACTCATTGGAGGTTAAAAGCGGAGTCCCACTGGTATGGACGTGTGTGTTACAGGAAAAATATTTTAAAAAAATGTTTTTAAAAGAAAATGTTAGGGGCCTCCCCCTTGACCTCCCCTTCCGAACTCCCCTGGTCAACTCCTGTTTGCTCTCCCTGTTTGTGTGCTCTGATTGCTCGCTCTCTGGGAGTTTGCTTGCTTCTATAGCCCTTAGACCAGTTGGAGCAGCTTCCTCTGCTCTGCTCAACTACAAGGTGGGAAACAGACTGAAACTTTTTGCCTACACAGCTGCTGGGAGTACTCAGGCCACACCTCCTCAATTCAATTGGAGCTCTCAGGAGCACCTGGTGAGCTCACAGCCACTCAGAAGGGAAAGGACAGCCCCCTGGGCTTACTCCAGCCCACTTACCACTTTGCCTTTGTCTCCTTTGTCTCCTCTTACACTGCAACTGCCATGGCCAACTCCTGTTTGCTCTCCCTGTTTGCTCGCTGTGATTGCTCTCTCTCTCTGGGAGCTGGCTTGCTTGCTTCTATAGCCTAGGGATGGATGAAAGTCCCTTACCTGTCCTCGAAGCTTGCTTCACAGTGGGGGGGAGGCACTTCGCTTCTCCCCCCGAAGTTCATGCGAGGGGGAGGAGGCGCCCCGCTTCCCCAGCTGAAATTCAGGCCGGGCGGGAGGCGCCCCATCCCTCACCGGCGAAATTCAGGCCAGGTAGAAGCGCCCCATCTACCCGGCCGCGAAAAAAAACAACAACAAACCACCCCCGTGATAGGCTACGTAATGATTAACGTAGCCTATCATGGCTAGATTTCCAAAGTCAGCTGTGATAGGCTACGTAAATTGTCACGTAGCCTATCACGGGTGACTTTGGAAAAAAAAAGCACATACACAAATGGCGGCCCCCATAGGGAGCTGCCATTTGCGTTCCTTATTTGGTCCCTGTAGTCTACGTAAAGATTTACGTAGACTACGGCGAAAATAAGGGCAACGGCGCTGCCCTTATTTTTGCCTTAGTCTATGTAAATCTTTACGTAGACTATAGGGACCAAATAAGGAACACAAATGGTGGCTCCCTATGTGGGCCACCATTTGCGTACGCGCTTTTTTTTTTCCAAAGTCACCCGTGATAGGCTACGTGACGATTTACGTAGCCTATCATGGCTGACTTTGGAGATCTAGCCGTGATAGGCTATGTTAATCATTACGTAGCCTATCACGGGTTTTTTTTTTTTTTTACTGCACTTGTAATGGCGGCGGCAGCAGCCAGTCGAAAGGCCGGCTGCCGCCCCCGCCCCTGACGAAGACCCGACGAACCGCCGCCGGGACCCGCCGCCGGGAGGGACATTCGTGAAAGGTAAGTCCCATCCCGGGGGGGCGGGGGGTGGAGAATTTCACTGCCGATTTCAGGGGGCCGAATGCGTTGGCACTCAGCCCCCCGAAGTTTTGGGGAGAAATTCTCCCCCATCCCTACTATAGCCCCTAAACCAGGTGGAACAGCTTCCTTTTGCTCTGCTCTGCTCAGCTAGGAGGCAGGAAACAGGAGCAGCAGGGGTAGGATCATGCAAATATGAAAGATTTGCTTGATCTGCCATATTAGGCAGGTATAATTGTCTGTTGGCCTCAACTGGGATTATAAAACTGGCTCAACTGAGTTTAAACTTTTTTAACCACCCTCACCCCAAGTATTATAAGTTGGCTAAAAGGTGTTAAAAAGGAGAGGGGCTATACCTCAGTGATGCAATAAGTGTTTTACATGCAGACAGTTCAATTCCGGGCATCTCCAGGTAGGGCTGGAAAAAATCCTCAGTGAAACTCTGGAGAGCCACTGCCAATCATGCACTGTCTCCCTTTTTGCAATGCATTTAGGGTTGGCGGAGAATTTCTCCCCGAAACTTCGGGGGGCCGAGCACCAACATGTTCGGCCCCCCGAACAAGTTTCGGGGAGAAATTCTCTGCACCCCCCCGCCCCCCGCACCCCCCCCGGGATGGGACTTACCTTTGCCGAATGTCCCTCCCGGCGGCGGGTCCGGCCGGTGGTTCGGCGGGTCTTCGTCCGGGGCGGGAGCAGCAGCCAGTCTTTCGACCAGCTGCCGCCGCCACCATTCCAATAAAAAAAAAAAAAAACGCCCCCGTGATAGGCTACGTCACGATTAATGTAGCCTATCACGACTAGATTTGCAAAGTCAGCCGTGATAGGCTACGTAAATCGTCACGTAGCCTATCACGGGTGACTTAAAAAAAAAAAAAAGCACGTACGGATAATGGCGGCCCCCATAGGGAGCCGCCATTCCCGTTCCTTATTTGGTCGCTGTAGTCTACGTAAATCTTTACGCAGACTACAGCGAAAATAAGGGAACGCTATTTGCGTTGCCCTTATTTTCGCCGTAGTCTACGTAAATCTTTACGTAGACTACAGAGACCAAATAAGGAATGCAAATGGCGGCTCCCTATGGGGGCCGCCATTTGCGTACGTGCTTTTTTTTTCCAAAGTCACCCGTGATAGGCTACGTGACGATTAACGTAGCCTATCATGGCTGACTTTGCAGATCTAGCCGTGATAGGCTACGTAAATCATTACGTAGCCTATCACGAGGCTTTTTTTTTTTTTTTGAAGTTCGTGGCCGGGGAGACGGGGCGCTTCTCCCCGGCCTGAATTTCGGCCGGGCGAGGCGGGAAGCCTCCCTCCCGGCCTGAATTTCGGCCGGGCGAGGCGGGAAGCCTCCCCCCCCAGCCTGAACTTCGGGGGGAGAAGCAAAGTGCCTCCCCCCCACCGCGAAGCAAGCTGCGAGCCCAGGTAAGTGACTTTCGTACATCCCTAATTAGTACTGACAGTACCAGCTGCAAGCTCAGCATTCTGGGGCTTAATAAAGAAGACAAAAGATTGCTGAAGACTGTTGATAATTCTCCCAGCAATCTTAATTCCGACCTCTGATTCATCCAACCCGGCATTTCTCATGATGTACTCTGCATATAAGTTAAATAAGCAGGGTGACAATATGCAGCCTTGTCGTACTCCTTTCCCAATTTTGAACCAATCGGTTGTTCCATGTCTGGTTCTTACCGTTGCTTCTTGACCCTCGTACAGGTTTCTCAGGAGACAGGTAAGGTGGTCTGGTACTCCCATCACTTTAAGAATTTGCCACAGTTTGTTGTGATCCACACAATCAAAGGCTTTAGCGTAGTCAATGAAGCAGAAATAGACGTTTTTCTGGAATTCTCTTGCTTTCTCCATGATGCAGCGAATGTTGGCGATTTGATCTCTAGTTCCTCTGCCTCTTCTAAACCCAGCTTGTACTTCCGGTAGTTCTCGGTTCGCATACTGCTGAAGCCTAGCTTGTAGGATTTTGAGCATCACCTTGCTGGCATGTGAAATGAGCGTAATTGTGCGGTAGTTTGAACACTCTTTGGCGTTGCCCTTCTTTGGAATTGGAATGTAAACTGACCTTTTCCAGTCTTGTGGCCACTGTTGAGTGTTCCAGATTTGTTGGCATATTGAATGCAGCACTTTAACAGCATCATCTTTTAGGATTTTAAATAGCTCGGCTGGAATACTGTATTCTCAGCTAGCTTTGTTGTTACTAATGCTTCCTAAGGCCCACTTGACTTCACTCTCTAGGATGTCCGGCTCAAGTTCAGTGACCACACTATCATGGCTATCAGGGACATTCAGATCTTTCCTGTATAGTTCTTCTGTGTATTCTTGCCACCTCTTCTTAATCTCATCTGCTTCTGTTAGGTCCCTGCCTTCTTTGTCTTTTATCATGCCTGTCTTTGCACAAAACGTTCCCTTGAGATCTCCAATTTTCTTGAAGAGATCTCTAGTCTTTCCCATTCTGTTGTTTTCCTCGATTTCTTTGCATTGTTCATTTAAGAAGGCCTTCTTGTCTCTCCTTGCTATTCTCTGGAACTCTGCATTCAGTTGGGTATATCTTCCCCTTTCTCCCTTGCTTTTCGCTTCCCTTCTTTCGTGAGCTACTTGTAAAGCCTCATCAGACAGCCACTTGGCTTTCTTGCATTTCTTTTTCTTTGGGATGGATTTCGTTGCTGCCTCCTGAACAATGTTACGGACCTCCGTCCATAGTTCCTCAGGCACTCTGTCTATCAGGTCTAATCCCTGAAATCTATTCCTCACCTCCACTGTATATTCATCAGGGATATGATTTAGGTCATACCTGAACGGTTTAGTGGTTTTCCCGACGTTCTTCAATTTAAGCCGAAATTTTGCAAGAAGCAGCTCATGATCTGAGCCACAGTCAGCTCCAGGTCTTGTTTTTACTGACTGTATGGAGCTTCTCCATCTTTGGCTGCAAAGGACATAATCAATCTGATTTCGATATTGACCATCTGGTGACGTCCATGTGTAGAGTCGCCTCTTGTGCTGTTGGAAAAGAGTGTTTGCTATGATCAGCATGTTCTCTTGGCAAAACTCTATTAGCTTTTGTCCTGCTTCATTTTGTACACCAAGGCCATGCCTGCCTGTTATCCCGGTGATTTCTTGACTTCCTACTTTAGCATTCCAATCCCCTATGATGAAGAGGACATCTTTTTTGGTGTTAGTTCTAGAAGGTGTTGTAGGTCTTCATAGAACCGATCAACCTCAGCTTCTTCGGCCTCAGTGGTTGGGGCATAGACTTGAATTACTGTGATGTTGAATGGTTTGCCTTGGATTCATACTGAGATCATTCTATCATTTTTAAGATTGTACCCCAGTACTGCTTTTCCCACCCTTTTGTTGACTATGAGTGCTACTCCATTTCTTCTAAGGGATTCTTGCCCACAATAGTAGATATGATGGTCACCTGAATTAAATTCGCCCATGCCTGTCCATTTTAGTTCGCTGATTCCCAAGATGTCGATGTTCAATCTTGCCATCTCATGTTTGACCACCTCCAGCTTACCTTGATTCATTGATCTGACATTCTAGGTTCCTAAACAATATTGTTCTTTACAGCATCGGATTTTCTTTTCACCACTAGACACATCCACAGCTGAGTGTCCTTTCGGCTTTGGCCCAGCCGCTTCACTCTTTCTGGCGCTACTTGGAAATACCCTCTGCTCTTCCCCAGTAGCATATTGGACACCTTCTGACCTGAGGGGCTCATCTTCCGGCGTCATCTCTTTTAGCCTTGTGATACGTTCCATGGGGTTTTCTTGGAAAGAATACTGGAGTGGGTTGCCATTTCCTTCTCCAGTGGACCACATTTTGTCAGAACTCTCCGCCATGACCTGTCCGTCTTGGGTGGCCCTGCACGGCATAGCTTATGGCTTCACTGAGTTACGCAAGCCCCTTCGCCACAACAAGGCAGTGATCCATGAAGGGGGTATGTTGCATTTACCCTACCAAATATTTGGACTGGCAGGCAGTAAGTCTGCACAGAGGCCTTAATCATCCCTGTTAGAGTCCCTTTAACTTGTTCTCCCAGGCCATTAGTTTGTGAATGTTAAGCAGTAGATTAGATATGTTCAAATCTACAGTGCTTCCACAAACCTTACACCACTTAAGACTCACACACACTTCCACAAATTGAAAGTGACTCAGTGGGAAAACTTAATTTCATCAATATCTTTAACAGGACTTCTGCCATGGCTTAGAGCCTCCACCTCAGGGTATCTTGTGGTAAAGTCCACCTCAGTCAGGATGAATCTCTTTTCCTTTTTAGTAGGTCAAGTGAAGGGCCGTACTATATCTGTGGCATCCTATAAAATGCTTGTCCTATGATAGGCTGGGCTTATAAAGGTGCCCTCACCTGTTGTCTTCCTTTCCCCACGCTCTGGCACACCTCACATGACAGGCAATACAAGGCCACCTCCCTGGCAATGTTGGGCCAATAGAAATGGGCTGACCACCTTTTCCTGGTTTTCCCAATTCCCAGATGACCTGCACAGGGGATGTCATGGGCGAGCTGCAGTAGTTGAGGTCTACATTATTTAACTTATATGCAGAGTACATCATGAGAAATGCCGGGTTGGATGAATCAGAGGTTGGAATTAAGATTGCTGGGAGAATTATCAACAACCTCCGATATGCAGACGATACCACCCTAATGGCAGAAAGCGAAGAGGATCTCAAGAGCCTCTTGTTGAGGGTGAAAGAGGAGAGTGCAAAAGCTGGTTTGAAACTCAACATTAAAAAAACTAAGATCATGGCATCTGGCCCCATCACTTCCTGGCATATAGAAGGGGAAGAAATGGAAGCAGTGACAGATTTTACTTTCTTGGGCTCCAAGATCACCGCAGACGGTGACTGTAGCCATGAAATTAAAAGACGCTTGCTCCTTGGGAGGAAAGCTATGGCCAACCTAGACAGCATAGTAAGAAGCAGAGACATCACCTTGCCGACAAAGGTCCATCTAATCAAAGCTATGGTTTTCCCAGTAGTAATGTATGGCTGTGAGAGCTGGACTATAAGGAAGGCTGAGCGCCGAAGAATTGATGCTTTCGAACTGTGGTGCTGGAGAAGACTCTTACGAGTGCCCTGGACTGCAAGGAGGTCAAATCAGTCCATCCTAAAGGAAATCAACCCTGAGTGCTCATTGGAAGGACAGATAATGAAGCTGAAGCTCCAATATTTTGGCCACCTAATGCGAAGAGAAAACTCCCTGGAAAAGACCCTGATGCTGGGAAAGACTGAAGGCAAAAGGAGAAGGGGACGGCAGAGGATGAGATGGCTAGATAGCATCACGGATGCAATGAATATGAACTTGAGCACGCTCCGGGAGAGAGCGCAGGACAGGAAGGCCTGGCGTGCTATGGTCCATGGGGTCACGAAGAGTCGGACACGACTGAACGACTGAACAACAACAACAACAACAACAACAAAGTTGTGTTACCGGTTCACAGCTTGACTGTCTCTCTCTAGGCAACCACAACCTATACAATAAACCTTGCCTCCACACAATCTGATCCTTGTGGTAAGGCCTGGTCCCTTATTGACAGTGTGCATTTCCTGTTTGAATTCATCTACCTCACCCAAGTCCTGCATAGGCAGAGTTAGCTCTGCTTCTGCTTCCCTGCCCCCCTTCTCCTGAAAATCAGCTGTTTCAGCATTTTCCCTCTGTGTCTCAGGTGCAGAGTTTGTCAGCTCTGTTACATTGTCACCCTTGCGTCAGCAAGCTCAAGCTTGCTGCTGTCGCTCTACCCTTCTGACCTCTAGTGAAAATAGATATTTTCTCTCCTGCTCCCACAATATATCTCCCAAATATAACTAGTTCATCTTGGTCAGAGTTCATTCCCACATTGGATATCCCTTCCTTTCCCCTCCATGAAATCTTCACTTTGGCCAGAGGAATCTTGTTTGGACCCTCTCTGACTCCTTTTAGATGTTCACAGACTCATGGGGAAGTATGTTTGCTGAGGTAATTAAATCCTCTCTGATCAGTGTGATGTCAGCACCAATATCCAGGATTCCCAAATATCTTTTTCCCTCCCTCAGAACTCCTCTTAGCCCAGAGTCAAAGTCCTGGGCCTTCTCAAAGCTAACCTACCAGAAATGTACATTCTGTGGAATATCTGAACAGTTTTCCACAGTTTTTGCCATTCTGACTAGAGATGCTGTAGGAGGGTTCTATGAGCGCTCTGTGGAGTTAAATTGTAAATGCCCTGTCTTTCCACACTTATACCATGTTCTTCCTTCAGTTTTATAAGAGGCTTGTTTAAATGACCCAGTCACATTCTCTTTAGGCTGGGGAGTTGGCTCCTTATCATTCAGCCGCTCCCTTCTCTGCCCATAGGGTGATGGCTGTACTGTTGGTTTGTAACTGTTTTCTCTGCGGAGTCTGCCTGCCCCTCCCCCTCTGTTCAGTTCCTCCCTCTCCAATTGTTCTTGCTCATCTTTTCCTTCTCTTTCCAGTCTCAATCTCGCTACCTCAATCTCGACTTCAATTTTCAGTTTTTTCTCCTTCCTCCATCTTAATTCTCCATTGTCTCTCTGCTTTCGCCCACTCCATTTCCATTCTCATTTGCCTTTCTGTTCTTTCCTCTCCCATGACTCTAATCCAATTGTGGTCCCTCAAAATTTCTCAACATGCAGGGTCTGTGATTTTTACCTCTACCCCCACTTCACTAGAGACTTTCCCCTGATGTTGTATCAACAGCACTTTCAATTCTTCCACACTTTCCCCCCTCATAAGAAAAGTTTAACACTTTGCATATCTCCACAAGCACCTCTTTCTTCATGCTCATAAATTCTGCCACTTTTCCTCACTGTTTCTCGCGTGTATCAAATTCAACAACTCTTTCCTCTTGTATTTCAAATTCAACAAGCTTTCCTCTCATATCCCACTGCATATGCCACCACCTGTGGCGTTCCTGCCCCTTCCCAGGCCTTTCTCACCCCAAGGAGGAAACACCTTTCCCACACACAATCACTCTGCCACCAGGACCTTTATGGCTCAGGTCCAACCCACACGCAGTCCTCTATCTGCGAGGACACATTTGTTTATGTTTTCACTCGTATTGTTTCCTTTATTACCTTCCCCTTATGTAGCCAACAGCAGAAGGCATAGGATTTGGTTTAACAAATAAACTTTATTAAATACAGCAAATAAGTTGTTGAACAATAAATAAGTAACTCTTAATGGTTCTATTAATGTATGTTCTCTCACACACAGTACTCTAAATCACACTCTCAACCAATCACTTCACTATTCACCACAGGCCTCCCTCCCTCCCTCCCTCCCCAATCCTAAAATCTTATATCCCTATCTCTACCTATTTGATATCCCTAACAAATCATATCCCTGTCTGACTCACACAGCACAATTTATATAGCCCACACACTTCACCCCCCTTCACTCATGCAGCCAATCAGCTCACATATGCAGATCCACCATTCTTCCTGCCATTCATCCCATTTTCACCCTAGAGATACTCAGCATAAACATAAGACTTATAACAGGAATACATTATAATACTCCCAGATCATATATACAGAGATGTGTAAGGTCACAGATAATTTTTCTGTTTGCTGCTGGAAAAGGGAGTACTGAACTAAGCAGACCTTTGGTCTGGTCCAGCAAAGCAATTCATATTTCCAGACCATTTGTAATATCATCAGGGGCAAGGGCGGCATTTGATGAAAGCAACTGTGCAAGATGATTCTTGTACAAGTACATCAGCTCTGCTCCATAATCCAATTTGCAGAGTGTGCTGGTGAATTAATGTTCCTCCTTCAACCCAAGTTGAACACCCTGTATAGTTAGCAGCTTTTAATTCTATGCTACATTTTACTTTCTCTGTTTTTGTTCTTGACTAGTACAGACACTTGCTGTCCTAGTCCTAGCTTGTTGCTAGGCGCCTTGAGGTGAATCCTCTCCCTTGCTGACTCTTCTCATTCATTTCTTTTTGGAGCCTGATGCTTGCCAGGGGCACCATTAAAAAAGCACCACTAGCATAAAATCTCTAACATGAGCTTATTTTCCTTCCTTCAGAGATACCTCTGCAAAGTGACAGCTGTTGCTGTGCTTTGCCTAAATTTTGCCATTTGCTGCAAAATGACTTTGACAGCTCCTACGTGTTCAGCAACAGCAGCCACTGAATAATTAAGGCACGTCTCAGAATCAACAGAAATATTTTCCAAACATGTCCAGAACCTAATACCTAAACAGAAGCCAAAACAAAACTAGAAACAGTTGTACCTATTTTAAAATTAAACTCTTTATTTTTTCATGATCAAGCAATACTTGGGTGCAAGAGACAACAATCAGAATAACAATTATTGAATTTGTTTATAAGCTTTATATACAGCCCTTCAGCAAGGTTTGCGGGTTGATATACAGAAACAAAACCAATTACAAAAATCAAATAAATAATAACACAGCACCATTTATATAGCACACTTCAAGGACTGGCAGGTATGGAATGATTAACATCCCCTCCTGCTCGCTGATTATCCCCTTGGAGCTGGAGGTGGGGCAGGGATAATCTATGCAGCTTCCAAGTTGGCAGAAAGGCTGGTTGCTTGTCATGTATCCCAAAGGGAACTATAGGAACAAAATGCCATAGACTGTGGATACCATAGTATAGATTGCTTCAGAAGCTTTCTTTGTCCTTTCAGTGTAGAAATTGTATTTATTTATCTGAAAATGTTATATACCACCCTTCAGAAATGCTTTTATGGTGGTTTACAAAATACCAATATAACAGCAATAAAAGAACAATAAAATATTTAAAAGATTGGTGGGACAAGAAAACATATTTGCCTGTCATGGCAGAACACAGAGAAAGTATTAAGAACGTAAGAAGAGCTGCGCTGGATCAGACCAAGATCCTTCTAGTCCAGCATTCTGTTCCCACAGTGGCCAACCAGCTGCCTCTGGAAAACTCCCAAGTAGGACAAGAGTGCAATAGCACCCTCTCAGTTGTGTTCCCCAGCAGCTGGTGTACATAGGCATATTGCCTGATTCTGGAGGTAGCATTTAGCCATCAGGACCATTGCTACCCTTATCCTCCCTGAATTTATCTAACCCCCTTTCCAAGCCCTCCAAATTGGTAGTGAATCTCATGGGTAGTGAATTCCATAGTTTAACTATGCGCTGTGTGAAGAAGTCCTTCCTTTTATCTGTCCTGAACCATCCACCAATCAGCTTCATGGGATGACCTCAGGTTCTAGTATTATGAGGGAGAAAAAAAATCTCCCTGTGCACATTCTCTACATCATGCATAATTTCGTATTCCTCTATCATATGTCCCCTTACCCTTTTTCTAAGCTAAACAGTCCCAGACATAACCTTTCGTCATAGGAGAGTTCCTCCAGCCCTTTAATAATTTTCATGGCCCTCTTCTGCGCTTTTTCCAACTCTACAATATTCTTTTTTAGGTATACGCAGACCAGAACTGTACACAGTATTCCCAGAACCTTGTGACAGGGGTGGGGAGTGTGTTGTCTTGTAGATAAAATGTTGGCTTTAAGACTTGGAGCCCCTTGTACAAAGCATTGCAGGAATCTAGAAAATAAATTATAGTAGACAATTTGCAGGGCACCGTATTTTATTATTTTAAGTTTTGTTTTGTGAACTGCCAGCTATTGGGTGATATAGAGATATAATAAACACACAAATAAATAAAATTGGAGCTCTGCAAAATTCCTTTCCAACCTTTCAGAAATTCTGCCTTTGCTTCAAAGAAGTACGCTGTGTGCATAAAATAATCCACAGCCTTTATAATATTAAGAAAATCTTTCGATGCCTAGGTTGATTAATTCACTCACAAGTTGTAGTGCTGTACTCTTTTATATTCTGTGCAATCTTCAGATCTTCCGCCACCATTGCTGAGGTACTGGGAAGATTGCCTGCAATATTCACTAGTACAGTACACCTGTGAGTGAATTGTGCATATGTGAATATGTTCTTAATTAGCAAAAATATTGCATAACAGGCTTAATCATCATACCAAGTTAATTGAGAGCATGTTCTTGTTCCTGATATTTTCTAAGATGCTTGCAATAACATTTTTAAACTTTTCTCTAATGATGAGATGTAGATTTGTTTGCCATATTGGCCTAGGCCCTAGGGGATATATAAATGTAAGCCCCCCAGTCTATTGAGACCCACTGTAATGTAGAGGTTAGTGTGTTAGACTAGGAATCCAGAGATCTGGGTTCAAATCCTTACTCAGCTATGATGTTACTTATGTGACAATGGGGCAACTGCATTCTCGCAGCCCAATCTACTTCACTGGCTTCTTTTGAGGACAGAAGGGGCGGAGAATAACTTTGTATCCCACCCTGACTTACTTGACAGAAAAGTAGGAGATAAATGTAATCAGTGAATAGTACTATCTATTAGATTGAATATTGGCTAGTCAATAGAGCCAAATTATGTTAATTAGCTCTCCCTGATGTATTTTCTCTCTCTTGACATGTATCTGTTTACTTCCATTGTTGTCTATGTATTGTATTGTAATTTTAAATGGCACATCATTTTGAGGGTCCTGGTGGGCAGAAAAAAAAGATTTATAAATACTTTTAATAAGTAATAATAAATTTGTATGCATGAAAACATAACTCACTTTAAGTCCCACACAGTGGTGTATTGGGGCCAGAGCTCTCAGGGTCAAAGCAACATGACTTTTTTGTTGTTTTAATTAGCAGAGATGGTAATGTCATTTCCCACCCCTCCCTACCCATACTTCCTTGTTCCCTCTGAGCTTAGCTGTAATCCTAAGTGTAGCTGAGGGAAAATGGATTTTCCCAGCAACAATATACTGTTTTGAACTATCCCTGTTGTAATGCAAAGTTTTTTGAACAGGCGTGGTCTTCAGTAGGCTTTACAAAAGACCCGATCCTGCTGGAGCTGAACATTGCTAGAACTGTTTGTTGATATTCAGATAAAATGGTTCTTCCTGATGCTGGATAAAACTACTCTGAAAAATCCTGAGATGTGGCATTGGGGACATATGACCTCCTGGACCACATCATGCATATCATCAAGAGATTTGTCATCCTGTCATATGAGAGAACCAACACATGTACAGCAATTGACAAGACAAGAAAAAAAGTTCTTCACAAGGAATGGCAATGTGCAGCAGATCCCACCAACCCGAGCATCTCCGAAACAGCATGTGAAGACAGCACATCAGGCACTGCTCTGAAATCCTATGCTGCCTTCAGCTGGGGCTGATGCAAAGCACAGGAAGGCCTGTACAAGCCACGATGGAAAACACTACCAGAAACGTATTCAACATCCTATGAGTTGGTACTGCACAAGTGTAAGAAGAGTTGTAAGAAGCACTGCAAGTGCAAGGATTCTGCACTTCCTTGCCTATGTGAAGGAGACTGTGAAAACCAGACCTCTAACACTGCTGTAATGTATTTATAGGGATGGCGGAGAATTTCTCCCCGAAACTTTGGGGGGCCGAGCGCCAACGTCTTTGGCCCCCCGAACAAGTTTCAGGGAGAAATTCTCTGCACCCCCCTGCCCCCCGCACCCCCCCCGGGACGGGACTTACCTTTGCCGAATGTCCCTCCCGGCGGCGGGTCCGGCCGGCGGTTCGGCGGGTGTTCGTCCGGGGCGGGAGCAGCAGCCGGTCTTTCGACCAGCTGCCGCCCCCGCCATTCCAATCAAAGAAAAGAAAAAAAACGCCCCCGTGATAGGCTACGTGATGATTAACGTAGCCTATCACGGCTGACTTTGCAGATCTAGCCGTGATAGGCTACGTTAATCGTCACATAGCCTATCACGGGGGCGTTTTTTTTAAAAAAAAAACAACTTTGGAGTTCGCGGCCGGGCGAGGCGAGGCACCTCCTCCCCGGCCTGAATTTCGGCCGGGCGAGGCGGGAAGCCTCCCCCCCAGCCTGAACTTCGCAGGGGGAGCAGCGAAGCGCCTCCCCCCCACTGCAAACAAGCTTCGAGGACAGGTAAGTGACTTTCGTCCACCCCTAGTATGTTTAACAGATATTTTGATAATCTGATGCTTCAGCAGCAACATAAAATATACCATGGCTCAAAACAAACACACACTGTTTATATACCACTCCATATCAAAATTTCAGAGCAGTGAACAACAAAGATTAAAGAATAAAACACTATGTTCAAACAATTAAAACATTTTAAAAGAAACAGATTCTGAACTTAATGAACTGTGGCTAGTCACTCAAATAAAGCCTCTCAAAATAACAATGTCTTCAGGAGGGACTGAAAGCAACACAGCGTTGGCATCTGCTTGATCTCCGAAGGCAGGGAGTTCCACAGGAAGGGGGCCACCCCTGCTGAAGGCTCTTCTCCTGGTGGACTCCAGCTGGGCCATGGGTCCATGTGGAACCACCAGGGACATGCCCTCTGATGACTTCAGTGACTGGGCAGATTGGTAAAGAAGGCAGTCTCTCAGGTATCCTGGTCCCAAGTTGTTTAGGGCTTTGTACACTAGCACTAATACCTTAAACCTGGTCCAGTAGAGAATAGGCAGCAGTGCAGTTCCCTCAGCAAAGGAGTTCCATGCTGAAAGGGGCAGCTCCTGACAACAGCTGAGCTGCTGCAATCTGCACTAGCTCCAGCTTCTGGACTAGCCCTAAGGGCAGCCACACATAGAGCACATTGCAGTAATCCAGTCTTGAGGTTACTAATGCCTGTACCACCATGGCCAAGCTATCCCTGTCCAGGAGAGGCCGTAACTGGTGAACCAGCCAAAGCTGGTAAAAGGCACTCCAAGCCACCATGGCCACTTGAGCCTCCAGCAACAATGATGGATCTAGGAGTACCCCCAGGCTACGAACCTGATCTTTCAGAGGGAGTGCAACCCCATCCAGAACTATCTCCTGGACCCAGGAACCACTCACCCACAGGTCTTCTGTCTTGCCAGGATTCACCTTCAATTTATTGGCCCTCATCCAGCCCATTACTGAGTCTATGCATTGATTCAGGACTTGCACAGCCTCTCCTGATTCAGATGTCATAGGAAGATAGAGCTGCATGTCATCAGAATACTGATGGCATTTTGCTCCAAATCCCCCAATGAACACTCCCAGCAGCTTCATATAGATGTTAAACAATTACTGGAGATAAGATGGTACTCTGTGTCACCCTGGAGCTCAATTGCCAAGGGGCCAAGGAAAAGTCATCCAGTGTTACTCTCTGAAAATGGCCCTGTAGGTAGGACTGGAACCACTGTAACACAGTGCCTCTGATACCCATCCCACGGAGTTGATCCAGGAGGTATCAAAAACTGAGAGGTCAAGCAGAATTAACAGGGTTGTACTCCCCCTGTCCTTCTCTCGATAAAGGTCATCCATCAGGGCAACCAAGGCTGAGTCATTCCCATAACCAGATCGAAACCCAGACTGGAATGGGTCTAGATAATCAGTATCCTCCAAGAGTGCCTGGAATTGCTCCACCACAACTTTCCGAAGTACCTTCCCTAAGAAAGGGGTATTTGTGTACCTGGAACAGATCCCACAAATTGGGCAGATGGTAGCATCAGGCAGCTTGACTAGAACTACACTAACAACAGCATCAAGTTCACTGCAGGGACAAGCAATTTTGTCCTCACAGTGCTATGCAAAAAGGTCACAGTGGGTCCTCGGCGGGGCCAGGTCCCCATTTGCTAGAGAGGGTGTTAATAGCCCCCGGACCACCCAGAGGAGTTCCACTGGATTGCTACTCAACGACACAAAGCAGGCAGCGAAATAAGCCCTCTTTGCTGCCTGCACTGCCAAGCAATAGGCACGATTATGTGCTCTGGAGTGTGGTTGGTCATCTTTGCTTCAAGTCTTACGCCATTTGTACTCCAGCCGATGTTCCAGCCTGTTTCATTGACAGCAGCTCCCCAGTATACCAAGGAGTGGAGCAGGCTCTACAGCACTGGAGAGGGCACTCAGGTGCAATCAAGTCAATGGCCCTCTGTATCTCACTGTTCCACAGTGAGGCTAGGGCCATGGCTGGATCACCAGCTCTTTCCACTGGAAAATCCCCAAGAGCATTCTCGTCCCGGGGGGGGCGGGGTGGGGGGGCAGGCCGTTCCGCCACCGATTTCAGGGGGGCGGATGCATTGGCATTCGGCCTCCCTGAGATCCGTGGCGGAATTTTCGTACATCCCTGAGGAGAACCAACTCTGTGCATGTCTACTCAGAAGTAAGTCTTATTGAGTTCAATGTGACTTACTCCTACACATGTCAGCACCCCACTTGCCCCCAGCTCAGCCTTGTATTTCCACATCCAGCTCATTAGCAAACCTCCTGTTAGTTATCTCACTGGGTGACTTTGGGCTGGACTCTAACCATTATACCATACTTCTGTTATGAAACTCATGAAGAAAAAGCAGCATGAAGGGAAAGATCAGCAACCTTCTCTTTGTTTGAATAAAAAGCACACTCTGCACATGCTCAGGGAATGGACAAAATGAGGAATAAACATACCAGGGAATATGAAGAACTATATTCTTCTATTGTGTGTGTGTGGGGGGGGGGAATCTCCCTCAATCCAGCTGTTCCCTGGAAACCCCCCCCCCCTTCACCCAAGGGTCTTCTGAGATAACTAACAGGAGGTTTGATAATGAGCTGGAAGTGGAAATACAAAGCTGAGCTGGGGGCAAGTGGGGTGCTGACATGTGTAGGAGTAAGTCACATTGAACTCAGTAAGACTTACTTCTGAGTAGACATGCACAGAGTTGGTTCTCCTCTCCTCTCAGCTTTGTCCTCTCACATCAAGCCGGCTCCAGACCGGCATTAATAGGTTTTTTCTTTCTTTAAAACAGCGTTGCTTTAAACAAAGAGTGCATCGCTCAGGCACACCGAGGACAGCCTTGTTTTGGGAAGCCCCGAGGAGGAGGAAGTGTTTTGGCTGAAAGTAAATGGAGATGGAGGATTTCAACTGAAAAACAACACCCACAAACAAGGCGGTGAGAACAATTCATTAAAAAAAAAATTACGTATTTATTATTGGAATATACTACCTTGCATTTTTATTTACGAAAATTTCGCAACTCCGTGCAGATGACAAAAAAAAGCCGCATGACCGCTGGCTCCACAGGACCTCGTGGTGCCATTCCTCAGAGGATTCCGTGGCACGGACTGAAGGGAATTCGATCCCATTTCAGTCCGTGGAGGAATTCTCTGACATCCCTATTAGCTGTGCTGTTAACAGCACAGCTACTGATGAGGGTGAAAGCTGAAACATTTAGCTTAAAATATATATTTTAATACTCTCTTGTTAGTCTTTATATATTTACAAATCCCTGATTTAGTAAAGTATTATAAGCTCCTAATCAAGAGTTAAAATCCCATGATGCCATGGAAGGCCATTTTGCCCATTTAATTATCCTCAGTGTCATCTAGTCCACCAAAGTTGAACAGTTTTGTGGAAAAATAGTAACCACCGTTGACAATTTTAAAGGATAGCTAAGTGATTTATCTATTTAAAAGAAAATCAAAGCCAAGCATCAAGGGACAGAGTCAAATCCTTACTTGAGACTTCCAGGTACGGGAACAGCTTGAGAATTTAAGTAGCCAGCTTTTCACCCCTGGGCAGAAATGCCATTTATGGTGAAACTTTAATTCAAAAAATTGTGGTTTCTAACAAAATTCTTCCTAACAGAAGTCATCTGGCCTTGCAGATTAGGGATGTATGAAAGTCACTTACCTTTCGCGGATTATGTTGATGGGGGGGGGGAGGCGTTCCGTCCCTCCTCCCGGAATCCTCAACGGGGGGGAGGCGATCCGGTCCTCCCCCCCGGAATCCTTCGCGGCCGGCTGTGCTCCGCGGCAGCTCTGCGGAGCAGCCGGCTAGGCCCAGGCCAGAGCCGTCCGCAGCCGGATTTCCAGCCGCGGAGGGCTCTGGGTAAAAAAACAAAAAAAGCGTATGCAAATGGCGGTGGCTAAGGCTGCCGCCATTTGCGTTCCTTATTTTTGGCCGTCTTAGTCTACGTAAATATTTACGTAGACTATGACGGTGAAATTAAAGGGGAACAAAAATATCGTAGCGGGTGCTATTTGCATCCCTTTTTGATTCACCGTTTTAGCCTACGTAAATATTTACGCAGGCTAAAACGGCAAATCAAAAAGGGACGCAAATAGCGCCTGCTACGCTATTTGCATTCCCCTTATTTTCGCCGTCTTAGTCTACATAAATATTTACGCAGACTAAGACGGCCAAAAATAAGGAACGCAAATGGCGGTGGCCGTAGCCGCCACCATTTGCGTACGTGTTTTTTTTTTTACCCAGCCATGATAGGCTACGTAAATCTTTACGTAGCCTATAATGTCTTGTAAAAAAAAAAAAACCTGGCAAGACTGCAAATGGCGGCGGCGGCAGCTGGTCAGAAGACCAGCCGCCGCCGGAGCCGCCGCCGCCCGGAAGATCCACCCCAGGTAAGTCTCATCCCGGGGGGGATCCGCGGGGTGGCGGGGGGGGTGGCAGGCCATTCCGCCACAGATTTCGGGGGGCCGAATGCACTGGCATTCAGCCTCACCGAGATCTGTGATGGAATTCTCTGCCATCCCTATTGCAGATTAGTTTGCATCCAAGGTCTTCCCCAGAACATATTTTTCAGTCTTAGTTCCCCGAGCATCACAATAATCATGAGGTGTGGCTGCTAGAAATGGATAAGCGCAAGGCTGCTCCCCCTCAAAACGAATCTGGCCAGATTCCCTTTACCACCTGCTACCCCATCCCGTGTGTGTGTGTGTGTGTTTGTGTGTGTGTGAAGGGACATCACCTTAGGGGCCAGGATAAGGTAGCATGCAGCAGAGACCTCCTTCCATCAAATGTTTCAAAAGTAAAGCAGCCACCACTGTAATAACATTGCCACCATGGCAAGAGGTAGCAGGCAGGAGGGGGTACGGGCCTTGTACACTCAATCTTAATAAATCCAAATTGATGTGCTTTAATATAAACTCCACACACACACACACACACACACACACACACACACACAGTAAATGATATTGTTATCAAGTATTTTATACCTCTTAAGGTTTGTTCAAAGCATTCTGGATCTCACAGTATAAAACAATTAACAGAAATTATTAAAGGATATTACACAAAATCTAAATCGCCGGACGAATTTTCCCTTGTCCTGGTTGTATAGGAAAGGAAAGGTTCCTCCTGTGCAAGCACTGGGTCATTGCTGACCCCTAGAGGGACGCCGCTTGCGCTAGCATTTTTGTGGCAGACTGTAGTGGGGTGGTTTGCCATTGCCTTCCCCAGTCGTGACTACCTTTCCCCCCAGCAAGCTGGGTACTCATTTTACCGACCTCGGAAGGATGGAAGGCTGAGTCGACCTGAGCCGGCTACCTGGGACCCAGCTTCCGCTGGGATCGAACTCAGGTCGTGGGGAGAGCTTTGGTTGCTATACAGCCGCCTACCACTCTGCGCCACATAATTGAGATGAATTTGTTGCCTCAAGTATTATTTTATGGCAGAAGACATATGGAGCAGGAAACCACCAAGAGTGGCAAAATAACAACAACAACAACTGCAAGGGGAATTGAAGTTTTAATAGATAAAACTATATTATCAAATGTCAAAATTAGCAGATATACAAAACTCTGTTTTATTGGACAAAATAATTAGGTCACAACAGGAAGAGATTTAAATACGATTATTTAACTTTTTATGGGTTGATAGATCAAAGATGATAGAGCATTTCTTGGGCAAAAGAGAAAAAGGTATATTAGATGTGGGGTATACACAGTATAGTTAAAGAATAAAGTCAGTCCAGGATTGTCACCAGCCACTTCTATTTTTTACAGTGATCTTTTAGGGAATGTATCTGTAGGGTATTATTTGCATACATGCTTTTTTTGTGTGTTTTTTAAAAGTCAGACATGATAGGCTACGTAAATGTTTACGTAGCCTATCACGGTTTTTTTTTAAAACCTAACCGTGATAGGCTACGCAAATCTTTACGTAGCCTATCAGGTTTTTTGTTTTTAAACTGGAAATGGCGGTGGTGGCAGCCGGTCGGAAGACCAGCCGCCGCAGCCGCAGCCGCCGCCTCCGAACCGCCACCGCAGCTGCAGCCGCTGCCACAGCCGCCGCCGCCAGGAAGATCTGCCCAAGGCAAGTCTCGTCCGCGGGGGGCAGGCCATTCCGCCACCGATTTCGGGGGGCCGAATGCGCTGGCATTCAGCCTCCACAAGATCCGTGGCGGAATTTTCGTACATCCCTAGGTGAGGGCTCCTTCTGTGCTGGTCCCTGCCCCCAGGTCTGGAGTCTGCCTTTCCCCTTCATCCTCGGAGGAGTTCGAGGGAGGCATGACAGCCGGTGCGGTTCTCTCCACACTGGCTACTAGGGGGAAGTGGCGGGAAGCACGGTTTCCTGGCACCAAGCTCCAAGTCCTGTCTTCGAGCATGAAGCCATGTAACTGAAAAATCCTACGTCCCCCAGACACTGTCTAGGGGATTTAGGATTGCTCTCTCTCATGCTGCAAGAGTTTTTGTTGTTTTTGCTGCAACAGACTAACATGGTTACCCCTCTGGAAATCCTTATAATCCTATTACAGTAATATAGGTCTATATGAAATTTAAATGAAGCAGAACATTTATTATTATTTACTGTAAGATCAAACAGATGGTTAGGAAAATGGTGTCACTTACTTCACAATATGGAACAGGAGGGGTGTGTGGCCAGGCGGGTATGAGAATGGCCACATAAACCAGAGGCTCCAGATCCCGCTCGCTAAAAATAGCCTGCAGCACTGAGTAAAATGTCTTTTATGACTCGCGCTATATCTTTTCCTACTGGCAGAGGATGAGATGGCTAGACAGCATTGCTGATGCAATGAATATGAACCTGAGCACACTCCGGGAAAGAGCGGAGGACAGGAAGGCCTGTCGTGCTATGGTCCATGGGGTCACGAAGAGTAGGACACGACTTAACGAATGAACAACAACAACAATGAGATGAGGCACCGACCAGCCAGCCGTGAAAGATCTCACCTCCTATTTT
The DNA here is from genome assembly GCF_057233095.1 of Heloderma suspectum. NCBI lineage: Eukaryota > Metazoa > Chordata > Lepidosauria > Squamata > Helodermatidae > Heloderma > Heloderma suspectum. The sequence continues at coordinate 155,763,119 of NC_139459.1, read as the reverse complement.
CTGTCTAAAAGTGACTCTGACGAAATACAGGCTGTGAACGCTGAAGAGGCAAGAACGGCGCTGGCAGCAGGGAAGAACGCTAAAGGAGGTAAGGGAGATGTAGATGTAGAAGGATTGGACGGTGATTCAGTACAGCGAATATGCTTGGAATTGCAAAGGGACTGGGCTAAAGCTCTTGCTGTTGCCCTTAACCCTATAGATACTAAACTCTCTGCAATTACTAACAAACTGACCGATGTCAAAAATATAGCCATTGAGGTATCAGACATGAGCATAGCAAATGACAAGAATATAGCAGCGCTACAGATTTTAACTAAAGAGCTACAGGACAAAATGGAGTCCATGGAAAATAGGGAGAGAAGGCTGAACATTTGACTGTGTGGGGTGGTAGAGAATGCAGAAAAAGGAAACCTTACAGCCTTCCTAATCCTGTGGTTTAATGATCTTTGCCCCCAGTTAAAAGTAACAGAAGATGTTTTTGAAAGAGCACATCAGGTGTATTGGCCAAAAGGCCCTCTCTCCCAAAAACGTCAGCGACCACGTAGCATAGCTGTAAGATTTATGAGATACTCAGTACAATCAAAAGTGCTGCAAGCATTGAATAAGCATCCTAACCTTGAAATCAGTGGGGAAAAAAGTGATGGCATTCAGCATACTTTTGTTGGAAACACTTTGCAAGAGAAGATTAATGAGATATTTTACAGAAAAACTGAGTGAGGCAGGAATTAAATATATGTGGGCTGTTCCTTCTAAAATTCTTATCAATTTTAAGTTCTAACAGCAACCACTAAGCAGTTGGCTGAAATCTGTAAGAGACCAGACCTAGCGGTTCCAATAGAAGAAGAGCAAGCAGCAGCTGTCACTGTGAAGCAGTGGGTTCAGCAGGGGGTTGGACTCGATGGCCTTGTAGGCCCTTCCAACCCTACTATTCTATGATTCTATGAAGAATGAAAATTTGAGAACAGAATTTGCGTCCCTGCAAGAACAGGATGGAGAACACTTAGAAATAGAAAGAAAGTTACTTGAGATATACAGATAGATTAAAGACTGCCCAAAGTAAATCAGGTTATGGATGTTTGGCATAAGAGAAACTGGATATAACTTAATAATTTTAAACTTTAGTAAATTGTTTTTCCCTGACTACATGGAGGGAGCAATCCTATGGCCGCTAGTCAGCGGCTAGACAGCCATAGGATATGTGGTTTTCCGGGAACCAACCTTGGAGCCCGTGCTCTGAGGTCGGCTCCTGGAGCACCGACCTTCCCCCCTCTTCTGTGCTGCCTCGCAGGCAGTGCAGAAAGGCCTCAAACTCCGCACTCAGGAGAGGAGTGTGGAGCGGCCAAAACGGGCCTCCAGGGGTGTTCAGGAGTGGGGAAGGCGGAAATGCTGGTATGACACATCCTATGTGTTGTCCAGCAGCCTGCTCCACTTTCCTGCAGCTAGACAGCCAAAATTGGCTGTCTAGCTGCAAATGCAGGGCAGGGGAAGTGCGGAGGGAATGATCCCCTCCATGCTTCTCCTGCCCTGCATTGGATAGGCGGTTGCCTCCAACTTCGGAGGCAGCCACCTATCCCCATAGGATTGCACCCTAAACTAAATTAAGGAAGTGGGGTGGGGGGAATCTACATATTTCACAGGTTCTGACCATCCCCCAGGGGGGTTCTTTTCTTTTTTGGTTTGTTTGTTGTTGTTTTCTCCTTATCTGTTTTTCCTTTTCCTTTTTTTTTTATTCCCCTCAGTGGTACCAGCCCAAAGTAATGGTTGTTGAGAGACTCTGTTCTAGCCCAGTTGATGGGGCAAAATGTTTTTAATGTATAAAATGTCAGTGATAATGTTATTGTCTTTATTATGGTTGCTGTCTGTTCCTTATAGATACTTAAAACTGTACAGAAATGCAGGATTTTGTCATAAGGCTGTTAAATTATATTTTGCTGATTTGCCCCCAGGAGCTCAAGGAGATATCTAAATTATCTTTTAAGAATAAATATGGCTAGTTTAAGGGTGCTATCAATCTCTCAGTGTAAATGGTCTTGGCTCTATTGTGAAGAGATCATGACGTTAATAAAACCGCATAAACTGGATATATTATTTTTACAAGAAACACATATACAATATAGAGTTAAAAAGATACTATCCCGCCCCATATTTAGAACTCAATACAGTGCAAATGGAACTTCTAAATCCAGGGGGGTAGCTATCTTAAAAACTAAATCTTGTCCCTTTGAAGTAGACAATATATGAACAGATTCAAACAGTTATATTTTTATTACAGGGAAAATAGCTGGACGAACAACTACACTTGGTTCATATTATAATGCAAACCAACAACAGTCACAATTTATGATCAATATGTTAGAAAAACTGGACAATTTTGCAAAGGGTGATATATTACTAGGAGGGGATACCAATGTTATTTTCAATAGAAATTTGAATTGATCAGCAAAATTTCCTAGACCAAGGAGGGAAGCAAAAGCTATACATAATAAATTGAAAGAATTAGGGCTGCTGGACATATGGTGTTATTACAATCCCTCTTCTAATGACTTCACTTTTTTCCCCCTCTAAATATAATTCTTATCCCAAAATTGATCATTTTCTGACCTCAAAATCTTTAGCTCCACATGTATCCCAGATAAATTTTGGCCCAATCCTGGTCACAGACCATGCATTGCTTTCATGTAAAGTAGAACTCCTACCTTCAACTATACAAACTCCAATATGGAGGCTTAACGCAGCTCTCCTAACACAAGGTCCCTTTATGAAATTAAACAAGCTATTAACAATTTTATACAGGAATAACACTGGCAATTTTGTGGGATACCTTGAAAACAATGCTTAGAGGTCTTTTTATAAAGGAAGGTTCCACCCAAAAGAAATTAAAGGAAAAACCTAGAAACAAGCTCCTAAAAGAAACTGAAGATTTAACTAAACAGCACAAAGTGACACGTAGTAAGAAAGTGCTTCAAAAATTAAATCAAAAGAGAGGTAAATTGAATATATTTGATTTAAATAAAATACATACTTCTTTAACATACTTGAACAGACAGTTTTATGAATTAGGTAGTACAAATACTAAAATGCTACCAAGAGCACTTAAAAAAACTATCCCAGTGATAAAAGACCACACAGGAAAACCTCTGTTTACTGTCAATGAAATTAATGAGGAATTCTGAAATTTTTACTCCAAGTTATACACATTGGATTTTGACCCTACAATGAATCTACAACAAATATTAGATTCCCTTCCTATACCAAAGATTGATGAAGTAGATCAAGCATCTTTAAATGCTTTGATATTGGAGACAGAAATTTTATCTATAATTTTAAATGTAAAAATTAAAACAAAGGAAAGCTCCAGGAGCGGATGATTTTCCTGGAGAATTCTACAACGCGTTTTGCAAAGATTTATCTGGCGGCAGCCGGTCTCTCGGCCGGCTGCTGTGGATTCAAATGGCAGCTGCCATAGCGGCCGCCATTTGCGTCTGGTCAGGCTGCTGTGATAGGCTACGTAAGTATTTACACAGCCTATCATGGCAAAGGCAGCCACGCAAATGGCGGCCACCACGCCATTTGCGTAGCTGCCTTTGCCGTGATACTTACGTAGCCTATCACGGCAAGCTAAAAAAACAAACAAACAGCATATGCAAATGGTGGCAGCTACAGCGGCTGCCATTTGCGTTCCCTTTTTTTTTTTTTTTGCTGTTTTAGCCTACATAAATATTTACGTAAGCTATTACAGTGAAAAAAAGAGGAACGCAAATAGCGTAGTGGGCGCTATTTGCGTTCCCCCTTTTTTCGCCGTAATAGCTTACGTAAATATTTATGTAAGCTAAAACAGAGAAAAAAAGGGAACGCAAATGGTGGCCCCCGTAACTGCCGCCATTTCCGTACGCTGTTTTTTTTCCCCCCGGAAGACTGCCCAGCGGCCGGATGTCTGGCTGTGGGCGGCCCCGGCCAGCAGCTCTGCGGAATTTCCGCGGAGCGGAGCCAGCTAGATTAGGATTTCAGGGGGAGGTGCAGAGCACCTCCCCCCCACCGCGAATCACCCTGTCGAAAAGGTAAGTGACTTTCGTACATCCCTAGATAAAAGCAAGATGAGTGTATGGAAAATCCTTAACATCAGTACTGGGCAAAATTGCCACATCAGGCTAAGGGTTCTGAGATCTTACAAGGTGGAGAAGAACATGCACACAACCAATGTAAATGAAATAAAAGGAGATTTATTGAAATAAAAGAAATAAGCAAAAGTAAAATCTCCTCAGAGAGTTGACTCTCTCTGAGGCTTAAGAGGTTGCACTTCTCCTAGGTACAAACTTAATTACAAATAAATCTCAGAGTTTCAGACTCTCTGAGGGTTAAGAGGTTGCGCGCCTCATAAGTAGGAGCTTAACACAAAACAATGCTCAAGAAGTTGTGTCCTGCTTGGTCAAGACTTAGTTACCCAAATGTGGTGCATTAAATGACTAAATATACAGTTAGTCTCTGTTTGTTGCTCAGCTCCAGATCAGTCTATACCGCAACTGGCCCACTGAGGCAACGGTGATACAGTTTCAGCCAGGCCCAAGCCTAAGCCTGCTATCTTATATCCCAAACCCAAACAGAAAGGAAGAAATTAATAAAGGTGATTAGATATCAAAAATAGGATATATGTGGATATAAGGAAATATAGGCAAGACAACATGGAACAGAATAGGAGGGAAAAAAATCACACTCTGTTGAAGGGGCTGCTAAAATGATCAGAGGGCTGGAACAACTCCTCTATAAAAGGCTTCAGCATTTGGGCTATTTCATTTAGAAGAAAGGTAAATAAGGGGGGGGGCGTTATAAAATTATATGGAGTAGAGAAAGTGTAGTAGTGCAATTAATAAATAAGCCCCACTGAGTTCAGTCAGTGTAACTTTTCCAGGAAATGTATATTGCAATTTGCAGCCAAAGAGATGTTTAACTTTTCTTTCTTCCCTTAATGAGAGCCTCAGGTCAGTGGCAGATTCAGGACAGACAAAAGGAAAGTACTTTTGCAGTACAAAAAAAACCTACACCAGAGATTAAGGATAATGATCTCCTTGCTCCTTGGGAGGAAAGCTATGGCAAACCTAGACAGCATAGTAAGAAGTAGAGACATCACCTGGCCAACAAAGGTCCATCTAATCAAAGCTATGGTTTTCCCAGTAGTAACGTATGGCTGTGAGAGCTGGACTATAAGGAAGGCTGAGCGCCAAAGAATTGATGCTTTCAAACTGTGGTGCTGGAGAAGACTCTTACGAGTCCCCTGGGCTGCAAGGAGGTCAAATCAGTCCATCCTAAAGGAAATCAACCCTGACTGCTCCTTGGAAAGACAGATACTGAAGCTGAAGCTCAAATATTTTGGCCACCTAATGCAAAGAGAAAACTCTCTGGAAAAGACCCTGATGCTGGGAAAGACTGAAGGCAAAAGGAGAAGGGGACGGCAGAGGATGAAATGGCTAGATAGCATCACTGATGCAATGAATATGGACTTGAGCATGATCCGGGAGAGAGCGCAGGACAGGAAGGCCTGGCGTGCTATGGCCCATGGGGTCACGAAGAGTCGGACACGACTGAACGACTGAACAACAAAAATGGTCACCTTAAACACCTTCCGATTAGAATCTGTAATCCTGCCTGGCTGACAGTTTTTTACCTTTTGTTTTAGTTTCTGAGAAAAGGAAATTTTATGCATAGCTAGCACAAAAACTCCTGGACCAAACTGTCTGAAGTTTGGCCCCACTGAGGCTGCCAGGTGCCCAAATTTCATACACTTCTGTGGAGCACTGAAGAATTATAGCTCTTTGCTTTGAAAGATTTCCTTGATTTTTATTTTTTTTTAACCTGTGCCTAGCACAAAAACTACTGGGCCAAACTGTCTGAAATTTGGCACGTTTGGTCACCCCCATTGGGGCTGCAAGGTCTCCATATTTCATGTATTTATCATAAAAACTGAAAAAAGTTATGGTTGTTTCTGTTTTTGAATGCAAGTCAATGGGAAAATGTAAAATCCAAATAATTCGGATATCTGAATCTCAATTTAGATCTGAATCTGAAGTGAATCAAATCCGAATTGGTCCGAAGTGAATTGGGGCAGATTCAGAAGATCCAAATTGGCCTCTGAAGCGAATCGGGGGGTGGGCCCATGCACATTTACTAATTGCAGTATGGCGGTGTATGTAATTTTTTGAGGGAGTCACAGTACTTAGGATGGGGGATTTACTATCTGCAGACTGGGGTTTCCATTATGCCCAGAAACATTTTTCCCCTCCCACTCCATTATTGCTTAGCATCTAAATTTTAAAAAAAAATTAGACCCCCCCTAATTAATCCAACCTGTTGAATTCAAAAGCTTGCTCATTTCTTATTATTGTTGGCTGGTCCTATTAAAAACGTATGCCTATATAGATTTATACCTCTATAATTTTTTTCCAATGAACCAACAAAGCTCATTGTTCACATTTTTGTCTATGAAGGCTAGATTTTTTTATTAATGCCAACTGAGATTCTGGAATGCTACAATGCATACACAATGCAAGATCTAATACAGGCTTCTAATAGACTTGTTGATCTCCCATCTTCCTATTTCTCATAGTTTCAGCTCATTTTGTGTCTTTGCGGTTCCAGTATTTGGAAAATATTAGAATATTGGAATATAATAGGTATTAATAAATTCAAATAAAAGTATACATCAAATTAAGTATGATATGTCACTTTGGACTAGAAGTAGGAATAATTGCTTTTTTTTTTTTTTTATACAAAGCCTTAGGCATGAAAATTCTGGAACTCCTAATTCAGCACAGGAAGCATTAAGGGAGCAATAATTTCTGTAAGATTTTTGTATCTAAGTGCAACAAAGTATTAAAAAGCACGATTTGTATTCCCTTGACTGACAGGTAGTATCAGCATATTTTAGTATCTTTTCCTAGTAGTAGAATTCCGCAGTCCCTAAGTATACAAATTCCAATATTTTCTCCCTCCCAATGAAAAAGCATCACCTTTCTTTCACTTTTCTCCTTGTTAATCATCACCCATACTAGATAATCCTCTTGTATAGATACAATTTGAGCCAAGATTTCTAGAGATGACAAGAGGGTGCTTCAGGCTTTTGTTCCATACAAAAAACACAACTTTCAAAAATGTAATCCTTGCAAGTTTGACCATTTAAAACCCAGTAAACTCAAAATCCATCCATTTTCAGTCAGAGCTGTAAACACCATCCTTCAAATAAAGTCTACATTCTGTTCTATGGTAACAAATTCTGCTGAGCAACAGCTGAATTCTGTGACTTGTACATAATACAGAAAATAAATAAATGTGCATCAACTCTCATTGTTTGCATAATTTATTCTGCTTCTTCGAGTCATTGGGAATGACTTAAATATGGCACTGAATGCCTGCCCCCAACCACTGTATATATTCCAACACAATAAAGAGTCATGTGGCGCTTAGAAACTAACACATTTATGGTGGCATCAGCTTTGTTTTACATGTGGCATCTCCTTAGAAATGTCACAAACCTACTGGACCTCTTGTGTTTCATGTCTCTTTTACCTCAATGTTAACAATTCTTTCTTTCTCTCTCTCTCTCTGTATTTATATGTCAATAAAGGACAACACTCATACATCTGATGAAGTGTATGGTAGCATAAAATCTTATGCTACAATAAATGTTACCCTTTATGATGCCACAAGACTCATAGTTAGTTTTCTTGCAATAGACCAACATGGCTATCCTTCAGCATTTAGAAATATTAATCAATTCCTCTGGCTTCTGATATTCAATAGGCATTGCCCACATGCTTTAAAGCATATCTACCCAAATGTATAAGCTCAGTCTTGGTAATACATGCCAGATCGGCCATCTCATCCACGATTAGGTCATGGATGAGTGTGGTCTTATTCAGTAGTGTAGTGGCAGATTCAGAAGTGCAGGGTCCCTTCATGATAGTCACAGCCATGACCCCTCACGCCCCCTTCTAAGATGATACAACCTTGTAAGATATACACCCTTCAATTGGGATCCAAAAACAGTATAGCTGAGAGTAAGGCAATGGCATTTCAATCGGATGTCTAAGAAAAAATGCAGGGGTGTTAAAATCTTTTTCACTCACTCACTCACTCAAACACAAACATTTTAGGTTTTCAAAATATGATACTCTATGGAAGCTTCACCCTGACTCAGTGGCAGGGAAGGGGAGCCTGAAAGAGCCTGGCCTGCAGCGGTAGGCTGGGAGTGGGAGGGACCTGGCTGAGACCTGGCTCTTTAAAAAGTCCCAGGTCTTCATCCCTGTGAGACCCCCCACCACTACACCCCTGGTCTTACTGCAGACTATTAAACCTGGCATTAAATAGCAGCACCACAAGACAAGAGGCCTCAGTGGATGAGCTACCAGGGGCTAGAGGAGAGGGAGGGTAGAAGGGGAACAGTGTACAAAAACCTGTGGCCCATTCTACTTTGATGTCCAAACCCCCTCCTCCTGCCATATTTTCTTCTGCCCCAAAGTCACTGGGATAGCGGTGCCCTCTCCATGGGTCCCTGGGTCCCCCTCCACAGGTCCCTGTGTCAGTTCTAACTGTTTTGTTCAGAAGTACCAGCAAATGAGTTCCTATTTTTTTCATTCCGTTCATTTCCACGATTGAGTCAAATTAATATTGATGGTAAAAAAAAAAAAGGATGCCAAACCTTCGTCATTCATTAAATGCTTTCCACTCTGTTTAAATTCTCCATTATGTTCTGATCATATGGCAGTCCCATGGCTGGTGGTACCTTGGTCCACTCTACTGCTGATGTTTTACAAGGAGGCCATCTGTAAATCATTATTAAGAGGTTCCCTCATTCAGGTACCAAGGGGGTGTGTGTGTGGTAGGGATGGATGGTAGTCACTTAACTGATCCCAAAGCTTGCTTCGTGGTGAGGGGGAGGGGCTCCGTCCCTCCCCCCAAAATTCTGGCCGGGGGCGAGGCGCCCCATCCCTCCCCGCCGAAATTCTGGCCAGGGGGGAGCGCCACACCTCTCCGGCCGCGAATGTTCTCCTGCCGGGACGCAAATGGCGGCAGCCGTAGCCACCGCCGTTTGTGTCCCTGGCCTGCAGTCAGCCGTGATAGGCTACGTAAATCTTTACGTAGCCTATCACGGCTGACTTTGAAAAAAAAAAAGCGTGTACGCAAATGGCGGCGCCCATGGGCGCCACCATTTGCATTCCTTATTTTGGCACGGGTAGTCTACGTAAATATTTACGTAGACTACGGCGAAAATAAGGGCAACGCTATTTGCGTTGCCCTTATTTTTGCCGTAGTCTACGTAAATATTTATGTAGACTACCCGTGCCAAAATAAGGAACGCAAATGGCGGTGCCCATGGGCGCTGCCATTTGCATACGCGCTTTTTTTCTCTTTTTTTTCAAAGTCAGCCGTGATAGGCTACGTAAAGATTTACGTAGCCTATCACGGTGCTTTTTGAAAATCTAGCCGTGATAGGCTACGTAAATCTTTACATAGCCTATCACGTTTGTTATTGTTGTTGTTGTTTTATTTGGAAATGGTGGCGGCGGCGGCAGCAGCCGGTCGGAAGACCAGCCGCCGCCGAATCGCCGCTGCCGCCAGGGACATTCGCCAAAGGTAAGTCCCATCCCGGGGGGGGGGGCGGACTGTTTCTCCACCAATTTCGGGGGGCCGAATGCATTGGCATTCGGCCTCCCGGAGATTCGTGGAGAAATTCTCCGACATTCCTAGTGTGGGGGGGGAGGCTACCTCCAGGTCTGACAACTGTCCCTTCCTAGAACTGAGGCACAAAGGGGCAGGTGCTTCCCACAACCCTTTCCCAGGCTCAGAGACATCTGGTCACTGTCTCTGCTATCATGCCTCTCACCTTCCTTCTCCTCCTAGCAGATTCCTCAAATAGGAAGGAGGACTGACTACTCCTTCCCTGAATTCCACCCAAACCGCCATGTCCAGTTCCTGTAGCAATCTCTGCCTTGTTCAGCACAATGAGAAAGGGAGCCCTGTCCCCTTTCTTGTTGGCTGGTCCAGTAGCCAAGAAGACACATCCATAGACTGAACTGCAGGAAGGCTCTTATTTGAGGGCAGATCTCAAAGTCAGGAGACTACAGTAAAAATTCAGCATACCTGTAGTTTGAGCATCTTTGTTTTGTTTTGTTTTGTTTTATTTCATCATCATTTAATTTATATGCTGCTTTTCCACACAAAGTGCCCAAATCGGCAAACAAAAAAGCAATAAAAAACCCAATACATTGTTACAATAGTACATCATTACAATAATAAAAAACTCACTTCACTAATACTAACATTATAACATTTCAAATTAATTACAAAATAGGCAAAATCAAACATTACAACACAATATCAATTATTATTTATCAGTAACGTGTAAACCAGAGCCAAATACACTAAACCTTTCCTATGCATTAAGGCATTTCATAAACCCTACAAACTGCAAACAGCTACCCCAGGAATACAAAGTTCAGAAAATAGCAACCAATTTTGTTAACAGCCTGCAACAGCTGATCTCTCCCATGCTCCACTCTCATTCTGGTACAGTTCTCAAGGCTCCAACAGAGATAAGGGTGGTGGTGTTTAGTTTCTTCCCCTGTGCTCTGGATGTTTTTGCTATTCCTGCTACTGGACTTAAATAGGAATTACCATTACCTGGGGGGCCAACTGACCTACATTCCCAGCCACTGAAAGCCAGTGCTGATCAGGAGTTTACACTAGGGGTGTATGAAACCCCACTTACCGCCATCCGCTGGGGTCCGCGGGAGGGGGGAGGTGATCCGATCCAGTGCGCTGGGGTCCGCGGGGGGGAGGCGATCCGTCCCTCCCCCCCGGAATCCTCCCTGGCCAGCTCCGCGGCAAGGCCACAGAGCCACTGGCCAGGGCCGGCTGCAGCCAGACTTCCGGCCGCAGCCAGGCTGTGGCCGCAAATGGCAGCTGCTACACCAGCTGCCATTTGCGTCCCTGCCAAGCCATGATAGGCTACGTAAGTGGCTACGTAAGTATCACAGCAAAAGGCAGAGAAGCAAATGGTGGCTGCTACACCATTTGCGTCCCTGTCTTTTGCCGTGATAGGCTACATAGATACTTACATAGCCTATCATGGCTTGACAGGGACGCAAATGGCAGCCGCTATGACGGCCGCCATTTGCGGCTGCAGCAGCCCAGCAGCAGCCAGAAGACAACCCGGAGCTGCCACCGGAGCCACGGCCGCCAGAGCCGGAGCCACCGCCGCTGCCAGGTAGGTCCACTCCAGGGGGGATTTCGGGGGGGGTAGTCCATTCCGCCATGGACTCCGTGGGGCCGGATTCTAAAGAATCCAGCCTCACTGGAGTCCGTGGCGGAATTCTCCAACATCCCTAGTTTACACACAGATGCTCTTGCTTTTCAAACAAGGCCCTCCAATAAGATTCACTGCAGTAGCAGTTGGGCCTATCTCTATAAGGAGGCATGCTTGTGAGGGAGCCAGCTCTCTGAGCGTGAGGAGCCCTAGTGACAAAGCTTCTCAGTCCCAGTGACAAAGTGTCAGCAAACAAGTGAGTTAAGCAACTGTGCAAATTTAACAACAGGGTAAGGAAGCCAGGACAGTGAATTCTTCCCTCCCTACTCACAGTAAGTAGCTGTGAATAAATAACTGTGACTGAATTCTCCACTTTCTCCTAGTAAAAAATTAAGTTTTCCAGCTAAAACATACCCCCCCTCAAAAACCAGTTATGAAGACAGAAAGCCAGCAGGGGTGCGGGGGTATCCAGTGTATTGCACTGAGTGCCACATATATGAATATCTGCCAGCTGGATAGAAGTCATGGGTGTAATGAGCTCCTGGCTCTCAGGGAACAAGTTTGTTCCCTTGAAGCCAAGGCTGCTGACCTGGAGAAGGTAAGAGAGGCAGAGAGTTTGGTGGACGTGACTTTCAGGGACCTATTAGCTGTGTCCCACTCCCAGGGTGACAGCTGCTCTGCAATCACAGAGAATGTGGGTCTTGGGAAAGGAGGGCGTCATTCTGATGAAGAGGGAACTGATCCCCTAGAAGGGACCCATTCCTCAGAAGACAAGCAAATATCCTCTCACACTGAGGATGTGCCTCTGGGGGAAGGGGGGCTTGTGGTGGTGGGAGATTCAGTCATTAGACACATAGACAGCTGGGTTTGGGATGGGCATGTAGACCACATGGTGAATTGCCTGCCTGGTGTGAAGGTTGCAGATATCATGCACTGTCTAGATAGCATAGTAGATAGTGCTGGGGAGGAGTCAGTGGTCAGGGTCCAGAGTGGTACCAACGATGTGGGGAAATGTAGTCGTGAAGTCCTGGAAGCCATATTTAGGTTGCAGTGTAAGAGGTTGAAATCCAGGACCACCAAGGTGGCTTTCTCTGAAATGCTAGCTACTCCACGTGAAGGGCCAGCTGGACAGGCGAAGCTGAGGAGTCTCAATGCGTGGATGAGACAGTGTTCCAGGGAGGAGGGGTTCAGATTTGTTAGGCATTGTTAGAAAACATTTTGGAACAAGCTGGGCCTGTACAAGAGGGATGGGCTCCACTTGAACCAAAATGGAACCAGACTGCTGGAGCTAAACATAACAAAGGTGGCAGAGCAACTTTTAAACTAAAGCCTGGGGGAAAGCCAACAGGAGCTGGGAAGCATCTGGTATGGGTTAAATCATTCCAAGGGGATGAAGATGAAAATGTTTTTGATTGTCCAAATGTAGAAGGGAAGGAAACAGTCCATGAGTATATGGTAGAACATGATAGCCAATCAAGCATGATAGCCAATCAACCTCAGTGCCATAGTAATAGATGCACATGCCAGAGACATCTGGGGAGAGACACTGTGTACAGATGTTTCTATGCAAATGCTAGAAGCCTCCAAACCAAAATGGGAGAGTTGGAGTGCTTGGTTTTAAAGGAGAAACTGGATATAGTGGGCATTACAGAAATCTGGTGGAATGGAATAACCAGTGGCATATGGTCATCTCTGGATATAAATTCTACAGGAAGGACAGGGAAGGGTGTACTGGGGGAGGTGTTGCTCTGTACGTCAAAGAGGGCATAGTGTCAAGCAGACTAGGACACCAAAAAGGGGTAGACTCTTCCACAGAAGCACTGTAGGTGACAATACTAGGATGTGCTATCATCCTCCAGATCAGAATGTAGGGATGGGCGGATTACTTACCCCGTTCCCATCCGGGGTGTCTGCGGTGGGGGGGGGAGGCAATCTGTCCCTCCCGCCGGAATCCTCCTTGGCTGGCTCCACTCCGCGGCGAGTCCGCTGCTCAGCTGCGACCGCAAATGGCATCCGGCATAGCGGGCGCCATTTGTGTCCCTGTGTTAGCCGTGATAGGCTACGTATATATTTACGTAGCCTATCACAGCGAAGAGCAGGGACGCAAATGGCGCCTGCTACGCCATTTGCATCCCTGCTCTTTTTGTGATAGGCTACGTAAATATATACATAGCCTATCACGGCTAATGCAGGGACGCAAATGGCGTAGCGGACGCCATTTGCATCCCTGCTCTTTGCCGTGATAGGCTACATAAATACTTATATAGCCTATGATGGCTAAAGTAGGGAGGCAAATGGCGGCCCCAGATCGAGGCAGCCATTCACGGCCACAGACTGGGGCAGCGGACGGACCGGACGATGACAGGCAGGGTCCATCCCAGGAAAATGTGGAGGGGTGGCAGGAGGGACTGCTCCGTTCCGCCACAGACTCCAGGAGGGCCAGATTCTAAAGAATCCAGCCTCATTGGAGTCCGTGGCAGAATTCTCTAACATCCCTATCAGAATGCTCAGAATGCTCAGAGTGACCTTGAGATGGAAAATGAAATGAGAGAGGCATCCAAACAAGGAAGTGTTGTTATAATGGGTGACTTCAATTACCCCCACGCTGACTGGATAAAAGCACATTCCAGCCATGACAAAGAGGTTAAATTTCTCAATGCCTTAAACAATTTTGCACTAGAACAGTTCGTCATAGAACCGACCACAGGGGAGGCTATCTTGGAATTAATCCTAAGTGGTCTCACCCAGGACCTAGTAAGAGTTATAAATGTTGTTGAACCAATTCGAAACAGTGATCACAGTGCTATCAGATTTAAGATAGATTTAAGTGGAAAATTGCTCAGGAAATCCAGCACAGCCACATTTGACTTCAAAAGAGGAAATTTCTCTAAAATGAGGGAACTGGTGAAAAGGAAGTTGAAAGGGGGAGTCAGGAGGGTTAAATCCATTCAAAATGCTTGGAGGTTACTCAAAACCACAAGAATAGAAGCCCAGCTAAAATGTATACCACAGCCAGGTTAGGAAAGGTAGCACCAAGTCCAAGAGGTCGCTGGCATGGTCAATGAGCAGTATTAAGGGAGCTATTAGAGAAAAGAGAGCTTCCTGCAGAAAATGGAAGTCTTGCCCAAGGGAAGAAAACAAAAGGCAGCATGAGCTTGCACAAAGGCGATGCAAGGAGACAATAAGATATGCCAAAAAGCATTTTGAAGAGCATATTGCTAACAATATCAAGGCCAACAATGAAGAATTCTTTAAATATATCACAAGCAGGAAACCAGCTAGGGAGGCAGTTGGACCATTGGATGACAATGGAGTTGAAGGAGTACTAAAGGCGGATAAAGAGATTGCAGAGAAGCTGAATGAATTATTTTCATCTGTCTTCAGTGCAGAAGATATAGGACAGATACCTGTGCCTGAATTGATGTTTTCAGGAAGGGAGTCTGAGGAACTGAGGCAAAGAGTGGTGACGAAAGATGAAGTTCTCAACCTTATTGATAAACTAAAAGCAAATAAATCACCAGGCCCAGAAGGTATCCATCCTAGAGTTCTCAAATATGAAATTGCTGATCTTCTAACCAAAATATGTACCATCTCCCTCAGACCAGCCTCTGTACCAGAGGACAGGAAGATGGCCAATGTAACACCAATTTTTAAAAAGGGATTCAGGTAGGGATGTCGGAGAATTTCTCCATGAATCTCCGGGAGGCCGAATGCCAACGCATTCGGCCCCCTGAAATTGGTGGAGAAACGGTTCGCCACCCCCCGCCACCCCAGGGATGGGACTTACCTTTGTCGAATGTCCCTGGTGCTGGCGGCTCCCAGCGGCAGTTCGCCGGTGGTGGCCAGTCTTCCAACCGGCTTCCGCCGTTGCCATTTCCAAGGTGAAAAAAAACAACAACAACAAACGTGATACGCTACGTAAAGATTTACGTAGCCTATCACGGCTAGATTTTCAAAAAACACCATGATAGGCTACGTAAATCCTTACATAGCCTATCACGGCTGACTTTGGGGGGGGGAAAGCACCCATGGGCGCCGCCATTTGCGTACGCGCTTCTCCCCCCCAAAGTCAGCCGTGATAGGCTACGTAAAGATTTACGTAGCCTATCACGGCTGACTGCAGGGACACAAACAGCGGCGGCTACGACCGCTGCCATTTGTGTCCTGGCAGGAGACGAGGTTCGCGGCCAGAGGGACGGGGCGCCTCCCCCCCGCCCAGAATTTTGGGTGGAGGAATGGAGCACCTTCCCCCCACCGTGAAGCAAGCTGTGGGACCAGGTAAGGGACTTTCGTCCATCCCTAGATTCAGGGGGTTTCCAGGAAATTACAAGCCAGTCAGCTTAACGTCTATTCCGGGTAAATTTATTGAAAGCATTATTAAAGATAAAATTAGTAAGCATATAAAAGGACAAGCCCTGCTGAATAAGAATCAACACTGCTTCCGCAAAGGTCAGTCCTGTCTCGCTAACCTTTTAGAGTTCTTTGAGAGTGTCAATAGACATGTAGATCCAGTAGACACTGTTCACTTGGACTTCCAAAAGGCTTTTGACAAAGTCCCTCACCAAAGACTCCTCAGCAAACATAGCAGTCATGGAATGAGATGAGAGGTCCTCTTATGGATCAGTAACTGGTTAAAGAACAGAAAGCAGAGAGTAGGAATAAATGGTAAATTCTTCCAAATGGAGGGAAGTAAATAGCAGGGTCCCACAGGGATCTGAATTAGGACCAATGCTTTCAACTTGTTCATACATGATCTAGAATTAGGAGTGAGCAGTGAAGTGGCCAAGTTTGCTGATGACACCAAATTATGTAGGGTTGTTAAACAAAAAGGGATTGTGAAGAGCTCCAAAAGCATCTCTCCAAGCTGGGAGAATGGGCATCTAAATGGCAAATGCGGTTCAATGTAAGCAAGTGTAAAGTGATGCACATTGGGGCAAAAAATCCTAGGGATGTACGAAAGTCACTCACCTTTCGCGAATTATGTTGATGGGGGGGGGAGGCGTTCCGCCCCTCCCCCTGGAATCCTCACCAGGGGGGGAGGTGCTCCGTTCTTCCCCCCCGGAATCCTCCGCGGCCGGCTGTGCTCCACGGCAGCTCCGCGGAGCAGCCGGCCAGGCCCAGCCAGGCCAGAGCCGTCCACAGCCAGATTTCCGGCCACGGAGGGCTCTGAGTAAAAAACAAACAAAAAACCGCATACGCAAGTGGCGGCGGCTATGGCCGCCGCCATTTGCATTCCTTATTTTTGCCGTCTTAATCTACGTAAATATTTATGTAGACTATGAAGGCGAAAATAAAGGGGAACGCAAATAGCGTAGCAGGCGCTATTTGCATCCCTTTTTGATTCACAGTTTTAGATATTTATGTAGGCTAAAATGTCATGTGTGTTTTTTTTAAAACCTAGCCATGATAGGCTACCTAAATCTTTACGTAGCCTATCATGTCTTTTTTTTTTTTTACAAGCTTGGAAATGGCAGCTGCGGCAGCCGGTCGAAAGACCAGCCACCGCCGGAGCCACCGCCACCCGGAAGATCTGCCACAGGTAAGTCTCATCCCGTGGGGGATCCGCGGGGGGGCGGGGGGCAGGCCATTCTGCCACGGAGTTTGGGGGACCGAATGCACTGGCATTTGGCCTCACTGAGTGAGATCTGTGGCAGAATTCTCTGACATCCCTAAAAAATCCCAACTGCAAGTATAGGCTGATGGGATCTGATCTAGCAGTGACCGACCCAGAAAGAGATCTTGGGGTCATGGTGGACAGCTCAATGAAGTTATCATCCCAGTGTGCAGCCACTGCAAAAAAGGCAAACTCCATGTTAGGCATAATTAGAAAATAAGCTGAGAATAGCCGGTCAGAGCCAATGTCGCCCTTGCAGCACGCTGCGGAACTTCCACGGGACGCTAGCTCAAACAGCTTTTTAAAAGGTTGAAAAGCCTTTTCATCTCTCCCCTGGAATGAAAAGGGGGTTAGGAGCAGGTTTGGATGAAGTTTCGGAAGATTAGCTATCTCTGCGTATTAGCAGGGGGGCTGGACTCCGGAGCTAGTCTGCCAGAGCTTAATCATCGCTCAAAGTTGTTTTGAACCTCCTATTTAAATAGGAGAAAATAGGGCTGATGTGCTCCATTGTAGTTTATGGATTAAGAAACACCAACAACATTTGAGGAATGGATTCAGATATATCAACAATATTTGAGGACCTGCAAGATTTGTTTAAAGGGAAGGATGACTACATTAAGGCGAAAAAAAGGTTCTCCGCCTACCCCCCACACACCTCCCTTGGCTAGGGATGTTAGAGAATTCTGCCACAGATCCCAGGGAGGCCAAATTCCAGTGAATTCGGCCCCCTGGAATCTGTGGCAGAACGGAGCAACCCGCCCCACCACCCCACAAAAGCCCCGCAAAACGGAGCCTATCTGGCTGCAGCTCCAGTGGTGGCAGCTCTGGCGGGAGCGGCAGCTGTGGCGGCTCCAGCTGCTGCCAGGCTACGGTCGCAAATGGCGGCCGCTACGCTGACTGCCATTTGCGTCCCTGGCAAGCCGTGATAGGTTATGTAAGTATCTATGTAGCCTATCACAGCTCAGAGCAGGGACACAAATGGCATAGCAGCCGCCATTTGTGTCCCCGCTTTTGCCGTGATAGGCTATGTAAATATTTACGTAGCCTATCACGGCTCAGCGAAGGGACACAAATGGTGGCCGCTATGCCGGCCATTTGCATCTGCAGACCTGCCGTATGGATGCACCCAGCCGGTGGCTCTGCGGAGTCACCGCGGAGCGGAGCTGGCCGGGGTAGGATTTCGGGGGGAGGTACGAAGCGCCTCCCCCCCACCGCAAATGTCACCCTTTGAAAAGGTGTGTGACTTTCGTACATCCCTACCCTTGGCAAAGGCTCTGAGAAGCGAAAATACAGAGAAGCTACTTGCTTTGATAAAAACTTTGTCCTTGCAATTTGCTGAACAGGCTAAGAAAGTGGATATTATTCAAAATTCCATCACTGCCCTGCAAGGGGCTGTGGATTTAATCAACACTTCTTGGCAAAAAATGGAGGCAAATATTAACGAGCTGCAATATCGGGTAGCAGGGAATGAAACAACTTCACAAGCTTTTTTCAACAATTTCTCTGCCAGAATCTCTCACCTGGAGGCTTCTGTACGCAGGGTAAATGTACGTATCATTGGTATTAAAGATTTACATACTGATGTAAATTTGTCTACTTTTGTAGATAAGTTCCTGCATGAGATACTCCCTGAGCCATCTGATTACTCATTTGATATTGAGCAGGTATTCCATGTGTCAAATGCCAAAGGGACTGGTTATATGACTATAGCTGAATTTGCAAGAATCTCCACAAAAAATTATATCCTGCATTTGGCAAGAGAGGGTGGAAACCTTTTTTGGAAACAAGATAAAGTTATGTTATTTCTGGATTATACGAAAGAGGTTGCTGATAAAAGAAGGCAATTTACCAAGGCAAAAAATCTGGCAAAACAAATGAACTTACAATATCACTTAAAATATCCTGCTACATTTTGCATTTTTTCTGAAGGCCAGATGAAGAAGTTTCTAAATCATGAAATGGCAGAGGCGTGGCTAAATGGAAAATCGCATTAGATTTCTGCTCCACCACCACAAACTGGAATCTACAAACATGTTCTGCTAATTGGTTATGTTTAGTCTGGAAGATTCAGGCTAGGCCAGAGATAATTGCTCATATAGATATCCATTCTTTTTCTTTATCTTCTCTTATTTTTTTCTCTTTCTCTTTTTTCTTTAAATCCCTTCTTTTTAAAATGGATATGATATTCTGTACTTAAATTTACTGTATGACAGTGTATAGAAATGTGCATGCTCATTTATATATCTAGTACAAAAAATATTAGTGATTGTTGTAAGGTTGATTTTAAGATTTATTATCATCATTTATTATCAAGATTTATTATAATATCATATAATATTATAAAATTTATTAGTGATTTGTTAGTATTATTATTAATCCTTTTAAATCTCCTTTCTTTTTTATTATTATTACTGTCATTATTGGTTAGTAAGATTTTTGGCTGGTTAAATTGTTAAGCTTTAATATTATATGTTAGCTGAAGGGCAATATATGGTTACTGGAAATGAATTGTAGGCCTGCTTCCTTGCTATAAGACTGATGATATGACATTGAAATGTAAGGTTGATTATTTATACTGTACTGAATTGTAATATTGCCAATGTTTTTTTCTTTCTTTTTTCTTTTCCTCTTTCATT
Organism: Heloderma suspectum; assembly: GCF_057233095.1. Lineage (NCBI taxonomy): Eukaryota > Metazoa > Chordata > Lepidosauria > Squamata > Helodermatidae > Heloderma > Heloderma suspectum. Next base: position 155,743,573 of record NC_139459.1, on the reverse strand, counting down.
ATTGCTGCATCCTCCTAAGAATATTGTATTGTTGGGAAACTGTAGTTATTGATTAGGTTGTTGGTAATGTTTATTTCATTTATAAAGATAAAAAATAGAATAAAAGTATTTTCAAAAAAAGAAAAGCAAAGAAGCTGAGAATAAAGCTGCCAGTATCATACTGCCCGTATACAAATACATGGTGCGATCCCACTTGGAATATTGTGTGTAGTTCTGGTCACCACACCTAAAAAAAGATATTGAAGAGCTGGAAAAAGTACAGAAAAGGGCAACTAAAATGATAAAGGGGCTGGAGCATCTCCCCTATGATGGAAAGATACAAGAGTTGGGATTGTTCAGCTTGGAAAAAAGGAGGGTAAGAGGAGACATGATAGAGGTCTACACAATTATGCATGGTGTGGAGAATGTGTATGAGAAGACATTTTTCTCCCTCTCTCCTAATACTAGAACCTGGGATCATCCCATGAAGCTGATTGGTGGGAAATTCAGGACAGATAAAAGGAAGTCTTTCTTCACACAGCGCATAATTAAACTATGGAATTTGCTACCTCAGGATGTAGTGATGGCCACCAACTTGGATGGCTTTAAAAGGGGGGTATCCGCCTTCAGGAATTTGTTTTATCTATGGCTACTAGGCATGAGGGCTGTGTGCTACCTCCAGTATCAGAGGCAGTGAGCCTATGTACACCAGTTGCTGGGGAACATGGGTGGGAGGGTGCTGTTGTGCTCATGACCTGCTTGTGGTTTCCTGGTCGACAGCTGCTTGGAGACTGCGTGACCAGAATGCTGGACTAGATGGACCCTTGGTCTGATCCATCAGGGCTCTTATGTTCTTATGATAAAATAACAGCAACAACAACCAGCATTGCAATAGACGTTTGCATTCAAACCAAACCAGTGTTTAGACAAAATGAATCATATCTAAAACTCAGTTACTAAATCCTTATAAAACATTTTGCAACAACTTCAGGCATCTTTCTGGGAAATGTTACACACATGTTTTATTGATCAAAGTCTGCCAAACCTTCTTAGAATTGTTTCTTGTTCTGCAGAACAAATATTCATTGCATGGAAGTTATTTTGATTGCTAAACATGTGTCTTCACTCATTTTATTTGAGTTTTAAAACACTGTAATTCCAGACTGAGTGGATAAAGAGACTCAGCACAGTTAAGCATTCCACTGGGAGGTCTTAACAAGACGATGAATGTATGAATATATAAACATTTTATATACTCATATATTTATATGTCACTCATTTTGAAAATTTCCGGTTCTCCCAAGCCCATGGGGATAAACACTAAAGAATATCTGGTACTTCAGAAGTCTAAAAAACAAAAAAAGACTTAAGAAAATATCACATCTATGAAATATTGTTCTGATTTTAAATAATATTACATGCATGTTTCTGCTTTTTTAAAAAAAGTATGTCAAGCTCAATCTTGTTAAAGTTCTCATTTTTCCACAGCCAAGAGGGATGCGTTTTATTTGTTTCATGGAATGCATCGCAAGCTCGTGTTCAAATTGTGTTCAGGTCTGCATTCAGGTCCAGGTGGTATGAATCTGGTAAATCTGGGGTGGGAGACAGGGGAAAATCCCGACAGAGCAAATTTCTCAACAATCCCTACTGGTTTGAATAATCAAGCTTAGAAAAATCAAGCAATTCTGAAAAATCAAGCATCACAACATCATGGTGGTATTAATAAAGCATAACTCCTAGCACCAGCAGATCCTGAAATGAGGAAGAGACACTTTTAGAAAATGGAAAATCTTACCCTCCAACTGTCCTGAATCACCTGGGATTGTCATGGGTATCAGTTGACAATCCCAGGGAATTAACTGTCTCGGGAAAATCAAAGATAATAGCCTTCCTTCCAATTGTGCCTGTAGAATTTAGCTAATGTTTGAAATGCATCTTCAGTTAGAATGTAGAGCTTCACTAGGAAGGGCTGTAGCTCAGTAGTAGAGCACCTGCTTTGTAGGCAGATGGTCCCAGGTTTGATCCACGGCATCTCCAGGTAGGGCTAGGAAGGACTCCTGCCTGAAACCCTGGGGGGCCGCTGCTGCCAGTCAGAGTTGACAGTACTGCGCTAGATGGATCCAGGGTCTGACTCAGTACAAGGCAGCTTCCTATGCTCCTACGAACAGAAAGCTTTAATAAAAATAGGAGTTTGGGGTTTGTATTTTAAGTGGAGGGGAGATAAATACTGCTCATTTATACAATGCAATGAATGCCTACTCAAAAGCCCCATTATCGATCAATGCCTGGCTGTGACAATGGACTGGATGAGGGCTAATAAACTGAAACTGAATCCAGACAAGATTGAGATACTGTTGGTGGGTGGTTCTTCTGACCGGATGGAGGATGATCAACCTGTTCTGCATGGGGTTCCACTTGCCCTGAAGGAGCAGGTTCATAGCTTGGGGGATTCTCCTTGAGCCATCTTTGTCACTTGAGGCTCAAGTGGCCTCAGTGGCACAGAGTGCCTTCTATCAACTTCAGTTGGTGGCCCAGCTATGCCCCTATCTGGACAGGGATAACCTGGCTTCAGTTGTCTATGCTCTGGTAATCTCCAAGTTAGATTAGTGCAATGCACTCTACGTGGGGCTGCCTTTGAAGATGGTTAAGAAGTTGCAGTTTGTGCAAAATGTGGTGGCCAGATTGCTAATGGGGACCAGAAGGTCCGAACATATAAGACCAACTTTGGCCCGCTTGCAATGGCTGCCTGTATGTTTCTGAGCCCTATTCAAGGTGCTGGTTTTAACCTATAAAGCCTTACATGGCTTGGGACCACAATACCCGACAGAGCGCCTCTCCTGAAACAAACCTACCCGTACACTACGCTCAATATCTAAGGCTCTCCTCCAGCTGCCTACACCGAGGGAAGCTCGGAAGACGGCGACTAGGGATGTACGAAAGTCACTTACCTTTTCGCAGGGGTGCTTCGCGGTGGGGGGGAGGCGCTTCGCTTCTCCCCCTGAAGTTCAGGCGAGGGGGGGAGGCGTCCCGCCTCGCCCGGCCGAAATTCAGGCCGGGGGGGGAGGCGCCCCACCTCGCCCGGCCAAAATTCAGGCCGGGGAGAAGCGCCCCATCTCCCCAGCCATGAAACAAAAAGTGTAAAAAACAAAACCGTAGCCTATCACATAGCCTATCATGGCTAGATTTCCAAAGTCAGCTGTGATAGGCTACGTAAATCGTTACGTAGCCTATCACGGGTGACTTTGAAAAAAAAAACGCGTATGCAAAGGGCGGCGCCCTATGGGCGCCGCCGTTTGTGTTCCTTATTTGGTCCCGGTAGTCTACGTAAAGATTCTTTAAAGAAATCTTTACGTAGACTACCGGGACCAAATAAGGAACACAAATGGCGGCGCCCATAGGGCGCCGCCATTTGCATACGCGCTTTTTTTTTCCAAAGTCACCCGTGATAGGCTACGTAATGATTTACGTAGCCTATCACGGCTGACTTTGGAAATCTAGCCGTGATAGGCTACGTTAATCGTTACGCAGCCTATCACGGGTGTTGTTGTTTTTTTTACACTTTACTTTGTAATGGCGGCGGCAGCAGCCGGTCAGAAGACCGGCTGCTGCCCCCACCCCCGACGAAAGGCCGACGAACTGCCGCCGGGACCCGCCGCCGGGAGGGACATTTGCCAAAGGTAAGTCCCATCCCGGGGGGGGCGGGGGCGGAGAATTTCACCGCCGATTCCAGGGGGCCGAATGCGTTGGCACTCGGCCCCCCAAAGATTCGGGGAGAAATTCTCCGCCATCCCTAATGGCAACAAGGGAGAGGGGCTTTTCAGTGGTAGCCCCCAAATTATGGAATGATCTCCCTGACAAGGCCCGCCTGGCACCAACATTGTTATCTTTTTGGCACCAGGTTAAGACGTTCCTCTTCTCCAGGCATTCAGCAGTATATGATAAGTGATAATTGATCCTGGAATGTCTTATGGTTATGGTTGTTTGTTTTTGAGATTGTTTGTTTGAAGTTGTTTTAGATATATGGTTTTTTGTGTGTATATTGTCTGTTCATGTGTTTTTTAAGTAAATGGTTTTTCATCTCTGTATATTGGATTTTTAATGTTTTTAATCTTTGTGAACCACCCAGAGAGCTCTGGCTATGGGCGGTATAGAAATGTAATTAATAACAACAACAACAACAACAACAGCAACAACAACAATGTTTAATGAGGCTTACCCCCAGGAAAGTGTGCATAGGATTCCAGCACAAGTTACTTTTGTAGGGAGGTTTGCACCCTGATGTTCTGCATGTGTACTCAGAAATCAGTCCAGTGTGAGCATGGTACTGCAGTACTGCAATTCCAGTCTAATGAATCGACTACCCTTTCAGCTCAGTCCTACGCATGTTTTGTCAATTGTGTGTTTTTTAAAATTTTGCATGAACTCTAGCTTCAGTGGTGAGGGAAAGACACTTAGTACATGCTCAGAGTTTCTCCATAATGTAGCCCTACTTTTGAAAACAGATTCATTGGCTGAATCCTGGTAAGCCTTGGCACAAATGAAGTTATGGGGAGGAAGATACAATGAAGGCTTGTGCATAACAAGGATGAGGTAGAGGAGAGTTGCACAAAACAGGGCAACTCTTTTTATGAAGAGGTGCTGTAGGATGGTAGGATGAGGAGGGATGGTTGCATGGAGGGGAATAGAATTCGCAGGGGGAGAATGTAAGTGCTCAGTGGTGAAAGAAAAGCATTTTGCATACGCTCAGAGACACTCTCTATTTAAGAACATAATAAGAGCTGTGCTTCATCAGACCAAGTTCCATCTAGTCCAGCATTCTGTTTACACAATGGCCAACCAGATGCCCATAGGAAACCCACAAGCAGGACAAGAGTGCAACTTTCCCACCCATGTTCCCTTGCTGCTAACATTGGTGAAATGTAAATAAATTCTAGTAATTCTAAATTTTCATGTATATATATCCTTCAGAAATCTTGCAGGTTTCTTGCCTGAGGGACACCTCTAATGACCTGTGCATTTTTATACAAATTTACACAAAATATGGGGGGGGGGCGGTTAAAGGGAAGGGAAAGCAAATCACTCCCTCCCCAAAATTGGAGAACTCCCCTTCTACATGAATTGCTGCACCTATCCTCCTGAAACTTTGCTGGTTTCTTACTTAGGAACACTTCTAAGCTGTCTGTAATTTTCAAAACAATGGCCCACAAGGTACATAGGGAGACAAGTATGTCCTCTTTTGGAGACCTCAAAATGTCAAGGCCACCCTTGCACAAAACCCCCTGTGACTATCATTCTAAAATTTGGCAGACATGATCTCCTCTGATGGGGTAATAAATCCTGAATTTTTTATCAAATTCTTCCAAGGAATAAAAACCGTTATTGGCAGTTCCCTTCAAAAGAAAATCAAAATTTAAACCCTGCATCTGTTTTTCTGACATTGGGCAGGTGTAATCCCCTTCTAGGGGGCTACTGTGCCTGAAATTATCATCCAGTTCTGACCAAGAGAAAAAAGTTAGTTTTTTCTATTTCCCATAGTAGTCACCAGAAAGCATAAAGACCAATTTTTACGAACCTCAACTCAGGTTTGGTGCTGAGCTGAAGTGGACCAACTACAAATTGGCTCGAAGAGAAGCGGGATGTTTTCCAAAATGCTGAATCGGGGTCTGAGTTGAAGTGGGGTGGGGGGCAGTGCACACTTCTTATGTATGTATGTATGTATGTATGTAATCTATACACACACAGACACACCACATGCGCGTGTGCGCGCACACACACACGCGCATATATATATATATATTAGAGGTGCACTTAGACTCGGACAGATATGCACATGCAAATTTGTGTTATGGGCCTGTGCCCCGGATCTTTTAAGAAGCTAGCAACGCCCCTGGGTGAATGTAACTTTGGTTTCTGCTTGTCCAATTACAACGGATAATTTTCAATTTGTACAGCCTGAGAATGTGGTCAGGATCCTTGGAGAGGTGAGGTCCACAACTTGTATGCTGGACCCTTGCCCTTCTGGGCATATAAAAGCAGCTGTGTAGGTGGGGGGGGCGGACTGGCTTAATGGGTAAGGGCAGTGGTGAACACCTCTTTATGGCAAAGTGAGATTCAGAAACTTCAGTACAGAATGGCCAGACTGTTGACTGGGGCTGATTACAGGGAGCAGGTGACTCCCTTGTTATAGCAGCTTCACTGGCTACCAGTCTATTTCTGGGCAGAATTCAAAGTGGTTATTATGCTTTATAAAGCCCTATACAGCTTGGAACCAGGCTACCTGAAAGACTGCCTTCTCCCATATGAGCCTGCCTGGTTCGCAAGATCTTTTGGAGAGGCCATTCTTTTGAGACTGCAGCCTTTAGAGGCACATTTGGTGGTGACCTTTCAAAAAGAGGGCCTTTTTGGTGGCCACTCCCAGGCTGTGGAACATCCTCCCAAGAGAGGTTAGGTTTGCTCCCTCTCTGTTGTCCTTCCACTGGCAGGCAAAGACTGCTTTATTCAAGAAGGCCTTTGGTATATAAGTGGGTCTGGTGGGTTGGATGCTGTTTTTATATCTTATTCTGTAATTATTATGTTTTTATTGTATTTTAATGTATTGAATTGCTTTAATCAGTTTTAATTATGCTTGTAAGCTGCCATTATTATTATTATTATTATTGATTATTATATGTATTTATACCCTACCTTTTTCCCAGTACTGGGACACAAAAATTAAAGCATATACAATTAAAACATATGAAAATATACAAAAGTTAGAATATACATTAAACAACAATACAATTAAAATTATTTTAAAACAGCCATTTAGCAGCTTACCTCCAGGTTCCAACTATGTCCCAAAGGCCTGCTGGAACAAGAATGTTTTAGCCTGCCTCTGGAAACATATCAAAGAGGGAGCCATCCTAGCCTCCCTGAGAAGGGTGTTCCACAGCCATGGGGCAGCCACCGAGAAGGCCCTCTCCCAGGTTCCCACCAAACGTGCCAGTGACAGTGGTGGGACTGAGAGAAAGGCCTCCCCAGAAGATCTCAGGACATGGGCAGGTTCATAAGGGAGGATAAATCTTTCAGATAACCTGGACCGGAGCCGTATAGGGCTTTATAGGTCATAGCCAGCACTTTGAATTGTGCCCAGAAATAGACTGGGAGCCAGTGAAGCTGTTTTAACAAAGTAACAAGCTCCCGGTAACCAGCCCCAGTCAACAGTCTGGCAGCAGCTCTTTGAACCAACTGCAGTTTCCGAACACTCTTCATAGGCAGCCCCACGTAGAGCTGCAGTAATACAAACGGGATGTAACTAAGGCATGTGTCACCGGGGCCAGATCAGACATCTCCAGGAGCGGTCACAGTTGGCGCACCGGTTTTAACTGTGCAAAAGCACTCCTGGCCACCGCTGAAACCTGAGCATCCAGGCTTAGGGCTGAATCCAGGAGCACCCCCAAACTGCAAACCTGAGTCTTCAGGGGGAGTGCAACCCCATCCTATACAGGCTGAATCCTATTCCCTGATCTGCCTTTTGACTGACCAGGAGCACCTCTGTCTTGTCTGGATTAAGTTTCAATTTGTTCTCCCTCATCCAGTCCATTACTAATGCCAAACACTGGTTAAGGACAGAAACAGCTTCCTTGGAATCTGGTGGAAAGGAGTAGTAGAACTGGGCGTCATCAGCATATTGGTGGCCCCGAACTCCAAAACTCCAGACAACCTTGCCCAGCGGTTTCATGTAGATATTAAATAGCATGGGGGACAGAACAGAACCCTGAGGGACCCCCACAAGCTAATGGCCACGGAGTCGAACAGGCATCCCCCAACGCCACCTTGTGAGTTCTCCCTGCTAGGAAGGAACGGAGCCACTGTAAAACAGTACCCCCAAGTCCCATCCCAGCGAGGCATCCCAGAAGAATATCATGGTCGATGGTATCGAATGCCACTGAGAGGTCCAGCAGAAGTAACAGGGACACACTCCCCCTGTCCAGTTCCTGGCGTAGGTCATCCACCAAGGCGACCAAAGCTGTCTCCGTCCCATACCCAGGCCTGAAATCAGATTGAAATGGATCAAGATATGGCCTTGACTGCCATTTTTTGGTAGAAAGGCAAGGCACAAATCAAATTACAAAGATAAATAAATAACCCCTTGTTTAATTGTCTCTTCTTCCAGCTAAACATACCCAACTCCTTCAAAATTTTTTCATAGAACATGGTCTCCAGACCCCACATCACCTTTGTCGTCCATCTCTAGACACATTCCAGTTTGTTGATATCCTTCTTATACTCTGTTGCCTAGAACTGGAAACTGTACTCCAGGTGGGGTCTGACCAAACCAGAATAGAGTGTTACCATTATGTCTTGTGAACTGGACACTATTTCTATTAATGTAGCCTAGATGCATCACCTTTTTTAGACACCACATTATACTGCTCACTCATGTTCAGCCTGTGGTCTACTAAACCTAAAACTGTGTACAAATGGCCTCTCAAAATTCTCCAGCCTAACAGTTTCTCACAGATGGGGCTCACAACCCTCACTATCAGCAGGGGTTGCAGCACAGGTTCTTTCTCTTCTCATTAGGGTTTTTGGTTTATTGCAGTGCTTCTGTAGGGGCCAACAGCATCAACTGTGTTGAGGCTTTCACTTTTTTTATTCAGAATTTTGAATTTCTTTTGGTGGTATTTTTGAGCTTACCTAATCACTGCGAGGTGGATAAGGATGCTGTGTGTGTTTTCTCTCTCTAATACACATCTTTCCATTGCTCTGCAGCCTCCCAAGCCACCTGCACTTTCTGTGCTGAAAAAGCCCCATGGGAGGTATTTCCACATGATGTCTTCCTCATGATGGCTTTAACTGAAGTGTGGGAAGCCAGGGAGGCTACAGGCTGCCACAGAGATTATTATACAGTGACAGACAGGACACGCATGCACACTTCTCAGCCACCTCACAAGTAAGGTAAGCACAAGAACCCCAAACCCAACCCATGAGAATTTCTCCAAAATTTCTCCTCCTTTAAATTTCTTTTCGAAAGCAATTTCTTTTCTATGAAATTGAATAGACTGGTCGAAAAACATGTGGGAGAAATTTTTGGCACAGCACTAACTAAACCCCCTCAGTCCTTTTCACACGTACTGCTGTCAAGTCAGGTGTCACCCAGCTTATCTGATTTTCCGACCTAGATTTATCTCTGTTGAAATTCAATTTGTTTGTTTTAGTCCATTTCTCCATCCTGCCGAGATCATCTTGTATCCTGTTTCTGTCATGTAAGGTATTAGCTGCCCCACCCAGTTTGGTGTATTCTGCAAATTTGATGAGCAACCTCTCTACTCCTTCATCCAAAGCATATATAAAGATGTAGAACAACACTGGGCCTAGGACAGAACCCTGCGGCACTCAACTTGTCACTTTTCTTCAGGTTGACAAGGAACCATTAACAAACGCTCTTCGGGTACAGTCTATCAGCCAGCTGCAAATCCACCCAACACTAGCATCATCTAGTTTAGGAGCATCATCTAGCTTAGGGGCAGGCAGACTTCAGACTTGTGGGGTCTACTTTCTTTTTTACTAGAACCCTGAGGACCAGGTCCACCTACTGGAATAGGTGCAAAATAGTGGCTTGGAATAGAGGTGGGGGATATACTCTTAGAATTAAGGAACAAGGGTGCCTCTGAGCACATGCTCATTCCAATCATTCGTTTTCCATACCAGAACGAAACTCACAGTCATGTCACACAAAAATCCATTCCTGCTTTTCACCCCAAGATTTCTTCTCTTAGCAGTCGAATTTGGAAAGGGGAGAAGAAGCCCTTTTTTTGGTATTGTTAAACAATTAGCAATCATAGAATCATAGAATCATAGAATAGTAGGGTTGGAAGGGGCCTACAAGGCCATCGAGTCCAACCCCCTGCTCAATGCAGGAATCCAAGTCAGAGCATCCCTGACAAATGGCTGTCCAGCCTCGTCTTGAAGGCCTCCAGTGTGGGAGAGCCCACCACCTCCCCAGGTAATTGGTTCCATTGCCGTATTGCTCTGACACTCAGGAAGTTTTTCCTGATGTTCAGCCGGAATCTGGCTTCCTGTAACTTGAGCCCATTATTCCGTGTCCTGCACTCTGGGATGATCAAGAAGAGATCCTGGCCTTCTTCTCTGTGACAACCTTTCAAGTACTTGAAGAGCGCTATCATATCTCTCCTCAGTCTTCTCTTCTCAAGGCTAAACATGCCCAGTTCTTTCAGTCTCTCTTCATAGGGCTTTGTTTCCAGTCCCCTGATCATCTTTGTTGCCCTCCTTTGAACCCTCTCCAGCTTGTCTGCATCCTTCTTAAAGTGTGGTGCCCAGAACTGGACACAGTACTCCAGATGAGGCCTAACCAGTGCTGAGTAGAGGGGAACTAGTACTTCCCGGGATTTGGAAGCGATGCTTCTATGAATGCAGCCCAAAATAGCATTTGCCTTTTTTGCAGCCACATCACATTGTTGGCTCATATTCAGCTTGTGATCGACGACAATTCCAAGATCCTTCTCGCTCGTAGTGTGGTTGAGCCACGTATCCCCCATCTTGTAACTGTGCATTTGGTTTCTTTTTCCTAGGTGCAGAACTTGGCATTTGTCCCTATTAAATGCCATTCTGTTGTTTTCTGCCCAGCACTCCAGTCTATCCAGATCACTTTGAATTTTGTTTCTGTCTTCCAAAGTATTAGCTATCCCTCCCAATTTTGTGTCATCTGCAAATTTGATCAGCATTCCCTGCACCTCCTCCTCCAAGTCATTAATAAAAATATTGAAGAGCACTGGGCCCAGGACTGAGCCCTGCGGTACCCCACTCGTTACCTCTCCCCAGCTTGAGAAGGTCCCATTGATAAGCACTCTTTGAGTCCGATTCTGTAGCCAACTGTGGATCCACTGGATCGTTGTTTCATCTAGCCCACTTCGAGCTAGTTTGCTCATCAGGATATCATGGGGCACTTTGTCGAAAGCTTTGCTGAAGTCGAGGTATATGATGTCTACAGCATTCCCACGGTCTACAAGGGAGGTGACTTGATCAAAAAATGAGATCAGATTTGTCTGGCAGGACTTGTTTTTGACAAATCCATGTTGGCTTCGAGTAATCACTGCATTGTTGTCAAGGTGCTTCCAGATGGATTGCTTTATGATCTGCTCCAGAATTTTCCCAGGGATTGATGTCAGACTGACTGGTCTGTAGTTCCCAGGTTCCTCCTTTTTACCCTTTTTGAAGATAGGGACAACGTTAGCCCTCCTCCAGTCATCTGGCACTTCCCCGGTCCTCCATGATTTCTCAAAGAGAATAGACAGCGGTTCTGAGAGCTCTTCTGCCAGTTCCTTTATGACTCTAGGATGCAGTTCATCTGGCCCTGGAGATTTGAACTCATTCAAAGTAATGAGGTGTTCCTTGACCATATGCCTGTCGATCTCAAGCTGCAATCCTGCCCCTTCAGCCTGTACTTCGCCTTTGCCAGGGGGGTCATAGACCCTCTTTTGGGAGAAGACTGAGCCAAAGTAGGAATTGAGCACCTCTGCCTTTTCTTTGTCCTCTGTTATCATTTTGCCATCCTTATTTAATAGCTGAATAACCTTAACAATAAAATAACCTTGGTGATCTATTTCAAATCACCTGGAGATATACCAGTAGATCCCAATCTACCTTCTTCCTGCCCCTGATCTAGCCCAGCTTTTCAACAAGGATATCGTGTGGGACCTTGTTAAAAAAACTAGCTGAAATCAAAATATACTGCATCCATTGCATTCTCCTAATCTATGAAGCTAATCATTCTACTAAGGAGAGAGATAATGTTAGTCTGGCATGACTTGCTTTTGAGAAACATATGCTGGCTCTCTGTAATCACAGAATTCTTTTCTACATTTTCACGTACTGACTGCTTAATGATCCATCCCAGAAACTTTCCAGGTACTGACGTCAAACTGACCGGTTTGGTGGTACCTTAAAGACAAACAGCTCTATTGTGGCTATCCCCTGAATGTCTGTGTATTAACTAGTGCAGATCCTTGGTTTTCTTTCTGTTCCTTATTCTTTTGTTGATGGCAATTCTTTAAAAAAAAAAGCTGCTTCTACCATATTTTTAAATTTAAAAAATCTCTTTGCCCCATTACATTGCTACTTGTAATCAGTTGTGCTCTCCTGAGCAGCTGAGCCATGCACATGACACATACATAGGCATGTCTTTCTTTTTTTTAATCTGTGACGTATTGATGACAATGAACTAGGGATTATACTAGCACAGAGGTGGGGAATAATTGGCCCCATGCATCCTGCCAGGCCTCTCAATCCAGCACACCAGATTCTCCCAATGCCACTCTCTCCCCAGGCCACACCCTCTCTGGCCCTGGTCTGCACATTTTCTCCAAAGCCAGTATGAAGCCGGGCTAGCTGATTGGGCGGTGAAGAAGAGCACTTTGTCCCTCCTTCTCCAGCTCAAATGACTTCTGTGCCAGCCACTGCAGAAGTGAAGCCAGTTCCTTCATGGCCATTACAGAAGCCAACTGGGCTGGCCAAGCAGGGGCAGAACATCTGGCTTCACCAGTCCCATACAGCTGACTTGGCTGGTGGGACAGAGCACTCTGTCCCTGCTTTGCCAGCCTGATCAACTTCCATACTGGCTGGAGAGGAAGTAGGTAAGGTTGGGAGGAAGAATGGAGTGACCACAGGAAGAAGAGCCTGGAAAATTAGTGTGTTTGTGTGTGTGCATATGAATGTGTGAATGAATGTGTGTGCTTGTGTGGCCATGTATGAGCGAGTGCATGTATGAGAGAGTGTGGGGTGCTCCCACACACTTTTTGTTCTGGGTCTGCCCACTACTGACACGCAGTCCACAGAAGGTTAGCCATGTGGGAATGCAGCCCTTCAGGCTGCTCAAAAAGTGCTTCCCTATGCTAGTGGAACACCCTTTGAGCAATGTTAGTGAGCAGACTCCCTTCATTGGGGCTTCATAACGCTACTGGCTTTTTAGGAATGTTTGCTCCTACTGAAATCCGACTTCCTTGGAAAATGAAATCAGTCACAGAGAACCATCATTCCAGCTAATGATGTTTTGTTCACTTTCTAGCTATACTAGTGCAAATCCCATGTCACCATGGGGCTGGCCATCTGAGAACAGTACTACATTTAAATGTATCACAAATAAACCAGCAAAGGTGAAAATAAACAAAGATGTTCTTTTTTAAAATATTATTTACCTTTTCTTCCTGGTGTCCTGTCTATCTCTTTTCATCTCTTGATTTTCTGTCTCTTCCCCCTCTGGTGTCTTTTCAGCTCTTTCTCTTCAGCTTCTCTTCCTGCTCCTCTATGACCAACTGGCTTTCCTTCAGCCCCTTTCCCATCTTTCTGAACCTGTCCTTTAATTGTCCCAGCACTCTAAGAGCTCACAGGAGTAAGCATTATTATATGTGCATACACACCCTGTGTCACATGTTACATTACATGCACAGTGTGGGACACATGCATTAACCTCCTCTTTGCCTCATTCCTCTCCCTTCCTAAGCTGCCCAAAGTTCAAGCTTTGAACTTTTTTGAAGTTTCAAAACTTTCTGCACATCTACATTGCTCATGCTTCCGTGTTTTTTTTTTTTTAAATGAGCAAATCAGTCTAGTAGATCTCTAGCAATAAGCCTTACAATGCTGTATTCTTATATAAGATCACTGGTGAATAATAAAGACTGGGCAATGATTATGAAAGTTAAAGCCATCATGTGCATTGCTCCAGCCTGAGAATACTGAAGTTTTTTCATTACCTAATTACAGTTTACACCACTTCACCTTTCTTACTCCTGACATGGCTGGCATTTTCTAAATACCCAGATATCTTTCTGTCGGAGTGCTTATCTCTGTTTCATTGCCAGACCAGAGATGACTGTATCTATTAAACACACAGTTGCAGCTTTGGCTATAAGAGGTGGTGGCTGGGGAGTTTTTAACACTAAAGAAGCCTGCAGGGGATGGGAGAGAAACTCACCTTTTAGTGCCTTTTAGTGTTAAACATTAAGCCCCCACTCCTGTTGGTGGGAAGGAGTTAATAAGCTCCCCCTGCCCATTATTCTCTGTTCCCTGTTTCAGCCTCCTGCTAAAAACAAAATGGGTGAAAATGCATCATGGGCAGTTTGGCACTGAATTCTCACATGGGGCAGTTTCTGTTTCATTTTAGAACACTCCCAGTTTATACCTAAACCGCCAGGTGTGTGTTCATGTGTTCTACCACTAAGCTATGGCTCCCCCCCTTTTGAAAAGGAGAAGCAATGGCTGATCTCCATTTCTGATAACACAAGGCCAGCATTAACTTTTGCCTCTTACCTTTGGCAAAACACACAGGACTTGAGGTGGCTTAAAGCAGAGTGTGAGGAAACATGACAGTCCTTATATTAACAAACTCAGAGATTAATTTTAGGTGGTACACTAGGCAAAACATTAATTGAGGCCACATTGTATTACCTAGTGGTAGGAGGGGATGGAACCCTCGTGCAAAGTCTGTCTACAGGTGGTAGAACATTTTCCTCTGGTTCCATTCCTATCACTGACTAATTCATTCAGAATTCAAATCTCCATTTTATGACTGGGTCCATTTAAACTGCTGTCCTCATGGCCAAATTTTTGAGCTTTATTTCCTTCCCCCATCCCTTGCTTTTTGGACCACCTAGTGTGATGAAGAGTTCAAGAGAACTTGAAAGCTTGCACAGTTTTGTGAAATTTTGTTTGGTCTTATTAAAGGTATTGTCCAACTGTGGGCTTTGGATTTTTTTTTCTCATGGACCAGCATAGCTACTTTTTAGAAAAAACATATACAAAATGTGCAACCACACAGAAAACATGCAGTGCCGGGGGGAAAAAATGCGATTCCAAAAGAAAATTTCTGCAGTTCAAAACTTCAAGCCATGCAAACATTATTTTGCTGTAATGTAAGCCATTTCTGTGGCTGATAACAATGTGAAAAGTAAAATGAGTAGTCCAGACTCCTGTAGAAACTTAAACCCTGATCAAGCATACCGATTTCTCCTCCCCCTGTCAAAGACACTCTCAACATACTACACTGCTAGAGTGTTCCTTAATACTTCCAAAATGAAGGAAATAACTATAGGACAATTCATGTGAAGTTGTGAATGTTATAAGAGCAGTGATGCCTTAAAATATCTAATATGACATTCTTAAAACTGCTATTCTGTGTTTGTGCATCTGTTATCCGCCTCTTCTTAGTTTTTTTCTATATCCCCCACTTAGTTTTTTTATATCCCTCATATCCCTTAGCTGGAATTCATGATGGCTCTTATGTGAAATATGACTAGAATATTCTTCTCCATTTGTGCTGTCAAAATCCCAGGCTTTTCTGCCACTCTGTATAGGCTTCTAAATGTCATGGAATATGACTCTAAGCAACAAAGCATGTGCAGACAGGCAAGAAAAATGCACAATTGTGTTGTTGCAGTGTGTGCTATGTGTGCAAATTACAATCACACACCACTGTGCAACTTTGACCCCACCCCACCCTGGGAAAGATTCCCGTAGATGCCCATACTTGTTCAGAGACTGCTGTTCTTTGGACTCAGCCAGCAGGTTGCAACAAGCTGAAACAAGCCATGATTACCACAGCTGTATGCTTGATTCCATAACAAGGAACCATATGTATTCTAGGCTTTCACTTTAATAAGTTGTGACTGTGGCCTATGGCTTCAGTTTTTCAAGTAACTGAGATCCTTCATGGAAGGATCTCAAGCAGACATCTGCTTTGCTCACCTTTTTAACTAGATTCATCTACTTAGCCTAAGAAACCCCCTGATTTTCTTTGTCTACTGGAAGAATCCTTAACCTGTCTCTCTGGGACCTAATGCTCTCCTGGCTTCACTCAAATCTGTTCCTATATGAACAGAAGCAGCTTTCCTTAGAACTGGGAATTTACAGGTTAAAAAATATAGGTGAAAATGATGCACAGCACCAAGAAAGACTCTCATTCCAGATAGCAGTCATCATGAACCCCAATTAAAAGTCAATGGAATTCTATTTATTTATTTATAAAAAATGGCAGTTCACAAAACACCCTCCCTCCCTCTCTCTGACTGGTTTACAAAGCCAGTAAAATGTTCAACCAGCTGCTTTTTAGTACAATTGCCATTGTATATGTCTGAAATATATTAATGGTATCACAAAATCTACTTATGTCGGTAAAAAAAGGATTCAACTGAACTTGCAAAGATCTAATGCTGATTACTTTACACAGAACTGTACTGTTAAATAATAACAATACTGTACAGTTAACAGGTCCTGAGAAGATTGAAAGATGAAACATGACATCCAGAAATATAGGAAACCATTCTTAAATCAGCAAGGGTCTTCATGCCTTTGAACTTAAAATGGAATCCAAGCCACCTCTGGCAAGGTCAGTTTTACTTCCTGAAAACAATATTATCTGAACTGATGTATAAAGGTATTTAAAAGGATGGAAACTGCATAAAGAAATATTATAATCAGGGATTATGAGTGGATTTCACCTGTTCTGATATTGTTCCATGCATATGCTCTGTCCCACACTTTAACTTGGATAACTTCAAAAATTAATTTTAAAATTGACATACACACACCTATTTAAATCGATACAAAGCACAAGTATGAAGTGATTGTGCGATCACATTGAGATTCTTTTTTACACTGTGATTCAATCAATATGCACATGCACATTGGCACTTGTCACTACTCCACACCCTAGCACAGTTGTGGGCAACTAATGGCCCTCCAGATATTATGGACTACAACTCCCATCATCCCTCACAACTGGCTATGCTGGATAGAGCTGATGGGAACATCTTGAGAGCCACAACCTGTCCACCCCAGTCCTACCAAGAAGGAAAACAGTAGGACTCACTGCATCTTTGGCCAAAATCTATCTATGGTGCTATTGGATTATGTTTCTTAGAGAAAAGGAGCATCTTTCAGTCCTCTATGGCCCACTGCTGCTCTGCATGAAAGCCTCACACAGACATGCCTTTGGGCTTCAGCCTGAGTGGGCTGTAGCTGCCTTTCAGACACAGGTCCTCGGGGCAGCTGGAAGGGACATCTGGCAATTGCGAGCTTGGCAACTTTTAGGGAAGAATGAGCTGCAAGGCTTCCAACCTCTCTCTTCCATTTCCTCCTTCCCTCTCTGCAGCTGGGTGGTCATGGCTTAAATGCACTACCCCTTTGGTGCTTGGCCATAGCCCCTGTTACCTGGGAAGCACTACATTACTTACAGCCCAGGTGTTTCCTCTTCTGGCCACCATGGTCAAACTGAAGTGCTTCTGCAGAGTACCCCAAAATGTGGATCCTAACAATTCATTTTTAAAAGGCTGTGGAATCTGTTAACATTTGTTTTGAAAAATCTCACTAATTGTATTAAACAAAAAGAACTAAAATTATGTCTTCTGGCTGTGTACCTAAGTAGAGAAGTAGAGAAATGGTGACTGTGTATTAGAGACATGTCACTGTTTTTCCCAGTCAGACTGTGTAATCCTGTCATTTTCTCCTGCCTCAATCAACCCTCAAGCTCAGGGGAAGAGGAGGTGCCTCTCTTGGGGCTGTCATTCTACGCTTCTGAACCTTCCAGGCTGGAAGATGTGGCTTTGCCAGACTTCCTGGACTCAGAAGTGCAGTCGCCCCCACATCATAGGAGTCAAAGGCTACAGAATCATGCAGTGGCCCTTTAAGAGCACAACAGAGGGGGCACAGCCAACAACAAAACTAGATCAGATAGCCTTCATAAAGTCTTAGCATTCCACTGAGGCAACAGATCCAGCTAGCACAGTGCTTCACCCTGCCTATAAGTGCCTCTGCTGCAGTCAGCTTCCTGAGCCTCAAGCCAAGGTGGAACAATTCCTGAACAAGAGAACTCTCTGTGCCAAAGACTTCCAAGTCACATGTTACCCTTGAACAAAGTAACTGTCCTATTCTGTGCTTCCTTGAAGCTTACAGGGAAAGCTGGTAGCATCTGCTGGCTGTCAGATCAAGGCAGGAAGAAAACAAGACCTTGGATAGCTCCAACCAGGTCCTCTTACCAGAACAATAGGAAATGTGTTGTTTCAGCAAGGAGCTAAAGCCAACTGAAGACCAGACTGGACTGGTAAAGGGCCCTTGCTTGATGTTGCAGCCTTTCTGTAGTGTCATTTGGAGTTCTTTCCAGTTTTTTTAAGAACAGAAATAGTGTGGTATTAAATGAATATGTACATATACTATTGCTTAGGAAACTAGCAGCATGCCAGAAGCCAAAGGGAAAAGAGTCCTTTTTCCTGTATCCCAGTGTAGAAAGAGTAGCAATGAAGGAAAGTGGGTGGGAGGGGATTTGGAGACTTAAATTCTTCTCTAGTTCAGATGTTATTTATTTTTAAAATATTTGCCTTTTAATGTAATTATCTCAAGGGCAGTTTACAACAGAATATAAAAATACAGTACAAAACAATTAATGTGTCTTTTGGTGATAGACAGCCAGGAGAGATCCTGGGGGTCATTATGTTAAAGCATAACATAGGCAACTTTGGTGGCTCCAAGACCAATTTCCCCACTCCAGAACCCAATGGAGGCTACACTCCACTGCCACTGGGATTGCTGCTGCTGATTTTGCTGCCAAAATTCATTGGTGACAAAAGCCATAATTTTCCTTTAAAATAAGACATGCATGGACTGCACACCTTGTTGGGACGCAAAACTGTGGTCCTGTGAGGCATCCAGGAGCATGATTCTGCCTCCCAGCAAGGCATACACTCTCCATACACACGCCATCCACTTTAAAGCAGGGGTTGTAATTAAACTGCAGCGTTTGCCCCATGATTGGAGATAACAGAGGGGATTCCCCACTGTTATCTCTGCTCACAGGTCCATGAAGGCTCCACAGGCTGAATGTGGAACTTCTGCAGTCAGATTAGGTCTGTGAGTCACAGGTTCTCCTCCCATCTTTTAAAGGAACATGACAGCTTTTTTGTAGGGATGTATGAAAGTCATTTACCTTTTCGCAGCTTGCCTTCGCGGTGGGGGGGAGGTGCTTCACTTTTCCCCCCGAAGTTCAGGCGAAGGGGGGGAGGCTTCCTGCCTCACCCGGCCGAAATCCAGGCCGGGGAGAAGCGCCCTGTCTCCCCAGCTGCGAAACAAAAAGTTAAAAAAAAAAAGACCCCGTGATAGACTACGTGACGATTTACGTAGCCTATTACGGCTAGATTTCCAAAGTCAGCCGTGATAGGCTACGTAAATGGTCACGTAGCCTATCACGGGTGACTTTGGGGGAAAAAAAAAAGCGCGTATGCAAATGGCGGCTCCCATGGGGACCGCCATTTGCATTCCTTATTTTGGCACATCTAGTCTACGTAAACATTTACGTAGACTATGGCAAAAATAAGGGCAACGCAAATAGCGTGCCCTTATTTTCGCCGTAGTCTACGTAAATCTTTACGTAGACTAGATGTGCCAAAATAAGGAATGCAAATGGCGGCGCCCATGGGCCGCCGCCATTTGCGTACGTGCTTTTTTTTTTTTCCAAAGTCACCCGTGATAGGCTACGTGACCATTTACATAGCCTATCACGGCTGACTTTGGAAATCTAGCCGTGATAGGCTACGTAAATCATTACTAGGGATGGCGGAGAATTTCTCCCCGAAACTTCGGGGGGCCGAGCGCCAACGTGTTCGGCCCCCCGAACAAGTTTCGGGGAGAAATCCTCCGCCCCCCCCGCCCCCCGCCCCCCCCGGGACGGGACTTACCTTCCCTGAATGTCCCTCCCGGCGGCGGGTCCGGCTGGCGGTTCGTCCAGTGTTCGAGCGGGGCGGGAGCGACAGCCGGTCTTTCGACCGGCTGCCGCCCCCGCCATTGCAATGAAAGAAAAAAAAAAACCCGTCCCCTGATAGGCTACGTGACGATTCACGTAGCCTATCACGGCAAGATTTGCAAAGTCAGCCGTGATAGGCTACGTGACTCGTCACGTAGCCTATCACGGGTGACTTTAAAAAAAAAAAAAAAGTGTGTACGGATAATGGCGGCCCCCATAGGGAGCCGCCATTCCCGTTCCTTATTTGGTCGCTGTAGTCTACGTCAATGTTTACATAGACTACGGCGAAAATAAGGGCAACGCTATTTGCGTTGCCCTTATTTTCGCCGTAGTCTACGTAAACATTGACGTAGACTACAGCAACTAAATAAGGAACGCGAATGGCGGCTCCCTATGGGGGCCGCCATTCGCATACGCGCTTTTTTTTTTTTTTAAAGTCACCCGTGATAGGCTACGTGACGATTCATGTAGCCTATCACGGCTGACTTTCCAGATCTAGCCGTGATAGGCTACGTGAATCGTCACGTAGCCTATCAGGGGACGTGTTTTTGTTTTTTTTTTACTTTCGAGTTCGCGGCCGGGCGAGGCGGGAAGCCTCCTCCCCGGCCTGAATTTCGGCCGGGCGAGGCGGGAAGCCTCCCCCCCCGGCCTGAATTTCGGCCGGGCGAGGTGGGAAGCCTCCACCCCCCGGCCTGAACTTCGCGGGGGGAGCAGCGAAGCGCTCCCCCCCACCGCGAAAAAGCTGCGAGAAAAGGTAAGTGACTTTCGTTCACCCCTAATCATTACGTAGCCTATGCACGGGTGTTTTTTTTTTTTTACTTTAGTTTTTTTTGCAATGGCGGTGGCAGCAGCCGGTTGGGAGACCGGCCGCCGCCCCTGCCCGCGACGAACCGCCGCTGAACCGCCGCCGGGACCCGCCACCGGGGGGGACATTCGCCAAAGGTAAGTCCCGTCCCGGGGGTGGCGGGGGTGTGGCGGAGAATTTCACCGCCGATTTCGGGGGGCTGAATGCATTGGTACTCGGCCCCCCGAAGATTCGGAGAGAAATTCTCCGCCATCCCTACTTTTTTGCCTCCATTGTTATGATGACAAATTTGAAGGTGGGCAGTGAGGCCCTCAAAAATGGCCAGGGAACCACATATGATCTGTGGGCCATGTGTTACCCACCCTTGTGATAAAACAGCTCTACTGTTCTTTCCACAGCTGCTACTGTCCTTATTAGGCATGCCACAAGCCCAGGAGAAAAAGCACCCTGTCAGTTCCCCTTATGACCTGGACCCTCTGAGCAACTCCTTAAAGATCTCTTGCCTCCTTAAGAGTCCCACCTTCGTTCTTTTACTTTCCCCTTTCCAGTAACATGAGTTTAGGCTGTAGGCGTGCGACGATTTTCACTCTAGATAAAGGGTTAACCACAATGTACTGGTAAATTAAAGCAAGCAAGTCACAACTAAAGGTATTTACACAATAGAGCTGAGTGATACAAAGGCCTTAAGAGGGGGGAAAAAAAAAAAGCTGCAAAACTCAAGTTCCTTGACCCTAGCTATAGACTTCTCCAGGCTGCTTCCTCTTCTTCCTGACTCTGCTCTTACCGCTCTGCTCTTTCTGATTCTCTCTTTTCATACTCTCCTCTGTCAAAAGCAAAAGGACTGTTTCAAACCTGAAGAAATTAACCTTAACTGGGGAAATGGAAATGAAACTTAACCAGGGAAATGAATCTACTTTTCTCAGGAATAACCCCTCCCAACAGAAAAACCCAGGCCTCTAAGCCTGGCCTTTTTTCCTTTTGCCTCTGTAGGCCTCAAATCTTCACACACCTCCTTCCAGGCAGCACTGGACATCACTAGAGGGTGGGGCTTCTCCTCATGTAGACCAGTTGAAATGTGGATCCTGGTCCATCCCTTGGAGGTTGGACAGCTAAAACTGATGCTAGGAGAATATAATGTTAAACATTCTCTCCAGCTCTTTGGTGTCCTTGCGCTGCTACCCTTCATTAAGAAAAACTTGTAGGGCCATAATGCTTGTCCCAAAGTTGCCAAATTTCCTATTGCTGAGCAGGGAAAATTGAACCAATACAAAATTCAGTGACATTACCAGAGCAAAACAGTTTAGCATTAGGTTTGAAGTAAGCCAAAATAATATATTATTCTCTGGGGTTACAGTATGCACAAGCAAGTCTAGGTGCACAACAGGTAATAAGCTGAAATAAAACAGAAAAAGAGAATCTGTAGGAACAGAGACTGCATCTCTCAACAATCCATCCCTGTGTATTTCCGTTTCCTCATGTATTTTAGCAGGTGTTCCTCCCTCTTCAGATATTTGTTCCTCCCTCCTTGCACCAGAAGTCATGATATGTGAATTGTGTTCCTCTGCTGCATCTTACATATGCCTAGTCCTGCAAAAATGTTTAGTTGGAGAGATGGGGAGGGAGGATTTCAGGGCTATACTGCTTTGGTTGCTGAAGTCCAAGTTAAATATCAGAATATCATATTTCCCAAGCCTACTCTGACCAAATTGTGTAAAAGATCAATGCTACTCACATTCAATGGAAAACAAGGAAACCTTCCACCTGAACATGAATGTGTTAGTTACATCCAGATAAAATGCATCCAGCTAGAAAGAAAGCCCCTGTACATAACCTAGTTTCAAAACATGAAACTTCAAAAAGCAGACTGAAAGCAGCTATCTCCAAGCTTTCAATTCAGTTGATACATAACACTTTCCGAGACCTAACTGGAGATGCTACGGATTGAATCTGGGGTCTTCTGCACGCTAACCATGTGCTCTATCACTGAGACACAAGCCCTCATATCTTGTTTGTTTTACATTATATGTTAGGTTACCTGTGCCATACAAAGAGGTGTGAGAATTCTGGATATACTAACATGCTTTACACTTTATATAGTGCCTAGCAGTCACAGCACTCCTTTGAATTGGCCAATCAAAAGCCCAAGTGAATGAAAGCACTGTGCCAAAAGCAGTTCTGGAGAAGCTCAGCCATGATGTAGCTTGCTTTGTATTTTTGTTGGCATTACCCTAGAACTTTGGCTACAGCATCCATTTGTTCTGAGAAAGGCAGCAAGAGGCTTGAAGGCTGCCAGAAACAAGTGTGAGTCCTGGGTGATATCAGGGGAGCTCCTACTGAATTGACCTATGTGTGTGTCCTCTACTGTAACTTACTGAATGAACTCAATGGAAGTTACTCAGCTGTAGTATGCAAAGCTTGGGAACTCCAGATAAATGCAAATGCCTTCCTAAAAACCAAGTTACTACTCTAGCCAGACAACCCACAAGGGTATATGTAAACTGGCAAGTCTAGAGCCTTGGTGGGAAAACCTGGTCTAATCCTGAAGCACCCTCACCTGAGGTTAGATCAGCAGGTTATGCACCACCTGGTATCCTTTTGTTCTCCATGTCTCTGCCTAACTGTCTCTTTAAAGCATGGCTTTTGTAATGCTCAATTAACTTGTTGTTCTTCAGTCGTTCAGTCGTGTCCGACTCTTCATGACCCCATGGACCATAGCACGCCAGGCCTTCCTGTCCTCCGCTCTCTCATGGAGTGTACTCAAGTTCATATTCATTGCATCGGTGATGCTATCTAGCCATCTCATCCTCTGCCGTCCCCTTCTCCTTTTGCCTTCAGTCTTTCCCAGCATCAGGGTCTTTTCCAGAGAGTTTTCTCTTCGCATTAGGTGGCCAAAATATTTGAGCTTGAGCTTCAGTATATGTCCTTCCAATGAGCACTCAGGGTTGATTTCCTTTAGGATGGACTGATTTGACTTCCTTGCAGTCCAGGGGACTCGTAAGAGTCTTCTCCAGCACCACAACAGTTTGAAAGCATCAATTCTTTGGCGCTCAGCCTTCCTTATAGTCCAGCTCTCACAGCCATACATTACTACTGGGAAAACCATAGCTTTGATTATACGAACGCTTGTCGGCAAGGTGATGTCTCTGCTTCTTACTATGCTGTCTAGGTTTGCCATAGCTTTCCTCCCAAGGAGCAAGCGTCTTTTAATTTCATGGCTACAGTCACCGTCTACGGTGATCTTGGAGCCCAAGAAAGTAAAATCTGTCACTGCTTCCATTTCTTCCCCTTCTATATGCCAGGAAGTGATGGGGCCAGATGCCATGATCTTAGTTTTTTTAATGTTGAGTTTCAAACCAGCTTTTGCACTCTCCTCTTTCACCCTCAACAAAAGGCTCTTGAGATCCTCTTCACTTTCTGCCATTAGGGTGGTATCGTCTGCATATCTGAGCTTGTTGATAATTCTCCCAGCAATCTTAATTCCGACCTGTGATTCATCCAACCCGGCGTTTCTCATGATGTACTCTGCATATAAGTTAAATAAGCAGGCTGACAATATGCAGCCTTGTCGTACTCCTTTCCCAATTTTGAACCAATCGGTTGTTCCATGTCGGGTTCTTACTGTTGCTTCTTGACCCTCATACAGGTTTCTCAGGAGACAGGTAAGGTGGTCTGGTAGTCCCATCACTTTAAGAATTTGCCACAGTTTGTTGTGATCCACACAATCAAAGGCTTTAGCGTAGTCAATGAAGCAGAAATAGACGTTTTTCTGGAATTCTCTTGCTTTCTCCATGATCCAGCGAATGTTGGCGATTTGATCTCTAGTTCCTCTGCCTCTTCGAAACCCAGCTTGTACTTCCGGTAGTTCTCGGTTCACATACTGCTGAAGCCTAGCTTGTAGGATTTTGAGCATCACCTTGCTGGCATGTGAAATGAGCGCAAATGTGCGGTAGTTTGAACACTCTTTGGCGTTGCCCTTTTTTGGAATTGGAATGTAAACTGACCTTTTCCAGTCTTGCGGCCATTGTTGAGTGTTCCAAATTTGTTGGCATATTGAATGCAGCACTTTAACAGCATCATCTTTTAGGATTTTAAATAGCTCAGCTGGAATACTGTCATCTCCGCTACCTTTGTTGTTAGTAATGCTTCCTTAGGCCCACTTGACTTCACTCTCGAGGATGTCCGGCTCAAGTTCAGTGACCGCGCTATCATGGCTATCAGGGACATTAAGATCTTTCCTGTATAGTTCTTCTGTGTATTCTTTCCACCTCTTCTTAATCTCATCTGCTTCTGTTAGGTCCCTGTCTTCTTTGTCCTTTATCATGCCTGTCTTTGCACAAAACTTTCCCTTGAAGTCTCTGATTTTCTTGAAGAGATCTCTAGTCTTTCCCATTCTGTTGTTTTCCTCGATTTCTTTGCGTTGTTCATTTAAGAAGGCCTTCTTGTCTCTCCTTGCTATTCTCTGGAACGCTGTATTCAGTTGGATATATCTTCCCCTTTCTCCCTTGCTTTTCGCTTCCCTTCTTTCATCAGCTACTTGTAAAGCCTCATCAGACAGTCACTTTGCTTTCTTGCATTTCTTTTTCTTTGGGATGGATTGAGTTGCTGCCTCCTGAACAACGTTACGGACCTCCGTCCATAGTTCCTCAGGCACTCTGTCTATCAGGTTTAATCCCTTAAATCTATTCTTCACCTCCACTGTATATTCATAAGGGATATGATTTAGGTCATACCTGAATGGTTTTAGTGGTTTTCCCTACGTTCTTCAATTTAAGCCGAAATTTTGCAACAAGAAGCTCATGATCTGAGCCACAGTCAGCTCCAGGTCTTGTTTTTACTGACTGTATAGAGCTTCTTCATCTTTGGCTGCAAAGGACATAATCAATCTGATGTCGATATTGACCATCTGGTGATGTCCATGTGTAGAGTCGTCTCTTGTGCTGTTGGAAAAGAGTGTTTGCTATGATCAGCATGTTCTCTTGGCAAAACTCTATTAGCTTTTGTCCTGCTTCATTTTGTACACCAAGGCCATGCCTGCCTGTTATCCCGGTGATTTCTTGACTTCCTCCTTTAGCATTCCAATCCCCTATGATGAAGAGGACATCTTTTTTTGGTGTTAGTTCTAGAAGGTGTTGTAGGACTTCATAGAACCCATCAACCTCAGCTTCTTCGGCATCAGTGGTTGGGGATAGACTTGAATTACTGTGATGTTGAATGGTTTGCCTTGGATTCGTACTGAGATCATTCTATCGTTTTTAAGATTGTACCCCAGTACTGCTTTTCCCACCCTGTTGTTGACTATGACTGCTACTCCATTTCTTCTAAGGGATTCTTGCCCACAGTAGTAGATACGATGGTCACTTGAATTAAATTCACCCATGCTTGTCCATTTTAGTTCGCTGATTCCCAAGATGTCGATGTTCAATCTTGCCATCTCATGTTTGACCACCTCCAGCTTACCTTGATTCATTGATCTTACATTCCAGGTTCCTAAACAATATTGTTCTTTACAGCATCGGATTTTCTTTTCACCACCAGACACATCCACAGCTGAGTGTCCTTTTGGCTTTGGCCCAGCCGCTTCACTCTTTCTGGCGCTACTTGGAAATTCCCTCTGCTCTTCCCCAGTAGTATATTGGACACCTTCTGACCTGAGGGGCTCATCTTCCGGCGTCATCTCTTTTAGCCTTGTGATACGTTCCATGGGGTTTTCTTGGCAAGAATAATGGAGTGGGATGCCATTTCCTTCTCCAGTGGACCACATTTTGTCAGAACTCTCTGCCATGACCTGTCCGTCTTTGGTGGCCCTGCACGGCATAGCTTATGGCTTCACTGAGTTACGCAAGCCCCTTCGCCACAACAAGGCAGTGATCCATGAAGGGGGCTCAATTAACTAGCTTTAATTTAATTAAGCAGTCAGGAACCTCCTTGAGGTTCCATTTCATTCCTGGGAGTCAAGCTATTGATCCCTTTTTATTCTTTGCTTTGAAGTCTATAACTGTGCTTGAGTTCAGGCACCCAACTGCATTCTTTGATCATGGGACTCAGCATGGACTTACTGTCGCACAGTTGCAACATCAGCCTGGGCTTTGTTTGGCTCTCAAGATCATTTTTCATTATCCTTCTTAGCACTTTCTCTCTCCTGCTCTGGCGCCCAGCCATTTTCAAGACCAGAGTTCATTTCTTGCATGACCAGTTTGCATGTCTTCTAACCTACATGGAAACCTAACGTACTGCTGCTCTTGAAAATTGCTGAAATAGTTGGGAAATGTGCAAACCTGGAAATCGAATGATTGAGTATTATAGCATATTTCAGTATGTGGAAATAGCATACTGAAAATGTAATTGTAAGCCAATTATGCCAAAGAGTATCCTAGGAAAAACCTTCTAGTCCAAGTGTGCCCAGTGTACTGTAGAAAATTTTGTCGGTCCTAAGATCCACTATAGTACCATGTTCTATACCTTCCCCTTCTGTTATTCTGAGACCTACTTTAAACTGCAATGGAAAGGTTCTCACTTAATCATCAATTTAGTGCCCCAGCCCATGGGTGCTGGCTAGGTGGTGTGTGGTCTTCTTCTATCCTATTCTTCTATTCTTCCCTATCCCCACTTATGGCTTTCAAAGCTCAGGCTTAATTGCCAAATGAACTGGGCAGCTCTCTGATGAAAGGTGACTGCTCTGGGATGGGAATTGTAAGGATGGATGAAAGTCCCTTACCTGGTACCGCAGCTTGCTTTGCGGTGGGGGGGAGGCGCTTCGGTTCTCCCCCCGAAGTTCTTGGCGGGGGGGAGGCGCCCCGCCCCGCCCGAAATTCAGGCCGGGGGGGAGGCGCCCCATCCCTCGCCGCCGAAATTCAGGCCGGGGGGGAGCACCCCGTCTCCCCAGCCGCGAAATAAAAAAATAAAGTAAAAAAAAAACACGTGATAGGCTACGTAACGATTTACGTAGCCTATCACGGCTAGATTTTCAAAGTCAGCCGTGATAGGCTACGTAAATCTTTACGTAGCCTATCACGGGTGACTTTGAGAAAAAAAAAACGCGTACGCAAATGCCGGCGCCCATGGGCGCTGCCATTTGCGTTCCTTTTGGGGGCAGGGGTAGTCTACGTAAAGATTTACGTAGACTACGGTGAAAATAAGGGCAACGCAAATAGCGTTGCCCTTATTTTCGCCATAGTCTATGTAAATCTTTACGTAGACTACCGCTGCCCAAACAAGGAACGCAAATTTGCATATGTGCCTTTTTTTTTTTTTTCAAAGTCACCCGTGATAGGCTACGTAAAGATTTACGTAGCCTATCACGGCTGACTTTGAAAATCTAGCCGTGATAGGCTACGTAAATCGTTATGTAGCCTATCACGTGTTTTTGGTTTTTTTAAATTTACTTTATTTATTTATTTATTTATTAAATTTATTAATCGCCCATCTGACTGGTCACCCAGCCACTCTGGGCGATGTACAACCCACCATAAAACAATTTAAAACAATAAAATTTTACCATAATTTTTTTTTTTTTAAATACCCTAGCCCACCCCAAATGCCTGCCTGAACAACCACGTTTTTAATGCACGACGGAAGCTCATTAAAGAGGGGGCATGACGGAGTTCCCTAGGGAACTTTGCAATGGCGGCAGCGGCAGCCGGTCGGAAGACTGGCTGCCACCCCCGCCAAAACGCCGCTGGGACCCGCCGCTGAGAGGGACATTCGAAGGAGTTAAGTCCCATCCTGGGGGGGGCGGGGGGGCGGAGAATTTCACCACCAATTTCGGGGGGCCGAATGCGTTGGCATTCAGCCTCCCAGAGATTCATGGAGAAATTCTCCGCCATCCCTAGTTTTGGCCCTGGCCTTTATAAGTAAAGTAGGCAGTCTTGAGATCTGGAATAGTCTGGTGTTTAGCTTATAAAGGCTCTCACATTTGATTTGAGAAACTTAAAAATGGGTTCTGCTGCATGAGAGAGGCCATGCTGAGCCCGGAGGGGGGAATGCCACTAAGTTAAAGGAATGGGCATGACCCTGGCAGCCAGGATGATTTAAGTCAAAGGACCCAGTTGCATCCCTGTGCAAAGCTTTTGTGAACTCCTGTGACAAATTTAAAAGAAGTAAAGAGGATGTATGCACAGCATGGGCTGTCTGCTATGCATACTGTGACATGAGTGAGATGCTTGTGGAGCAGAAGCAGGAGTCCAAGGAGCTGTGTGAGAAGGAAGAAAGGTGTAATCAATTTGAAATCGATGTGTGTGTTTGTAGTGGAGAAATGTAGATTAGTTACATTGCTTAAGAATATGCAGGAGGAGATGGATCAGGCTAGGATTCTAGGGGAAAGAGCAGAGGGAAAGAGGGAGAGACTGTGATATCACAATTACAAGAAATCTAGGGAACATGTGCTTCCTGCCAGATCACTGTCATTCATCTAAAGCCACAGTCAGCCAGAGGAAGTGTGAAGCTACCATTAAGCAGTTAAATGAACAGCTTGGTCTTCACAGACACTTAGAAGCTGCCCGAAGGAACATGGACATAGAGGAGGTAGACTTTGGACTCTCTCCCCTCAGAAGGTGCACCTTTGAAATTAAGGAAGAAAAAAACCCTGAAAATAAAATCAGACCACCCATCCACCAAGCACTCTGAAAGTCCCTCCCCTTAAAAGTTGTCAAAACTCTCCCTCATCCCTATCTTTGGAGAGTATGAGGGTCTGATAAAGATGAGGGTGATAACGTGGCCCAGCACTAGATTAGCCCTTGCATTCCTTGGAAAACGTACTTAGCTCATTTAGTACAAATGCAGCATACTCGGCATCCAGCATGTTGATTCAAGTTTAGGGTGTAAAAAGAAATAAGCAAACTGATTGTAGTCTGAAAGCTTCTAATGTTTCCAGTGTGGAATTTAGTAGTAATACCTCTAATATATAGTATAGCCTAGTAATTAGGTGCAAGCACTACATGGCACTTATCTTTCAACATCACTACAGTACTTTGAATAGGGACTAGATTCTGATGCCCATCCCTGAAAGATTCGGGCCCCAGTTTTAAAGCCAGTCATTATTTAATCTTAGTTTCCCATGACAATAGCTCCTTTAAAAGCAGTGTTATTTTAAATTAGTAACAGAGAGTGCTGTTCCCAATGGGGAGAGCATCATTTTCTGCACAAACTGGTCTCCATTTCATCTGTTACAGAAGAAATGCTGTTCAGAGTTTCTGCAAATTCTAAAGGACAGCAATATTTTCACTAACATAGAATGTTTCCAGCAAGCATATTACACTAAATTACTTATTTCTTCA
This sequence comes from Heloderma suspectum, assembly GCF_057233095.1. Classification (NCBI taxonomy): domain Eukaryota; kingdom Metazoa; phylum Chordata; class Lepidosauria; order Squamata; family Helodermatidae; genus Heloderma; species Heloderma suspectum. The sequence goes on along the minus strand of NC_139459.1, from coordinate 155,713,731 downwards.
AAAGATCCATTTTTCTTTTGTGGTGATGATTTTTATGACTCTGTTTCAGAGTCAGGTTAGTATTACCGGGATAGTATATTGCATTAAAATGGAAATATCAAAATGGTGAAGCGAATTGCACTACAGCTAAGATCTTTAAATGGGTTCATAGTAGGGACGTGCATTGGATTTCACTGAAGCCCAAGCCAAATTGGACCCCTTTGGACCATTCCTGGTGCTTGCTGTGGCAAAGCAGGTTGCTCACCTGGAGTGCAGGTGGCCAGCTAACTTGGGGAAAGTCCTGCCTCCAGGACCGGGAAGACTGTCTCCAAACTGAGTCTTCTGGAGGAGGCAGGGCCTCCCTCTGGCTCAGTTTTGCTTCCTGACTCATGGTGGGAGGCAGCTTCCTCCAAGCTCTTGCTCAGTGAGAGCAAACAAACGAGAGAGAGAGAGAGAGAGAGAGAGAGAGAGAGAGAGAGAGAAAGAAAGAAAGAAAGAAAGAAAGAGGGGTGGCGACTGCTCCCCTGGCACACAGAGGACCAGATCGCGAAGGGGATGAGGATCCAGGACCACCACCACCCCAGGCTTCCTGTCCAACATCACACAGGTGCTGGGGAAGCCCCAACTTCCTGGCCTTTTCCCTGTGGCTGCACAGGCATGATGGAAAAGTCTGGAGAAAGGCTCCCTGCCACAGCACGAGTTTCGCCACAGCATCAACATCGGCCTCCCGCCTGCAGCTCTACAGATGTGGCAGAGTGAGGCCCAAACAGTGGCGGAGCCATCAGGATTGGCAGTGGCTCTGACCCCCACCCTTTCCTCCTAAGAGCACTGGAACAGCACAAAGAGGCTGCATGGGTGAGTCCAGCAGCTGGTATGGCCCCTCCCTCCCCTTTCTTCCCCCACAAACACTAGGGCCAGGCCTACAAGGAAGGCCCAATGACTTCCCCCCCCCCCCACGGGACCATCAAGAAATAGGGAGTTGGCGGATGGATTCTCCCAGGCCCCCACACTCCCCATTGCAGGACTTTCACCAGGGAGAAGGGGCAGGGGCCCCTCCCCAGTCAGGCTCTAGCTACAGGCCCAGTCCAGAGGGCCAGCTTCCACCCCCTCCTCTAGAGCAAGGAAAGACCATGCTACAACTGTTCGAAGAGGCAATTCACCAGATTAGATCTGGGGCCTCACCTCAAGGGGAAACTGGGTCCAAAGGATGTTCCCACAGGAAGACATGCAGGGGAAGGGCCCATCGTAGGCAGTGCACCCGCTTGCACCTGCGCTCATCCAGTTCCAGGGATGACCAACAGAATTCCAGACAGGGGCACAGCTGCACCCCCATCTCTCGAGCCCACTCCAAGAGAAGCAAACAGAGGGGAAGAGAGAGAGGCATTTCCTGAAAAAAGCACACCAGGTCCCCACCCTCATCCTCTATCCAAAAGAGGAGGCCAAACAGGCGAAAGGGGGAGGGACGAAGGGACAGATCTCCTTCATCTCCTGCCTACTACTCTGATTCCCACAGCTCAAGATCCCCTTCCCTTAGGGCTCTGAGTGCATCGGAGACCGATGAGGAGGAAACCTCATTAGGAGGCAAACAAGGGGAACAACCCTCCCAAGGCCACCTTTCCCCCCTGGAGGCCTTTACCAAGATAATATCAGGCTGCCTCAACATCTTGGAGCTGATGGACCAAGAAGAGGCCCCGCCACCCACCCACCCCCAGATGAAGAGAGCAGGAACAGCAGCGGCCTTCCCGGCAGCCCCCCTTCACATCTGGCTGTACCACTCCCACTTAGCCTCTGAGAGATCCTTCACAAGGAATGGTCAAAGCCAGCCAAGATGAAGATGAACCATCATCACTGCAAAAGGTTCTGCTGTCTGCAGAAGGATGCTGTGCAAGACCTGGTCACCCCAATTGTGGATGACCCTGTCGCCGCGCTCAACTCCAAAGCACTTCTGCCTTCGGAACACTGTGAGCTCCCTGCAAACCAGCAAGATGGAAAGGCCAAGTCAGCACTCCACAGAGGCTTCCAGACCGCAGCCACATCCATGTAAGCAGCAACCACGTCGACTATTGTTGTTCATGGGATCTTCATGAAAGCAAACAGCTTACTTCAAGAAATAACCTTGGGAAAAGAGGCGCATGAGATCATACAGGAAATAGCCACAGCAGCAGGATTCCTGGCTGACGCCTCCTTAAACTCCTTTCAACTGGGGCCAAGAACCACAGCGGCAAACATTGTGGAAAGAAATATTTGGCTACACAACTGGGGAGTCAATACCAAGATGAAGTCTAACCTGGTGAGCGTTCCTTTCTCAGGAAAGCTCCTGCTCAGGGATACTTTGGACAAGATCTTGGTGGAGACAAAGGATAAGACGAAGGCATTACTGAACCAACTGAAGAAGGAAACAAGGCACTTTATAAGCACAAGTCCTTTCATCCCTACAGGCCATCTTTCCCCTCTGGTTACATACCCAGAGAGGGCAAATACAAATAGCAGCAGTATCCCAAGCCCAAGCCAGGGACCCAGGGAGGGCAATACTGGCAGGGGAAGAAGTAGGGATGGCGGAGAATTTCTCCCCGAATCTTCAGGGGGCCAAGCGCCAATGCATTGGGCCCCCCGAAATCGGCGGTGAAATTCTCCGCCCCCCCGCCCCCCCCGGGGACGGGACTTACCTTTGGCGAATGTCCCTCCCGGCGGCGGGTCCCGGCGGCGGTTCAGCAGCGGTTCGGCACGGGCGGGGCGGCAGCCGGTCTCCCGACCGGCTGCCGCTGCCGCCGCCGCCATTGCAAAAAAAAAAAACTAAAGTAAAAAAAAAACAAAACCCGTGCATAGGCTACGTAACGATTTATATAGCCTATCACGGCTAGATTTCCAAAGTCAGCCATGATAGGCTACATAAATCGTCACGTAGCCTATCACGGGTGACTTTGGGGGAAAAAAAAAGCACGTACGCAAATGGCGGCTCCCATGGGGACCGCCATTTGCATTCCTTATTTTGGCACGTCTAGTCTACGTAAAGATTTACGTAGACTACGGTGAAAATAAGGGCAATGCAAATAGCGTTCCCTTATTTTCGCCGTAGTCTATGTAAATCTTTACGTAGACTAGATGTGCCAAAATAAGGAATGCAAATGGCCGTCCCCATGGGAGCCGCCATTTGCATACGAGCTTTTTTTTTTTTCCCCAAAGTCACCTGTGATAGGCTACGTGATGATTTACGTAGCCTATCACGGCTAACTTTGGAAATCTAGCCGTGATAGGCTACGTAAATTGTCACGTAGCCTATCACGGGGTCGTTTTTTTTTTTTTTTACTTTTTGTTTCGCAGCCGGGGAGATGGGGCGCTTCTCCCCGGCCTGAATTTCGGCCGGGCGAGGCGGGAAGCCTCCCCCCTGGCCTGAATTTCGGCCGGCGAGGCGGGAAGCCTCCCCCCCCTCGCCTGAACTTCGGGGGGAGAAGCGAAGCGCCTCCCCCCCACCGCGAAGCCAAGCTGCGAAAAGGTAAGTGACTTTCGTATATCCCTAGGAAGAAGCCCGGCCTGGCATGACTCACTGACTCCCCCTATGGGAGGGTGGCTGCAGGATTTCTCAAATGCTTGGAGGCAGCTCTCCACGGACAGCTGGGTATTGGAGACTGTGGAAAAGAGCTACTCCATAGAGTTCCAGCAGACACCCAAAGAGCGCTTCTTCAGATCTCCCCACCTGAGTGACCCCGCCAAGCATTTGAGGACTCTCGCAGCAATTCAAAACTTAGGACAGATTCAGGTCATCAAGACTGTACCTACCCAGAAGAGAAAGGGGACAGGGTGTCTTCTCTGTCTTCTTCAGTGTCCTGAAGAGGAATGGGGGGACCAGACTCATTCTGGATTTTAAAAGACTCAATCGCTGTCTGAGGAAACAGAGGTTCCAAATGGAGACACTCAAATCCATAAAAGAGAGTCTCAGGAAAGGGGACTTCCTGGCATCAGTGGATTTGTCAGAAGCCTACCTACACATCCCCATCCAACCTTCTCCCAGCAAGTTTCTGAGCTTCGGTTATGGAACAAAAAAGTTTCAGTTCAGGGCCCTCCCCTTCGGCCTAGCCACAGCATCCTGAGTATTCACAAAGATCCTTCTGGCCATGGTGGCCCACCTGAGGGTGAAGAGAGTCCAGCTGCTCCCCTATCTTGATGACATTCTAATTCACTCCCCATCAAGGGAATGATGCATCCAGGACATCGATGAGTCTCTAGCAGCCCTACAATCCCTGAGGTTTGTCATCTACGAGGGAAAGAGCTCCCTTTCACCCTCACAGTCCCTGCCCCCCGGGAGCGATCCTGGACACCACCAAGAACATTGTGTCTCTGTCATTAGACAGACAGACCATGGTGAAGAGACTGGTGACCCTGATTCAATCCAGGAAGAGGGTTCACCTCCGGGAGTTGGCAAAACTGATGGGCATGATGGTTTTGTGCTAAGACTCCACCTAGTGGGCAAGATTCCATGCAAGGCCTCTACAAATCTTCCTACTGGCCTTCCAGACAGAGATAGTGTGCAGCCACAACCCATCGGTGATGCTCCTGACAGAGGTCAGTCACTCCCTGTCCTGGTGGTCCTACCCAGCCAACCGTGCAGGAGGCATCCCCATACAGACACTGGCATTCACCATGCCAACACCAGTGCTTGCCTGATGGAATGGGACACCGTCTATGGAGACCAGCACACCCAGGGCCTATGGACCGAGGAGGAGTCTCGGGTCAGCATCATCCTGCTGGAACTGATGGCCATCTGGCTGGCGCTGAGATTCCTGGCCTCATGGCTGGAGACACGAGATGTTCTCATCAGAATGGACAGTGTTGTGATCAAGGCCTATGTGAACAAACAAAGAGGGATGCAATCCAGGACCCTACAAAGAGAGGCCATGAGGCTATTCAGGTGGGCACAAACACATCTCTGCTCCATCAAGGTGGAACATCTCAAAGGCATGTTAAAACGTCTAGGCTGACTGGCTCCGCAGGACCTCCCTGGACCCAGGAGAATGGTTCCTCTACCCAGACTGCTTCAAGTGGCTGACAAGCCAACTAGGCCTGCCCTGCTTCAACCTTTTCGCCTCCCAACAGAATGCCAAGCTCCCCATGTTCGCCACCCTCTATCTCATGACAGGCACTGTGCTCACGGACACCCTGACCAGCAGGTGGCCCAGGGCACTCCTGTATGCCTCGCCCCTCCCCCTTGCCTCTCATCCCAAAGTGATTCGGAAGAACAAGCAGGGGAAACTAATCCTGATAGTGCCCAACTGTCCAAGAAGACCATGGTATGCCAGCCTAGTAGATCTGTCAACAGCCAGCCTGGTAGTCCTCCTTTTTTCGGCACAACCTACTGACCCAGGTCCAATCATTCACCAAGACCCAGGCTTCCTGAAGTTGACCCTCTGGAAATTGAGCAGGACCTAATAGACAGCTGAGGCTACTCAACCAGGGTGGTCTCCACACTTCTCGCCTTCAGGAGGACAGGTTGTATGAAATACTTGGCAGGCCGTCCTCACCTTCCTCAGTCATCGGGGAGGGACCTGCTATCCACCAACATAGGGGATATCCTGGAGTTCCTCCAGGAGGGCCTGTATGCAGGCCTCAAAACCAATACCTTGAGGAGACAGGTTTCTGCCCTGGGGTCCATCCTTGGGGAACTGGACAGGGGACCCATAGAGTCCCACACCCATGTTAGGAGATTTCTCAGGGCTGCCTCCCTGAACAATCCTCTCCAGGTCAGAAGGTTCCCCACATGGAGACTCAATGTCATCCTCAAGGCACTAACCAAAGCTCCATTCAAACCTTTGGCGGCAGCCACCTTTAAGGAGTTAACCCTCAAAACTACCTTCCTCCTGGCCATCACCTCTGCCAAGAGGGTCTCTGAGTTGGAGGTTCTGTCCACAGAAAAGGAGCTTTGTGTCTTCCATAGAGACAAAGCGGTCTTCCGCCTGGACTCTACTTTAATCCCCAAGATTAACTCAGAGTTCCATACAGCCCAGGAAATAGTCACCCCATTCCTTGTGTCTGCACCCATCCAACCTCCAAAAAAGGGAGTGGCACAGCCTGGATGCCAGGCAGGCTCTCAAGTTCTACTTTGACAGGACCAAGCCTCACAGGCATCATCACATCCTGTTTGTGTCCTTTACACCATCCTCCTTCGGCAAGAAGGTTTTGGTAGCCTCCCTTGCCCGCTGCCTATGGCAGTACATTGTACTGGCATATTCCTCCAGCAACTTAACAGTTCCAGAGGGGATATTAGCCCACACAGTGAGAGGGATGGCCACCCCAGCAGCCTTCTGGGGAAGGGCCCCTTTGGAGGAGATCTGCAAAGTGGCCACATGGCCGTCAGCGCACACATTCACATGACACTATAAAATCAGCATATTTGCCTCAGCAGAGGGCACCTTTGGGCAGGCGTGTCATTCAGAGACTGCTACAATCCTAGCAGGGTGCCAGCTAGAGGAGTTGTTGGCCCACCTGGAGATGAACTTTTTAACATCCCAAGCTAGCTAGGGTCCTGCACTCAAAGTGAGAAAGGGAAATCCTTTACTCACCCGTGAATATCTGTTCTACTCAAGTGAAGGAGGCCAGCTAGGCCCACCTGGGCCAGCCTCCTTCTAGGGGACTCACAAACTAGGCAGGCTTCACCAATGCTGCTTTCACAGCCTGTCAATTGAACTACTGACATAGAGTCAACAGGACCAGTGGCTTCTGATGTGATTCAGTGGCTTGGAAGACTCAATTGGTGAACCCAGAGAAGGCCCCACTTCCTCCGGAAGACCAAATTTGGAGACTGCCTTCCTGGCCCTGGAGGCAGGGCCTTTCCCAAGCTGGCTGGCCTCCTTCACTTGAATAGAACAGAAAATCACCGATGAGTAAAGAATTTCCATGTTCTTTTGAAGCGACCAGAACTGATTGCACCCTTATACTTATTCCATTTGTCTGTATCTTTCTTTGCTTTCTCTTGTGAGACAGGCAGTTCAACACATGTAAGTTTTTTCCCCTTCAGAATTGTGAAGAATTTTAAAAATTCAAATCTATTTTGGTTCCAGTCTCCTTTTGTGTCTTGTTTCATTCAATACATTTTGCATTATGTTAGTACATTTGTAATTATAATTATAATTCTTAATTATTATTTCCCAGATTTCCTCCTGACAGTCCTTCCTTTCTAATTCCTGTTTTGTATGTCTTGCTTTTTCTTGTAGTTATGGGGGTGTCACGGACCCAGACCCGGAACCCTTATCCTCGGAGGCGCCAGAGTTAATAGTTCAGGGCGAGGACACGGCCATGAAAAAGCGTCATGAGGCTTCCACCTCCCCAGGACCTTCTTTCTAGAAAGACCCCAGGGGTTGGCTCCCCTGCATCTAGAGAAGGTTGCACTACTGTCCTCAGACTTAGAGGACTCGGGCCATGAGGATACTCGCATACCCCAGCCACTCCCACATGGTCGCAGCCTGAGATTGCTAAAACAAGTCAGGCCCCTTTAAGAGACCAAATCCCAGTCAGTATGGAGACAGCGCCAACCAGCCTAAATCCAGCAATGCTCCTATTCAAACCTCAGACTTGCTCTGAAGATCGAACGATAGCAGAACCCTGTAGCCCAGGTTACATTACACAGGCATCATCCCAGGGCCTGAAACAGTACAGAAGGCAGGCAGCAGTTCAACCCAACATTTATTTTCCCCCTTAGGAGTTTGGGAAAAAAAGTTTTATTTCCAATCCATTATTGTTCCATTATTCTGTTCCTTGTTTCATTCTTAATGCTGTGGCGAAACTGGACCAGCCCTTTCACAACCTCTTTGTTACCCTGCAAAAGAGGCAACCGCTTTTCTGCCTCTTTGCGGGGATGTTGAGAATTTCGGAGAAATTTCTCAGTGTGCAGGGTTTCAGTCCTTACCGTACTGTACGGTGGTGGCTAAGGGCTTCATGTGTGCTCTGTCTTTTACCATTTCCCCCCTGTTCTGTCCTCGCAGCCTCTCTGGCTGCTTGAGCTTTCTGAAACCCCCCCTCCAGGACTTAGGCAGGACTTCCCTTCAGGCTTTCCAGTGCTGCTACCTGCTGAGTGCCTGAAAGCTGAGAGAGGCATTTTTGCTTTTGTTTTGTTGTTAAAAGTCCTTTGAAGTCCTGGTTAAGTCTTCTAGAGGACTCTTCAGAAAGCTGAAGTAGCTCTAGAGGCTGCAAGGATACAACAGGTTAACAATTGTAAAATAAAGAGCACACACACCACCACCACTCAGCCACTGCCTCGTAATATGGTAAGTACTGAAGCCCTGCGCACTGAGAGGGTTCTCCAAAATTCTCACCCTTTCCCACATTTTTGGTTGCAATTTCTTTTTGCCCCCTCCCCCAAAGAATAGTCGAAAATAAATAGATAGAAAAATTCAGCACAGTGCTAGTACATCTTGCATTATTAGTACATCATATTTATAATTTATTATTATCATTATTCTTAATCAGTATCTCCCAGCTTTTCTCATGAAATTCCTTCCTTTCTAATTCCAATTTAATTAATTTCAATTAATTATTCTGTGAGCAACAGTAAATCTACCCTTCATTCCTTGTGTCTTGTGCTTGTGTGCAAACATGCACCCCTCACCCCATCCCGTTCCTGTTTGGGTTCTGTGTGTCTTGCTTTTCTTGAAGTTATAGGAGGTAGGCAATTTAATCCAACATGCCATTCCCCTTAGGAAAACTGATAATCTGGAATTCAGTTCTTGCTCAATCTTTCTGTATTTCACATTACTATCCTTCCTATAACCAAAAGTTACATAATTAAATACAACTACCATACACTGTTGTTCTATCTCCTTGTGTGGTGTGGGTGGTACCTGCCTGTTCTCCAGGCCTCCTTCATCTAGGGATGTTGGAGAAATCCTCCACGGAACCCAATGAGGCTGGATTCTATTGAATCTGGCCCCCCGAAGTCCAAGGATCTCCTACCTTGTCTTGCAGCGCGAAGTCCTCACTGGCGGATCCTCCCTGCCGCCAGCTCCGAAGACCCAGCGATATGGCTGCCATGGCTTTACGTAGCCTAGTACGTAGCCGATCACGGAAAAGAGCAGGGACGCAAATGGCGTCCACTATGCCGGATGCCGTTTGCGGACGAAGACCAGCCGCGGTCGGAAGTCCAGCAGCGGCCAGCCCCAGCCGGCGGCTCCACGGACTTGCCACGGAGCGGAGCCAGCCGGGGAGGATCCCGGGGGGAGGACTGGATTGTCTCCCCCCCACAGACCCCTCAGCAGACCCAGGTAAGTGGGGTTCGTACACCCCTATGCTTCATCTTCTTTACCCAGAGCCTGGCACCTCATGCTGGTGTCGGGACCGCAAAAAGTTCCCTTCCCCCTAGTGTTGCACATCATGGCCAACATGTACACCCTTTCCTGGCATCACAGCTGTGATGGGACCAATGCTCAGTTGCTGCTGGATCATGGCATTCCAGTTTGAAACTGGCAGCCTGATCTGAGATCCCTCAAACTTTCCCGTCTGTTTAGATGCTTAGCCATGGGGATCACCTGACTGAGAGCAGTGCTGAAGCTGAACATTTTGGTGGCCCCCAGAAAGGGCTTAAGGGCCACCACCAACTGCATTATGGCATCCCACTGAGTGGGAGCACAACTTCTGTCTGTCCGTTCTCTCAATATAGCCCAGATTCTTACTCGTAATTTTGTTAAAATCGCTGTGATACACTATTTAGTCTTCCTCAAAATAATCCACCTTTTTAATAACAGAACCAAGTGAATGCTACAGAAACAGACTCATAAACACTAATTTACTCATTTGTTCGCTCCTAATTTTTCAAATGTTTAGTGATATACTTTGCTTGCCAGGTCTTCAAGGAATTACAAAACAAATATTTGCCCAGTGTCCAGACCCAGAAAATATATTAAACTGCCAGGAACATTCAGAAGCACTGGGGAGACCCACTTTGAAATGTGGCGACAGTTTTGACATTGTTCAGCACCTTTGCAAGGGCACACAGAAGAACATGTGATGAGATCAGCTCACAATTGTGTCTGTAACCTAATTACACTTAGAGTTCCTTGAAGACTGTCATGTTCTTTCACCAAGCAAAAAAAAGAAGCCTATAACCAATGAAAAATTAATGCTAAAGTTAAAAATTAAAGATATAAATAAAAAATTAAAAACAAAACGCATACAGATATGATCCAGTATAAAGTGCTATATTACCTCTCCATTCTCTAGTTAAGAATCTGTCATCTGTCAAATATAAAGCATTTCTTTCAAGTTATATTAATCCTAGGACCATATCCTAGTCTTTTATATGCTGGTGATAGGGCAGTGTTTTCTACCCCACCTGAGGGCAGCAGGCTAGCTTACACACCACATAGCACACATACACCTCTGTCCTCCAGTATCTTGCCATGGCTTCCTATCCCCCAGCATCTGCTGCCTGAAGTGGCTGCCTCACTCTGCCTAATGGTAGAGCCACCATTGAACAGATTTCCTTGTGGTGTGCAAACAGGAAGGTGCTTGGCTGCTTCGGCTCTCTCCTTTATGAGAGCACCGCTCAGGAGCGGGAGGGAGTGCCTTAGCTCGTATAAAGAAAGGAGATACTGTTTCTGACTGCCCAGTCCCACTTACTGATTTCATGAGAACCCAGGGCACAGGCAAACTCTTGGCTGCAGAGGTCATTCATTTCTAAGACTCTGGCTAGCTCTGCAGAGGGGAAAAAGGGACATAGCATGCTTTACCAGCAATGTGTAAACTCATGTGTTAGCCCAATCAGCCCAATAGTCTCCTATGCTCACCCACAAATATCTGCCTGTCTACTAACAACCTGAACCTATGCATACGTTGTTTTCTCTAAAGCTGAGCCAAAATGGATCAGATGTTTTTCTGAGAAAATGTTTTGAGATGTTTCTGTTTCTCACCACCTTAGGAAAAAAAGCCACTTTGCAGAATGCTATCCAAATATTCTCCACCATGCAGTCACAACATGAGGCCATGGGCATTGTGGGGGATACAAAATGGTGGCCAGATTGCCAACACAGTTGCTGCTGCTGCCACTTGAAGTGACAGGGGGAAAAACAGAGGAAAAAAGGAGCTGTGCCACTGCCAGTGCTATGGTGAGACCCACCCACCAAGAAAATGTTAGAGAATTTCTCTTCCTCATGGAGAAAGTGAAATGGTCCCCCCAGTTTCTCTGCCCACAAATGGGGGTGGAGAATGTGGTTACAGAGCTCCATGAAATCATGAACCCTGCCTTTCGGGTTCCCAATTGTGTGGAATTCTAACTGCATTCACTTGAATACAGTTACATTTCCCACTCAGAACTTCCTGGTAAATATGGGAAGGTCATGGGTGGAGGGGACAGCCACAGCACATGCCCTCATTCCCCTTCATGGACACAAATGTTGAACACCTGCATAGGGCTAAACATGCACATGTAAATTTACTGCTTTATTTACAGGTAAGTTCACTGGTTTATTAACCCATTCTATACAACTCCTTGGCAGGGTTCTTAATACAGGCCTGCACAGGTTTTTTCCTAGGCCAAGGGAAGAAAGGGAGGGGGACATTTGGAGGTTGAGGACAGTGAGGTTAATTCAGTGTGTGTGAATTGAACACATAATAGGTTGCTTCCCTGCCCTTCTTCTTTAAGTTTTATCACCTGTACTTCTGCAGCCACCCCTTACTTGTTTCCTGATTTCCAGCTAACTTCTCCCTACCCTTTCTCATCATGCCTGGTTACATGTTGAATATTAGCATCTCCTGCAACTTCGTCTTATATACTGCATGGCATAAACCCATTTTGGGAAGAACTGAGCCATTTCAGTATTCTATATAACATCTAGCGTGCTATTCTACTAATTAAATATTTGATAGTAGTTGATGACTGAAAAACTGGTTCTGCAAGCAGTGGTGGACTGTAGAATGATGAAAAAGACGAAAACGATGCTTACAAGGAAGGTTTATCATTAGTATTATTTCCTGATGGGAATTTTGGAAATTAGCTTGATGATAAAACTTTTTGGTTTTGCTTTTTTATCATTCCTAAGGGAGCAATCTTATGGGGATAGGTGGCTGCCTCTGAACTCAGAGGCGACCGCCTATCCAATACGCAGCTGGAAGAGCATGGAGCAGATCATCTCTTCCATGCTCCAGCTGCCCTGCATTCATGGCTAGATGGCCGATTCTGACTGTCTAGCCGCAGGACATTGGAGCATGGTGTAGGGAGGCCAGACGACACATAGGAAGTGTTTGCACCGGCACTTCTGCACTCCCTGCCCCACCCCCGGGAATGCCTCATTTGCCCCACTCTTATGAGCATGGAGCATGGGGACGATCTGTGCCGCCTATGAGGTGGCGGGGGAGGGGCGGGTGACAGTTCTCTGGGAACCGACCAATCCTGTAGCTGTCTAGCCACTGTGTAGCAGTGACAAGATTGCACCCTAACAGCCTTCAGACAGTTAAGTGATAATCTGGTGGGAAACAGGATTAGATGCTGCGTTAGGAAAGGAGGAGTAGCTCAAAATGATAGAACTTGCACAGTTAAAAATATTTCTGAGCTACAAGCCAGCCCCATTTTTTAAATATTTCACCTGTAATTGGCCTATTTTATTTAACAGGAAAATCTTGTCTAGTTAGCAGCAAATGCACCTACTGTTCTTTGACAGATATTGCAAGGTAATTACTTCCTCTTTTCCTTTAGCTCTACAGATGTACAGCAAAATGTCCTATCCCTCATATTCATTAGAGATTTCCTGCTGATTACATTATTTCATTACAGCACGTGCGGGAGTATTAAGTACTTCACTCATGAAACTTGTAGCACATCCTTTCGTATAATGAAAATTTTCATATTATATAAAACTGTTGGGATCCAAAACATTTCCTTGATATTGTTTATGGCTTACTGAATCAAGTACCATGAATATCATTAATCTTGGCTACTCAGTTTTATGACCTAAGCTGAATAAACATAAAGCACTATTTACTTCCCAGTCCTGAAGTTATTTACTGGCGGGTCCCATTCATCTTATTTGGGCTTCCTTGGAAGTAAGTGCATGTAGGACAACTGGCTTTGTCAACAAGAGATGATACTCTCTAAATCTTGGGCTGTCTTGGACAAGGACCATAACTGAAAATTCTTATACATCTATATTGAAAACATTGCCAACTCAATATACTCCTTGAATAACATTATCTATAAAAGGTACTATTTTTGTACCTTTTCAAAGTCACAAAATTTTGTAATTTGGGGGAGTCCAACTTTAGGGGTTGGACTCGATGGACTTATAGACCCCTTCCAACTCTACTATTCTATGACTGACTATTCTATGAAGACTACAAAAAGAACAACAGCAAGCTGAGGAAGAAGAGGAAAATGCTGAGGCGATGAAAATGAAGTCGAGGATATTCCTTTGACAAGGGTGACAGTTAGGAGCAGAAGAACTGGAAGCCACTCTGCATCAGTGGAAGCAGTGGAACTATGGAACTATTTCCAGGTAAATAGTTGGAAATAGTAGACTGTAGTCTACGTAAATCTTTACGTAGACTACCGGGACCAAATAAGGAACGCAAATGGCGGCGCCCATAGGCCGCCGCCATTTGCGTACGCGCTGTTTTGTTTTGTTTTTTCAAAGTCACCCATGATAGGCTATGTAACGATTTACGTAGCCTATCACGGCTGACTTTGGAAATCTAGCCATGATAGGCTACGTTAATCGTTACGTAGCCTATCACAGTTTTTTTTTTTTTTTAACACTTTACTTTGTAATGGCGGTGGCGGCAGCGGAATCTACCCTTCCTGACCCACCTGTTCAGGCTGATCAAATTGCTAGGTAGACTGCTCGAGATCCTGGACTGGCTGATGTTTTAAACTGGATCTGGAGGGGATGGCCTTCTTTTCCAAGAAGGAAAGAACTTCTTGGTTGTGGTAGATTCTTATTCGAAGTGGCTTGAAGTAGTCTTAGTACCATCACAAACAGCTGCTGCAACCAATTCAACACTGCACCACTTATTTGCAACCCACGGGTTGCCTGATTGTCTCAGACAATGGGGCTGCTTTTACATCTGCTGAATGTAAAACATTTGCGGACAAGAACCTTATTCAGGCTATCACCATTGCACCTCGTCATCCCCGAGCAAATGGCCAAGCTGAATGGGTGATACAGACAACAAAAGATGCCCTGAAGCACATTGTGCGAGGAGCCTGGCCAACACGCCTTGCCAGGTTTCTCATTGCTCAACATGTTACTCCTTCTGCAACAACAGGAGTCAGTCCTGCAGAGTTACTTATAGGGCAGCATCTAAAAACTTGTCTTGACCATCTCCACCCAAACTTAGCTGAACACTTACAAAGCAAACAGGAACAAGCTCTGGATGCTGCTTTCTCAGCTCCTACTCTCCATTCATTTGCCCCACAAGATCAGGTGTTTGCTAGGAACGATGGTGCTGGACTGAGGTACGTTCCTTCCTCTATCACTGAGGTCACTGGACCTGTATCATACAATGTTGACCAGCTGAGAAGGCGTTCCAGCCAGAGTAGGTTGTCATCAGCAGAGCTAGCTGCTGAAAATCTATCTGGAACTGATGAGTTTCTCTCATCGCTTGTTGAAGTGCCAGAACCACTGAGCAATTGGAGCAATACTCCTTCCTTACCTACAGCAGTTACTGAAAGGAAGTCATCTTGGCAATCTACACCTCCTAGTTGATTGCAGAGACGGTGCCATGAAAGGGCTCCTCCTTGTTGATATGACAGCTAAGGGGAAGGAATGTTATATATTCTAAGGGGCACTGTGGGTTAGTTATTGTTTTTGAACTTCAGCAGCTCTTGTAGAATTGGGAACTGCAACAGTGGGTGGAGTTTCTCTTAAGCCCTCACTTCTGTGTGTGCTGAATAAAGAACAGTTGTGTTTGAGGCCCACTGATTCCTGCAGTCATTTCTACTACCAATACAACACACACACACACACACACACACACACACACAGCAGGATGGGAGGAGTTCTAGGCAAAGGACTTCAGAATAGCAGTGCATGGTTGATTGGAGCTGGTGACAAGTGTTTAGCCCCTGAAGGAGAGGGAGAAATAAAATCAGAGAGGGAGAGAGAGGGAGAAACTCTGGGGGAGGGAGATTTAGGCAACATGGCTATGGGAAATTAGCAGCAGGCTGCCAAGAAGATGCAGGTATCCCCCCCCACCCTCCGCTGCTGCCGCCACCGTTTTTCCTGCAAACTCTCTCTTCCCTACTTCCAGCATGACAATCTCTCTATGGTGGTGGAACCAGCAAGATCTCAACTGCTGGCAGCCTTTGGGCTGGTTGAGGATAAGACGCAAGCCATCCAGCAGCAACACATACGTAGCATTTTAACCTCTTTCTTTCCCACTCAGCTCACCACCTGGCTGGTTTGCACTGAGGGAGCGAGCGCCCGTTTTGGTGCACTCAGGATTTTCACTGCTTGGTGAGTGATCATGCCAGGTTCTTATGGTGGATCAGGTGCCTCCTGACTGGGGGAAGCTGTGTATGAAGTTCTGTCTGGATCCTGCAAGCTTCCAGCGCTGTAGAGATGAAATATCACCACTGCTCGGGCGGGAGGATTGCAGCAAGAAAAAGGGTTGGGGTGAGTCAAATTACATACAGCAGCTTAATAAGCCACTCACAGTATCTTATTAGCCTGGTTGTGTGGCGGGGCATTGTGGGCTATTTAAAAAATAAACAACTGTGAGTAGTTTATTAAGCCACCATAGATTATCATGACGTCCCAACGCAGCCTATGTCTCTTTTTTGAGTGAGTGTGTGTGTGTGCGCGAGAGAGAGAAAGCACTTTGATGTGTGTTTATATTTTCTGTATCTCTGTGCTGTATGTTTGTATCTGAGTTGTTTACCATGGAAATATTATTCTTTTGCTTCTAGGAAAGCATGGATTTCCACTAAAATACGTAGTTGAAAATGTTTTTGCATTATTATTGTACACGGTTGGCAGTGTGTATGTATGTATAAATGTGGTATCTGACTTCAGTATTTGAGGCAGAGCAGGGGGCCCACCACAGATGGCTAGCCCCGGGGCCCATCATGGTCTAGATCTGGCCCTGCTGCAGGATGTCAGATCTTTGCCCCAAAGTCTAATGTTAACAGAGCCACAGATACTGATTCTTTTTGGACTAAGTGACTATATAAAGGCCTTTTCTGCTGTGGCAGCCCAGTTGTGGAACAAACTCCCTAGAGAGATTCACCTGGCGCTTATGTTGTACTCTTTCCAGCACCAGGTGAAGACTTTTTTTCCCCCAGGCATTTTTAGCATTTTAACATTCCAGTTTTTTAACCTCTGCTGTCTTAAATCTGCTAGTGAGTTTTAAATATCTGCACTGCTGCTAGGTTTTACTCTGGTTGTATTTTTATTCTGTAGTTTTAATCTATTATATTTTATATTGTATTTTCTGTTGTATTTTTGTGGTTTTAATTTTGTGAACTGCCCAGAGAGCTTCAGCTATTGGGCAGTATAAAAATGAAATAAATAAATAATAGGTTCATATACTTTCAGGCTTATCTTCACAACCAAAGTTAGATATTTGCTTTAAAAACAATATTGAGGAAGAAATTAAGTCAAGGTGTTGAATTTTGCACCCAATACCAAATTCTGCATTTGTATAATAGAACTACACCAAATACACCACCATGAATAGAACATGTGACTACTGACAGTAATGAACATGATAGCAATAACAGAAGATTTTCCAGAAAATTCTGCTTTGCAAAGAACTTGGGGGAAAGGAAACAACAGTCTTGCGATGTTCAAGAAAGAAAAGACTGTTTGACTGTGGATCCTGTTGGGCAACAGCATTTCTGATGCAGAAACTTCTATCAAAACTGACCATGTTGAGCTCCGAGGCTGCCCTGACATGATGTTCTTGGGGCTCCAATATAGATAAATACAAAAAAGAGAGGCTGGAGGAGGTGTGAAAGAATGTGTCAACACTCCATGCTTATAGGGCATCTATGTCTGGCCTGCCCATTTCATGTGCTAAATGACAAGCAAAATGCAGAGTTCTTCAATGACAGGTATACACCAATTAGAGTGAATGCTATAATCAGTGGAGATGGCTGCCCACTGGGGCCAGTGTGGCATGCCTGACTTCAAGTCTCCTTGAAGTCGGGAAACTCTGAAGCCAGTACTAACAGCTTGTAGCTGTACATGGCTGTGGTGCTGGGAGATTTGGCTATATAACTCTTCAGTTGAGATATACTTGCTGCTGGAACAACAGCTTTATTTAAGCTCCCAGTACTTTGAAACTGTGCTTCTCCTTAGGCTGATCTCTTATGCTGCTGACCTCTGTACTCCTGATAGGACCCTGCTTTTGGACTGTTCTTTATTTGGACTGGTGATGTTGTGCTTTTGCTTGCCTACTGACTTTGCTAAATGGGTTTTCCCCAGGACTGAGCCTGACACTGTCATAGCAGGTCGCACTGGGGCAGAGGACAAGGCTGGGAACAGTAGGCAGAGCCAGAAGTCACAAGAGACAGAGCCAACTAGATTTCACAGAAAAACTGAGGATCTTGGAATTGTTGTAGATCACAAGCTGAATATGAGCCAACAATGTGATGTGGCTGCAAAAAAGGCAAATGCTACTTTGGGATGCATTCATAGAAGTATAGCTTCCAAATCATGTGAAGTACTTGTTCCCCTCTACACAGCACTGGTTAGGCCTCCTCTGGAGTACTGTGTCCAGTTCTGGGCACCGCACTTGAAGAAGGATGCAGACAGACTGGAAGAGGTTCAGAGGAGTGCGACGAAGATGATCAGGGGACTGGAAACAAAGCCCTATGAAGAGAGACGGAAAGAATTGGGCATGTTTCGCCTTGGGAAGAGAAGACTGAGGGGAGATATGATAGCACTCTTCAAGTACTTGAAAAGTTGTCCCAGAGAGGAAGGCCAGGATCTCGATCATCCCAGAGTGCAGGACACGGAATAATGGGCTCAAGTGACAGGAAGCCAGATTCCGGCTGAACATCCGGAAAAACTTCCTGACTATTAGAGCAATACGACAGCGGAACCAATTGCCTAGGGAGGTGGTGGGCTGTCCCACACTGGAGCATTCAAGATGAGGCTGGACAGCCATCTGTTGGGGATGCTCTGACTTGGATTCCTGCATTAAGCAGGGGGTTGGACTTGATGGTTTTATAGGCCCCTTCCAACCCCACTATTCTATGATTCTATGTGTAGTGATTATAGTAATTTAGAGACATTTCCTTACAAGAAACATTGGGATGGGTATTTGGAGATGATCCCTGGAGAGTGGGGTGAGGGGGTAGAGCCTGGACTGGCTGAGAAAGCTCCAGCAAAGAATTGCTTGTTGTTACAACTCTATTCAACAAAACCAACATGCTATCTTCTTAAGATATGGACCCAAACTTATTACATGGTGCCAGAAGTAGACGCAACAAGGCTTCTGAAGCTGTGTAGCTTTCTTCTGCCTTGGGCCAGCTGCGTGCTGTGGGCAAGAAGGGCCCTACCCAAAGGCCTGTGGCCTGGCCTCGACTTAGCAGCAGAACCACCAGCTTCTACAGCACAAAGGTAACTATGGAACTGTTACAACCTCCATCCAGCCTGCAAATGTCTGGGAATGTTGCAGAAAACTGGAGAAAATTGAAGCAAAGATTTGAACTCTATTTGGCAGCCACAGGGGCTGAAGGGAAACCTGATAAAGTAAAATCATCAATACTGCTTCATGTGGTGGGAGAGGAAGCATGAGAGATTTACAATAACTTCCAGTTTGCAGAAGGAGAAAACATGAAGTTCAATGCAGTAATGTTAAAATTTGAGGAGTATTGTATACCCAAAAAGAAAGAGACCTTGAAAGGCATAATTTTTTTTACATGCATGCAGAAAATGGATGAAAGCATAGAGCAATATTCTATGGAGCTCAAAACTCTTAGCAAGACCTGTGCCTTTGGGACCCTAACGGACTTTCTGATCAGAGATGGGATTATTTGTGGTATTAGGGAGAATGCAATATGAGAAAGGCTGTTGCATGAAGAAGGTCTCACACTAGAAAAAACTCTCAAGATATGTAGGGCAGCAGAGGTAGTGAGGGCCCAAGCAAAAGAACTGAGGCCAGCTGAAGAGACTGGCCATGCATTAAGCAAGCAACAACAAGGTCAGCAAAAGCTAAATGAGAGAGTGCAGCAGCCACCTAACAAAGCTCCAGGCAAAGGAAACAGAGGGTTGAGTAGAAACTCTGGCAGGCAGCATGGGCAAAAACAGTGTGTTGCATTTGGGAAGGTCTGTTATAACTGGCAAGCACAACTGCTTTACAAAATATTTCAGATCACAAGTACTAAAACCACAAGTACATGCTGTTGAGCAGGAGAAGCAGTTTTTGTGGATGTCGTAGAATCAGACAGAGGGAATGGGAAGGACTGGAATCTGCCAGTGGAAGTACAAGGAACCCAAAGAATGGGTGAGCTCTCTAGTCATAGTAGAGAAACCCAGTGGCAAGATACGTGTTTGTCTTGATCCCAGAAGCCTCAACAAGGCTATCAAGAGAGAGCATTTCAAACTTCCCACTAGGGAGGAAATCATGGCACAATTTGCAAATGCCTGTTTTTTTCAGTAAACTTGAAGCATCCTCCGGGTTTGGGCAGTTAAAACTCACAGAGGAGAGCTCCAAACTCTGCACATTTAATACCCGCTTTGGCAGATAGCGTTTTCCGCAGCTCCCATTCGGTGTGGCTTCAGCACTTGAAGTGTACCATAGAACTATACACATGATATATGATGAGCACATTGATGGAGCGGATACCTCAATGGATGACATATATCATTGTGTGGGGTTCTACCAAAGCTGAACATGATCTGAGGTATCGGAAGGTTTTAGATGCAACAAGAGCAGCAAATCTGAAATTAAATAAAGAAAAATGTGTATTTGGGGTCACTGAGCTGACATTTTTGGGAGATGTGATCTCTACTGAGGGGGTAAAACCTGACAAGAGAAAGGTTGAGGCCACTGAAATGATGCCACGGCCCCAGTCCAAGAAAGATGTACAATGATTCCTAGGGATGGTTAATTACCTTGGGAAATTTATACCAAGTTTTTTATCTAAAGCAACACCCCCCCCAGCCACTTCTTGAAAACAAACATGAGTGGTTCTGGGATGCACCACAGGAGGAAGCATGGACCATCTTGAAACAGGAACTTATCAAAGCCCCTGTGTAAAAATGCTGTGACCCTGGCAAGCCACTCAAGGTTTCTTCTGATGCCTCACAGTCAGGTCTCGGTGCAGTGATTATGCAGGACCATGGTGGTTGTTGGCAACCAGTGGCATATGCATCCAAGGCTTTGACAGAGGCAGAAACCAGGTATGCCCAGATTGAAAAAGAGCTGTTAGGCATCCTGTTTGCTTGCCTGAGATTTCACCAGTTTATCTACGGACAGGAAGGCAAGTAGAAACTGACAATAAACCTCTGATAGCATTGTTTGAGAAGCCATTAAATGACTGCACTTTGAGAATCCAAAGGATGATGCTCAAACTACAAAAATATAACTTGACTGTATTTTACACACCAGGAAAATTGAAGTTCACAGCGGATTCACTGTCCAGGGCCATACAACCTTCATTACACCCAAAGCATATCTCTGACATAGAGGTGCAGGCATATGTAGATCTGATAGCGCAGTCACTTCCCATATCTGATAGAAAATTCAAGCAAATCAAATTGGAAACAGAGAACGAAGAGGTCATGGGTCTCCTAAAAAAACATATACTTTAAGGGTGGCCACAGGACCGCTGTAGCTGTGATCCAAGCCTATGGGAGTACTGGAACTGCAGGCATGACCTCTGAGTAATAGATGGGGTGATCTTCAAAGGCAGCAAGGTTGTGATTCCAAGGATCCTCTGGCATGAAATGTTCAGAAAGATCCATGGTCATCTAGGAACTGAAAAATGTAAGAAGAGGGCATGGGAGGTCATGTATTGGCCACGGATCAACCAGGATATTACTAACACAGTAGCAAGCTGCTTCACTTGTTTAAAGTTCCAGCCATCCCAGCAGGCAGAGCCTCTGCATCCTTACCCTGTCCCACTAAGGCATACGCAAAGGTAGGCACCGATGTCTTCACTTGGAATTCATGAACATACTTGATCGTTACTGATTATTACTCTCTGTATCCAGAGATCCGCAATCTGAATGGTACAAGCAGTGTGTCAGTGATAGCCAGCCTGAAGGCATTTGCAAGGCACGGATTTCCATGTGAACTGTTTAGTGACAATGCGCCTCAGTTTTCCAGTTCAGAGTTTAAGTTGTTTGCAAAGGATTGGGACTTTCATCTCAGTACATCCAGTCCCCATTACCCCCAATGCAATGGTCTTGTGGAAAGGTCCATCCAAACTGTTAAAAACCTGATGAAAAAGGCATCTGACAG
This sequence comes from Heloderma suspectum, assembly GCF_057233095.1. Lineage (NCBI taxonomy): Eukaryota > Metazoa > Chordata > Lepidosauria > Squamata > Helodermatidae > Heloderma > Heloderma suspectum. The sequence continues at coordinate 155,692,365 of NC_139459.1, read as the reverse complement.
TAGGGATGTTAGAGAAATCCGCTGTGGATTCAAATGAGGCTGGATTCTTTGGAATCTGGCCTCAGGAAACTGCGGCGGATCGGCCCCACTTACCTCCTCTCCTGGAGGATTCTGCGCAGGACAGCACGGTTGCTTGTTGCACTGGGAGCCGTTCGCCTCCACACCGATCGCCATTAAAAAAAAAAGGTGATCGGCAGGATGTCCCCATAGACTTATATGCAAAATAGAGCCGTGAATCTTGTGTCTAAGTGTATGGACACGTAGACTTAGATGCAAGATTCACGGCTCTATTTTCGTATAAGTCTATGGGGACATCCTGCCGATCGCCTTTAAAAAAAAAAAAAAAGTGACTGGTGTGGAGGCGAAGGGCTCCGGTTGATTCAGGTAAGCAGCAGCCCTCGGCTCTCCAGAATCCTGGTGGAGCAGAGCCGCTCTGCAAGGATTCCGGGGGGGGAGAACGGATTGCCTCCCCCCCCCACGGATTCCCCACCAGAACAGACGGTGGGGAATCCGTACATCCCCAGCTGACAGCGGAGGGGGTTTATATAAAGCATTACTGGCTTACCGCACTACACCACTGGACAATGGCTGGTCCCCTGCACAGTTATGGGAAGAAGAATACACTCTACACTACCCATAACTGAGGAATTACTTACAAGGCATGACCATATAGATGTAAGAAGAAAGAAAGATGTCTATTCTCTTTGAGAAATTATGGAGGACAGGTGAAGTGCCAGATGACTGGAGGAGAGCTAATGTTGTCCCTATCTTCAAAAAGGGTAAAAAGGAGGAACCTGGGAACTACAGACCAATCAGTCTGACATCAATCCCTGGGAAAATTCTGGAGCAGATGATAAAGCAATCCATCTGTAAGCACCTTGAAAACAATGCAGTGATTACTTGAAGCCAACATGGATTTGCCAAGAACAAGTCCTGCCAGACGAATCTGATCTCATTTTTTGATCAAGTAGGGATGTACAAAAGTCACTTACCTTTCGCGGATTATGTTGATAGTAGGGGGGGAGGAGTTCCGTCCCTCCCCCCGGAATCCTCGCTGGGGGGGAGGCGCTCCATTCCTCCCCCCCGGAATCCTCCGCGGCCGGCTGTGCTCCACGACAGCTCCACGGAGCAGCCAGCCAGGCCCAGCCAGGCCAGAGCCGTCCGCAGCTAGATTTCCGGCCGCGGAGGGCTCTGGGTAAAACAAAAAACAAAAAAAAATGCGTACGCAAATGGCGGCGGCTACGGCCGCCGCCACTTGCGTTCCTTATTTTTGCCTCTCGTCCCAGGGGGGATCCGCGAGGGGGCGGAGGGGCAGGCCGTTCTGCCACGGAGTTCGGGGGGCCGAATGCACTGGCATTCGGCCTCACCGAGATCCGTGGCGGAATTCTCTGACATCCCTATGATCAAGTCACCTCCCTTGTGGACTGTGGGAATGCTGTAGACATCATATACCTCAACTTCAGCAAAGCTTTCGACAAAATGCCCCATGATATCCTGATGAGCAAACTAGCTCAAAGTGGGCTAGATGAAACAACGATCCAGTGGATCCACAGTTGGCTACAGAATCGGACTCAAAGAGTGCTTATCAATGGGACCTTCTCAAACTGGGGAGAGGTAATGAGCGGGGTACCGCAGGGCTCAGTCTTGGGCCCAGTGCTCTTCAACATTTTTATTAATGACTTGGAGGAGGAGGAGCAGGGAATGCTGATCAGATTTGCAGATGATACAAAATTGGGAGGGATAGCTAATACTAATTGGGAGGGATAGCTAATACTTTGGAAGACAGAAACAACATTCAAAGTGATCTTGATAGACTGGAGCTCTGGGCAGAAAACAACAGAATGACATTTAATAGGGATAAATGCCAAGTTCTTGCACCTAGGAAAAAGAAACCAAATGCACAGTTACAGGATGGGGGATACATGGCTCAACAACACTACAAGCGAGAAGGATCTTGGAATTGTTGTCGATCACAAGCAGAATATGAGCCAACAATGTGATGTGGCTGCAAAAAAGGCCAATGCTCTTTTGGGCTGCATTAATAGAAGCATAGCTTCCAAATCCCGGGAAGTACTAGTTCCCCTCTACTCAGCACTGGTTAGACCTCATCTGGAGTACTGTGTCCAGTTCTGGACACCACACTTTAAGAAGGATGCAGACAAACTGGAAAAGGTTCAGAGGAGGGCAACCAAAATCATCAGGGGACTGGAAACAAAGCCCTATGAAGAGAGACGGAAAGAACTGGGCATGTTTAGCCTTGAGAAGAGAAGACTGAGGGGAGATATGACAGCACTCTTCAAGTACTTGAAAGGTTGTCCCAGAGAGGAAGGCCAGGATCTCTTCTCGATCATCCCAGGGTGCAGGACACGGAATAAGGGGTCAAGTTATAGGAAGCCAGATTCCGGCTGAACATCAGGAAAAAGTTCCTGACTGTTAGAGCAATACAACAATGGAACCAATTACCTAGGGGGGTAGTAGGCTGTCCCACACTGGAGCGTTCAAGACGAGGCTGGACAGCCATCTGTCAGGGATGCTCTGACTTGGATTCCTGCATTGAGCAGGGAGTTGGACTCGATGGCCTTGTAGGCCCCTTCCAACCCTACTATTCTTTGATTCTATGATTCTAAAGAAGTTCTGAAGCAACTGCGAAAACAAGATTTTGGCAAAGGAGCTCCCTGGTCTGCAACCAGGTGACAAAGTGTGCATGAGAAATTACAGCTCCAGTATCTGTTATCAGAGGGGCACTGTCCAGCAGCTAGTGCATCCACGATCATATTTAATTCAGACATATCGAGGAGAGACTTTTTGGTGTAATTGTTGGGATCTCTGGGTACTCCCAAAAAATTATACAGTTGCTCCAGCAGGTGAGAACGGCGCATCAACACCACTTGAATGGTTACAGGAGCAGGATGAAAAAGGAGTTGTTCCTCAGCATGACATTATGGAAGACAAAGTGAAGGAAAGTGAGATGCCCCGGCAGTCAGGAAGGGCAGTAAAAGCTCCACAGAGACTTAAGAGACTTGCTGAGCAGCCTGGTATAGAGCAGGGAAGTGAGTGGTAAAGACTCACTCTAGAGTGATGTGCTAGTAATCCCTCCTCTACAGAATTTAGTTCAGAGTTGACTGTTTGTGTTTGTTACTTTTGATTGAGAAAAAAGGAGATGTAGTGATTGTAGTAATTTAGAGACATTTCCTTACAAGAAAAATTGGGATGGGAATTTGGAGATGATCCCTGGAGAGTGGGGTGAGGGTTGGAGCTGGGACTGGCTAAGAGAGCTCCAGCAAAGAACTGCTTGTTACAACTCTATTTAATAAAAACCACCATGTTATCTTCTTAAGATATGGACCCAAACTTATTACCCTATGACTGTATGAGACCCATAAACAGACCAGGTTCCTGCATGCCAAACCAGAAGGAAGATCCAAAAAAAAGCACTCATTTCAACCTACATTTTTCTGCTCCACCAGCCACCCATTGCATAGAAAAGGCAAACTTAGGGGAGTCAGCAGACCAAGATCCTGCATGCCAAACTGGAGGGGGGAGAGCCACACACTGCCAAGGGAAAGTGGTGAACCCACTGTTCTGCTCTCTCAGCACCCCAGCGCACAGAAAACTCATATTGTGGCTGGGTTTTAAAAGGATTTAATTTTTAAAAATATGTTTTTAAAGGTTGGTGAAGGGTAGGAGGCTCCCTGCGCGCGCGCGCGCACACACACACACACACACACACACGCACACCCCAGGATACCAGGTTAAAATAGAGGAATAGCAAGGGGTTGGGGTCCACTGGGATATTTCACACACCTCATGCAAAACTCTCCAAGGCCCCTGGGGTGCCCAGCTTTAAAAAAAATGAAAATAAAAAGGAAAATAAAGGGGGAAATTAAAATTGTTAACAACTTGGAAAAAATGGGGAGGTATCAGCACGGGTTTGGGGGCTCCTAGAACACTCCCCTCCCCAATCACTCTTCCAGGCCCCCAGGATGCCAGGTTAAAAAAACAGGAAAATTAAACACTGGGAAAAAATTAGGAAGATAGTGAAGGTTTGGGGGTCTTTGCGATATTCCCCCCCACACACACACACCTCACAATGTCCCCAAGAAAGTACTCACCTGGCCTCCCCAATTCCTGCGCGTGTGCATGCACACGCAAAATTAAAACTGACAAGCAAAGTCTATGATATACCTAGAAATGTGAAATTTCCAAAAATTTGGAATCCATGTTCCCACCCACCCCGGGGGGGGGGGCCTTTGGGGAAAAATAAAAAAATAGGCAATGCTTGTTGTTTTTAACATTCCTTACAGATCTAAAGTCATTTTGTTGTTTTAGGGCAGCCTTCCCCAACCTGATGCCTTCCAGATATTTTGGACTTCAGCTCCCATCAGCCTCAGGCATGATGGCCAGTGGTCAAAACATCTGTATGGCACCAGGTTGGGGAAGCCTGCATTAGGAACATAAAGCAACCTTTAAGTTCCTAAAGTTCTATTATGTTTAACTTCGTTTGCTCATAACATTCCCATTATATTTGAAAACTTGAAAAAGTGAGCTCAGTAAATTTATAATTATTGTCTGAACAAACTATACTGTTAAAATGTAATGTACCAAACATGATTAATTTTATGAGCAAACCAAGTTATATGTAACATATTTTAGGTTCCTAGTTTATCTCTGTCCAAAGGAAGTAGTCCCTGAAACATCTGATTCATCCTAGAGGCCAGAAGATCCAGGAAGAATTGGAGGCAGAGGAAGACAAGCCCAGAAACACAGGACTCAGTAGAACAAAACCCAAACTGTCAAGAATGTACATTTTCTTCCATATTATGATATGGTGACTGTTGGGAAACTGTTCACATGTTGGGAAACTGAGCATGACTTGGAGCATCCCAAAATGTCCATCAGTAAAGGATCAATAATTTTAATACAGAATGGAAGAAATAACAGAGAATCTTACAGACAAGATTAAAAATATTTTTCCTTGTGGCCTCATTATTTCCAGACATTTTACTTTTCTGTTCTATAAAAGTCTTATAACATTGTTTTTAGAAATAATTTGTGGGAAGTAAAGGCTTGGTAACAATATATAAACATCTTGTCCTGAATTTGAAAAGACAATATTTCATAATGCAAAGCTGTTCATTTTTTCAGAAAAAAACAAAAATGTTCTGGGGTGGGGGACTGTACCCCCCCAATTTCCCTGTGTCCCCCCCCCCCCGGCCTTCACATCTCTAGGTCTACCTAATGGCTGCTGCCTCACTCTGGTTTCTCTTGGTGACTGTTGGCCCTGACCCTGCAATCCCCTCCAACTGAATCTGACTACTCATGCTCAGTCAGTCCCACAGGAAAAGTAAGGAAGATATCAACTGGCTGTGGGCATCCTGCATGGATGCCCTTTTCAGAAAGAAATTGCTGGGTCCTGAGCAGCTCTGGGGAGATTCTTGACAACTTATTGCGGGTTGGGTGGCATTCAATCCCCATTAAGTGTACTGAGCCAAGCCAGTCCTCTTGGCAATTCTGGCTGGAGGGCACTGTTGTTTTCTGTTGTGGATGTTTGTTGGTGTTTCCCCCACCACATATATATCATGCCCCATTTAACTTTATTTACCCAGGTGCCACCCCAGCATGACCTTAAAATTGCTTGCACATCTGCTAATAATACTCTGAATCAGTTAAGTATAAGCAGAGTTGAAAAAATCTCCAAAATATTACCAATATCATCTTATAATGCATAAGTAATATCAACCCCAGAGACTGATCAGCTCAATCAGAAAAAAATGCAGAAGACTTCCAAATGTAAGAGAATCTTAAATCATTAATGAAACTAAGCTTTTAATACATGTAAAAAAATTATATATGCATATTTCCTTAGACCAAATTTAATGTGTATCCTTTATTCAGAATTCAGTGTTGTAAGGAGCTGAGGAAGAAGCAACTCACATTTTTTATTGCTCTAGACCACAAAATTGTAATTTATGTTCCCTTTTAATAATATAAAATCTGATAGCCAGGTCAGAACATTGCACGCTACATTCCTGCACAGCCCTTCTGAGCAATGAAAGTCATAGTATAGTATAGTAGCTGCAGCTCCCACTGAGTTAAAGGGGTTGTTGTTCTGTTTTGTTAACGCTATACGAAGTTGACTATTTGCCTATTTCAATGTAGTAGACATGATCCAGCCAAAGTTAGGCACTTTTAACTCACAGCCCTTGTAGAATCCTTTCCCCCACCCCTGCATGAAAAAAGGCAGCTCACAAAACCAGGACAATGGAAATCCTTCCCTGGGTGGGAGTTCCAAAACTGAGAACCTGCCACCAAAATGGCCCTGTCCTATGTCTCCGTCTTGGAAGTGGAACACAGAGAAGGGCCTCCAAGGAAGATTGCAACTGTTGGCAGGTTCATATGGAAGGAGGTGGCCCTTCAAATATCTTGGTTCCAAGCCATTTATGGCTTCATAGATAATAACCAGTACCTTGAATTGGGCCTAGAAACAATTTGGAAGCCAGTGCAAGTTAAATAAGACCAGTGTAAGGTGGTCAGAAAAGTGAATACCAGAAATTGTTCTGGCTGCAGCATTTTGTACCAGCTGTAGTTTCCATCCAAACACTCCTCAAGGGCAGCCCCATGTACAGTGTATTGCATTAATCTAGGTGTGACTAAGACGATCCAGTTATTGATAACTGTAGCAGCTTCACAAAAAGCACAGGCAATGCATTTGTTCCAACTCAGGTAAGGTGACGGTTCTTCTTATCACATGTCTGGTAAGTTCCAACAGACACCACTTATTTCCCTGAGTAAATATTAGTATTTGAGACCAAAAATATCTGCATTTGTTAGCTAATAAAGGCAGTTCAGTTTGGATAACCAGAACTCAGTTTTTAAGATCATATTTAATAATTGTCACATTAGAACTACAAAAGAATAGCAAGAAACAAATTATTTAGAGTTGCACAGTTTTCTGGAATGAGCTACTTAAAGAGGAACAAGATAATTGTTCTTGAAAATCCATCTATAAGACACCATCCCTCATCCATCAATATTAATTTGAGCCAATAGTCAAGAATCTATAGTTGGATTCTCATCTCAGTTAGCAATATTGTACCTTTAGGGCACAATCCTAACTAGATAGGCCGCCACCTCCGAACTCAGAGGCGACCGCCTATCCTAAGCAAGGCAGGAGAGGCACAGGGGTGATCGTTCCCTCTGCGTCTCTTCTGCCTTTCTATTTTTTATTAGCCATTTTTGGCTGTGTAGCAGTGGGGGGGGGGGCGACCAGGAGAGGAAGCTGCCGTACGATACATTGGATGTGTCGTATGTGCAGCTCCACTCTCCCCGCCCCGGAACGCCCCCTGGAATGCCCGTTTTCAGTCACTCCACACTCTTCTTCCAAGCGCGGAGGACGGGGCTTCTCCGCGCTGCCTCAGAGGCAGCACGGATAAGGGGGGAGGTCAGACTTCCAGAAAAGAGCGTGGGCTCTGAGGTCGATCCCCGAAAAAGAGCATGTCCTATGGCCCTCTAGACAGTGTCTAGCGGGCCATAGGATTGCTCCCTCCGTTACCCAAAAACAAACCTTAAAAGCTTGTTTTGAATTATTTCCAGTTCAACCTCCATAATGCCCCCATTTACCATTTTTACTGTGGTTTTATTGGCATGATGCCTAATGTGTTATTGTTAATATTAAATGTCATTGTTAGTTGCCTTGGAAGCTCCTGAAGAAAAGACAGGATAGAAATTTAAGTAGAACATTTGAGCTCTATATAACATGGGGGTGGGGTACATTTTGACCTGCAAGATGTTCCCCACAATACCTCCATAACTTCAATGAACATACTATTGATTTGTCAGTCTATGCTTTGAAGTCAGACGCTCAACTATCTATAGAAAATAAGACCCAGATAGCAATAAGACTGTTCCTGCCCAATTTTATGTTCCTCAATATGTCATACATATGTGACCAAAACCAATTGTATTTTGTTTCATCAAAAGGTGGGGATGCATTGAGAGTCACCGTTTGTTGGGTATGATGTCTGAATTGACACACTGTAGTTAATTTCCTTTGTTGCACCTCAAAAGGCCATTGCACCCAAGGATGGGAGTGCTCAACAAACAGAAAATTAGAACACAAGTTTGAGCTTGAGACAGCAATGAAATGTCCAAAAAGAAATAGCAGACAGTCATTTGAAGCTGCTGGTGACAGAAGAACAGTTGAGTGATTTATTGAGCTACCAGTCTCTAATACTGAACTGGATACTTCTTCCCATCTAGTTAATAGTTCCTGCCTGGAAAAAGAGTTCTGTGAAACTTTAAGACACTGCAACGGTTCTTCAACAGCTGCTGGTGCAATGAAGTATTGCCACTTTGCTCACTTGAACTATGTCATCCTAGGACAATTTTTCCCAACCTAGTTCTCACTGGATATGGTGGACTACAACTCCAATCAACCCCAGCCACCATGGCTGGAGGTGCCAGGTTAAAGAAGGTTGTCCTGGGGAATTGCAAAGATCCCTCCAGAACAGGAACAGAAATGTGACAAGATTTTCAACTAGGAAGATTGCCATTTCATGGAGGCTGAAGATGTGATAATTTACTCTTCAGACTCTTTTACTCTTCAGACTCTTAAGTTAGCATCAGTTGATCACTGGTCAACAGCCAACAGATATCCTTTTTTTCAAAACTGAATGCAGCAGTGGTTGCTTGCTAGCTTGAGTTTTCTTCAATTAACTGAACCATGCAAAAGCTATAGTGAAATGGAATTATGGGCTTCACCAACAGAAATCTAAACACATTAGGTTGTACCTGAAAACACAACCTGGTTTTTAATCTGTGTCTCTTTTTGTCCTCTGTAACAGCGGAAAATAGCTATTGGCCTTCTAGGAATACAGATTAAGAATCTCATTCAATTCTCCAAGAAAATCCATTTAAAACAGCACCAAGCTTTCTCACACTATTATATACTGAAAAATAACGATTGATACGTATTTACCATCTAATGTGGGTGCAGCCCCCCAAGATCTTTGAGGTGGCCCCCCAAGATTGCCTACCACCAAAAAAAAAACCCACAGCAGCATGAGCACAGGAAAAAAAAACACCCAGAAAAATCCAAATGAGCTTACGGGGCACAAATTATTCGTCTACTTGCAGCAAGGGTACAGAACCTCTTTCAGCCTGAGGACTGAATTCCATGTCAGAGAAGCTCTTGGGGGCTGTATTCCAGTGGTGGGCAGGGCCAGAGGGAAAAGGGGAGGGCCACAGATACCAACACATGTTAGCTTCAAGTCTGAGGTTCTGCACTCCTGACTTATAGAATGTACGAACCACTCTATATCTAAAAGAGATTCCCAAGTGGTGAACAATAAAAAAATAAAGAAAGAAGAATACAAACATAAAATAATAAAAATATTAAATTCAAGTTATACAATATAACTGTGAGTGATCATTCAGGAAAAGCTCGTTCAAATAAAAATGTCCTTAGCAAATGCTGAAAACAAAGCAACATTGGCACCTGCTTGATAACAGCTGGCAGGGAATTCCAAAGAGAGGGAGCCAGTGCACAAAATCTCTACTCTGAGTGAACCCTAACTGTGCCTGGGGTCCATACAGAGCTACCAGGAAAACCTCATCCGATTACCAGGTAGGCTGATAAGAGAGAAGGGATGCTCTCAAATTTACTGATCCCAAGTTATTTAGGCCTTTATGCACCAGGATAGATGGGTTTAAATCAGCAAAAAAGTGTCAAGTTAAATCACTGATTTAAATCAAGTTTCCCATTAATTTTTTTCATATATTTTGTAGTGCAAATCTGACCACTAAACCATGTTAATTTACAACTAAGCTGAATATTATTTACACTGTTTAATTCTTAAAGGCAAGCTTTCCAGCTCTTTGTCTTTAAAATATCCTCACATAGGGGTCTTTCTTATGTCCCAAACCCATGAGAGTTTGAGGTTAACAGTGCAATCCTATACACTGGCTTTGACCTGGCTCTGGCTGTGTGACTCTGAGGATATCATCATTAGCGGTGGCAGCACCATGACTTTATGCTGTTGTGTGACCCTCCCACACACTCATTGTGCGCTCATGTTTCTCTGTGGAATGGGAGGTGCTGCTCGAACAAGAGAATGTGAGTCTAACGGAGTACTTTTTTGTAGGGATGTCAGAGAATTTCTCCACGAATCTCCAGGAGGACGAATGCCAATGCATTCAGCCCCCCGAAATTGGTGGAGAAACGGTCCCCACCCCCCCGGGATGGGACTTACCTTGGCGGCGGCAGTTCAGCGGTTCAGCGGCGCCGGCGCCCGGTCTTCCGACCGGCTGCCACCACCACCATTTCCAAGTGTAAAAACAACAACAACAACAAACGTGATAGGCTACGTAAAGGTTTACATAGCCTATCACGGCTAGATTTTCCAAAAACACTATGATAGGCCACGTAAATCTTTACGTAGCCTATCACGGCTGACTTTGGGGGGGGGAAGCGCGTATGCAAATGGCGGCGCCCATGGGTACCGCCATTTGCGTTCCTTATTTGGGCACATGTAGTCTACGTAAACATTTACGTAGACTACGGCGAAAATACGGGCAACGCTATTTGCATTGCCCTTATTTTCGCTGTAGTCTACGTAAATGTCTACGTAGACTAAAAAGGTGTCCCCAACCAGTCGTGTCCGATTCTAGGGTGCGGTGCTCATCCCCATTTCTAAGCCGAAGAGCCAGCGCTGTCCGAAGACGCTTCCGTGGTCATGTGGCCGGCATGACCCTGCTACGTAGACTACACGTGCCCAAATAAGGAACGCAAATGGCGGCGCCCATGGGCGCCGCCATTTGCGTACGTGCTTTTTTTCCCCCCAAAGTCAGACGTGATAGGCTACGTAAGGATTTATGTAGCCTATCACGGCTGACTGCAGGGACGCAAACGGCGGCAGCTACGGCCACCACCATTTGTGACCCAGCAGGACAGCAGGATTCGCGGCCGGAGGGACGGGGTGCCTCCCCCCCAGCCAGAATTTCGGCGGGGAGGGATGGGGCACCTCCCCCCCACCCAGAATTTCGGGGGGAGGAACGGAGCGCCTCCCCCCCACCGCGAAGCAAGCTGTGGGATAAGGTAAGGGACTTTCGTCCATCCCTACTTTTTTGTGGCTATGTGATTTTCCCACCCTCTTCCTTTGCATGTACAGCCTTAAAGGTTCATGTGCCTCAGTTCTTCCTTTCTGTAGTATAGGTTGCTGGCTGTTGGGGATTCAAAAACTGTTCTGCCTCCAGTGACCTCTTGGCTTCACCTCTGCAGACCTGCCCTCCACCCCTACCCCCAGTCAGAAGACATTCCAAGCTGTTGTGGCCCCTTGGGCCTCCAGCAATAGAAATGGATCCAGGACTACCCCAGGCCACAGACCTGTTCTTTCAGAGGGAGTGCAGGACAGGCAGGCAATAAGCCTATATCTGAGACTCAGGAACCATGTACTCACAGGGTCTCCATTTTGCTAGGATCCAGCTTCAGTTTATTGGCACTCACACGGCACATTACTGAATCCAGATACTGATTCAGGCCTTGCACAGCTTCACCTGTTTGAGAAGTCACAGGGAAATAGAGCTGTGTGTCATTCTATGATTCAACTGATGGCACTTTGCTCCAAATCCCCTAAAGACCGCTCCCAGCAGCTTCATATAGGTGTTAAACATCAGGGACAAGAGAGTATCCTGCAGAATCCCACTGCTCAATTGCCAAGGAGCTGAGGACTAGTCACCCAATGTTACCCTCTGAAACCAACCTTGCAGATAGGACCAGAACTACTGTAACACAGTGCCTCCAGTTTCCAACCTACCATGCCAGTCCAGGAGGATACCATAGTCGATGGTATTAAAAGCCAATGAGAGACTGAGCAGAATAAACAGAGTCACACTCCCTTTGTCCCTCTCTCGATAGAGGTCATCCATCAAGGTGACTGAGTGGGGAAAGCACATTATAAAAAGGATGGGATGAAATGTATAAAGTGGGCTAAACTGAAGAAATGCGTATGAGTGGGGTGATGTGTAAATATGCATGTGTATGTGAGTTGTATAAGACTGTGCATGTATACGCACATGTGTAGCCCCTGCCACCACAGCAGACACCTGATGTTGTCCTCAGGTCCTAAAATGTTTTGCACTTCTGATATAATTGCAAACATTCCCCCCATTAAGGTAACAGACAAAAGCCTTTTGACCTGCATTATTCAGAGACTGGAGTGCAAGGGAGCTGAAGTAGCAATGTCTAATGGAAAGCATTATTCAAGTCTATATCAATACAAGTCCAAAGAGCTCAAAAGTCTGTCTTTTGTGTCTGTATTTTCTTTTACATCTTTTAGTACAATATGTGTTTTTTTAAAAAAAAAAATATAATATATATATGAATCTAAAAATGACTGATTTTTTTAAAGGGCAATGTTAAAGTCAGGAAGGGAAGGGAAGCCTCTATATTGTCATACTAACAGAGGTAGACAGCATTAACAGCATAAAGAAAAACTATATTGATTTAGCTAGCCATCCCATTCCCTCCAGTCATAGAAAGGCTTCCTAAAATAGCAGATGAAATCCAAAGAAAAGTGTTCATTCATAGATGCTGAGATCTATGGAAAATACATAGCAGGCTTCTTGCATAACGAAAGCCACTAGATGTCCTATCAACCTCTTAGCACCATTCTCAATGCCTCCAGGCATTGTTAGAATTTAACAGTGAAAACAGACTACAGGAAGGAGAAACAACACTGGGCCTGCAACCTTTTCATCTTTGTAGAAGCCATAAGAAGTCATGGAAAAGACATTACTTAATCTTCTGTACCAATATATGTTGATGATTCAAAGTTCTAAGCCAAAAATCACTGTATGCTAATAAACATGGAACAGATAAATCTCAATGCAGCGTTAAGATATCATGATCAACTAAAATGATCAAGGGGATGGAGCAACTCCTCTATGAGGAATGGCTAACTGGGATTGTTCAGCTTAGGAAAAAGATAAGAGGAGACATGATAGAAGTGTACAAAATTATGCATGGTGTGGAGAAAGTGGATAGGGAGACATTTTTCTCCCTCTCTCATAATACTAGAACCTGGGATCATCCCATGAAGCTGATTGGTGGGAGATTCAGGACAGATAAAAGGAAGTACTTCTTCACACAGCACATAATTAAAGTATGGAATTCACTTCCATAAGAGGTAGTGAGGGCCACCAATTTGGATGGCTTTAAAAGGGGATTTGACAAATTCATGGAGGAGAAGGCCATCAATGGTTACCAGTCCTGAAAGCTCTATGCTACCTCCAGTATCAGAGGCAGTATGCCTATATTCATCAGTTGCTGGGGAACATGGGTAGGAGGGTGCTGTTGCACTCATGTTCTGCGTGTGGGATTCCCACAGGTTGTTGGTTGGTCTAGAACAGAATGCTGGACCCTTGGTCTGATCTAACATGGCTCTTCTTATGTTCTTAGGATATGATTTGATTAATTTGCAGTTTTCAGCTTTGCCATGAAATGATGAAGCACTTTTCCAGGTGCTGAAAACTGCATACCAGAATCACAGATCTATATTCAAATGGCACTCCCACTGATTGTCATTTTATATGGTCTTATTTATGAAAGACAGCATCTCTCTTCATGAAATAATTTGTTCCATTTTTATGCAGACTATTAATTTGCTTACTGTTTTGCATGCCTTGGACATCAAACAGCATGCAAAACACATTGATCAGAACTCCTGCAATAGTCTATGTACAATGCTCTGAGGTTGTGTAAGCAATCACAATCCCTTGCACATTAGTATCCACTTTGACCTTATGCACAAAGTTATATTAAGCTAGACTGTGGTAAGAAAACCAATGAGCCCCAGTATACACAAATACTTGCTGGCAAATTGAACAGTAAAGTATATCTTATTTGAAGGGCAAGAAAAATATATAATGCAAATATTATTCCTAGCTAAAAAGAACTGCACTGTCTTTAATTCCTTCCATGAGAGTCATTAACATGAGAAGGCAAGATCAGAATTCTGTTTTAACACAACTGAAGAACTATCCTTTGCGGCCTAACATGCCCACACTTAAAATATAAACAATCAGCTCCACTGTAACTGAAGCGCTTTTGAATGATCTTCCTCAAAACCTGTGTGTGAAAGTTACATCAGCTTGATTTTTTAAAGGAAAACTCCACAAGTAGGAAGAAGAGTGCAACATTCCTGCAGGCTCCTGCTCACAATCCTTCCTAAAGAATCTAGGCCACAATTCTGACCCTGTACAGAAAGTACAGTGTGGAGGTTGACTGTGTGAACATCCAGCTTTGGTATACACAGCTACTGGCACCCTGTCCTAAAAACCATCCAGCCCTTCAAAGCAGAACACTCATGACAACAAATAACGCTATCTGAGGTGAGGTGTACAACAACCAGAGGCAGGGTTTTTTTAGTGGGGGCATCCCTTTTATGGAACTTCTTCCCTAGAGAGGCTTTCCAGTACCTGTTTGTTATCTATTTGGTGTCAAGTTAAGATCTTTTTATTTACCATGGCCTTTTACGCTTCAAAATAAGGCTGTGCAAGGACCCATTGATCCACCTTGAAGGCTGCTTTGGGGCCTCTGAGGTGGGCCTGCTTCGCTTTGGGCTGCTTCGGGGGCCCACCGAGCCGCTTCAGCCTCCAGAGGCAAAGCAGGATTCAGATGGCTGATGCGGGATTCAGATGCCACCCCCACCACCCATGTAAGCCCCCAGCTCTTTTCCTGGGCCCTTCGGACATGCACTGGCAGCCATCTTACTGTTCCAAGGAGTCGTCACTGATGCCCCCGCCACCAGCTCCTAGGCCCTCGGGATGCACACTGGCAACCCTTCTTATTCCAGTGAGTTGCTATTTTTAAAATGGAAACTCCCTGTATTTACGGAAACAGATCCTGCACAAATGGCACAGTATCTATTTCCAGAAATGGTGACTCCATGAAACGGGAAGACAGCTGCTGGCACGGGTCCCAAGGACCCAGGTAAGGAGCTTGGGCTGAGTAGTGGCGTGGTTGGATTTCTGGATCACTCTGAAGCGCCGCCAAAGCACTTTGGAGTGACCCAACCCACTTTGTGCCACATCATGCCCGTTCCACGTCTCCTCGGAAGTGGCCCAAAGCACTCTGCTTTGGCTTGGAACTTGGGCTGTAGGCCAAAGTGGTGCACAGCCCTACTTAATAGGGCTTAATCATTTCTATGGTCAGGCCCAGAAATATCGGAACAAGGATAACTGTTTTGGCAGTTGGCCTCGTACACCACCACATTGAAGTTGAAAGGAAACACACCCAGATGGGAGCGAAGTCAGGACTGTCAGCTGTAATTCAAGGGGTTTGACAAAAGTGGGGCACTAACCATTCAGGAAGGACAGCCAGTGGCATACACACGCCCCCATCGTTGGTGGCTCATAAGTAGTGGAACGAATGGCTGACAAGCAGCTGCATGGCCAGGGGTGGCCTGTTTCCTGGGTACCCCATGACCAATCAAGCAGATAAAAGGCCTGGAGGTGGTTCTGAGTGTTATATTTGCATTTGGTAGCTGTTCACTGGAACCCCCAACATGAGGTCCAAAGAGGTGTCCGTGCAAGTGAAGGAGGCCATCATTAGGCTGAGGAAACAAAATAAACCCATCAGAGAAATAGCAAAAACAGTGGGAGTGGCCAATACAACAGTTTGGAACATCCTGAAAAAGAAGGAATTAACTGGCAAGCTCAGCAACAGCAGAAGGTCTGGCAGACCACGGAAGACAACCAACGTGGATGACCACAGAATTCTGCTCATGGTGAAGAGGAACCCTTTCACAACATCTAGCCAGGTCAAGAACGCTCTTGAGAAGGTAGGCATGTCATTGTCAACATCTACAGGCAAAAGACGGCTTTATGAATGTAAATACAGAGGCTTCACAACAAGGTGCAAACCACTGGTAACGCTCAAGAATAGAAAGGCCAGATTAGCCTTTGCCAGCAAACACCTAAAAAGGCCTGCCCAGTTCTGGAATAAGATTCTTTGGACTGATGAAACCAGGATTAACTTGTACCAGAATGATGGGAAGACAAAAGTATGGAGAAGGAAAGAAACAGCTCATGATCCAAAGCACACCACATCATCTGTCAAACATGGTGGAGGCAGTGTTATGGCATGGGCATGTATGGCTGCCAATGGAACCGGGTCATTGGGGTTTATTGATGACCTGACTGCTGATAAAAGCAGCAGGATGAATTCTGAAGTGAATAGGGCTATACTTTCTGCTCAGATTCAGCCGAATGCTGCCAAACTGATAGGATTCCGCTTCATATTGCAGATGGATAATGACTCGAAACAAACAGCAAAAGCTACCCAAAAGTTTCTCAAGGCAAAGACGTGGGATGTTCTTCAATGGCCAAGTCAGTCACCTGATCTCCACCCAATAGAGCATGCTTTTCACTTACTGAAGACAAGACTGAAGACAGAAAGACCCACAAACAAGCAGCAGCTGAAGGCAGCTGCAGTAAAGGCCTGGCAAAGAATCTCGAAGGAGGAAACTCAGCATTTGGTCATGTCCATGGGTTCCAGACTTCAGGCAGTCATTGACTGCAAAGGATTTTCATCCAGGTATTGAAGGTGATCCTTCAGTTTGAAATGATGTTGGTTTGTTCCGTTACTTATGAGCCACCAACGATGGGGGTGGGGGTGTATGCCACTGGCTGTATGTGTGTATGCCACTTCTGAATGATTAGTGTCCCACTTTTGTCAAACCCCTTGAATTACAGCTGAAAGTCCTGACTTCGCTCCCATCTGGGTGTGTTTCCTTTCAACTTCAATGTGGTGGTGTACAGAGGCCAAATGCTAAAACAGTTGTGCTTGTTCCAATATTTCTGGCCCTGACTGTATCTGCTGCTTTTAATTGGTGGTCTTACTGGTTTTTATTGTTGCTTTTATTCTGATTTTGTATGTTTTTTATTGTTGTTTATCTTCTTAAATACTCTTGGAATCAGTTGAAGAGTTACGCTGTTATACACATGCATAATAAATTCAATAAACAAAAACCTTCTTGTTTAACATAGTGTATTAAGGGCTTTCCATGTTCACATCCTCTAAAATGCTGAGAAATTGCAGCTGTTAAGGGCCATACCCTAAACAGATGCATTATTTAGGCAATATGCATATCGTGTTGTATCTTATATCTGTAGTTAGTTCCAGCTTCACCACTACCTTGGAGCTGGATGGCTGTCAGTAGCAGAGTGGTAGACCTAAGTCCTAGATTTGTCTATTCACTAGAATAGACACACTGATTCTATGCAACTGAAGCCACCATGCAACTGAAGCTACCACTCCACATTATAAGTACCCAAATGGTAGCCATGTAGGATATATGGTCAAATGCAGAGAGAGCAGTAAGATCCTCAAGCCACTGAGTCTGTGGATGGAGGGAGGAATTTTATGGCCACTAGACAGCGGCTAGACGGCCATAGGATATCTTGTTTCCTGGGAACAGACCTCCCCCAACTTCCATGCCGCCTTGGAGGCAGCACGGAATGGCCCTGTCCACTGCGCTCACAAGAGAAGTGCGGAGCAGCCAAAAAGGGGCATGTCTGAGGGCATTCAGGGGCAGGGAGGGTGGATATGCCTGTACGACAATCTGTCATACAGCACCCTCCTCCTCCACTCAGCCCTCCTGTGGCTAGACAGCCGCAATCGGCTGTCTAGCTGAAAATGCAGGGCAGGAGAAGCGCAGAGGGAACGATCCCCTCCGTGCTTTTCCTGCCCTGCATTGGATAGGTGGCCACCTCTGAACTTGGAAGTTGCCAAGTTCAGAGGCGGCCGCCTATCTGGATAGGATTGCACCCTAATACGAGTAATAATTTCCAACCCCAAAAGGCCACTTTGGGACATGCCCACATCATATGCTTCAGTGAGGCATTATTCACATTACATACCCAATATCTGCAAGACCCATCCAACTTCTTCCTAACGAGCCACTGCAGTGTCCAATATACATGAAACATCAATTTTTGCTTAATCGATCTCAATTTTAAATCTAAAGAAATAGTACATATTGAAGCTAAGGCAACTTTCCATTGATTAGGCTGTGTAGAGCATTCTAATTCCCTATTCCATTCAACCCTAACATTCTGAACATCCAACTTATTATATTCCAAAAGACATTTATAAACAGCTATTATAGGGGGGAAACCAATCAATACCTCCATCAATATAGCAAATGCCAAAGCATTCAGCACTGATGTCCCATACAGTGGTGAGAAAAGGTTTGTGAACCCCTTAGGATTCTCACATATTTCCAACCTAAACTGTTATTAGATCTTAATCTAACCTCATAATCCTAGATAAAGAACAATACATAACCTGAGTAAACAAATGACACACAAATATGCTTTTTCAACATTTATTTATCCACAACTGATTCAACACTCAATATCTATGTGTGAAAAAGTATGTGAACCTTTACATTCAGTATCTGGTAGCAGCAATGTCAACAATGAAGTCATTGAGCAGCAATGACGTCAAGTAAGCATTTCCTGTAACTGTTGGTCAGTCTCTCACATCGATTTGGAGGAGTTTTAGCCCATTCTTCCATACAGAACTGCTTCAACTCAGTGACATTTGAGGGCTTCCTTGCATGAACAGCTCGGTTTCGGTCCTGCCACAACATTTCAATGGGGTTTAGGTCTGGACTTTGACTAGGCCATTCTAAAACAAGGGATTTCTTCTTCTGCAGCCATTCTTTTGTACATCTGCTTGTATGTTTAGGATCATTGTCTTGTTGCATGACCCACTTTTGGTTCAGCTTCAGCTCAAGGACAGACGGCCTGACATTCTCCTCTACTATCTTCTAATACACAGCAAAATTCATGGTTATGCCAATGATGGCAAACTATCCAGGTCCTGAGGCAGCAAAGCAGGCCCAACCCCTCACATTCCCACCACCATGCTTTACTGTTGGGATGAGGTTCTTCTGTTCAAACTTGGTGCTTGTTTTTTTGCCAAACATAACATTTCTCATTGGGGCCAAAAATTTCTACCTTTGACTCATCTGTCCAAAGAACAATGTTCCAGAAGTCCTGGGCATCATCTGTGTGATCTTTAGAGAACTTCAGATGGGCAGCAATGTTAATTTTAGAGAGCAGTGGTTTCATCCTGGCTAGCCTCCCATGAACACCATTCTTGTTTACTCTTTTTCTGATCATTGAGTCATGAACACTCACATTAGCCAAGGCGACAGTGGCCTGCAGATCCTTGGATATTACTCTGTTTTTTTCTTTATTTTTTATTTTTTACTTCCTGGATGATGCATCGGTTTGTTCTTTGAGAGGTTTTGGTAGGATGACCGCTCCTGGGTAGAGTGACTGTGGTCTTGAACCTTCTCTATTTTTAGACTATCTGTCTGACAGCAGATTGCTGGAGACCCAAATTCTTAGAAATAGTTTTGTAACCCTTTCTAGAGTGATGAGCAGCAGTGCTTTTCTGAGGTCCTCAGAGATGTCTTTTGATCGTGGCATGATGTGTTTCCACACAACTGTATGGTGAAGACAAAACTTTATAGGGTGGGGACTCCCAAACTCACTCCTGAAAATCTACCTTATTACTTAAACCCCTGATTGTAATGATTCCCTTTAACTTGAGCTGATGCAACCAGGGGTTCACTTTAGGGATGGCACAGGTGTCTGATTCCGTCCGGGCATCTGGTGGACACCCCCCCACACACCCCCAAGACACGCTCGTTGAGCCCCTGCCCCCACTCACCCCCTGCCCACGTTCGCTAAGCCACCTGCACTCACCCAGGCTGCGGCGTTGAAACGGCAGTCACAAAAGTGCACATATTTGCATAAACGCAAAATGGGGCCATGAATAGCCCATATGGGCAAGATTACAGGCATTTGCTTGCCTGTAATTTTGCCTATATGGGCTATTCATGGCCCCATTTTGCATATTTACAAACATGTGCATTGCAAAAATGTGCATATTCATGTATATGCAAATATGCACATTTAAGAAAATGCGCACATTCACGTATATGCAAAATGGGGCCGTGAATGGCCCATATATGCAAGATTACAGGCAAGCAAATGCCTGTAATCTTGCATATATGGACAATTCATGGCCCCATTTTGCATATATGGAAATATGTGTATTTTCACAACCCCATTTTATTTTTTTTTTTAAATGGTGATTGTGGAGCTTGACAAGGCCCCGCAGGTGAGTGCGGGTGGCTCGGCGAGCAATGGGGAGCTCAAGTGCAGGTCTGGGGGTGTGTGAGCAGGGCAGGGGCTGGGCAGGTGCCCGGAGAACTCGGATAGCTGGAGGGGCGCCCATCCCTAGTTCACTTGCTTTTGCACATACCCTGACTCTTAAATACTCATTCTTTGCCTAATTTATACATTTTGTATTTCACAAATTGGTTAATATAAACCCTATTGGATATTGAGAAAAGGACTGGTTTTGCTTCACGAAGGCTATCATGGTAAAACTATGGAATTTCTGTAATTATCATAAGGGTTCACAAACTTTTTCTCACCACTGTACATAGACACAAAAAGGTGTTATATTTAAAGATATTACCACTCAGCACTAGTTCGTAAGTGATATCTAAGCCACAATATGGAGACTGGTAAAAATTATTTATTCAATCCTATTAAATGATCTAACATATACATTCCACTATCAATCCAGTTCCTCCCCCCAAAAGGCTGCCTCTTGCTTTTCAGATAACTATGCCTCATGAAGCTGATTTAGTAGGAGAATATGGATCAAATCACAGCTGATGAGACAGTGACACTGATGAGACACTTAAGTAACCCATGGCTGTTGTGCTAGCTCCACTCATGGGTTGCTTTTAATCAGCAATCCATGAGCAGCTCCATTATAGGCTGCTGAGGTGTCATCCAGACCCAGACTACTGGTTGTTTAGGAGCTGAACAACAAAGTGGTTGATCTATGCCTTGTTGTCCTTCCAGGAACATCCCCTGCCTAAGGAAGGACCCCTCAGAGGCAGGCATTTGGGCCTGCCAAGCTGTGCTGGCTGTGGTTTATACCCAAAGCAGCTCTTCAGAGAGACTGCCCATCTATCCACCCTCTGATCGCTCTGAGAGGATCCTCAGGACAAGGCAGGGAATGGGTGGCAGCTCTGGAGCGCGCCTCTGGTTGCTCTCCGCCCGTGGCATTTGCCAGAGTGGGAGAGCAGGGCTGTCAGGGCTCTCTGGAGGACCCACTGTTGTGCTGCCAGGCTGGGGAACAGATCCAGAGAGCCCTGTCGGCTCCGTTCTCCCACTGTGGCAAATGCCACGGTGGGAGAATGGCTGGCAGGGCTTCCCAGAGCACCCACCTGCACAGCAGCACCCACCCAGCAGCACCCACAGGAGGGGGGGCTCCTAGCAAGGGGAGAGCATGTAACTCATCACCCCACTTCATGGGAGGCCAGCCCTGTGTGTGTGTGTGTGCGCGCGCACACACACACACACACACAGAGGAATGAGGTACAAACACCACTTTTTAAAAATTCTGACATTCATATCCTGGTGTTCCTCCAAGGAATTTCGGCGGATACAGCTCGAGGACATGACAAGGTGCTTTGACAGGTGCATGGAACCACTTCCATATTGGATCCTTGCCTTTCTTGGCTTATAAAAACAGCTAGGGAGGAAACAGCCAGCTCTGCCAGGGAGGTGATCAATGCCTTCTTGTGAGAGGGGGTGGTCCCAGGCCACCTGAAAGAGGCGGTGGTGAACCCACTCCTGAAGAAACCCTCACTGCACGCAGGAAATCTCAATAACTTTAGGCTGGTAGCAAATGTTCCTTTCCTGGTCAAGGTCTTTGAGTGGGTCTTTGTTGACCAGCTCCAGATGCTCTTGGATGAGACGGATATCTGGATTCATTTCAGTCAGGGTTCAGGCCAGGTTTGGCATGGAAACAGCTTTGGTTGCCCTGTACGATGACCTATGCTAGGAGAGAGACAGGGGGAGTGTGACCCTGTTGATACCCCTGGATCTCTTGGCAGCTTTCAATACCATTGACCACGGTATCCTTCGGGGACAATTATCTGAGCTGGGAATTTTGAGTGAAACTGCAGTGGTTTCACTCCTACTTGGATGGTCAGCTCCGGAAGGTGATGCTTGGGGAATATTGCTTGGCCCCATGGATTCTCCAGTATGGGGTTCTGCAAGAGTCAGCTTTGTCCCCTATGCTATTCAACATCTACATGAAACTGTTGAGTGTGGTCAGTTTTGGAGTGTGCTGTCATCAGTGTGCTGATGACACACAGCTCTATTTCTCCATTTCATTTTCATCAGGTGAGGCTGTGGATGTGGTAGATCGGTAGCTGGTTGCGACAATGAGGGCTGATAAAGAGAAGTTAAATCAAGACAAGTCTGAGATGCTGTTATTGGACCGTTCTTCTGACCAGATGGAGAGTACTCAACCTTTCTGGATGGGTTTACACTCCCCCTGAGGGAGCAGGTTCATAGCTTGGGGGTTCTCCTGGAGCCATCTTTGTCACTTGAGGCTCAGGTGGCCTCAGTGGCATAGTCTTCTATCAATTTCAGTTGGTGGTCGAGCTGTGTCCCTAACTGGATAGGGATAAAATTGCTTCAGTCTTCTATGCTCTAGTAACCTCCACATTAGATTACTGCAATGCACTCTATGTGGGGCTGACTTTGAAGACGGTTCAGAGGTAGCCAGATTGATAACAGGGGCCAGAAGGTCCAAACATATAATGCTGATTTTGGCCCACTTGCACTGGCTGCCTGTATGTTTCCAAGCTGGATTCAAGGTGCTAGTTTTGACCGGTATACTATGCTCATCATCTAAGGCTTGGAAGCTTGGAAGGTGGCAACAATGAAGAGGGCTTTCTCAGTGGTGACTCCCTGATTGTGGAATGATCTCCCCAGCGAGGCCTGCCTGTTGCCAACATTCTTATATTTTGGGCACCAGGTTAAGACTTTCCCCTATTCTCAGGCTTTCGGCAGCACGTGATAAGGTTTTTAATTGGGTCCTGGGATTTCTTATAGTTTATTTTATTTAGTTAAAAATATTTAGATACGTATTTGAATGTGTGTGTTGTCTGTTTATATGTTTGTACGTAAATGGTTTTTTTATATTATGTACAATACTGTATTGTTCAGGTTTTTAATTTTTATCCCCTCCCCCCCAAAAAAAGGTTTTGGCTTTGGGGCAGCATATAAATGTAATAAATGAAATTAAATGAATGAAGTTGCTCAGATCATTTAGACCAAGACTTTGTTCCTGATAATTTTTGTCTCTTAGCTGAGCCTGTCTGTGGCATCAGATCATTGTAGAATTTGCTTTCATCTGAATATGCACATGAATACATGTCACTCTTATTTTTTGCTCTAAGAGCTTTATTTTTTGCTTGAAAGGCAACTGAATGGAGTCCACCTGTGTGCAATTCAAGTGTCACATGATCTCAGATGAAATACACCTGTTTCTGGAAGGCCCCAGAGTTTGTTGGCCAGCATATCTAAACAAACAGCTTCATGAAGATCAAGGAGCTATGAAAACAAGTCCGGGATAAAGTTCTGGAGAAGCACCAATCAGGGTTGAAAATATCCCAAACTATGAACATCCTCCAGAGTGCCATTAAATCCATTATTACAAAATGGAAAGCACATGGCACAACTGTGACTCTGCCTAGAGAAGGCCATCCACCAAAACTCAGTGACTGAGTAAAGAGATCATTAGTTAGACAAGCAACCAAGAGGCCAACGGTAACTCCAAAGGAGCTGGAGAGATCCACAGCCGAGATGGGAAAAACTGTCCATGGGTCAGCTATCAATCAGACGCTCCACAAAGCTGGGCTGTATGGAAGAGTGGAGAGAAGAAAGCCATTGCTGGAAAATAAAATAAAACCATACCAAATCCTATTTGAATTTTGCCAAAAGGCATGTGAGAGACACAGCAAACGTGGGGAAAGGTTCTCTGGTCTGATAAGATCAAAAATTTACTTTTTGGCCTTACCACAAAATCCTGTGTGTGGCGCAAAGCCAACAGTGCTCGTCGCCTTGAGAAGACCATCCCCACGGTGAGGCAGCATCATGTTGTGCGGATGCTTTTCATCGGCAGGGACTGGGAAATTGGTCAGGATTGAGGGCAAGATGGATGGAGCCAAATACAGGGCAATCTAGAGGAAAACGTGTTTCGGTCTGCAAGGGGCCTGGGACTGGGATGGAGGTTCACCTTCCGGCAGGACAATGACCTTTAACACACAGCCAAAGTTACTCTGGAGGGGTTTAAAAACAAGAACTGGAATGTCTTAGAATGGCCCGGTCAAAGCCCAAACCTCAATCCAATCAAGAATCTGTGGCAAGACTTGAACATTGCTGGTCATCAACAGTCCCCATGCAAGCTGACAGAGCTTGAGCAATTTTGCCAAATATTTTGCACCTTCAAAGTGTTAAGTATGTTGTGTGAATTAAATTGTAAAAATGCCAATTAAATCCATTTTAATTCCAGGTTGTAACACAACAAAATGTGAAAAAGTCAAAGGGGGGTGAATACTTATGCAAGGCACTGTATGTAGTCAAATGCTTTAAAAAGAAAAATACCTACTATGTTTAATAACATTCAATAATAAAAGTTCACTGTTGATAGCATGTTAATTTTCTAGATATTTTTCCAGGGACATCATGATGGTCAGCTTCGCTTTGGATGGGCAAGGGATGGGCAACTTGTGGCCTTCCAGATGTTTTGGCCTCCACCTCCCATCAGCCCTAACCAGCAAAGCCAATGGTCTAGGATCATGGGAGTTGTAGGTCAGAACATCTGGAGGGCCACAAGTTACCCTTGATTGAAGGCTTCTGGGTCATTTTCTTAATTTTTTGCATCCACCATACTGCATAAACTACACTTTGTCACCAGAATAGGTGTATATAGCCTCTCCCCGTTCAGGACATGACTGCAAAATGAACAGTAATCAACTGTATGATTTGTGTCCTAATAATTGGGATATGGCGCATACCATAATTGGGTAAGAGGGCATGAGTACAAAATATTCCGGGAAGCTCAGCTGTGATGGCCTTATACACATGTAGTTTATATTTTGTATTCTTGTTGGCATCACCCTAGCACTTTGTCTGATACGTATTGTTGCTCTCTGAAAGGCTACATAGGCAGAAGGCTCGTGGCAGTGGGGTGCAAGGGGATACTGAGGCTAGTGCCTGATGTGTGTGTAATTTGTAGCTCATCAGCAGATTAAACCGCCACTTGGGCATTTGTAGCATACTTTTCTTCTGTATTCCTCTACCTATTTCTCAGAAGTATGGCTTTTGTAATGCTCAGTCAGCTTGCTTAAATCCACTCAAGTAGCTGGGTGCTTACTTGAGGTTCCCTGTCATTCCCCAGTGTCAGGCTAAAGATCCCTTTGTTCTACCCCATCCTAAATCTACCCAAAGTCATTGACCCAATCTGTAACTGCCCATTAGTTCGGGTTCCCAGCATGTTCTTTGATTATGTGATTCCATGCAGACAGCTCCAAGATCTGCCCAGGGTTCGCTGGGCTCTCGGCCTGCTCCTTGTCATCGTCACTAGCACACTACCTAGAATAATAGAATAGTAGGGTTGGAAGGGGCCTACAAGACCATCGAGACCAACCCCCTGCTCAATGCAGGAATCCAAGTCAGAGCATCCCTGACAGATGGCTGTCCAGCCTCATCTTGAATTCCTCCAGTGTGGGAGAGCCCACTGCCTCCATAGGTAATTGGTTCCACTGTCGTATTGCTCTAACAGTCAGGAAGTTTTTCTGGATGTTCAGCCAGAATCTGGCTTCCTGTAACTTGAACCCATTATTCCGTGTCCTCCATTCTGGGATGATCGAGAAAAGATCCTGGCCTTCCTCTCTGTGACAACCTTTCAAGTCCTTGTTGAAGAGCACTATTCCCACAGTCCACAGGGGAGGTTACCTGATCAAAAAATGAGGTCAGATTCATCTGGCAGGATTTGTTCTTGACAAATCCATGTTGGCTTCGAGTAATCACTGCATTGTTTTCAAGGTACTTACGGATGGATTGCTTTATAATCTGCTCCAGAATGTTCCCAGGGATTGATGTCAGACTGGTCTGTAGTTCCCTGGTTCCTCCTTTTTACCCTTTTTGAAGATAGGGACAACATTAGCCCTCCTCCAGTCATCTGGCACTTCACCCGTCCTCCATAATTGCTCAAAGATAATAGACAGTGGTTCTGAGAGTTCTTCTGCCAGTTCATTTATTACTCTAGGGTGCAGTTCATCTGGTCCTGGAGATTTGAACTCATTCAAAGTAATTAGGTGTTCCTTGACCATATTACTTTTACATTAAACTTTTACGTGGAAGCATGGATGCTTTATGAGTATCATGAGAAGCTGACATTAATCACCCTATATAACCTGAGATTTGGTCTTCTATTTTGCACAAATTGCCCTTCAGCCAGAGTTATCTCACTAAGACCAAATACATATTTGAGAGATCATTAATCCTTGGCATCTCATCTCTTTCACTGTTTATAAGACACCTTCACCCTATTGCTGAAGAAGGTTATTCATTTTTTTTATTTGTACCCCACCTTTCTACCAAAAAACAATGGCACTCAAGGTAGCTTAGATAGATAAAACTTGATTAAAACAATAAGGAAACAAATGCATTAAAGCACAATAAAAAAACAATAATACAATAAAAACAGCATCCAACCCAACAGACCCACTGACATGCTAAAGGCCTGCTTGAAAAAAAAAAATCGTTGCCTTCCAGTGGAAGGACAGCAGAGACCCACAGCCTGGGAGCAGCCACTGGGAAGGATCGCTTTTGTATCACCACCAAACATGCCTCTGAATGTAGCGGTCTCAAAAGAAGGTCCTCTCCCAAAGATCTTAAGACTTGTGCAGGCTCGTCATCGTCACTAGCAGTCTTTTAGGTAGCCTTCAGCTTGATGCAAGGATCATTCTTCCTATGGTGGCGTAGCTCTTTTTCCCTCCACAACAATTGTGCACTTTTAAAAAAAGTAAATACATCGAATTTACACCAGTTGTGCACTAATACATGGCATCATTTCACCTATGGAAGCATGTGGTACTCATTTGTATGTGCATGCACAGCCAGTTGCACATAGTATAAAATAAAATGACTCTGATAATGATTGTGCACTTTGTAGCATTGCATCCAGATTTAGTCATACTTAGAGTAGACCTATTGAAATCAATGGGTCATAACTAACAGTAAATTGTCTCAGTGATTTCAATGGGTCTACTTCAAGTATGACTACGGATCCAACCCATAATGATCAATTTCATATATGGAGGTATGTGGTATAGTATGTGTGTGCATGTGTAGCTGATTGAAGTGACTCATATAACAATCATGTGCTTTTTCATAAAAGCACCAGATTTACACCATTTGTAGATTAATAGCTAGTGATCATTTCCAGATATATGGAGGCATGTGGTATTTCACATGTGTGTGCATGCAGCACAGCCTATTGAAGTATTATTTTCTATTTGAGCATAGTATAACACAGACAATCAAACAAGATCATATGGTCACAGTTAATAAAATCATTAAAATCTCTTGTGGCTGCCCAAAAGGATGTCAGACAAGCTGCAAGTTCCAAAAGGCTACCATTCCTTTTTCTGCTCTGTGAGCTTCTGAGAAAGAATGCTCCAGCAGTTAAGCTGGTTAATCTGAAACTATCTTGTTCAGCACCAATATGTGATAAAAAGTAATATCAATCATAGGGATGGCGGAGAATTTCTCCCCGAATTTCACCCCAAATCGGCGGTGAAATTCTCCGGGACGGGACTTACCCTTGGCGAATGTCCCTCACGGCGGCGGGTCCCGGCGGCGGTTCGTCGCGGGCGGGGGCAGCGGCCAGTCTCCCGACCGGCTGCCACCACCACCGCCATTGTAAAAAAAAAAACTAAAGTAAAAAAACAACAACACACCCGTGCATAGGCTATGTAACGATTTACGTAGCCTATCACGGCTAGATTTCCAAAGTCAGCCGTGATAGGCTACGTAAATCGTCACGTAGCCTATCACGGGTGACTTTGAAAAAAAAAAAAAAGCACGTATGTAAATGGCGGCGGCCCATGGGCGCCGCCATTTGCGTTCCTTATTTTGGCACGTCTAGTCTACATAAAGATTTACGTAGACTATGGCGAAAATAAGGGCAACGCAAATAGCCCTTATAAATCTATACGCAAATAAACCTTTACGTAGACTAAAGGTTTACGTAGACTAAAGGTTACGTAGACTAAAGATTTACTACGTAAATCGTCACGTAGCCTATCACAGGGCCTTTTTTTTTTTTTTACTTTTTGTTTCGCGGCCGGGGAGACGGGGCGCTTCTCCCCAGCCTGAATTTCAGCCGGGCAAGGCGGGAAGCCTCCCCCTGGCCTGAATTTCGGCAGGGCGAGGTGGGAAGCCTCCCCCCCTTTGCCTGAACTTCGGGGGGAAAAGCGAAGCGCCTCCCCCCCACCGCGAAGGCAAGCTGCAAAAAGGTAAGTGACTTTCGTACATCCCTAATTTTCAACTACCTATGTCCAAATTTCTACTTGGTATGAATCTGTGAAATATTATATATGGCTAACATAGACATATTATTTCAAATGTTAGTGCATATGCACATGTATATGATGTCACATTTCCAAAATTACAATTGTCTGATTGCTCAGTGCTATCCTGGTGTGTTTAATGTTTTATATGAACTGTGGTCATATAATCTGGTTTGATATATTTAAGCTGCTATTTATTATACTGTGCTCAAATAGAAAAAAATATTTCACTCAGCTATACATATGCATATGTGTGCATGACATGATCCTAGGGATGGCGGAGAATTTCTCCCCGAAACTTCGGGGGCCCGAGCACCAACGTGTTTGGCCCCCAGAACAAGTTTCGGGGAGAAATTCTCCGCACCCCCCCTGCCCCCCGCACCACCCCGGGACGTGACTTACCTTTGCCGAATGTCCCTCCCAGCAGCAGGTCTGGCCGGCAGTTCGGCGGGTGTTCGTGTGGGGCGGGAGCGGCAGCCGGTCTTTTGACCGGCTGCCGCCGCCGCCATTGCAATAAAAGAAAAAAAAAACGCCCCCGTGATAGGCTACGTGACGATTAACGTAGCCTATCATGGCTGACTTTGCAGATCTAGCCGTGATAGGCTACGTTAATCGTCACGTAGCCTATCACGGGGGCGTTTTTTGTTTTTTTTTTAACTTTGGAGTTCGCGGCCGGGCGAGGCGGGAAGCCTCCCCCCCCCGGCCTGAACTTCGCGGGGGGAGCAGCGAAGCGCCTCCCCCCCACCGCGAACAAGCTTCGATGACAGGTAAGTGACTTTTGTCCACCCCTATGATCACCATGTATTAGTTCACCACTGTTGTTAAGCTGGTTCTTTTCTGAAAAAGAGCACAATTGCTCAGCTGTGCTGCTGCACTACCTATCACAGGTGCTGGATATGCAGAGTCATATCTGTACTCTGGGACTAGTTTTATCAAAGCAGTAAATAAATTACCCCTTGGCCTAGAATAACTTTGTTAAGCATTGTTCATGATGGGTTAGAGGATGCATTACATAAACCTCTTATAGCATCATTTCTTACCACTGCTCTTATGGAAAATTGCTTGGCAGATGAAAGCAGTGGGTCTCCCCTCCATATCGTTGGTGCTAGTGTTGTGGGGATGGTTCACTCATGGAAAAGCTAATGTACCAGGAAAAATAATCTAGAGGTTTGGTGAAACTAGACATTTTTCACACAAACCTGTCTTTCTTTTGTTGCCTTGTTAAATGGAGAGTCCTCTAACGCTGGAATCTTCAAAACCTAGGTCTGG
This sequence comes from Heloderma suspectum, assembly GCF_057233095.1. Lineage (NCBI taxonomy): Eukaryota > Metazoa > Chordata > Lepidosauria > Squamata > Helodermatidae > Heloderma > Heloderma suspectum. The sequence goes on along the minus strand of NC_139459.1, from coordinate 155,662,564 downwards.
TTGATCTGAATTTTGTAATTATTTAGATAGAAGATATTTGCAATGTTCTCACAATTTGTAAGTGATGGGTGCCTTACACTATTTTTATCATCTGTAACCTCTTTTATTTTTTCAGTAGTTTTCATTATTTTTCTTTTCTGCTTAATGTCATAATTTTAAAACTGCACATTTTTCAATTATAGGTAATTCTATAATTATGCATTAACATTATAATTGTGTTTGGGAATGTTCCACACTCAGTTAATGCCTTTACAATAACAATAAGCATTTACAAGTGGGACCTGCAGCAAAAGGTTGTAGTGTGAAGTGTTCCTGTTTAGTGTTCCAGTCAGCCGTGTCCTCTGCCATAGTATTTCATTCCATTCTTCCATATCCACCCCCCACCCCTCTTGTGCATGGGTGGTGCCCTTTTGGCTACATAAGTATCACCACTCCTATTTGAACATCAGAAATAGAGGGAATGATATAGAGGTTTTTGGATGTTCAAAGCCCTTAACAGATATTGTTGCAATTGATTGTGGTTTGCTTGAAGCCACCTGAGGGCAACCTTTAAACAGGGACGTACTGATTTGTAGCTCAGTCTTTTAGCCAATACATTAGATCAGTGATTACTGTAGGAACAGGTAATGCTGTAGAGGCATTATACATGGCCCTCTGTGGGTCATGACTGCAGAAGGCTTTTGCTGTATGTTCAGATACAACAGGGGTGGGTAACTTGTGGCTCACTGCTGTCTAGATAATTCTGAGTACCAAGCTCTCTGGAAATAGCTAAAATGGGTTAATGTACCCCAAGATGGTTTTGACACAATAGATACTTATGCTGGTGAGACTAAATGTCTGGCTAAGCTGTTACCAGGGATTCAGAAGCCCTGCAAAACTATGTGGAATAAAATTCAAAATAGTATTCGGTATAGAGAACATAGAAACAACGTCTCTTCTTGGGTCCTGACTATTCCAAGAAAAATTATAAACACACAAGGGGTGGGGAGGAGGCAAGGGAGAGAAACCATGTGGATATAAGTGGTTGTACTTGATTCAAGATTTTGAAAAACCACAATATCCTAGACTCCCAGTTTGTCCACCAAACAAAGAAGCCACTGGGCTTAGAATCAGCAGCTCATAATAAACGACGATGACACATCGTCTCACACTGTTTGGCACAGCTCCCTAGGATTTTGAGGGGCCCAGAATCATAGAATAGTAGGGTTGGAAGGGGCCTACAAGCCCATCAAGTCCAACCTAGGGTTGGCGGAGAATTTCTCCCCGAAACTTCGGGGGCCCGAGCGCCAACGTGTTCGGCCCCCCGAACAAGTTTCGGGGAGAAATTCTCCGCACCCCCCCGCCCCCCGCAGCCCCCCTGGGACGGGACTTACCTTTGCCGAATGTCCCTCCCGGCGGCGGGTCCCGGCGGCGGTTCATTGGGTCTTCGTCAGGGGCGGGGGCAGCAGCCGATCTTTCGACCGGCTGCCGCCGCCGCCATTCCAATAAAACTAAAAAAAAAAAATGCCCCCGTGATAGGCTACGTGACGATTAACGTAGCCTATCATGGCTAGATTTGCAAAGTCAGCCGTGATAGGCTACGTAAATCATCACGTAGCCTATCACGGGTGACTTAAAAAAAAAAAAAGCGTGTACGGATAATGGCGGCCCCCATAGGGAGCCGCCATTCACGTTCTTTATTTGGTCGCTGTAGTCTACGTAAAGATTACGTAGACTACGGCAAAAATAAGGGCAACGCTATTTGCGTTGCCCTTATTTTCGCTGTAGTCTACGTAAAGATTTACGTAGACTACAGCGACCAAATAAGGAACGCGAATGGCGGCTCCCTATAGGGGCCGCCATTTCCGTACGCGCTTTTTTTTTTTTAAAGTCACCCGTGATAGGCTACGTGACGATTTACGTAGCCTATCACAGCTGACTTTGCAGATCTAGCCATGATAGGCTACGTTAATCGTCACGTAGCCTATCACGGGGGCGTTTTTTTTTTAACTTCTAATTTCGCGGCCGGGCGAGGCACCTCCTCCCCGGCCTGAATTTCAGCCGGGCGAGGCGGGAAGCCTCCCCCCCGGCCTGAATTTCAGCCGGGCAAGGCAGGAAGCCTCCCCCCCCGGCCTGAACTTCGGGAGGAGAGCAGCGAAGCGCCTCCCCCCCACCGCGAAAAGCTGCGAGACCAGGTACGTGGGTTTTGTGCACCCCTAGTCCAACCCCCTGCTCAATGCAGGAGTCCAAGTCAGAGCATCCCCGACAGATGGCTGTCCAGCCTCGCCTTGAACGCCTCCAGTGTGGGAGATCCCACTACCTCCCTAGGTAATTAGTTCCATTGTCGTATTGCTCTAACAGTCAGGAAGTTTCTCCCAATGGTCAGCCGGAATCTGGTTTCCTGTAACTTGAGCCCATTATTCCGTGTCCTGCATTCTGGGACGATCGAGAACAGATCCTTGCCTTCCTCTCTGTGACAACCTTTCAAGTACTTGAACAGCACTATTATATCTCCCCTCAGTCTTCTCTTCTCAAGGTCAGCAACCCCAAGATTGTGGAGCTGGGGGGGCCACAAGTGTCCCAGGCAGAAATACTGAGGTCACAGTATGATAATTAGCTCTGCCACGAGTGGAAGCCACACTGGATGCTTTACCAGGAAATGAAGCTCTGTCTGGGCATACAAGGCAGCAAAGTGCTTCAAGCAAGAAGGGAGAATGAACTCTGGCCATAGAAACATGAACTAGGCACCATCAAGAGCATCTGGGTTAAAAGAAATGGAGCAAAGAATAAAAGGAACATGCTGGTCAGAGTCTACTACCGGCCACCCAATCAAGGAGGACACAAGGATGAAACCTCTAAAAAGCAAATACCCAGTGTTTCAAGGAAGCATGATATAATAGTAATGGGGAACTTCAGTTTCCCCGATATTTGTTGAGAGACAAGTTCTGCAAATTCACTGGAGAATCCATGGGGCCAAGCAATATTCCCCAAGCACCACCTTCCGGAGCTGACCATCCAAGTAGGAGTGAAACCACTGCAGTTTCACTCAAAATTCCCAGCTCAGACAATCATCCCAGAAGGATACCGTGGTCAATGGTATTGAAAGCTGCCAAGAGATCCAGGGGTATCAACAGGGTCACACTCCCCCTGTCTCTCTCCTAGCATAGGTCATCATACAGGGCAACCAAAGCTGTTTCCATGCCAAACCTGGCCTGAACCCCGACTGAAATGAATCCAGATATCCATCTCATCCAAGAGCAACTGGAGCTGGTCAATAAAGACCCACTCAAAGACCTTGACCAGGAAAGGAACATTTGCTACCAGCCTAAAGTTATTGAGATTTCTTGCGTGCAGTGAGGGTTTCTTCAGGAGTGGGTTCACCACCGCCTCTTTCAGGTGGCCTGGGACCACCCCCTCTCACAAGAAGGCATTGATCACCTCCCTGGCAGAGGGAGCAGATTCTAGAACATTCTGGAGCAGATTATAAAGCAACCCATCTGTAAGCACCTTGAAAACAATGTAGTGATTACTCGAAGCCAACATGGATTTGTCAAGAACAAATCCTGCCAGACAAATCTGACCTCATTTTTTGATCAGGTAACCTCCCCTGTGGACTGTGCGTATGCTGTGGACATAATATACCTCAACTTCAGCAAAGCTTTCAACAAAGTGCCCCATGATCTCCCAATGAGCAAACTAGCTCAAAGTGGGCTAGATGAAACAACGATCCGGTGGATCCACAGTTGGCTACAGAATCGGACTCAAAGAGTGCTTATCAATGGGACCTTCTCAAACTGGGGAGAGGTAATGAGTGGGGTACCACAGGACTCAGTCCTGGGCCCAGTGCTCTTCGACATTTTTATTAATGACTTGGAGGAGGAGGTGCAGGGAATGCTGATCAAATTTGCAGATGACACAATATTGGGCAGGATACCTAATACCTTGGAAGACAGAAACAAAATTCAAAGTGATCTTGCAAGACTAGAGCGCTGGGCAGAAAACAAGAGGATGAAATTTAATAGGGATAAAAGCCAAGTTCTGCACCTAGGAAAGAGAAACCAAATACACAGTTCCAAGATGGGGGATACGTGGCTCAACAACACTACAAGCGAGAAGGATCTTGGAATTGTCGTCAATCACAAGCTGAATATGAGCCAGCAATGTGATGTGGCTGCAAAAAAGCCAAATGCTCTTTTGTGCTGCATTAATAGAAGCATAGCTTCCAAATCCCACGAAGTACTAGTTCCCCTCTACTCAGCACAGGTTAGGCCTCATCTGGAGTACTGTGTCCAGTTCTGGATGGATTTAAGACGGAGGCAGACAAGCTGGAGAGGGTTCAGAGGAGGGCAACAAAGATGATCAGGGGACTGGAAACAAAGCCCTATGAAGAGAGACTGAAAGAACTGGGCATGTTTAGCCTTGAGAAGAGACAACTGAGGGGAGATACGATAGCGCTCTTCAAGTTCTTGAAAGGTTGTCATAGAGAAGAAGACCAGGATCTCTCCTTGATCATCCCAGAGTGCAGGACACGGAATAATGGGCTCAAGTTACAGGAAGCCAGATTCTGGCTGAACATCCGGAAAACTTCCTGACTGTTAGAGCAATATGACAGTGGAACCAATTACCTAGGGAGGTAGCAAGCTCTCCCACACCAGTGGCATTCAAGATGAAGCTGGACAGTCATCTGTCAGGGATGCTTTGACTTGGATTCCTGCATTGAGCAGGGGGATGGACTTGATGGTCTTATAGGGACCTTCCAACCCTACTAGTCTATGATTCTATGGTTCTATGAGTTTAAAGTGTGACAAGTGATTTCCAGCCGTTTAACAGATGTTGCCAGTTGTACTTCCCTAGACTTTGCTGGGAGTTTTTTGGCCAATTTCTCCATCCGTACTCCATCTTTTGGGAAACTTTTTTGTGTGTCTTAGAATGTCTACTACACAATCTTCCCTAGTGCTATGTATTCATAATACTTCTATACCACTTGATTAAAGTAGACATGCTAGTGTCTGTTTTGTTAAGGCCCATCAGTAACAAAAGGGCTTCACCATGCAAAATGGTAATCGGGCAGGGAGGGTCATGCTAATCTTGCTAATAAAATTGAAATGCTTTCACCAATCCTTCTGAAATTTTCAGGAGCCAGAAAGAAGTGTTTGTTGCACATGCCCTGAAAATATCAAGAAGATTTGTCAAAGTTTGAGGGACAAAGAGTAGTTTAAAAAGTAAAAGCAAAAAACCCCTCGCTCATTCAAAACATGTCGTTGACAAATTGATTGGTGACTTTCTTTGTCCACTACTTTAATGAAAAAATACATAGACTACTCAAAACATTGATGGTTTCCTAGTCTTCTTGTACTGCTGTTGGTGGATTGCTGTTTCTTTGTAAAACAATTTATTTTTTTAATAGGATTTTTAACATGCAATGAGAGTTTATGACTTGCAGCTAAAGATGGTGTCTCTGCCGTGCGCCACCTCACAGCTGATCAGAATGCTGCTGCTGGTGGTAGGGAAGAAACTGCTGTGTTGAAGAGACAGACAGAGAGAGAGAGAGAGAGAGAGAGAGGATATTGCCATAGCCTCACCTGCCTGGGTCCCTGGTCTGAGTCTGGTCGCCACTTCAGCCCTGCTCATGGTGGTGCTGAAGCAGTGATCCAGGTGAACAGGACATGGATCAACCTTTGTACAAGGCCTGCTCATTTTCCTGGTCACCCTGAGGAGATTGCCAGGTTGCCTGGAGTCCCATCACCATGGCGATCTCTCCGGTTGAACGGAGAAGGAAGGAGGCCTTGCGCAAGGCCTCCTCCCTTCCTTGTTCACATGGGGCAGATTGCTGGACTGCCGCAGGGGGGAGTACCCAGGTAAGGAAAAGGCATCGTACGAGGCCTGCTTCCTTTCCTAGTCACACCAGACTGCCTGGGAGCTGGGACCGGGGAAGGGAGCAGACCCAAACCTACAAAACCTGTTTACCAGAGGTGATAGTGAGGGCTCACATAACCAGCTATATCTTTTATTTCTTTTTACAGTTTGGGGATGTTGCAAGGTAGACTCCAGCAATTCATGGAACGAGACTTGCCAGATGTACAAGCTGGGTTTAGAAAAGGCAGAGGAACTACAAACCAAATTGCCAATATCCGCTGGATAATGGAGAAAGCCAGGGAGTTTCAGAAAAACATCTATTTCTGTTTTATTGACTATTCTAAAGCTTTTGACTGTGTGGATCATCACAAATTGTGGCAAGTTCTTGGTGGCATGGGGATACCAAGTCATCTTGTCTGCCTCCTGAGGAATCTGCATAACGACCAAGTAGCAATGGTAAGAACAGACCACGGATCAACGGACTGGTTTAAGATTGGGAAAGGAGTACGGCAGGGTTGTATACTCTCACCCTACCTATTCAACCTGTACGCAGAACACATCATGCGACGTGCTGGGCTTGATGAAGCCAAGGCTGGAGTTAAAATCGCTGGAAGAAACATTAACAATCTCCGATATGCAGATGATAACACTTTGATGGCTGAAAGCGAGGAGGAGCTGAGGAACCTGATGACGAAGGTGAAAGAAGAAAGTGCAAAAGCTGGGTTGCACTTAAACCTCAAAAAAACCAAGATTATGGCAACCAGCTTGATTGATAACTGGCAAATAGAGGGAGAAAACGTGGAGGCAGTGACAGACTTTGTCTTTCTAGGCGCAAAGATTACTGCAGACGCTGACTGCAGCCAGGAAATCAGAAGACGTTTACTTCTTGGGAGGACAGCAATGACAAATCTTGATAAAATAGTGACGAGCAGAGACATCACACTGACAACAAAGGTCCGCGTAGTGAAAGCAATGGTATTCCCCGTAGTAACCTATGGCTGCGAGAGCTGGACCATAAGGAAGGCTGAGCGAAGGAAGATAGATGCTTTTGAACTGTGGTGCTGGAGGAAAATTCTCAGAGTGCCTTGGACTGCAAGAAGATCAAACCAGTCCATACTCCAGGAAATCAAGCCAGACTGCTCATTTGAGGGAATGATATTAAAGGCAAAACTGAAGTCCTTTGGCCACATCATGAGAAGACAGGACACCGTGGAGAAGATGCTGATGCTAGGGAAGGCAAAAGGAAGAGGGGCCGACCAAGGGCAAGATGGATGGATGATATTCTGGAGGTGACGAACTCAACCTTGGGGGAGCTGGGGGTGGCAACGGCCGACAGGAAGCACTGACGTGGGCTGGTCCATGAAGTCACGAAGAGTCGGAAGCGACTGACCGAATAAACAACAACAACAAACAGTTTGGGGTGGGTCTGATTTTTTTTTGGGGGGGAGCCCTCCTTGGGTGAAGAGGAGAGTCTTAATACTTTGCTCCCTAGACCCGATTTTATTGGTAATCACCCCCATCCCCTGAAGCCATTGTTGTCAGTGGGGACTTTCCTAAGCTCAGTAGCTTTGCTGGAGGAAGGGGATTACCAATAAAATGGTTGCTGGGGAGGGAAGAATTAAGCCTCCCCTCCCCCATATGAGGCATCACAATAAAAATTGGGCTGTTCCAAACTGAAATGAAATAAAGGAAAAGAGACATCGCTGCTAGGTACATCTTTAACACAATGTAATTGAGGTCTGAGTTGCATGTACAAACCCATGATCAGTGATACCTCTCTCATAGCACTTTTAATTGTTTGAAAAAAATACACTGCCTCCAGAATATTTTCTTTGCAATACAAAAAAATATATAGTGAGTACGTAAACCATAGAGGTCAAGCCTAACCATAGTTACTAGGAAATCCCATTGAGTTTAGTGGAATTAACAGCCTGTTAAGTATGGGCATACTCTACAGTTTACGTACTCACTATATTTTAATATATTTTAATATATTATAAAATATAATATATTTAATATATTTTAATATATCACTATATTTTAGTTTTGCAGAAGGTTTCCATATAGGAATTTCATCAGGAATTTCTGTCTCACAAAAAATTTGTGAGACAAATTTGTGAGACAACACATGCTTGTGGGGACTTCCATCCAACTGAAGCAAGCCCAATAAAACTGTCACAATCAGACATGTATCTTTCATTCTTGTCATAAGCAGTAGATCTGTATAGCACACTATTTTTTTTTCATTTTTAGATTTTATAGTTCCCTTGAAATTTATCCGCTGTCCCATAATATGTCAGTTTCAACTAAAACGATCCTCTATGTGCTTGAAAAGAATACATTTGACTTTATTTGAAAAACCCCTCTGGAATTGGACTATATGCAAGAAACCTTTTGCAAGAGGAATGGATGTGTCTGATTATTCAGTTGCCTTGATGCAAGTAGAAGCTTGTGTTATGTTAGGCAGAATGGGATGACTTTGTTCCATTTTCTGGTTACACTCCATTTATTAAAGTATCCTTGAACCCTTTCGGTAGTTTTCCCCAATCTGCCCTCCAGATGTCTTGGACTACAACTCCCATGATCAGTAGCTGCATGGCCAGGGGGCTGATAAGAAAGAAAGAACTGGGGAAGGGGGTGGAATCGGGGTCAGACTGATCATGAAGTAGACTGGTAGATTCCAGGTGGGACCCATTTTCTGTGTCTAACCTCTATCTTACCATATTATTTTTAAAAGAGAGCCATAGCATGTATGTTTGTATATAATTTTGACTTTTAACTTCAAGTGCAAATAAATCTAAGGTCAGCAGTGCCTGATTTATTTATTTTTTAAACAACCATGATATTTTGTAGATCAGGGTGTAAATTATGAAGTTCTAGGACTGGGAATCAGTGAACAACTGAGAATATATGAATTTTCTTACACCGCAGCCACAAATACATCTTCTCAGAAGGAAATCCCATTGATTCCAAAGCCATTCGCTATGCCCACACAATCTGTTTCACCAAAACAATTGTGTTATTATTTATATCCTCCTCTTCTACCACCATACACCAGTGTCTTATGCCACAACAATCTGCACACAGCCAATATGAGCCGTGCTTATTGCGCAGAGCTCCATACATAAGAAACTGGGACAGCTTCCTAGACATTCTAAAGACAGGAGGCCAGCATTTTTCAAAATAATGAAAGGAGACTCAGAACCACTTCCTCGCTGTATGTGACAGCGTGGGTACACCATCAATATATACACTATGGTACATGGGGAATATGGTTGAATGTTTAGGCCACGCATATCCTCTATACACAGGATTAAATGGTGAGGACTGGTGTATCTAAGCTACTGAATGTAAGGCAGGAAGTAGGTTTTGTCCTATTTTGTTAAGCTGACAGATAGAGTAGGCAGGGTGGGGTGGGGGAAAGCAATTATGGTAGGAAATCACATCCTGTATGATTTGGGAATTAGCATAAATCATAAGAGAATAACAATGCCATTTGCACTGAATGCATTTGGACCTAGGAGTCTTAAGGCCAAAGTGGCAAGCTATCAGAAACAATGGCAAATGGTACAGTAGTTTCATCATGTGCTTTACTTGTTATTGCAGAGATTTGCAGAATGACAGCTCCAGATCTACATGTTCAGGAGAACAAATACTTAAGGATGAGAGCAGCAGATCCCTCAGTGTGCAAACAGTGCCCACTGATTTAAATTTGTTCTTAGTTCCCTTCTCAACATTTCCAGGACAATGAAATGTGCGGAGAGGTCCTCCCAGCATTCTGTGACTTGAGCATATTGCATTGGAACTCATGAGAATTGTCTGCAGTGGAGATGAGGAAGCTGTGGCCCTTCAGATATGGTTGGACTCAAACTCCCATCAGTCCCAGCCATCATAACCAATGGCCATGGATGATGGGAGCTGGAGTCCAACCTCATCTGGAGTGCCACAGCTTCCCCTCCCCTGGTCTACAAGGTAACATAGTTCCTGGAAAATATTTATGGAGATAGGGAGAGGAGATCGGATAATAATGTTTATGAATGAAATACTTTCACAGAGAGTTAGGCCTAAAGAGGTGTGATCAGCCATTTGTTAAATCCTTTAAACCTATAATGAATCTGGACTTTAGACAGGCTTGTCCTTCTTCACTTGGCAATACATGAGTTATGGTATGGAAGACAACACCTTCAGTGTAGGGTGGCAAAGCAGATAGCAAGAAGGTAAAATATATTTGAATCCATTTAAATTGGCAAAATAAAAATATATTAATATAACTATATTAAATATATATTAATATATAAAAATAAAAAGTATGATATTGAAGTTAGAATGATGTATGGCTTCCTTTCTTGCCGAAAAGGGTAGCCACTTATATCATCTCCAAAAAAATTAATGCTGTTGTAGCATGTTACGGGGAACAGAAAAATAATTTTCATCATTTTTAAAATAATCTTTACACATGAGAATTTTAGGTCCTGGCTCTACCCTTGATCACACTGGGCTGAGCACATACGAATGAATCCTGCATGTTAGTCCCCAGCACCATATATCTGACATTCAATAAACAGAAAACCTATGCCATATATTGAGAACTACTTTTGGAGTATGCAGAACTGCCTAGATTAGGTATTCAAGATGCATGCACTAGTTGTCTCCTCATTTGGTTTAAAATGCTGCACTTATGTTGGGGTTCCTTGGTGGATCTCATAAGTTTTCTTCTAATTCAGGAAAAGGGGATGCCACTGGCCATGCTGGCTGGGAATGATGGGAATTGCAGGCCAACACATCTGGAGGGCATCAGGTTGGGGAAGTCTGCTGTAAAAACGAGAGATGGAGGTGGCCCTAAGTGGTTTGTCATCAGTTTTCCACAAACTCACAGTCACCTCTGCATATTATATTCTCCAAACATGGTTTATCTGCTTTGGGAGAATGAGAATTGCACTTGAACTTTCTGCCTCCTTAGGGAGGATGTGGTGTTAAGGCTTGTGAGGCAATTTCCCTGCTTTTTGGTACTTGGTTGAAAGCTGTGTTGCCTTAATGGTTTTTCGTAAACCACAGGTTTTTTATTGAATTTCATGGCTTTGTCTAATGGACAAATTGATATTATACAGTTGACAACCAAGCCAGTGGCAGCCAGGCCGTTACATCATGTCAACATCTAATTTCAAATCAAAGCCAGGGCTATGAGTTCAAACCCATTTTTAAATTAATAAATGAGCCCCAGAATTTATTCTGTCTCTGACTTGCAACTTGATGGTACTCATTTGAACTTTAAGCCTCATGAGAAGGAACCATTTTGCTTTTTGTGTCTGTGTTTGGAAACCCCTTGAAAGACTGTTGTGCTGGAATTAAGAAACCCTGGTTAATCTACTTGGTTTCATGGCATGTGCCACCTTTATCCTCACAACATTTTATCCTCACAACAACCCTATGAGGTAGGTTAGGCAGACAGTCTGAGGCACTTTCGGTAGAAGAAGGGTTGTTGTTTTGCTTTTTGTTTTAAAGTGCTCTTTCTCCTTCAAATGTTCACCAATCTTCTTGAAATTTTCAGGGTATGTAAAACGAACATTGCTTTCTGGCACCTGTAAATTTCAGGAAGATTGGTCAAACCTTCAAGTTTAGCACCTCTTACAAAGATAGAACATTCATTTTAGTTACCACTTTAATGATAGCTGCCATAGGTTATAATCAGCAACTCAATTAACTCGCGCCCTCCCAGCTTTTATCAAGGTCTGTTTTGTGGGCTGAGCAGGTTTGAATCTGCTGGGAAATCAGAGCATGAGGAGAGTCTGCTTCATCCACCAGTCTCCCAGTAGAATCAACCCCCCTATTTCTCAGCTGATTTAGCCCCTCCCCCCCAGCATCATTTTCTATCTGTCCTTCTCAGCCACTGATAATATGAGGTAAATGGCAGGGTTTCCCCTCACCCCTCTGAACATTCAAAATCATCTGTGATGGGGAGGGAGGGAGAGAGATCGCTACTGAGCAGGACTGGGCTTATGGTTAGTCCCATTGACTATTATTGCATGTAAAAAAAGCTTATCTGCAGTCTGAATGAAATGGAACTTCAAAAAAAAAAAAAAGTTTTCTACCAATTCCAGTACAAGAAGAATAGACAACCTTCATTGTTTTAACTTTTTGGTCTCTTCAGAAGTGTGACTACAGAACAGTTGCCAACATGTTTTTCAAAGCCATTTTTGACAGAGGGAAGGTTTTTTGTTGTTTTTGCTTTTTGTCTTTAAACTGCTCTTTCTCCCTCAAAATTTTCAGGGCACGTACAGTCAACACTTCTTTCTGGCACCTGAAAATAGTCAAACCATTTTGCTTTTATAAAGGTTAGAACCACCACCACTCCTCCCCGATAAGCATTTAACAGGGCAGAATGCTCAATTTACTGATGGGCCTTAACATTACTGTCACTGATGTGCCAGTAATAATCATCAAAGGAGCTGGTAAGTGTGAGAGACTGGAATGGCTGGATTGTGGTAGGCACAGAGGCTTTGCTATAAAGTCTAGGCCTATCCTCAGGCCTTGGGTAGGAGGGTGTGTGAGGTGGCCAGATAAGTACTAAGATTGCATTTTTACAGTGGGATCCCAGAAAGAGTAGTTGGACTCCTTTGATAATACTATATAGGACTGGCCCACATATATTGAACACCTTGAATTGTATTTTGTACTTCATGATATCCCAGAGGAAAAGGAAGTGCCTCCGTGGCTGAATTATATAGGGGGTCAGACATACTGCCTGCTTTATAGTTTGACAAGCAGTGCTCCAAAGCTTTTGCTGAAACAGTGGCCCTACTACAGGAACATTTTTGCATCCCAGCCCTTGAAGACTGCAGAGAGATTTGTATTTCACAAACATAACTAGCAGGAGGGGTTACGGAGATGGAGCTGCATTCCAAAAGCTAGCAGAACACTGCAGCTTTGGGGACACCTTGCAAATGCCTCTGAGGGACCAACTGGTCTATGGTCTCAGGGATTAAATTATTCAGAAACAGTGCCTGACATCATCTCTAGCCTTTAAGAAGGCAATGGAAATAGCTACTTTAATTGAATTTCAAGCTATGGGCAAGAGTGAAATCCCCACCCACAAGTTACGTTATCTCCTAGTCAAAGAAGCAAAATAGTCAAAAGGAAAATGCAGTTTCTCTTGTAAGGCAAGACATAAGACAACGGACTGCCCTCTCCATAATGTGACTTACTGGCAGTGTGGGAAAAAAGACACATACGAACTGTGCCTAGTTCTGCCATACAGAAACAGAATAGAAGGAAAAGTGATAAAAGGGGTGGGGGGGACCTGGAAGGGCACCATACTGCAGTAGAAACAGATGCTGAGAATAGTGGGGATGACTTAGCTACATTAAGTATTGCTTGTGTACTAGTGTCTTATATAAGAGATAAAGAACCCATATGGGTAACACCTATTATGGAAGGGAAAATGCTCAAAATGAAACTAGATGGAGGGTCAGTTGTATCTGTTATTCCTCACAAAGAGTTTATAAAAACATTCAGCAATGTGCAGTTGAATGAAACAGATATTATGCTGAAAACATACTCTGGAGAAATAATAACTCCACTGTGGGTGTGCACAGCGGCAGTACAATATAATGGTTGGAGTCATCATGTAGATCTGTATGACAAAGGGACCAGCATAGCTTGGACAAAGCTGGTTAAATAATAATTTGAACTGGAAGTCTATCAAGGCTCTTTATGTGCACCAGAAGGTCACCTCACAAGAACAGCTGACAGAACCCTTGTCTAAGACCAATCCAGTTTTTGAATAGGACATTGGGCAGCTGGGGTATATTAAGGCCAGCATCACTGTGACTGATGACCACATTGTTCAAAGTATGACAAGTTCCACTTGCTGTGAGAGAGGCTGAGGAACTGGATAGACTAGAAGGGATGGACATACTGACTAGGGATGTACGAAACACTTACCTGGTTTCATCCAGGGACATCCGCGGTGGGGGGGAGGCGCTCCATCCCTCCCCCCGAAATCCTCCCCGGCCGGATCCGCTCCACGGCAACTCCATGGGGCCGCCCGCAGCCAGACATCCGGCCACTGCTGGGCTGCGCAGGGATGCAAATGGTGGCCGCTGTAGCCACCGCCATTTGCGTCCCTGTCTTTTGCCATGATAGGCTACGTAAATATATACGTAGCCTATCATGGCAAAAGACAGGGACACAAATGGCGTAGCAGCTGCCATTTGCGTTCCTGCCTATTGCCGTGATAGGCTATGTATATATTTACGTAGCCTATCACGGCCTCCTCAGAGACGCAAATGGCGTCCTTGCATTAGCCGTGATAGGCTACGTAAATATTTACGTAGCCTATCATGGCCATTTGTGGGAAGGCGAATGGCGGCCGCAGACGCGGCAGCCATTCGCAGAGCACCGGACGGCTGCAAACAGGTAGGCTCCATTCCGGGCCCATTTTGAGGGGTGGCAGCGGGGGTTGCTTCGTTCCACCACGGATTCCGGGGGCCCGAATGCACTGGAATTCGGCCTCCCTGGAATCTGTGGCGGAATTCTCCAACATCCCTAATACTGACTAAAGTCTATTGGAATGGGTGGGCAACAATTTCAGCCTCTTGAAGCACTCATGGGAGAATGTTTCAGAGGGTGTGTGCCACTACTTCCAAGGCCCACTTTCAAGATATTGCATGGTGACATTCTGTTGGCCATACAATGACCAGTAAGGCCTCCTCAGAAGATCTCAGGGGTCAGCTGGCTGTATATAGAACAGGTGTGCAGAACTCTTTTTGGGTGGGGAGCTGGACTGCTGCCCATCACAGACCAGATGACATCAGGGGTGTCTGTCCCTGGCCCTCTTGTCATCCCCCCTTTTTTCTCTCTCTGTGCTGGGGGAGGCATGGAATTCTGTGCCTCCTCCCATCATGGAGAAAGGGTTTGGCTGATGCCTGGAGAAGCAGCCATGCCTCCCCTTGTGGGTCGAGTCTCTGTCTTTGCATGTCACCTCCATGGATGCCAAGCAGCATGCAAAGCTTCTTGGTCCATGCAGAGGTGATTGGAGATAACAACGGAGATGCCCCTATGGTATGGGCCAGGTCCTGCCACCCTGCATCCCCACTGTTATCTTTGATCTCAGATAACAGCAAGGATGCCTTCTGAGGGGATACCCCCAGGGGGTAGAGCTTGGAAGCTAAGCCCCCAACCCGAGGAATCCTGGAGGCTACACAGGCCAACTGTTATTTAATATCTATATGAAGCCGTTGGGAGTGGTCATCAGGAGATTCAGAACAAGGTGTCACCAGTAAGCTGATGACACCCAGCTCTATTTCTCTGTGACATCTGAATAGAGAGAGGCTGTGCATATTCTGAACCTATGCCTGGATGCAGTTTTGCCTTGGATGAGGGCCAATACACTGAAGCTGAATCCCGATAAGACAGATACCCTATGGGTTGGCAGTTCCCAGGTTCAGAAACTGGGGCATTTGCCTGTTCTGAATGGGGTTGCACTCCCTCTGAAGGAGAAGGTCTGTTGTTTGGGGATGCTCTTGAATTTATCTTTGTCACTGGAGGCCCAGGGCACCCATTACCAACTTTGGTTGGTATGCCAGCTATGCCCATTCCTGGGTAGGGATAGCCTAGCCATGGTGATCCATGGACTGGTAACTTCACGATTACTACTGCAATGCACTCTGTGTGGGGCTGCCCATGTGCATGGTTCAGAAGCTGAAGTTAGTGCAGCAGATAGGGTGCTCACTGGGACACGTAGCTATGCTCACGTAACACCCCTGTTAAAAGAACTGCACTGGCTGCCTATTAGCTACTGAGCCATGTACAATGTTATGTTATTGTCATATAAAGCCCTAAACAACTTGGGACCAGGATACCTAGCAGACTGCCTTCCCTTATACATACCCAGACAACCTTTAAGATCATCAGAGGAGGCCTTGCTGGCCATCCCAAAAGGAACAGAATGTTGTCATGCAGTACCCCAACAGTGGGCCTTATCTGTAGCAGCACCCACCCTTTGGAAAACCCTCCCTCGTGCAGTTCGGGAGGCAGAAAATGTTGCATCTTTTAAACACCTCCTGAAAACACATTTGTTCACCCAGGCTGTAATTAAATTAATCATGCTGCTCCATTTTTACTGCTCCTTGAATTGTTTTTTATTGTAGTTGGAATTATTTTTAATGTTGTGTTTTTATTGTATTTTAAATGTGATTTTAATATTTATTGTGAACTGCTGACAGGTTTTATTATATTCAGCAGTATGTAAGTCTCACAAATTAATAAATAAATTTCTAGCCAGTCTCCAGTATTCCATTCTGGAGTAAAGTGCTGGAAATGTGGTGGTTTCTCAGCTCCAGGGATTTCTGGATGAGGCAGTTTATCTAGATCCATTTCCATCTGGCTTCAGGTGCCTGGTTATGGGACAGGGACTGCTTTTGTCTTGGTGGACGATCTACACTGGGAACTGGACAGGGGAAGTTTGTCCCTGTTGGTTCTGCTGGATCTCTGATCAGCTTTTGATACCATCAACATGGTATCCTTCTGAGATATCTGTCTGAGATGGGACTGGAAGGCACTGTTATACAGTAGCTCTTGTCCTTCTTGGAGGAACAATTTCAGAAGAAAGTGCTGGGGGATTCCTGTTCAACGCCATGGCTGTTGGTCTCTGGTGTCCCTGAGGGTTCCAACTTACTCCCCATGCTGTTTAACATATACATGAAACCTCTGGGAGAAGTAGTTCAAAGTTTTGCAGTTTGGGGCCACCTGTATGCTGATGACTTCCAACTCTGTCTCTCCTTCCATTTAAATCCAAGGAAGCTGTTCTAGTTCTCCATCAGTGTCTGATGTCAGTAATGGACTGGATGAGAATGAACAAATTGAATCCAGACAAGACAGAGATGTTCCTGGTTAGTTGAAAGGCAGATCAGGGAATTGGGATTCAAACTGTGCTGGATAGGCTTACACTCTCCCTGAAGCCTCAGGCTCGTAATCTGAGTGTACTCCTGGACTTTGCCTTGAATTTGAAAGACAAGGTCTTGGTGATGGCCAGGTGTGCATTTGCACAACTGAAATTAATACACCAGCTGCACCAGTTCCTAGAGATATCTGACCTGGCCACAGTCACACATGCTTTAGTTACATTCCGTTTGAATTACTAAAACACACTATATATGGGGCTGCCTTTGTAAACGTTTGGAAACTTCAACTAGTCCAGAATGCTGAGGCCAGACTGTTGACCAGGGCTGGCTATAGGGTACATGTGATTCCCTTGTTGCAACAGCTTCACTGGCAACTGGTTTGTTTCCAGGCATAATTCAAAGTGCTGGTTATGACTTATAAAGCCCTATACTGCCTGGGACGAGGCTATCTGGAAAACCAGCTACAAGCTTGCCTAGGTTTTACGTATTCAGGGGAGGCCCTTCTCTCAGTATTGCCAGCATCAGAGAGACATTTGATGGGGATGTGAGACAGGGCCTTCTCGGTGGCTTCTCCCAGAATTCGGAATTCCCTGCCAAGGGAAATTATGTTTGGTTCTCTCCTTGCTGTCCTTCCACCTGCAGGCAAAGATGTTTTTCTTCAAGCAGACACTTGGCATGTAAGCTGGTCTTCTGGGTTGGGTGCTGTTTTTATTTTTTATTTTGTTTTTAATGTATTTGTTTTATGATTTAATGAAAGT
Organism: Heloderma suspectum; assembly: GCF_057233095.1. NCBI lineage: Eukaryota > Metazoa > Chordata > Lepidosauria > Squamata > Helodermatidae > Heloderma > Heloderma suspectum. Next base: position 155,645,070 of record NC_139459.1, on the reverse strand, counting down.
TTTAGTTTAATTTCAGTTTTTAGTATTATCAGCCACTTTGAACATCATTTCCTTGGTAGAAAGATGGGGGTATAAATCAAATAAGTAAGTAAGTAAATAAGTAACTAAATAAATAAATAAAGCAGAGGGAGTCCAAAACTCTTATACAAGGTGCATGAAAGACAGAAATTCAATACCAAATCACATTGATTCTTAAAACCTGTAATTTCCCAGCATTTTGGAGTCTGAGTGAACATGGAAGGCCCCTAACACAACATGTTAAACCGAAAAGGGTTCTGTGAATTGAATTATAGTGATTAACCTCTGGTTTACAGAATCACAGAATCACAGGGTTGGAAGGGTCCACAAGACCATCGAGTCCAACCCCCTGCTCAATGCAGGAATCCAAGCCAGAGCATCCCTGACAGATGGCTGTCCAGCCTCATCTTGAATGCCTCCAGTGTGGAGGCCACCACCTTCGTAGCCAGTCATTCACCCGGAGTATTTTTCGTTCCCTTTCTATCCCTCTTCTAACTACTGGAAGGATGGATGAGAACACTATCTGGGCCCCAAAGTTCTTGAGTTTCCTTCCCAAACCTTCAAAGTCTGACATGATTTCTTCGTAGCTCCGCTTGGCGGTATCATATGTTCCCACATGGATGAGAAGAACGGGATACATGTCAGTGGGTTTTATGAGTGTAGGCAACCCTTCAGTCACACCTCTAATCCATCCTCCTGGGAGACAGCATAACTGGCAAGTCCATGGGTCTTCATGACATACTTGGGTTTCAATCTCACGCAGCAAAGAGCCTCCCACAACTACTACTGTTTTCTTCTTGTTGTTGTAGGCCTTGGTTTCGTTACCTCTGCTTGACTGACCTTCAGCCTCTTGCTTGCTGTCATATGGGGTCCCCTGTGATTCTTCCTCTGCAGGCTATTCTGTAGTCTCATCTTCAACTCTTATAAATAAGCCATCCTTACCCTTTCTACGTTAAAATCAGCATGGCCATCCTCCAACCTAACTCTCCTTCACAATCAGGTTTCAGATCAATCTGTTGGGCTGTTTTCTAAGTATAAGCCATAACATCTACTGCCCCCCCCCCCCCGTCATGGAATGTCTGGTTATAATGGTGGAATGCAATTCATCTATCTCATCCTTAACATAGGGCCACAACTGCAGCCCTATAAATAGTAGAATAGTAGGCCTTAAGATCTGAACTAACTACTATCAAATTCAAATTCAGTAACAGAACAAAATGCTTGTTGCATATGTCCTTTATAGGTAAATAATTTGATTCACTTGGAACCAATTTTTTCTTATATTTTTATTTTGGATGACATTTACTCTCCTGACATTTGCTGATCACTATCAAGTAAATCTCCAATTCTGTATAGAATACTCAGTCCATCAGTTGTTGATGTTTATTAGTATTATGAAGAGTGAATGGTCAAATTGGTGTTAAGGGTGAAACTGGTGGAGCCAATACAGTTAACTAGGGTTTCCATTCAAGACTTGTCTTTGTAAAGGGATTTTTAATTTCATGATCAATGTGCAGAGCACATGGGAAAAGAGGCACAGCTTTTAATGATGGGAAAAAACCTTCAATCATTTTACAGATATACAAGTTTGGGTGTCTTTGTTTTGCAGTATTTGAAAGTGTCTGATCAGAATCATGCCTATACCAATACTTCCTTATTTCTATACAATGGAATCGATCTAGTAAAACTTATTGTCAGTCCTCCAAAAAGATACTCACCAACTCTCGAGCAGCAAGTAATCTGGCCAGTAAGAAACTCCGGGGCTAAGATAATGTATTGTGAAACTTACAGCTAGATCCCATGCAAAGTTAGGCACACTGAAGTCCGCTGATTTCAATGGACTTAGGTTCACCAAGTTCTGCATAGACTCAGACTATTAGCACAGTCCTGTGGTCAGTAAATGTTGCTTTCACTGTTCAAAGTGAATACTTTAAAACCCCTGACCAATTTGGGGGCAAACGAGAATGTGATTACCCATCCCTAGGTGTAATACCCTAAAAGCGTCCCATGATGCCTCACCTGCTGCCTGCATTTTCTCCTCAGTGCCTCAGACAGGCACTGCAAGCACATGGAGATGGATGACAGCTTGAAGTCTCCTCCTTATTTTGATCAAGCTTCCCTTGGAGTTGCCCCTTGCAGTGTGGCAAGAGCCACTGGAGCCTGAACAAAATGGAGAGGGATGGCAGGGCGCAGTCTCCATCCTCTCCTGAGCAAGCTACCCACCCTCCCATTTCTGAAACACATGTAGTATCAGGCAGCACGGCTGCCAGAAAGCTAAGGCACATGTTGTAAACAGAGCCAGAACATTAGAATTGTGTTTAACATTTAGGGATGTGCATCTGATTTGGACAAAGCCCAAGCATAATCAGGCTGCTTTGGTCTGGTTCTGGAACTTCTGGAGGCAAAGCAGGCTTCCTTCCAAAGCCACCAGAACTGGAGCCAAATGAGGCTTCATTAACGACACATGTTTTGGAGATGTGGGAGACGTGGAGACTGTATTTTTCCTGCAAATAATGTTTTTGGTTTTGTTTCTCTAAAACGCTGAATGGGGGAAGGCAAAGGGAGTGCAGCTGAGTGTCTGACAAGTCCACCTTTTAATATTAGGGAACATTTTACAAGGGGCTCAAATCACTGTTTTGGGGAACAGATTGTGTTCTATTGTGTGTTTCATAAAATACCTGCTGTCTTCTATCTTCTCTTAGTTGTACAGTGTAGCAGCTTGGGAGTAGGAAGTGAAGTGATAGGTTCTTGTGTGTTAGGGTGGGGTGGGGTCACCTGGATTCAAGTTTTGTTTTTTTAATGATTTCAATCTTTCTGCTTTAACTCAATCCTTCCCTCAGACTTTTTCCTGCAAAATCTATTTCTTTGGAGATACCCTTTGATTTCTATGTCATTCTGTGTTGTTGTTTGTGTGTGTCTAAAGCAATTCACCCTGCCTTAGTTATTCTTGCCCCCTACTGAATTTTTAAAATATTTTTGTTGGATTTGTCCCCGTCATTTTGATTCCATTCTCCTTTTGTTCCTGGCTTCATTCAATACATTTTCTATCATATCAGTGTTTAATTATAATGTATAATATAATATTGTTCATTCATTAACTTTCAAGTATCTTGGGGGCCATAGGATAGTTAGGATTCCTGGACAAGAGGTCGGAGACAGCACTCCACTTCAGACCCAGGAGTCCGAGCTCCCCTCCCCCTCACAGCCAGCATGGAGAGAATCACACTGGCTGCCTCTCTGAGCTCACAAAAGCAATCTTGGAGAGGAGGGAAAGGTGGTGGTTCTGTGGGCAGGGAGGGGAGGGGACTGGGGAAGCGGAGATACAAGCTATCCCCAACCCTCCCCAGGGTCTTTCTTCCTTCTATGCAGAGCCCTAGCTATATGGGGAAAGTGTCCATCTAGCAAAAATGCAGAACAGGAGAAGCACTGAGGTGAAGGCCGCCTCCACCACTCCTCCTACTCTTCATAGGATGCCCATCAGCTTCCGAGTTCAGAGGCTGATGGCTATATGGATAGGATTGTGCCTTTAGGCAGGCAATTCAATCCAACAGGGTAGGGCAATTATTTATTTATTTATTTATTTATTTATTATATTTATATCCCGCTTTTTACCTCTTTAAGGAACTCAAGGCGGCGTACATAATCCTGCTCCTTTCCATTTTATCCTCACAACAACCCTGTGAGGTAGGCTGGGCTGAGAGTCGGTGACTGGCCCAAAATCGCCCAGTCAGCTTCATGGCCGAGTGGGGACTAAAACCCAGATCTCCTGACTCCCAGTCCAACACACTACCCACTACACCGTGAGACGTCCATTCTTCCAAGGACACCATGCTTCACCATGAAAGAGCCTCTGACTGGTTTTTAAGCATCTTAAGTCCCTAACCCAGCCTTCTTCAACCTGGTGTCCTCTAGATGTGTTGGACTACAACTCCCATAATTTCCAGTCAGCATGGCCAATGCACATCTGGAGGGCACCAGGTTGGAGAAGGCTACCCTTACCTAGCTTGCTGGTTTCTTGCCTAAGGAGAACTCAGTGATGTGTGCTATTTTCGTACCAATTCCAAAAAAAAAAATCACAGGGGGAAGGAAGGTGAAGCAAATCACTTCCCTCCAAGAAACATTTGAGGACCTCCCTTTCATATGAACTACTGTACCTATCCTTCTAAAATGTGGAGGTTTCTTACTTACGGACACCTCTATGATGTCATTTTCAGAGCATGTCCTTAAAAAGACTCTGAACTTTGGACAGTGTTCGATGCCAGAAACACATATTGATATTTTGTAAATTGATAATACTTCTACCAGCCTTGAGAACTTGTCCTACGTTGAGTTGAATAATGTAATAAGTTATTTATTTAGAGTTCAGATGTCCCCCTGGTTTACTGGAGAGCTCCAGACAACGAAACAGGTCAGAAGACAACTGGAGCACCAGTGGCATAAGACTCATCATGACTGGACACACATTGGAGCGCATAACCATGCCTACTGCATAGCAGTGAAGGTAGAGGTGAAAGCTTACTTCTCTGCCTCCACTGCATCCTCAAGTAGCTGTCCAGCTGAGCTTTCCAAGTGCTTCAGTGATTCTTTCCATCTACCACACCGAAACCAATATTGGCACCCTCAAAGGCTCGCCATGACAAGTTTGCCAAACACTTCAAAGACAAAATCACTCATGCTGACTTGAACACCTCTATTGAGACAGTGACTGTTGAGGTGTTCAGTGCATTGTCTTGTCCTATCTGTGGATTCAGAGAATCATAGAAAAGTAGGGTTGGAAGGGGCCTATAAGACCTTCGAGTCCAACCCCCTGCTCAATGCAGGAATCCAAGTCAGAGCATCCCTGACAGATGGCTATCCAACCTCATCTTGAATGCCTCCAGTGTGGGAGAGCCCACCACCTCCCTAGGTAACTGGTTCCACTGTCATATTGCTCTAACAGTCAGGAAGTCCGAAACTCTCCCCATGACCTGAGTTCAATCCCAGCAGAAGCTGGGTCCCAGGTAGCCGGCTCAGGTCGACTCAGCCTTCCATCCTTCTGAGGTCGGTAAAATGAGTACCCAGCTTGCTGGGGGAAAGGTAGTCACGACTGGGGAAGGCAATGGCAAACCACCCCGCTATAGTCTGCCATGAAAATGCCAGCGAAAGCGGCGTCCCTCTAGGGGTCAGTAAAGACTCGGTGCTTGCACAGGAGGAACCTTTCCTTTCCTAACGTCAGCCCATTATTCGGTGTCCTGCACTCTAGGATGATCGAGAAGAGATCCTGTCCTTCCTTTCTGTGACAACCTTCCAAGTACTTGAAGAGCGCTATTATTATTATCCCCTCAGTCTTCTCTTGTCAAGGCTAAACATGCCCAGTTCTTTCTGTCTCTCTTCATAGGGCTTTGTTTCCAGTCCCCTGATCATCTTTGTTGCCCTCCTGTGAACCCTCTCCAGCTTGTCTGCATCCTTCTTAAAGTGTGGTGTCCAGAACTGGACACAGTACTCCAGATGAGGCCTAACCTGTGCTGAGTAGAGGGGAACTAGTACTTCCCAGGATTTGGAAGCTATGCTTCTATTAATGCAGCCCAAAATAGCATTTGCCTTTTTGGCAGCCACATCACATTGTTGGCTCATATTCAGCTTGTGATCGAGAACAAAGCCAAGATCCTTCTCGCTTGTAGTGTTGTTGAGCCACGTATCCCCCATCTTGGAACTGTGCATTGGGTTTCTTTCTCTTAGGTACAGAACTTGGCATTTATCCCTGTTAAATGTCATTCTGTTGTTTTCTGCCCAGCGCTCCAGTCCATCAAGATCACTTTGAATTTTGTTTTGGTCTTCCAGGGTATTAGCTATCCCACCCAATTTTGTGTCATCTGCAAATTTGATCAGCAAATTTGATCAGCATTCCCTGCACCTCCTCCTCCAAGTCATTAATAAAAATGTTGAAGAGCACCAGGTTCCTCCTTTTTGCCGTTTTTGAAGATAGGGACAACATTAGCCCTCCTCCAGTCATCTGGCACTTCACCCATTCTCCATGATTGCTCAAAGATAATAGACAGTGGTTCTGAGACTTCTTCTGCCAATTCCTTTCTTACTCCAGGATGCAGTTCATCTGGCCCTGGAGATTTGAACTCATTCAAAGTAATGAGGTGTTCCTTGACCATATGCCTATCAATCTCAAGCTGCAATCCTGCCCCTTCAGCCTGTACTTCGCCTTTGCCAGGGGGGTCATAGACCCTCTTCTGGGAGAAGACTGAGGTGCTCAAAGTAGGAATTGAGCACCTCTGCCTTTTCTTTGTCATGTGTTATTATTTTGCCATCCTTATTTAATAGCTGAACCACCATTTCTTTCTTCTGTCTTTTACTATGCAGGTAGCTGAAGAAAGCCTTTTTGTTGCTTTTAGCATCCCTCGCTAAGCTCAGCCCATTCTCAGCTTTAGCCTTCCTGACGCCATCCCTGAAATTCTGTGCTACCTGTCTGTACTCTTCCTTTGTTGCTTGTCCTTCCTTCCACTTCCTATATGTGTACTTTCTGTTTTCAGGTGATCTGTAAGCTTTATGTGAAGCCACATTGGCTTCTTCTGTTGTCTTCCACCTTTTTTTCTTGTTGGAATTGTTTGCAATTGTGCCTTTAGCATTTCCTTTTTTAAAACTCCCACCCATCTTGGACTCCTTTTCTCATTACAGTCGCTGGCCATGAGACCTTACTTATCATTGTTCTCAGTTTATTAAAATCAGCTTTCCTAAAATCCAGGGTACGCATTTGGCTACACTCAGCTTTTGCTTCCCTTAGAAGCAAGAACTCAAGTATAATATGGTCGCTTTCCTCCAGAGTTCCTGTAACTGCTACTTTGTCCACTAAGTCATCTCTGTTGGTTAGGATCAAGTCAAGGACAGCCAATCCTCTAGTTCCTTCCTCTACTTTCTGTAGCAGGAAGTTATCTGCCACACAAGTCAGGAATTTCCTAGAGGGGCCATGTTTTGCAGAATTTGTCTCCCAACTAATATCGGGGAAATGGAAGCCCCCCATTACTACTACATCATGCTTCCTTAAAACATTGGCTATTTGCTTTTCAAAAGTTTCATCCTCGTCTTCTCCTTGATTGGGTGGCCGGTAGTAGACTCCGACCACCAGGTTCCTTTTATTCTTTGCTCCATTTCTTTTAACCCAGATGCTCTCGATGGGGCTACCAAGCTCATCCTCCTGGATTTCTGTGTAGAGATACGTATTTTTCACAGATAGTGCAACACCACCTCCTTTCCTGTTCCTCCTGTTCTTTTGGAACAAGTTATATCCTTCAATTGTGGAGAACCAATTGCAGGCACTCTTGGAGGATACTGATTATCTAGACCCATTTCAGTCTGGGTTTCATTCTAGTTATGGGACTGAATCAGCCTTGGTCGCCCTGATGGATGACCTTGCTTCATCGAGTGAGGGACAGGGGGAGTGCAACCCTGTTAATTCTGCTCGATCTCTCATCAGCTTTTGATACCATTGACCATGATATACTCCTGGATCGACTCCATGGGATGGGTATTGGAGGCACTGTGCTACAGTGGTTCCGGTCCTACCTACGGGGCCGATTTCAGAGAGTAACATTGGGTGACTATTCCTCGGCCCCTTGACAATTGAGCTATGGGGTGCCGCAGGGTACCATCCTGTCCCCAATGTTGTTTAACATCTATATGAAGCTGCTGGGAGCGGTCATTAGGGAATTTGGAGCTAAATGCCATCAGTATGCTGATGACACGCAGCTCTATCTCCCTGTGACATCTGAATCAGGAGAGGCTGTGCAAGTCCTGAATCAGTGCCTAGACTCAGTGATGGGCTGGATGAGGGCCAATAAACTGAAGCTGAATCCTGGCAAGACGGAAGCCCTGTGAGTGAGTGGTTCCCGGGTCCGGGAGATAGGCTCATTGCCTGTTCTGGATGGGGTTGCACTCCCTCTGAAAGATCGGGTCCGTAGTCTGGGGGTACTCCTAGATCCATCATTGTCGCTGGAGGACCAAGTGGTTGCGGCAGCTCGGAGTGCCTTTTACCAGCTTTGGCTGGTTCGCCAGCTACGACCTCTCCTGGACAGGGATAGCTTGTCCATGGTGGTACAGGCATTAGTAACCTCAAGACTGGATTACTGCAATGTGCTCTATGAGGGGCTGCCCTTAAGGCTGGTCCAGAAGCTGGAGCTAGTGCAGAATGCAGCAGCTTGGCTGTTGTCGGGAGCTGCCCCTTTTCAGTGTGTAACTCCTCTGCTGAGAGAACTGCACTGGCTGCCTATTCGCTACTGGGCCAGGTTTAAGGTATTAGTACTAGTGTACAAAGCCCTAAACAACTTGGGACCAGGATACCCGAGAGAGCTCCTCCTTCCCTACCAATCTGCCCGGTCACTGAGGTCATCAGAGGGCATGTTCCTGGTGGTTCCGCATGGACCTATGGCCCGGTTAGAGTCCACCAGGAGAAGAGTCTTCAGTGTGGTGGCCCCCTTCCTGTGGAATTCCCTGCCTTTAGAGGTCAGGCAGGCGCCAACATTGTGTTCTTTCCGGCGCCTCCTGAAGACGCTGTTCTTTCAAGAGGCCTTCCTTGCATGACCAGCCGTGGGTTGTTGAATTCCACTTTGTTGGGATTTGTCTTTTTAAAAATATTTTTTGAATGTTTTAACTTTTTTAACTCTTTTAACCATTGTTTTATTCTTATGTTGTTCACCACTCCGAAATCTTCTGATGAGGAGCAGTATATAAATATTGTAAATAAATAAATAAATAAAATTGCTATATTCCAGTCATGAGAGTCATCCCACCAAGTCTCAGGTACACCTATCAAGTCATAATTTCCCTCCTGTATTAAGAGTTCAAGTTCGTTCTGTTTGTTTCCCATACTCTGGGCATTAGTATATAGACATGGAAGACTATGTGCTTCATAGTCTGGCTTTCTTCCTACATGTTCGTGAAGACTATTACTGGGTGCTATTAGAGCTGTTCTCTCCGTTGTGGTGCATGAGCCTTCGTCCATTGTTATCCCCAACTTTACATCTCCCTTCCCCATAGGATTCAGTTTAAAGCCCTCCTGATAAAGCTCTTCATGCTGTGGCCAAACACATTCTTCCCAGCCTTTGTGAGGTACAACCCGTCCCTTGCCAACAGTCCATCTTCCAGGAAGTATAGCTCGTGATCCCAGAATCCAAATCTCTCTCGTCGGCACCAGTAGCCAGTCATTCACCTGGAGTATTTTTCTTTCCCTTTCTATCCCTCTTCTAACTACTGGAAAGATGGATGAGAACACTATCTGGGCCCCAAAGTTCTTGAGTTTCCTTCCCAAACCTTCAAAGTCTGACGTGATTTCTTCATAGCTCCACTTGGCGGTATCATTCATTCCCACATGGATGAGAAGAAAGGGATACCTGTCAGTGGGCTTTATGATTGCAGGCAACCCTTCAGTCATGTCTCTAATCCGTCCTCCTGGGAGACAGCATACCTGGCGAGTCCATGAGTCTTGCTTTTGATCCCATGCAGCAAGGAGTCTCCCACTACTACTACTCTTCTCTTCTTGTTGTTGTAGGCCTTGATTTCATTGCCTCTGCTTGACTGAACTTCAGCCTCTTGCTCACTCTCTGCAGATTCCCCTGTAATTCTTCCTCTGCAGGCTGTCCTCCAGTCTCATCCTCAAGTACCTGGAAATGGTTCCATAGCTCCACTGCTTCCATTGGTGCAGAGTGGCGTCTAGTTCTTCTGCTCCTAACTGTCACCCTTTTCCAAGGAGTATCCTCTACTCCATTGCTCTTCAAGCTTCTGGTCTTCCCTTTGCTGCTGTAGTTCCACCGTTCTGTCCAAGAACTCTTCGTGTTCTCTTATTCCCTGGTCGGTCAACAGTCACCATTCCAGTCCTCTTACTTTTTCTTCCAGCAGTGTGATCAACTTGCACTTGTTGTACGTGTAGGCCATGTTGTTCTCAGGCAAGAAAACAAACATTGCACACACCTTGCAGGTCACCACCACTGGAGAGTCTTGTCCTTCCATAGTCTCTTTTCCTTTTTGTGTCTAGCTTTCTGATTGTTCTACAGTAGTCTGTGCCAGGTCCTCTACTCACTGAAGGTTTAAAACAGAGCCCCACTGGTATGGAAGTGTGTGTTACAAGACAAATAAATGAAAAAAAAAATGAAACACCAGAGAGTGTCCCAAATGTGTCCATAATTTTTAGTTATTTTATTTTTAGGCCTGCACAAGCAGGAGTGAATATTTGCTGCTAGGAAATCTGCTGAATTTTGCCTCAGTTTTCTTGCTCTGCCTTGAAATTTGCACAATTGCCCCCTCTGTTTTACTGCTTTGCCATGACATTTGCATATGTTTAGAGATCTCGCTCAGTGCTCTATAACACATATGTATATGTGACAGCTAGCAACGGAGACTAGTGGAGGGAAGTGACAACTTATGAAGGGGGGACACTGCCAGAAGCAGCTGGCATCTGCAGGAGAGAAGGAGCTTTAGGGTTGGGCATTCTTACTTCAGTAGAGCATGAAGCAGCCTTTAAAAAGAAAAAAAAAGTGTTCACTAGCATGGGAAGCCCTGAAGTGGAGGATGAAATTAACAAGGACATTGACAAGAGGGGAATATTGGTACCCTTAACTAAATAGCAGACAGATGGTCTGGCGTTCTTGTGCAAGAGTGCAAGACACCCCCACCCCCTACCCCCAAATAGGGAAAAAAGTTGTGAATGTGTTACTGCTTTCATAAGGGCTCAGAAAATTAATTCCATTTGGCGATCTGATGCACTGCTTCAGGGGTGGGGGGTGTTTCCCTTGTGAACCAGCAACCTCAGCCAATCAATTGCAGGAAGGGTGCTTAAGTAGAGACTGACGAAATGAGGATTTCTGCCTCAAAGGTTCCTGGGATACATGGTGGGAGCCAGCAAGAGAACTGAAGGGGACTGAAAGGGGAAACAAGCCATGGCAAGCCACAGAGTGCCCGAAGGTCTGTTGGGTTAGCAAGCAAACAACCGATCCATGGTGGCCTACTCTCAGGGTGACTTAGTGTGACATGCAAACCCACCCTATCAGAGCATTTGGGGTATACAAGAGGACCAACTGTTTGTGTTAGAGAAGCAGGTATCAGCAGTATTCAGGAGTTCTTTTATGCACTATATCAGAACCAGTACTTCACAACAGTCATCCCTGCCTTTGTAAATTCCAGGACTGAGTTCTATAATGTAAACTACGTGGTCTGCCTTGAAGAATGTCCAGAACCTACAGCTAATGCAAAATGTGCAGAATGCCTATTGGTGGATATTGGAAGGTGGGAATATATATCCAACTGATTATGCACCAGCAGCTGGTGAGCTTCCTGACTCAATTATTCTTACCCTTAGAGCACTTCACTACCTGGTCCTGACAGACTTTAGGGCACTGATCCAACTGGTTTGTTGTGACCAGCATTGACGTTGGTAACAACCTGGCCTAAGGTAAGTGTATTGCCCCTGCAGTGGGCGTTGAACTCTAAGGTTAGAGGTGCCAAGATAGTGATAAATCAGATTCAATGGCTTACTTACAAGGAATTACTTTATTGAGTAACTTACAGCACACAGGCGTACCCAATGGTTGGATCAGACAGCTTCTCTGAACCACGAGCCATGGGTTACAATAGGTTTTATAGCATACATATTAGCCATGAGGCAGCACAACAGTAGCAAGCGCCGCCTAGCGTCCATTCCAAACACAAACTAGCACTGCTATGGTTCCCAGCACAGCTACCTGTAACTTTAAAACAAACAACCTTCACTTCCCAGGTAGATAAGACTCTCTCAGGCTCATTAGTCATTAGTAAGGAATGCACTTGAGACCCATTGCTATCAGCCCTTTGACTCATCTTGGTAAATCAAGAGGCCTGTTAGGGAAAACAGCCTGCCAACTGACCAAACTCAGAGAGCAATCTAAGCACTTCTAAAACTACTAATAGCTTGGTTCAGGCCTGGGGCCGTACAGTAGGTCACACCTGTGGTACTGCTACCACCATTTTCTTTACATCTTTTTTCTTTTGTCATTGATGGACAAGAAAAAAGCAGGAGTGCAAAGGGGTGAAAAGCCATACACGGTGGGGTGAGGGATGCCACTGATGTTCAAGCCCTGACTAGGCAGCATGAGTCAGTGAGCTGCAGAGAGGGAGTGAATTAAAAAAATAAAAGCAGGCCTCCTATTGAAGGGTGGAGTTAAAGATGTCTGAAAAACCTTAGAGAACAGCTCTTTATGCAGGAGTCCATTACTATTTTATTGCCAGTCCAAAGAGCTCTGCTCCAAGCTCTGCTTTTCTGGAGTCTGGTTAATTGTTAAGGAAGGGTAAGGAGCTTTCTCAGTGATTTGGCCTGCATCTGTGTCTCCCCCAAATCATTTCTCAGCATTCTTCCTTCTATGTTTTTAAACACCTCTTTAAGGCCAATTTGTTTTGTACACTCCTTCAAAGAGAGGAATGTGCCCTTGTTTTGCTGCTGTTTAGTTTGTTTTATTGTACAGAGAAATTGTTTTAATTGATGTGAGCTTCTTTAAGCCATGCGGAAAGGTGGGCTCTACATGTTTTTAATTATTTTTTTAAAACCCTGTAATTTTAAGACCAGAGTTAAGGCTATCTCATGTTGGCTCAAGCTCCACAAAGCCAGGAAACAGGAAGCTAAGGCTAATGCCTTAACTGATGTGCCCCATGATCAGTGATGATGTTGTGCAACATCAGAAATTGTGCTTGCTTACAACTTTCTCTCCATATACAGATACATTTGGGGCGGGGGGGTCTTCCAGGCCCAAATCCAGATGAGGGGGATGGAGTGCCTGGGACCAGCAAAGATGGCCCATGTTATCCTGGCCCAGAATTGCTTTATGAAGCAGCTGGACCTTAATCTATTGCTAGAGGAATCCTCCTGTGCATTGGCCTGTGGCCATTTCTTCCCTGCAAGCAAACACAATTTCTGACATTGCACAACATCATTACTGATCATGGGACATGTATATTAAGGCATGAACCTTAGCTTCCAATTTCCTGGCTTTGTGGAGCTTGAGCCAACCTGAGATAACTTTATCTTAAACCAGCAGGCTTTTTATCATTGAATTTGCCTGGTTTTTAAAAAAGGAAATTTATTACTACAGTGTTCTGAAAAAAATCCCACAAACTAAAAAAACAAAACACAGACGAGTCATTAACTGAACAGATGTGTACAACTGAATAGGTCTGGCCCCCTATGTTCAGAATAGCTTACTACTGAGTAACCCTGCATAGGATTCCAGCATATCCCTTTCCTTGTCCTCCTTCTCTTCATCGGTGAGAGTGATTCCCTCAGCCTTCAAAATCACCTTTCTCTTATCTCAGTTGACAGTTCCCTGCTACACCTCATCCACTGTCAGAATACTCATAGGAACACTCAAATTCAAAACACAGGAGTACTGGCAATATTCTAGTTTCAAAGTGAAACTGAGCATGCCTGAGGTAACTTTACCAGCCATTGCTGCCATAGGCTTTCATGGGGCAGAAAAACTTTGATAATTTTTAAACTGCTGGTCAGAATTTCACCAAACCTATGAAAGACATACTTCCTCAACAAGCCTGAATAAAATATAGCAGTTTCCCCCAGAATTTGAAAGCAATATATGATATGCTGAGCCGCAGCTTGAATAAAAAGTACAAATGTGTCAATTTTCAGCACTTTTTCACTTGCTGTATGTATCTGATTTGTATCTGATTGGTTTAAGACGTTGCACAATTGTAGATTATAGGTTCTAAGTTTCGAGTTACTAGCTCTGCAGGTGTCATTTTTATAAGCAATATAATTTTTAGGCTTATAATGGCAGAACCTTTTTAATGCAGCTCACCTTAGCTAAAGGGGTAATCCTGTGCCCCTTTAATACATAAAATGTGAGGGAGAGAGCATGAAGAATGAGATAGTAGCTCAATTCAGACATCACACCAAACCATGGTTAAGAACGTTTAACTAATTGATAAGCCATGGTTTGTCATTGAGAGGCTAACCAAAGTCAGAAACCAAGGTTTGAAGTGGTTTGTAAATCATGGTTTATGCTAATTATGGTTTGGCATCATGCCTGAGTGGACAAACCATAATTTTGGCTATTGTTTTGCCTCCAGAGGCTGCTGCACTAGGGGAAACGAGTGAACTTATGAAGCTGAGTGCTGAGAGTACGGAAAATGAAAACAGACAAGCAGCTTTAAATCATTGCGAATATGTTCTGGAAGCTCAAACCATGATTTGGGTTCTAAATTATGGTTAGCAGAAATAATGGATTGCTGCAGAGTCTGTTTGAACTGGAACATTATTTCTGGTGTTCTTATATTGAGTAATAACAGCCCCAGGAAGTTCTGGGTGTTGTAACACATTCTGTGTTCTTGAAAGACAAAGATGTTCCAGAAGATGTTCCATGCTTCAGGCAAGAATGGCAGGAGTTCAGAAGTAGTGCTTTCAGAGTTGAGGTTCAGGAAATTACTATAAAGTAGCGACAACTTTTTTTGCTTCCCCCCATAAATCTCTCGTTTCCTGGACAAAGGAAAAAGTTGAAAGCTCACATTTTTGTGCAAGGATAAACCTCCTTGCACTAAAATGTGAGCTTTCAACTTTTTCATTTTTCAGCTGGTATCTTTAAAGGACTCCAGAACTGTTACAGTGTGTCACAGAAAAGGGAAATGTTGCATTGAAATCACACCTCCATTCGTTTAGATTGGTTTGTATTGCTGTTTGAAAGAACTGCAGAGGCAGTGTGTGTTACTGTGCCGTAGTGTTTCAGAAACAGAACACTGGCTTGAGCTTTAAGAATGGGGCAGGGACCATTGCCCAGTTTTGATGTTCTGCATGGGTGGGTATCCTGAATGCTAAAACACATTCCATTGATAACTGACCCTGTACGGAGCTTTTTCAATGGCTCCCTGTTTTCCCCACTTCCAACTCTCAAAAGCTGTTTTAAAGGCTGCCCTTCCCCCTATCTTTCTGAATAGATTTCACTGCTGTGTAGTACTGAAGGGGTTTTCAAAGACCATGTTAACTTCTTTATCAGCGTCTCACCAGTATTTGTGTCACTGATGCTTTGTCAGTCCAAAGTTATTCAGAATTTCTCAGTGCCATCAGATCCCCGCCCCCCAAGTGAGGAGTTCTAAAGCATTTTTGTACTGTAATACTTGCCAAATAACTTGAACCCTTGCACTCTTTCTTACGTTTCTTAACTAATTAACCCTATCATGGTTTTGATCTGGTACCTTTGCATGCATTGTGTAGTATTCTGTGTGATGATGGCTCATGAGTATTACTTTTTTAAAAATTGCTATTAAGGGCAAAGTTCTGGATTGCAGCACCACACTGATTTTCTGCTGAAACTCACTGTCTCCTGGCTGCTTTTGTGCCCTAAACTGCTTCAGGAGCAAATAGCAGCCAGGCAGGGGGCAATTTCCTAACAGAAAACTGGGGCAAGGCCTTGAACTGGATTGGGATCCCATGGCTGTATTTTCTTCAAAATAAATGTGACCAAGTTAAAAATGTTTGCTGAAATATGTGATTAATGCCTCTTGTACTTTGGCTTTTACAGGCTGATCCTAGCATGTTTACTCAAGAGTAAGATTCACTAAGTTCAATGGGATTTACTTCCACATAAGTGTGTACAGGATTGCCACCTCAGTCTTGTAAGTGAATTGAGGCTTATGCATAGATTTTTTTTAAGGAAGGCATTCTGATTATTTATTTATTAGTAATACCTGATTACCACTTAATATAATAAAATCTCTAAGGAGCTTACACACAGGACTATTTAAAAACCACAGTTACAAATGCAGATGTAATACCATATAACTTTTTAAAAATTCCAAATCAACAATAGTGATCAATGGGGTGACAGATGTTGCAGCCAGATTGCCTTTACATCCTTGTTAAGCAGATGATTTAATAAGATCTTGATTAACAAATGTCTGTGCAGATATAAATATTTATTTATTTACACAATTTATATACTGCACTACATCAATAAAATATTTGAGCAGTCAATAATAAAAGGCAAATAATAATAATAATTAATTAAAAACTTTAAAATCAGAGTAATGGAGTCTGTTGATCATGTATTCTTGTATTGTAATTTGTACAGAGACTGCAGAAAGAGGCTGATTCTGCCTTTACTGAGAATTCTTCCAGGATGATCTTCTGAAAAATCTGATATTGTTCTGCTTAAGGGATGATTCCTCCTATCTTACTGAGAGGGTTGCAAAAAATAAATAAATCTGACTTTAGTGCAAATTAGGATAAAAATATGTTGGCCTCCTTTTAAAACCCATTTGATTTTATCTATTTGTTCTTAATTCGTTATATTTGCTCTTTATACTAAATTTCTTATTGGTCTGTCACCATATGAAATATTTCATTCATTAAAACAATTCAATTTACAACAACAAAGATAAGACAAAAGGAAATGATAAAAAGAGACAGTAAGAAAGAGCAGCAGCATGATGAAACAATTATAAACCCAGGACAGTCTGCGTGAACAAGTAAGTTTTCAGGAAGCATTTAAAACACACCACATTTTCTGCCTCCTGAACTGTATGGGGGAAGGTGTTCCAGAAGGATGAGTGTCATTACTGAGAAGGCCCACTTTCAAAATAGCATGGTGTCATTCAGTTGGTTGTGGAATGGCCAACAAGACCTGCTCTTAAGATCTTAGTGAGTGTATTCAGAGGAAAGAAGGCTGCTAGGTATCCTGGTCCTCAGTTATTTAGGGCTTTGTATGTTAACAACATGAACTTGAGCACACTCCGGGAGAGAGCAGAGGACAGGAAGGCCTGGCATGCTATGGTCCATGGGGTCACGAAGAGTTGGACATGACTTAATGACTGAACAACAATGTTAACAACAGAACCTTGAACATGGCTTCATACCTAATAGGCAGTCAGTAAAGTTCTTTTAACACAGGTGTAATATGTGTATAACTAGGTGCCCCACTGAGCATCTTAGCTGCTGCATTCTGCACCAGCTGCAGCTTTTGAACCAGGCCCAAGAGCATTTCAGTAATCTAATCATGAGGTTGAGGTCCATAAACTACACTGGTTAGGCTATCCCTATGAGGCAACAGGTGTAGTTGTTACACCAACTGAAGTTGGTTATTATTATTATTATTATTATTATTATTATATTTATATCCCACCTTTTTCCCAGTACTGGGACTCAAGGCGGCTTTGCAACATTAAAGCTTGTACAATTAAAACCTATAAATAGAAGTATACAAAAGTTAAAAATATAATTAAATCGTCAATAGTATTAAAATTGTATAAAATATCAAAACGTTAAAAAACAGCAAGAAATATAGTATCCATCCGTCATATTCTCACAGGTCCAGACTAGCTATCTGGGTCGTTCAGGTCATTGAAGTCTCCTGGACCTCCAGTGACAATCATAGGTCTAGGAACATCCCCATCCAGAACAGGCAATCAACCCAATTCCCCAACCTGGGAACTGCCCGCACATAGGACACCTGCCTAATTCAGTTTCAGTTTACTGACTGTCATCCAGCCCATAACTGTATCCAGGTGCTGGTTCAGAGGGTGTGTGGTCTCTCCTGACTCAGATGTTACAGAAAAATAGAGCTGGGTGTCATTAGCATACTGATGACAACCATGCCTCAAATCTCCTAATGACCACTCTCAACAGCCTCATACAGATGTTAAAAAGCATTGGGGACAAAATAGTGCCCTGTGGCACCCCACAGTTCAGCTACCAAGTGGTGCATTCACCACTCCCCTGATCCATCTGGTAACCCCCCTGCAGCTAGCTTGAAGGACAAGGGTCGAGAGAGCATGTGGTAGGTTGCACAGATGCAAATGTCTTACCCACATCCCCAGGTTTCAAAAAGTGAAACTGAACCTGCATTCATAAAGTCCACTGACAGGTATCCCTTTCTTCTCATCCATGTGGGAATGAATGATACTGCCAAGTGGAGCTACGAAGAAATCACGTCAGACTTTGAAGGTTTGGGAGGGAAACTCAAGAACTTTGGGGCCCGGATAGTTTTCTCATCCATACTTCCAGTAGTTAGAAGAGGGATTGAAAGGGAAAGAAAAATACTCCGGGTGAATGACTGGCTACGAAGGTGGTGCCGACGAGAGGGATTTGAATTCTGGGACCATGGGCTATACTTCTTGGAAGATGGACTGTTGGCAAGGGACGGGTTGCACCTCACAAAGGATGGGAAGAATGTGTTTGGCCACAGCATGAAGAGCTTTATCAGGAGGGCTTTAAACTGAATCCTATGGGGAAGGGAGACGTAAAGTTGGGGGTAACAATGGACGAAGGCTCATGCACCACAATGGAGAGAACAGCTCTAATAGTCCCCAGTAATAGTCTTCACAAACATGTAGGAAGAAAGACAGACTATGAAGCACATGGTCTTCGATGTCTATATACTAATGCCCAGAGTATGAGAAACAAGCAGAACGAACTTGAACTCTTAATACAGGAGGGAAATTATGACTTGATAGGTATAACTGAGAATTGGAGGGATGACTCTCATGACTGGAATATAGAAATTGAAGGATATAACTTGTTCAAAAAGAACAGGAGGAACAGGAAGGGAGGTGGGGTTTCTACAAATCCAGGAGGATGAGCTTGGTAGCCCCATCAAGGGCATCTGGGTTAAAATAAATGGAGCAAAGAATAAAAGGAACTTTTTTTATTTTAAAGAACCCTTGCATCTCCCCTGAAGCGTCTCCCCCCAAGGGGAGACCCCACTTTCAGTGTTGTTGCCACCTGGGCACTGCCGCCCCATGTCAGAGCTGGGCAGATAAGAGTCTTCCCAGGGAGCTCGGGCCCAGCCAACTCAAATCAGCAGTAATTAGCCCAGGGGAGTTTTTTTCTTTCCCTCTTCAGCTCCAGCCAGGGGGGTGGCTTCTCACTGGCAGCAACACAGTCCCAGGCAGGGCCAATAAGGTGGTAGGTTGGCCCACCTGCCTCTGTTCGATGTCCCGGCTGCCTTCCCCTGCCTGGTCCAGGCTTTGAATGTATCACACATGCCTCCAGGTATAACGCCTCTGATCTTGTTCTCCCGTGTCTGTTCACATACCCTTTCGAAGCCATGTTATCCATCCTCACTAGAATGTGGAAGTTCTTTATTTTGTCTTGAAATTCCACCAGAGGCAGCATGATGCCCCTCACCTCCACCAGGTTTGTGCTCTTCTTTGCCTCCTTCACCGACCAGGTTCCCTGAGTTACCTGAGCTCTCGCATGGGCCCCCCAGCCAAACAGGTTGGCATCCATGGTAATGACAACTCTGCTGTAGTTGGCCAGCAGCATTCCGCAGATCAGCTGGGAGGGCTCCAGCCACCAACCCCCACCAGGAGGCATGCTTGGCATGCTATTTGAGCCTGGAAGGGGCCAAGTAAATCCTACAGAGGTCGAGAGTGTAAGTGTGACCAACTGATTACCTCCTGACAGGACACCAGCAGACCTAGTACTTCAGCCAACGTCATCAAGTCCATATGGTCTGTCTGTGCTGCTACTACCAACAGCTGAAGAATCTTGCTCTTCCTTTCCTCTGTAAGGAACATCCTCCTTTGTGTCCAGGAAACCCCCACATATTCCAGGTGCTGTGTCAGCCATGTGCCTGGAGACAATCCAGAGTAGACTGGACATCCTAGATCCCATTTATCTGCTTGCAGATTGGACTAGTATGTTGTCTAGGTATGGGTACAAGTACATTCCTTTCTTTCTCAGGTGAGCCACTAAGGTTGCCAGGATTTTGGTAAACATCTGCAGGTCGGATGTCAGCCTAAAAGGCATCACTCTATATTGGTAGTGCTTGTGATGGAAAGCAAACTGCAGGAACCTCCGATGACTGGTCCTCATTGTCACATACAGATAGGCCTACTGATGTCAGAATATCATTTTCCATCTAGGCAGCTACTAATGACTTAAATACCTCCTGAAATGTCATTTCTGGATAAATTTGTTTGTTCAGCCACTTCAAATCCATTATGGCCTTTACATCCCTATTTTTCTAGGGAACCAAGAAAAAATTGGAGTAGACCCCCAATTTTTTCAAACCCTGCAGGCAGGCATGATAGCTTGAATTTCCAACAGGTGTTGAATGGCAAGCTTGAACAGATGATGTTTTGTAGGATTTTTGAACTTCTGAGTAACTCAAGCTTTGTTTCTGGGATGATAAGCAAACTCCAGGGTATATCTCTGTGATACTGCCCATGCGTCTGATGTCATTGCTGACCACTGTTGGGCAAACTGGAGAAGTCTGTCCTTGATAGGACCCCTGGCATCATGAAGAATGTGGCTCCTTTGTTCCTTTGCCCGGATTTGCTGATGTACTTGTGGACTATGACGGCTTTTTGTATGTCTTCCTGGTGCATGGCCACTTGGACTTGCAGCCCGAAAAACCTTGAGACCTATCAGGAATTTGTAGGGAGTAAAATCAATCTGGCCCCTGACCTTTTTCTCCTCTTTTTTGGAGGAGGGCAGCAGCTTCTCTTTGTCTTTCCCCTCTACCAGGACTTACTAGAGGAAGGTTGTACTATCCTTGAAGGCTCAGCTATGCTCCTGAATCCACTCAAGACAAGATGCCCAGGTTGTTGGTGGTGGACAGGAGCACTTCTGAACAGCTAACCTGCCCAGGTTTTGAGATCTTTGAAAGAAGCCCCTCGCTCTGTCTTTCCAATATCCAAAATACATTTGGCAGGGACTTGGGGGGGAGCTTTTTACAATGGCTATGCTCAAGTTCTGGAACCCCCTTCCTGGGAAACCCCATTTAGCCCCTTCTTTGCTGAACTTCCAAACGCATAGCTCAGTAGGACTGGGCAATTTGTTCAGCATTAATGACAACATGTCAAACATTTGCTATCACATGTCCAAATTTGCCTTTACAAGCATGCAAGCTAGAAATGTCCCCATCCCCCACCTCCTCAAACACACACACACACACACAGACACACACACAAATAAGCTAACATTTTCATGATTCTAAGCTCAATAGTTGAGAAGGGATTACGAAGTAGCAAGTATAGGATTTAGGTGGAAGGATTTCAGTAATACAGTTGTTTGAATTATCAGTCTTAATTAGGCTGACCATATTTCCTTGAGACAGAAACGGGATATTGGGATGACAAAAACAGGACCGGTTATGTAATATTCCGTATTCATGAAAAAGTAAGATGATAACAAAAGTTTTATTACATGAACATATTGAGCTAACAATTATTCTTCAGTGACAGAACTCATACAAAAATTTAAGTAGACATAGAGGGGACTGTATTTCACCATGATTGTACCATGAATATTTCTCCGATGAAGTAATCTTACGCAGCAAATTTTGGTCTTTCAACACCTTATCAAAGCCTGTTGAACCAAAATATGTGTCTGAAAAGTCCGAATCAAACTGAATGTAGGGCAGAAAGAATCTCTATGGGTGGAATGATGGTAGAAATAACAGTAAGACTCACCCTCCTGGCTCCCACACACTGAATGGGGCTTAGCGACCGCCTCTTGAATTCCCCGCCACTGCAGACAAGCAAGGGGGCAGTGTCTGATCGTCGCTAGCTCAAGAAGCCTGGCCCTGACTGGATAAAGTAAATGGATCCTCCTCTTTCGTCACACTAGTAGCTGTACTGCATGCATTGATTAGCATAGAGCCTTATGATTAATGCGTTCAGTTTTTTACAAAAAAATTAAAAACGGGACAAAATTGACATTTATATTAAAACGATGGGATGGTTGGGAAATATGAAAAAAACAGTACTGTCCCATTTAAAATGGTACGTATCGTCAGCCTAGCCTTAATGCCTTTTTGCAGGGCTGGCCCTTCCATTAGGCAGAGTGAACAGTAACCTCAAGCAGCTGAGGTGGCAGCAAGACGCTGGAGGAGAAATTGTGCTGGGAGGCCTTGTCTGCACCCTCTAAATTAGCCTGCTGCCTTTAGGTGCAGCGGAGGATGCTGCCCCATCAACAATGTTGTTGACAGATTCATCTGCCAGTTCTGTTGACTTTTATACTTGGAATGGAGGGGTGCCATCTTGTTCTTTGCCTCAGGCAGCAAGATGTCATAGGTCAGCCCTGCCTTTTAGCAGAATTTAATGCAGGGACAGGCAACCATTGTACAGGCCATATGTTGGGGGTGTGACCATGTCCCCTGATGTCAAACACAACCTGACATCAACACAGCCACTAGAAACCAGCTTTCCTTCCCCACATCTTCTCCTTCTGGGGAGAAGCTGCAGGGCAGGCAAAGCTTTTGGTCCCTGGCAGCTGGGTTAGGAGGATTATTTATTATTAATTAATTAATTATGCTTGTATACTGCTTGATAACAAAATCTCTAAGTGGTTTTCATGCCAAAGTATTAAAAATCACAGTTAAATTAATCAATAACAATTTCAGCTACAACAAAACTAAATAAGTAACAGAAACAAAAAACATAGCTTAAAAACAACAGAAAATCAAATGGAGCACCATCACGATACCAATTAAAAACCAGGGCAACCTTAAACAAGTATGTTTTTAGGCGGTGTTTAAAACTCACATTTTCAGCCTCCCAAACAAAATGGGAGAGGATGCTGCAGAGGGTGGACGGTACTACTGAGCAGGCCCGCTCTGAATACGTAACATGGCGACATTCTGTTGGTCATGGAATGACCAGCAAGGCCTCCTCTGAGGATCTTAACAGTCAGCTGGGTGTATACAGAAGAAAGCAGCCTGACAGGTACCCTGGTACTGAGTTGTTTAGGCTTTTTATGTTAACAACAGAATATGAACACAGCTCAGTAGGGAATCAGTGCAGTTCTTCTAACGCTGGAGTAATATATGGCTAGGTGCCATATGAGAACTGGCTTCCCCTGCCCCACACCTTCCCCCACTGGGGAGAGGACATGGTGGCAGGGAAAGCCTTTGGTTTCCAGAGGCCACATTGGGAGGATCATCCTCCCAACACAGGAGCTGGGATCTGGCTTCCCCTGCTCCATGCTTTCTCCCTCTCGGGAAAGAACACAGGGTAGGCACAGCCCCTGCTCCCCAAATCCCCTTGTTATTTCTGATCACAGATCAGAGAAAAAAGGGATTACTCTTCCCCTACCTCCTCATAAAGCCTCTGATAGCCTCCAAGCCACGGGGGAGCCCAAGCCTCTGCAAGCCAGATGGACAACCTCCACAGGCTGGAT
Organism: Heloderma suspectum; assembly: GCF_057233095.1. NCBI lineage: Eukaryota > Metazoa > Chordata > Lepidosauria > Squamata > Helodermatidae > Heloderma > Heloderma suspectum. Next base: position 155,621,918 of record NC_139459.1, on the reverse strand, counting down.
TAGGCCCAGCTGGAGGTTGCCCTCCTCTGATTTAACCCAATTATATACATTGTATGTTTACATATCGTATCAGCTGAAATAATATTGCTATGAATCCTGGTTAAACAATAACATTTATTCTCACTTCCACACCACAGATGAAGAACTGCTGTAGCGTCTCTAATTCCATCTAGTGACAAAGGCAAGCTTCAAAAACAGGAGCTTCCTGGCAAGGAAACAACATTCTTAGGTTCAGTTGAGATGTTTCTCTAAACATGACTTAATTTCAGTTTCTGATTTTGTCATGATGTTTGAATAAGCAAATGGTGGCTAGTGTTTGCCCTCCAAACCATCATCAGAAACCATAGTTTGAAAAGGGTTTCTGGTTCTGGTTTGGAGAACAAGCACTAATTTGCGGGTTCCATTGTCACACCAAACTACAGTTAGCGCTAAACTGCAAACTGCAATGTGCGTGAAGAGAAGGGCTCCATAAAGCTTGCTTAAAAACAATCAAACCAAGAATCTTTGGAACTGAAACTTAGCCACTACACTACAACCACTCTCATGGAAAGCAGGGCTGTCACCCAATAAAAGGAAGTTGATTAAGCATACAAGTTTTAATAGATCAATCTGTCAAATAAAAATGCAGGGATAAAAACAATAGTTCCAAAGTAAGATGCATATGTTCTTTGTTTTTAGATTATGCACACATTTGCACAACTTAGAAGAGGCATTATTTTGATGCATGAGAAAAAAAGAAAACCCTCTTAAAAATGTGCTTAAGAATCTGCAGTTTTTATATGTACTTATATTTAAAATATCTATGAACTTGAGCACACTCCGGGAGAGAGTGGAGGACAGGAAGGCCTGGCGTGCTATGGTCCATGGGGTCATGAAGAGTCGGACACAACTTAATGACTAACAACAACAACATTTAAAATAGATCTGAAGAAACAAACAAATCTGCTGCCTAATTTGGGGGGCTGTGGCATCTTTTATATCAATTTAGGCTGCAATCCCCAGGAAATGCTGGGAGTTACAGTACTTTTTTTCTGTCTAAACGTGCACAGGATTGCCCCCTAAATGCTTTTTTAAAAATCTATTAGTCACTGCAATTCTAATGGAAATACATATCTATGTCCTTGTAATGCCAATACATCTGCTCATTCCATGTTCACTCATCTGTTTTTCATTTTAAGTTCCTGATCAGCCAATCAGTTAAAATATGAGTTTAAGACCATTTAGCCATGGTTTGCAATGAAGCCAATTCATTGGGCTTTGTAATTGCTTTCAAACACAGCAAGCTTAACATTTGTCAAGTTTCCTAGCTGAGTGTTTCAACAGCAGACAAATACACTAATATCATACAGATTAAGTTCTTCATCTGTATTCAAAGGTTTAATTGTGCTCACCATGTAATTTAGACCTACAAATAGTCAAGTAGTCAAGAAACCTGTTTAACAGTACAATCCTATAGATGTCTACTCAGAAGTACCACTGAATTCAGTGGGGCTTACTCCCATGTAAATGGGTATAGAATTGCAGCCTAATTGTCTTATTCTTCAGCATACAAATTAATTAGTCTTTTGGAGATAGACAGACAGACATTGCTAAGATTCAAATAAAAATGGACAATAGATCTCTGGCTGAAGAAAGGCAACATTTGATGGAATAAATGTAACAAAGGCTCTTGTTGATATCACCACAGTTCTATTACACTTGTTGCTCTCAAAAGGGAAAGTTTTAACCAGCCACACACACACACAAAATCAAGGCATTCTAGATAGTTCATTCTCCTTAGATTAAAGAAATTTAACATTTTTATTTCCCAAAGTTAAGCTTTTACCCTGTTATTAAATTCCTGTGGTACATTTATTAGGCACACTATCTGACCTTAAAGGATAATCTCCAATTGTCCTTTTACTGTCTTCATGAAACCCACTAAACTGGATGACGATTACTCTTGAGTTACCCTAGGAAACTTATCATCTTAAGAAACTGCACACCACTTATAATCACCCTGCAAAATTCCCAACCCAAGATCATGCCTATTGTCAAAAGCCTATGGGATGAGAACTGCCTGTTTGCCAAACCAGATCCCTCCCTCCCATTTGCAGAACACAATTGCTTTTAAAAGAAGATAAATCTTTCCCATGCATTAATTATATTATCAGTCATCATACATGGGGATGGTCACTAGGCATGAGCTCACAGGAACATCACAGAGGAGCCTGCATCAGCAGTTCGTATCTAAGGGACAGGCTGAAAAAGGACTGTCTGAAAAACCTGGAGCCTGAAGTGCAGCAGGCAGAAGGTACTACTCTGTCGACCAGCAAAGGGCAGGAGACCATGACCCACACTTATACCATGCCTGGAGAACTGAGGGGCTTCATATTCCCTGTCAGTCATTGCGGCTGATTTGGAAGACCCCTATTCACTCTGTGCCTGAAAGAGGCTCTGAGGCCTGACCACAGAGTCCAGATACAAAAGGTCTAAGCCTCAAGGCCATGAGCTCCTGGTTCATGTCCCAAAGTCCCCAACACCTTCCTTCAAATGTTTATTATTTTCTGGGATTTGAAATGCAAACTATCAAACAAATGCAAAGCAGACCTTTGAATATTCCATATTCTAGGCACCAACTTCAAATCTCTCCAAGCATGTGTGTAATTTGGGATTTGTGAAAGTAAAAAAGTAATTATACAAACATTCTTTCAGGTAAGTCTGATAGGTTACATCCCACAATTATAAAGCCTGAATTATCTAAATGTTAGTAAAATACAGGATATTTGTCTAAAACTGTCTGAAGTTTGATATAGACTATCTATACATGTTGACTGCAATACACTGACCAAATTTCAGATCATTTCACTCATAAATGACCAAGATATAGCCCTTCTTGGACAAATTTCTGCTGTTTACAACTTTTTTGTTTTATTTTAGCCCTTTAACTGTCTATGTTCCCTACACAGAGAGAAAGAGAGGAAACTGCATGGGTCTTGCTCTTCCTCTTTCTGTTGAATAGTGGCATGTCATGTCTTTATGAAGATATTAGGTTTTTAATTCCCAGTTTGAGTCAGATGGTTAAATAAGGGCAACTCATCTTGTAGCACATAATCAGTGCCTCGTTTGACAGAGCCTGTTCCCTAAACAAAGATGGCTACCACCAAACTGAGGAGGAAGCTGCTAAGTGACAAGCAGATTGCATAGGTGTAATGGCTAGACTAAGGCACTGGATGGGTTTAGACCCCTTTTCTCTCCCAGGGGCAGAAGTGAGAGCTGCCCTTAGAAATCAATGAAGAAATCCAAGATGTAACCATAGCTGATTGGGCACTGCTACCCCCCCCCCCCAAAAGGTAGCAGCAAAGAGGGGAGCACATTCTGTAAAATGGGTCTTATTTCATGTGGAAAATGTAATTTGCTTTCTAAAAAAAATAGTTTTTATACATCTGAAAATGCAAACTGCATGCATGATGGGGTCAAAATGCATCAGCGATGGCCACATTTTTAAGCAAGTCAGCCACAAGTCAAGTACTACAGATGAAATGGTGCCACTCTCATGTACGTTATAGCTCAGACATAACCTCACCATCATCACCACCATGCTTCAACGCAATTTTTCCTGTAGTCAACTGAGCTGTGTAGAACAAGCAGTAGTTAACACAGGAGAGGCGGGCTGGAGCGCAAATCCGACTCTGCTGTGACTAGGCCTGCTTCTGCCTGCTGCCATGCCATTTACAACACCTGTGCTGAAGCTTGGACACCTTTTGAATATTTAGTTGAGAGACATCAAACACATATTGCTTCCCTATAGATGTGCATCCAAAATTACCTGTTTGTAGAAACTGCACCAAATATGCATGAGACCATTAAGGAATCTTTCAAACATTATCATGCAAGGAAAAGAACCAGAATATTAAGGAGTTCAAGGGAACACCACAAAGGGCACTGAGAGAAGGCAGTGGACATCTTTGTTTCAGTCTAGTTAAAGCAATAGTTGCAGAAAGCAATTATTCAACAAGACCTGCATAAATCCAGAATAGCTTCCATAAAATGGTGGATTTTCAAACAATATGCAATGTAAAAATTATTTTGTCTTAAGCAATAACTTTCTCTGAGAGAGTGAGAACAGGGGTGAGAACCACTTCCCCCCAAATGGAATTCCCTGTCATTTCCATTTGCTTCAGGAGTTTAGCAGACCAATAATATTCTAATATTTGGGGTTCTAATAAACAGAATTATTGTATTTCTGAAGAAAATAATCATTCCCAGGTGGGAGTAGATCTACAGAGCACAAAATCCTTTGTCAGAAGCTACCATTTCCCAGTGAAGATTCTCCCACCACAAGAAGAACAAATTGTGAGCAGTCTCATCTCCAAGCCAAATGACTATCTGGCCGTTCCCTTGTATCCAAGCAATGATTTCAGACTCCCAACAAGAGAAATCAATTCTGCTATACGTGCTGATTTCCAAACAAAATCCTTAGGCTAAAGAGAACCAGAGCTATAACTACCAGTTGGTGCACCTAAGCAGGTCCCAAAGTTAGTGCTGCTGGGTGCTCCAGTTCCATTTTCCAGGCATCCATTATGTGACTGAGCTCTTGGCTGCTTCCAAACACTACTGACCCCAAGTTCAAAGGCCATGCACACTTAAAGAAACTCTAGAGTCTGTCCATCCTAATTCTTGTAGCTCTGTGCTGCAACACTTGATGGACATTATCCTGAAGACGTTATGGCCTGTAGACTACCAGAACTATGAAATACAGGCTGTCAAGAAATAAAGGACATGGATCAAATCTCATCTTCCCAGAAGGCTCTGGATGTACTACTAGGGTGTATTTTCTGCTACTAAGAAGAGAAATGTTACTCTGTGACTCCCTCGAAGTCAGAAACCCCAGAATGGAACATCACTGGGAAAAGTCAACCACTTCTTCAGATCAACATATCTCAGAAGGCTTTGTAGGCAACAATACTCCAATGTGGTGCAAAATTATTCATATTTTCAAATGATACTGTTCTATTCCTGTCCTCTGAAATCCCACACATCTTCATAAACTAAAGACTTGTGACTCTTTTGTTTCTTTTTAACTAATTTTTAATTAAGGTGATCTGGTAGACCAATGTTTTCTTTAAAAAACAACAACAGTACTGTGCAGATCAGTTGTCGATATCAGTCACCTCTTCCTTCTTTAACAGGGTGCAACACAATAGAGTTCCTTTGAGTATGCTAAGCTAAATAAAGGAATACCGCTCATAACAAACAACAAAACAGCAGCTGAAGCCACAAGAGACGGATTGCATCACCTTGGTGATAGTAACACAGTGGATACAGAACTGTGAGGACAGTTGATTTACCTCAAGAAAAAATAAAAGGTGTGAAACACAACATCCATCTGCTTTATAAACATTCCTTGGCCCTGAGAAAGGCACTTCTATTTGAAGAAGGGATTTTGGGGAAATGGTAAAGAAGGCCATTTACATGCACACCTACTAGAGTGCTTTGTGAAAGATTTTTCTAAGAAAAACTGAAATCTGCCCACCCACCCTTTATGCACCCAAATATCTGTCAGTGCCAATCAACTGGTCTCTGGTCATCCCTCCTAAACAGCTAATGCTAGAAAGAGCAAGTGTATGGAGAGCAAGAATGGCAGCCAGTCTTCCTTGATGAGTATCAAGACAAGCAGATCTCTCGTGTGGGATGTGGACACCCTGGCAGTTGCAGCCAGAGGCTTGTCTTGTCTTCCACCAATCCATTTCTGTCCACGGTTTACAAATGGTAATTCCCACAGAGAGGGATTGCACGAAAAATATAATTTTAAAAATAAACTGAGATGGATCCCCTTGTCTTTGCAACTGGAGAGGAAAAGCTACACATCTGGGCCACTGCATCTTTATGGCGGATAGAAAAGAAGAAGCTGAGCCGTTGCTATTGGTGACATTGAATTCCCGCCTGTTAATGAGAACAAAACGCCAGGTAGGGCCAAGGCTTTGGGCACTACAACGCAGGCTCCATTAGCAGGCATTGAAGGAATGGGGGGAGGAATGCCTCTCAAAAGCAGATCGGGGCCCTCGTGGCCCAAATGACCCAGCAAAGCAAGCAAAGAAGGGCTGCATGCCCAAGGCAACAGAACCATCCATCCATCCATTCATTGAGGGGTGGGGGAAGGAGGACACCTCCCCTTCGTGTCCACAGAGCGCCCCTTCCTCGCCCCCCTTCTATGCTAGCCAGCGCAAGAGGCGAGGGAGGCTTCATTTCCCCTTTAACCCCCTCCCCATTTAAAAGATGGAACCTCTCAGCGTACCTGCGACCCAGACGGGAGAAGGGAGGGGGATGGAGAGAGAGATGTCATCCTTTCATGGCTTCACCGCCCTTGCGTCCCAGCACACAACGATGTCCCCCGCGTCCCCCGCCGCAAAGCTGTGCATCTGAACCACTCCCACCCACCCCTCGTCCGTCCGTCCGCCCGCCCGCCCGTCCATCCATCCATCCATCCATCCATGCAATTCCCGAACGCAGAAAGCCAAAGGCTTGGCTTTACCTGCCGCCAGCGAGGACCAGGCTGCTGCTGCAGCGGAAGGGGCGCATCGTCGTTTCGCCGGCACAGCGCAGCACAGCACAGCATCCCTCGCCTCGCTCCCCCGCCCGCTCAGCGCTGCCGAGGGTGCCACCCAGACGCCCCAGACCCAAGGGCCATTTCCCGGGCAGCGTCTCGGCACATGCGGGGCGCAGCCTCTCGCCGAGCAGGAGGCTCCTGAATCTCTCACGCCCAACAAGGCAGAACACAACACCGCCAGCCCCGCGGGAGAGCGCGAGGCGCGGGCGCGCGGGCGGGCGGGCGGGCCGGAGGGAGGGAGGGCGGGACCGCCGGCGGCATCGGCAGCAACAGAGGCGCGCGAAGAAAGGCGGCGGCCGGCTTCGCTTACCTCGCAGCAGGGTCCGGAGGAGCCAGTCCCGAGGCGCCGCGCCCACGCAAGCCACAGTCGTCCCGGGGAGAGGCCGTCCTGCGCTCGGTCGCTCCCTCCGCCGCGCTCGCCGCGACCACCAGCCGGGCCTGGCGCGCGCCCCCCGCCGCTGCGGCTGCGCTCCGCTCAATGCTCAGAGCAGCCGCCGCCGCAGCGCCGCCGCCGCCGCCTGCCCGGGCACAGGCCGCCGCCGGCCGCCGCCGCCATCTCTTCGGCCGAGCTGCGGGCTGCCGGTTCTGCCGGAGCGCCGCCGGCCCCCGCGCTGCCTGTTTTCTCCTCCTCCGAATGAAGCCCGGACTGGCCCCTCCCGCCCCCAGCCCACCCAGAGCCAGAGACAGCTGGGCCAGCGAGGGCTGCGGAGCCACCGGCGAGGGGCCGCCGCCCGCTGGTCACGTCCTGGCCGCCGCCGCCGCCGCCGCGGACAACTGACAGCCGACAGCTCTTGGTATGTGGCCCCGTGCAAATCGGCCTGCGGCCACGGCGACGACTCCCGCCGGGAGGCGGTGCGGAACGTCGTCCCCGGCGAGCGCTGCCCGGAGCCCCCAGGCCGGAGCCCCCAGAGCTACAGGAGGAGGGGGAGGGGGAGAGGCGCTCGGAGAGCCCGGATCGGGGGCGCAAGCTCCGCCTCCAGCGTGGCGCCTACGCGCGGGGGGCGAGGGGGTGCTGGGCGGGGGCTTCGTCCGCGTTCTTGTCCCTCGGCCCCCGCGGCTGAAGGAGGCTCCCCGGCCGTGTGGACGGAGGCCTCCTGCTGAGCCTCTGTTGCTGGGGCGCTGGGAACCCTTCTCTGAGCCAGATTTAATTTCTTCCCGGCCCCGGCCTCATTCGAATTGTTTTGGCCATCGCTGGAGATCGCCCCGTATCTTTCTGCCCCCTGTCATTTCCTCCTCAGTTCCATTCAGGCCTCAGAACATTCCTTTTAGGCTCACGTTCAAATTTTCGATTCCCAGCGAGCGTTCCATTTTCGTCCTTTGAAATCTTGCTTGAATTAGAAAGAAGCTCAATGGTAGCGCTGGCCAATCAGTCAGGCTGTAGCCTTAGGCGCCAGATGGTAGGTGGAGGCAGCAAGGTATTGGAGAACAGAGCGGTGGACTGGCCCGCACCCACTAGGCTAACCTGTTGCCTTCTGATGTTGTAGAGAATGCTGTCCCATTGCCAGTATTGAAGAGTCAACTTCCAGTCTAGTTGGCTTGTGTACATGGAATAGCATCGAGTGCCTGCCACATATGAAGGCACAGAGTGCCTTCTACCAGCTTCGGTTGGTGGCCCAGCTATGCCCCTATCTGGCCAGGGATAACCTGGCTTCAGTAGTCTATGCTCTGGCAACCTCCAAGTTAGATCACTGCAATGTGCTCTTTGGGGGGCTGCCTTTGAAACCTGTTCAGAAACTGAAGCTTGTGCAAAACTGGGCATGTTTCGCCTTGAGAAGAGAAGACTGAGGGGAGATACGATAGCGCTCTTCAAGTACTTGAAAGGTTGTCTCGGAGAGGAAGGCCAGGATCTCTTCTCGATCATCCCAGAGTGCAGGACACGGAATAAGGGCTCAAGTTACAGGAAGCCAGATTCCGGCTGAACATCAGGAAAAACTTCCTGACTGTCAGAGCAATACAACAGTGGAACCAATTCCCTGGGGAGGTGGTGGGCTCTCCCACACCAGAGGCATTCAAGATGAGGCTGGACAGCCACCTGTCAGGGATGCTCTGACTTGGATTCCTGCATTGAGCAGGGGCTTGGACTCAATGGCCTTATAGGCCCCTTCCAACCCTACTATTCTATGATTGTATGAAAATGTGGCAGCCAGATTAATAACAGGGACCAGAAGGTCTGAGCATATAACACCAATTCTGGCCCACTTTCCTTGGCTGCCAGTATGTTTCCAAGCCTGATTCAAGGTGTTGGTTTTAGCCTATAAAGCCTTATGCAGCTTTGGACCGCAATACCTGATGGAACAGCTCTTCCAACATGAACCTATCAAGACATTCCGATCAGCATTTGAGGCCTTCCTCCAAGGGAACCTCTGAAGGTGGCAACAAGGGAGAGGGTCTACTCAGTGGAGGCCCCCCGATTATGGGCTGCTCTCCCCCCTGAGGTCTGTCTGGCACCAACATTGTCAACATTTCAGCACCAGGTTAGGACTGCCCTCTACAACCAGGCATTTGAGGACATATAATGGGGCATTTATGTCAGTTGTTTTTATCCGGTCCAGTATCTTACTGTAACTGTTTTAGCTGTTTAAATTGTTTTCAAATGTTGTATGTTAAAGATTTTATGTTATATTTTTATTATCTTGTATATTTGTGGTTTGTAATTTCTGTGAATCACCCAGGGAGCTTTGGCTATTGGGCAGTATAGAAATAAATAAATACATAAATAAAAATTAAAGGGGGGCGCCATCTTGTCCTTTGCCTCAGGCAGCAAAATGTTGTTGGCCTGTCTTGGAAAGAGGAAATGCCCTCCACAGAAAGTTTCTCTTTCCATGAGATTCTACAAGATAGTCTGAAATTTTCAGATTTGGACTTATCATTAACCAACCCGCAGCAGAGACCCACTTTTAATCTTGCGGATGTGTGTTCCCTTCTCACTCTGTTTTTTCTCCTTCTTTCTTTTCTCTGTCTATCACCTCTTGCTCCTTTCCTTCTCTTAAAACAAACAAACCAGGGGTGGGCACCTTCTGGCCCTCCAGATGTTGCACTGCAACTCTAATCATCCCTCACCATCGGCTGTGCTGATTAGGACTGATGGGAGTTGCAGTCCAATAACATCTGGAGGACCACAAATTGCCCACCCCTGACTTAAATGAAAAATGGCAGTAGCGCCAGTGCTTTGACTTTGATTAGGCTGGGGATTGAGGTCACGCTACAGTCAGCCATGGAAAGCCATGTCCTCTCACTGCATCCCTCCAAACACATAACAACACAGTGGTTTCTCTCACTGCTTTCTTCCCCCTCTCACTGTGCTTCTCCAGCACATCTGGCTGCACTGCTCATCCAGCCAATGCATCATTCCTTCTGGATGCTCTCTTGTAACTGAGCTCTGTCCAATCCAGATCTCTCATGCAGCATCAGGGTGGATGATTAGTAATAATTAAGAATGGGTTTTTCTAAATTTAAATGAGATCATTCTCTTTTTTAAGCATAAATAAAATACTAAATTTCTCTTTTAAATATTTGGACTGCACTTTGATGAGAGTCTTGCCTGGAAATATCATTTAGGTGCCACCAAACTCTAAGATTATCAGTCAGCTTTGGTGCTTTTTTTAAATACCAGAGGCGGCCAACCGGTCAGCCTTGTCCTTAAGGTCTATATTGTCCATATGCTATATGGGGCTGAAATTTGGAGAGAAGGGCTTGCATTAGAATTAGGGGTTCTTCAAAGTAAATCTATGAAGTCAATCTTGGGACTTCCCCGGGTCATCCATCTGCCTGTCTTACAGCTGAACTTGGGCTGCCATCAGTTACTGCCAGTGTTAGACTAGATTAAATGGACCGGAGGCACATAATCTCACCAAGTTATGTTGGTGAGATCAGTTAAGGAACAGGGCTTCGGCATGGTGATGTCAGGATAAATTGAAGGCCTGTAATTTTTCTGTGGAGAAATATCAGTCTTTTGATCACCATGCCGTTAGGAATTAGAGGTTTGATTGTGACACCTGTGAGGATTGGGCAGTGATGATCGATATGTGCTTCTCACCCTGGTATACTCTTTTTAAGATCAACCATTCAAAGGCACATCATATTGAGACTCTGACCTTCCCACAGGTTCGCAGGGCTTTCACAGATTCTAGATGATGCCTTCTGCATATCTTGAGGGGAGATACTTGGGAATGCTGTTAGTGGAACAGAAAAACGTATTTTTGGTTGTATTCAGATTGAAGATCTGGTACATTACTTGTTGTTCTTCCCCTTATATCTGAGCCCTAGGGAAAAAAATCTTGTCATGTATTCTTCAGCAATACATTGACCAAACTCCCCATGTTTTTGCGGTGGAATTACTGGCTGACAATCAACCATACACTGACCTATATGGTAGCCCTATTTGTTGACAGCCAAGTAGATATGATCCAGCTTTATTTTTTTAAATCCAAATAGCCCTAATTCACAAATGTAGGCCTTCCTTTTCTTCCAGGACAGCATGGACCATAGCAGTATGGTGTAATGGTTGAAGGCAACCCTGTAATGATCATACGCCCCTAAACTCTGCAGGCTTATGGTCAACCTATGCAGGGCAGGGAGAGTGGTGGAGATGATCTTCACCTCCCCACACCCCCGCCCTGCATTTTCACTAGCCAGAGGGGGGAAAGGCGATTGGAGATGCCTCAGAATAGCTCATATCTTGGCATCTCCACCCTCTCTGCCACTGGAACACCCCCTTTTCCCCCTCTCCAAGTCATGTTCCTGACCTTGGAGAGCTGGCCGGCGGAGTTCTTTCCGTGCTGGCTGCAACGGGGAGGGGAAGGGGGGTATCAGAGCTCTGATTCTGTGTCCGACCTCTGATCTGGGAATCTGAACTATTCAACGGTCCCTCAGACACTGTCTTGTGACTGTAGGATCGTTCCCTCCATGATATTTTTTTTGTTTTACTGTTTGTATATTGGTTATATATAATGGCATTTTATAGAATCTTATTTCATTGTAATGGGTTTTGGTTATATACGATAAAGATTATTGCACTGTATTTTCATTTAACAAATAACATAGCTATAATTATTAATATCAAACCTACATTTACAGTCTTATAAAAATGAAACAATGGTGCTATCACACACACACTGTTAGGAAAGAGGACATGGACATTCATTTTAGTTTTCAATTTGAAATGAAAATAGCTCTGTCCAGCCTTAAGTGCCAACTCTTGCTTCTTGAAAGTTTTTGGCTTTTCATTTCTGTTTCTCTGACTGAAGTCACATGTGCAAAGACACAGGCCGAATAGGAGTGCTGTTGTTCTATCCTCATGTGGTGGTGGAATTGGGCCAAGCAAGGCAGGGGACAGTTAAGACAGAAAGACAATATAACACGGTGGATAAAAAATGATGATTAAAAAAAATAGAAAATTGGATGTAAACAAAATTAAAATTGGAATTTTTTTTAAAATGTAAATACTATTTTTCTCTTAAATAATAACTTGGTTAACATTAAATAATCTGGACAGAAGCATGTTGGCTTTACACTTAGAGAGCAATCCTATGGTTCCTGGAGAGCATCTCAGGGACCATAGGATTCTTTGGAATCCCCCCTTGGAGGCCTGTCTATACGGGTGGGGAAAACAGAGGAAAGAGATGTAAGGATCACCTCTGTTCCTCCTCCTGCCTTGCTAGCAGCAGCCTGGCAAGGCACTGTATACTTGGAAGACTTCAAAATTGGAGGCTTCCATCCAATAAGGGCACAGCCCATAAGACTGTGCAGTTAATCTCTAAATTGGATCAACACCTCTACCAGATACATTGAACTAAAGGGGGCTTTTCTATTCAAATGCTCAAATATGAGTATTTACACTCTACCCAAATATAAGCATTTCATTTTCATCTGATGAAAATACACTGTTCTAGGCTGTCGAGTAACTACCAAATGTTGCTTTCACATCTCAGTCGTGGGCATTTCATTTTTGTTTCCTACTTAGTTTTCATGAGGGAAAGGCTGGCCAAGGCAGAGCAAAGCAGAAAAGAGCAACACGAAAAAAAGAAGACAAAATTGTCTAGCATGCATCATCCTGTATTCCCATACATATGCTACAATCCTATAACCACTTGCCTGGGAGTAAGCCCCATTGAACTAAATGGAACTTATTTCTGAGTAGACATGTGTAGGATTGCACTGTTTGCCATGCCCCCACTGGAGGAATCCTCAGAAGAGGAGCTAGAGCTCCCAGAGACAGATGAGGAAACCCGGAGGAGCCTGGGCCCTTGGGGGAGATGACCATGGGTCTGTCCCCACAGGAGGAAGGGAGCTCCGCCTCTGAGGCAGAGGCTGGGCAACCACCAACCCTGGAAAGTGTCACTGCCTCAAGAGGCAGGCCAGTAAGGGTCCTTTGAGAAGGAGTGCTGATTTACAAAGGAGGACTCCTAAAAAGCAAGGCCCTCCTCATGAGTAGGACTTTTGCCAGAGGGCCTGTAACAAACTGCAGCTGAGGCTTGGGTGGGTCTCTGGAAGCTCTGGCTATATAACCTTTCAGTCAGAGCTTACTAGTTTACTAACTCCTTCTGCCTTGTATATTGCTTTTTCCTGACCTTGCCTTGTGATTGAGAGCATTTCTGCACCAGCCTAAAATCCCATATTTAAAACAGGGCTTTCCTCTTCCATTTTAAATGCAGGATCACAATGGACTCCCTTTATATGTACTTCCTCCACCACTTTCCCCCCTTATCTGAGTCTTCCATATGCTTCATTGGTCTAGCTCCTCTTATTGCAGCTTTTCCTTTTTCACGGAGGGAACTCAAGCGGAACTCAAGCACGGTAATGTGATAGCTCATTATCTCCGATCTATTTAAAAATGGAATAAAGGTCATTTAGTGCAGGAGATGCCCTGGAGGTTAATGGCTTCATCTAAAGGGCCCACAAACTTCTGTGAGTGAGCAATCTCAATAGCAGGATATTAGCTCTGTGTGAAGAAGCCCTGAATCTCCATGCTACTGAGCTTTGGACATATGCTTGACTTTGCTTTTTGGACTTGATTTCCATTTGACTGCTCTCCCATGTTTTGACTTTGACTTCACTCAGACCTCTCTTGTGATAATACCGTGCGTTGCCTGGTAATAGCATGCTTTGGCCATTGCCTGTATCTTGACCACTCCAGCCTTAGACTGATCCCAAGGTTAGACTGAAACCTTGGTGTTTGACTATTTGCCTGCCTAACTGACTTGCCTATTGGATTTGCCCCTGTACTTGCCTAGTACACAGTCTGACCCTGCTTGAGCAGGACACTGTTAACCTCAAACTGTCATGGGTGCTGGTCATAAGAAAGACCTCCATCTGAAAATATTTGAAGACATTTCCTCTATCGGTAAAAAAAGGAACGCATGTAAAATATATGCAGTGAGACAAAGAAATGTGAAGTCTGCTTATAAGAATGAAACAGTGTAAATAATACTGTATTTAGTTATTAATTAAACATGGTTTAGTGATTAGATTTGCACCATTGTTCAGGAAATATTTGAAAAATTTCAATGGGAAACTTGATTTAAATCAATCCACCCTGTATTGCATGGCTTTCCATTTCCCTACACACACCCTCCTGTCTCCATGGGAAATTGTTAGTTCCAGCTGTCAAATTAAACTGTACATCACTGGGATGTGAGTGCACTGATTCTTTGGAATATAGGGATTTCCTGCAGTATGTGCTTTAGAACACATTTAGAACACAATCAGAAATAGCCCACACAAATTGCTATAGTGATACATTGGGAGCTTCCTCAATAAGTCCACTCAGTGGTTGAACCTTCCCACTCATTTAGTTCTTTCTGTTGTAATGTCATGTAAAAGTAAGAGCAGACTGCAAAATGGACTTTGAGGCACCACACGAGTACCGCCAAGGGGGTTCTGAATGAAATATCAGTGACAATGAATAACAGGATGCTGAGCAGGAAGTGGGCAGAATAACTGAGCTTCTGATTAGAGTTTTACCATACTGAGTGATGTGTTGTGAGTGCAATGGCACTGGAATGATATCAGGTGCCAGTGCCATGCATTTCCACACATGAAGGAGTAAAAATGACACCCCCTTGCTCAGGATTGGAGCTCACATTTTAAACATGATTCACAGAGACTAGTGTTAGGAGAATAGCTCCCACGATATTTCTAGTCTACTGCTTCATGGTAATACAGGCTGGTGGTTCAAACACCAGCCTGGCATGTAAATTTTCATGTGTAGAGGGGAGTCTCAGGCTTACATGTAATTCCCAGGTGCATGTAAAAAAAAAAAGGCATATAATTGGTTCATATACACATATATCCTTCTGGCTGCATGACAAGTCCACAACAGACTGTGACCCACCCAGACATCTTCGGCTATTGGACAGTATAGACATGTAATTAATTAATTAATTAATTAATAGAACAGAAACCATTCTTCTATCAGGCTGCACTGCTACCACTGTTCCTATGTGCATGTCTGAAAGAAATGAAGTGAAAGGGGGAGGGAGAAAAAGTTCTTCCTCTGTGAAAGGGGGCCTCCTGTTTGTGAGATCCCCAGAATAATCACCCAAACAGGCGATAACTTTTTCACCTCCTTTAAATTGGAGAGGGAGAGAGGCCGGCAGGCAAAGAACTCCTCAGGCCCCTGCTCCAGCCGGACTGCCCATCTCTTCCCCAGAGGGCGTTCTACCGTCAACTGCCCTGTGGGAAGGATCCTTATGAGTAGTTATTTTTAATCGTGTTGTAATGGTTTTTATTAATATACTGTTGTTTGACTTCTAAGCTGCCTTGGTGAGATTTTATTCCAAAAGGATAAAATAAATAATCATATCAAAATAAATAAAAATAAGTGTGAGGTAATCTGCAAGCCCTTTTTCCAAGAGCTGGAAAGAAGATTTTCCAAGAGACAGCATCAAATAGTGCTGGACATGATGCTTTGGGTCACCTTCTTCCAAGCTTTTGGCAAGTTGTTTGTTCAGAGTGGGGCTGGATCACAATTTCATAGCAAAATACAAGCACTTTTTAAGGGAGCACTACTCTCCAGAAAAAAGCACTTTTTGCTGTGAAAAACAAATCTCACAAGAATCTAGTGCAGCTTGTATAGCCAATCCACATTCCGCCACCTTGTTGACATCTAGTAACTGAGGGTCAAGAAAGATGTGATGAGAATAATCACCTTAGGTGCTTGTTTGCTGTGTTAAATATTAAATAGTAGATTGGGAACTAGGATGTTGGGGAGAGGCGGGCTTGAACCCTTTGCCCCCACTATGGTCCCAATCCAGACTTCCCCTCATAACTGTTGATGGCAGGTTCACTTCTGGGGCAAATAACAATTATGAAGGGCAGTCTGAATTGGAAGCGTGGGGGGGGGACACAGCAGTCTTCAATCAGTGACAGTGGTGGAGGAGTGGGGGGAATACTGTATATATTGGAGATCAGCCTACATTTGTTTCATTGCAAGAGAGAGTGCTGGTTGGTTAGAGTTGGTTGAGAGCTTAGAGTTGGTTAGTTGGCTAGATCTGTGTGGTGTGTGTGTGTGTGTGTGTGTGTGTGTGTGTGTGTGTGTGTGTTGTACTGTAGCTTTGTCATTCTTCCTTCCCACCCAGCCCTTCTCAATTCAACTATTCCCTTTCTTTCTTTTATAGATAAGTTATTTAAAAAACCGAAAACCTTTAGAAAGTACTTTAAAAAGTACTTTAGTTTCCTGCCTTGTCTTGTTCTCCCCTACCCTGCCCTTCTCAAGCCAACTATTTCTTAGTAGTAGTTTTCCCTTCATTTCTTTCTAGATCCTTTATTAAAAAAACCCAAGGAATATGAATATTTTTTTAAAGCACTTCCCTTTCCTTGTTCTTGGCTCCCCCCAAAAAAAGCTTCTCAGCTTGGCTTCTCAGTTCCTGTATTCCTTCCCTTCCCATTTTTGAACTCAATATCTTTTCCCTAAAAAAATAAATTAAAAAAATAAAAACCTTTTCTTTGCTTGTAAGTATTTGCTTTTCTTTTGCACTTGTGTGTCTCTCTGTGTGTGTGTACTTGTGTTGTGGTCAAGCAAATAGCGTGTGGCAATGCACTACACACAAGTCCACATTACAAAATATAGTGGGCAAAGCACTACACACATTAACATATATTATTTACATTTAATACTACACGGTGTCGCAAAACAAGCCCACTATGAGGCATCTTTGGGGTCTTGGCATGGGGGCTGCCCACTGCCCAGATTTCATGCACTCCTTTGTAAACAATGAAAAGTTATAGTTCTTTGCTTTGAGAGTTTGTGTTGAAAATACTTAGCACAAAGCACAAAAACTACTCTGCCAGCCTGTTTTCCTAGTTAATGTGTAGTCCATTCAGCCAAAGAGAGCCTGGGGTCATTCACTGTAAAGCTGAATAGGAAAGTAGTACTAGGGTAGAGGGGTTATTTGCACTTCAAAGAAACCTACAGCAGAGATTAGGGATAGTGACCTCCTGCTAATCACCACTTAAACATGCAGCTTCTCTGATTATCCTTTATGACCTTCGGTTTGAGTTTCTGAGAACAGTACATTTTACCTGCACCTAGCACAAAAGCTTTCAGGCCAAACTGTGAAATCTGGCAGGTGGGATCACCTCCACGGGGGCTGCCAGGTCCTTATATCTCATGTATTTATATTGAAAACTGAAAAGTTATGGCCATTTCTGTTTTCCAATGCAAGTCAGTGGGAAAACATCAAATCCTAATAATTCGGATATCCAAATCTTACTTCGGATCTGAATCCAAAGTGAAGTGGGCTTGGTCCAAATTGGTTCAAAGTGAAGCAGAGCTGCTTCAGAAGGTCCGAATTGGCATTCGAAGTGAAGCGGGATGTGTGTCTGTGCATAGCCCTAATGCAGCTGCTCTCCATGGTATGAGCCAAATAGCTTTGTGCGAAGCCTGGTGCCTCCACGGACACCATGTTCCACTCCAAGCCAGGGACTCAACCAGTGCCAAGAAGAACTTCTCCTCTTGGTGCCAGTTGAATCCCTTTGTCCCTGCTGGGAGAAAACATTGAACTCAGTGCCTCTCCCAGCATGGAGAGAGAGAAAAAGAAAAAGGGGGCAGGCTGATGAGGTCATGGGGTGGGGCCATCCCCCCTGATGTCAACCCACAATAAGCCCCTGGGGGGGGGCCTACCTGGCCCCACCTGAAACTTGTTCTGCACTCCTGCTTTAGAAAGTGATTTGAAAGGGATCGCTAATTGTTTGCACACTTGTCTCATTTTTTCCTCCAAATTATTGCAAAACGTGTAAAAACTCTTTGATCAGAGGCAAGAGGGGGCAAAAGAAACTCTGTGTGTGTGTGTGTGTGTGTACACACCAGGGGGTGCAGAACTATTTTTCTTGGTCACTCACTGCTAGCTCAAATCCCATCAGCATATACATGAAGTAGAGATTTTTTTGCCCCACTTTACACTTGCTTACATTGAACCACATTTGCCATTTTGATGCCCATTGTCCCAGTTTCGAAAGGTCCTTTCAGAGCTCTTTACAATAGCTTTTGATTTTAACCACGGTAAATAATTTGGTGTCATCAGCAAACTTGGCCAAATCACTGCTCACTCCTAATTCCAGATCATTATTGACCAAGTTGAAAAGCACTGATTCCAATATACGCCCCTCCACTGGAAGTATTGACCTATTCCTACTCTCTGCTTTCTGTTCTTTAACCAATTACTGATCCAAAAAAAGGACATCTCCTCTTATCCCATGACTGCAATGTTTGCATAGGAATCTCTGTTTACTTGGACCTCCAAAAGGCTTTTGACAAGTCCTTCAACAATGCTTACTGGATCAACCCTGTCCACATGTATATTGACACTCCCAAAGAACTCTAAAAGGCTAGTGAGTCTAGGGATGTCAGAGAATTTCTCCACGAATCTCGGGGAGGCCGAATGCCAGCGCATTCGGCCCCCCGAAATTGGTGGAGAAACGGTCTGCCACCCCCCCCCCCCGGGACGGGACTTACCTTGTGCGAATGTCCCTGGCGGCGGCAGTTCAGCGCCGGTTCGGCGGCTGCGGTGGCCGGTCTTCTGACCGGCCGCCACCGCCGCCATTTCCAAGTTAAAAACAACAACAACAACAAACGTGATAGGCTACGTAAAGATTTATGTAGCCTATCACGGCTAGATTTTTAAAAAACACTGTGATAGGCTATGTAAATGTTTACGTAGCCTATCACGGCTGAGTGAAGAAACAACCGCGCGTACGCAAATGGCGCCATTTGCATTCCTTATTTTGGCACGTGTAGTCTACGTAAACATTTACATAGACTACGGCGAAAATAAGTTTTCGCCGTAGTCTACGTAAATGTTTACGTAGACTACACTTGCCAAAATATGGAACGCAAATGGCAGTGCCCATGGGCGCCGCCATTTGCGTATGCGCAGTTTTTGGTTTTTTGTTTCACTCAGCCGTGATAGGCTACGTAAACATTTACGTAGCCTATCACGGCTGACTGCAGGGACGCAAACGGCGGCGGCTACAGCTGCCACCATTTGCATCCTGGCAGGACAGAAGGATTCGTGGTCAGAGGGACGGGGCGCCTCCCCCGGCCAGAATTTCGGGGGGGAGGGACGGGGTGCCTCCCCCCCAGCCAGAATTTCGGGGGGAGGGATGGGGCTACTCCCCCCCGGCCAGAATTTTGGGGGGAGGGCGGAGCGCCTCCCCCCCACCGCGAATCAAACTTCGGGATCAGGTAAGGGACTTTTGTACATCCCTAGCACAGGACTTACCTTTGTAGAAGCCATGTTGATTGTACTTTTAGCAGGGCTTGTCCTTCTATATCCTTACTAATTTTATTTATAACAATGCTTTGCATTAATTTTCTCTGAACAGATGTTAAGTGCAGGTGACAGTGCCATAAAGTGATTCAGATTTTGCATGGTGTCTAACAACCTTGATATGGAGAGGGAGGTGGTAAGCTTTGAAACCATTAATAAATGACCCCAAAGCCTCCAAAACCAAGCCATGATAGATGGCTACTGAACTTTTCCAATTGGTTGTCATTATAGTTTTATTTCTAGTGATGGCGGAGAATTCTGCCACGGACTCCAATGAGACCGGCTGGAGTCTGCAGCGGAACGAAAGATTCACCTCTGCCTCCCAGGGGAATCCGCACCAGCCAGATCCTACCTGCCACCATCTGTCCGCTGCCGTCCGCTGCTGCCTGTCTTTGGACGCAAATGGCATCCGCTATGCCATTTGCGTCCCTGCCTTTTGCCGTGATAGGCTATGTAAATCTTTACATAGCCTATTACGGCAAAAGGCAGGGACGCAAATGGCGTCTGCTATGCCGGACGCCATTTGCGTCCACAGACCGGCCGCAGCCAGAAGTCTCTGGTGGTTCCGCAGGCTCGCCGTGGAGCGGAGCTGGCCAGGGAGGATTCCGGGGGTGGGGGACTGGATCGCTCCCCCCCCCACAGACCCACGGGCGGACGAGGGTGAGTACAATCCGTATACCCCTATTTATTTCTACTGAAGAGTGCAACATGAAGTCTTTATGTAGTGCAGACTCCAAGTCTTTTGGAAAAAATACCCACAATTGCAGTAATTGGAGTCCTGTTGATGTTTTATTATACGTTTAATTTTTTTGCAAACAACAGAAAGAAGTAAAAAGAAAAAATAACCAAATTACATATACCAAATTCATTGCATTACAAATATAAAGTAACAATATAATCTACATTAACTAAGAATACAAGCCTAATATCTAATATATATTCATACATAATATATTAAAATAGTTTAATCATATTGTTAATTCCTGTGAAGACCTTGTCCCAAAATGTCTCTACCAGAGGACATGACCACATACGGAGAACAGACCAATCCCTTGTCACCCCCTCTAATGTTTAAGCTGCTTTGAAAATATTTTGTGCCTTGATTGGGGTTTAAGTGCTAATGAGACAGTACTTTGCAAGTCCTTGCCCTTATTGCCTTCAATGATTCAGAAATCAAACCCTTGTCCCCAATAAAACTGGTATCCCTAAATCTACTTCCCAGAATCCTTTTAATGCTTCAAATGACCTACACAATGATTCAAACAGTTTGTGTAGCTTGAATAGCATGCCTATTAACTATATAGATTTAGAACTTATGTCATGGAGGGAGCAATCCTATGTCCCCTACACTGCATCTGGGGAACACAGGATTTTTCAGTTTCCTGGCTTCGAGTCTGAAGATGGCTTGGAGCTCGGAGCCAGGAAATCGCACTCCCCACCTCCTCTTCCTCATAGCCGGCATGAAGAGAACTGTGCTGGCTGTTTCTCCACGCTTGGTAAATGGAGCTCAAAGACAGGAGAAAGAAGACGTTTCTGGGGGTGGGGGAAAAGCCCAGGGTGGCTGGCTTATGCCTTTTCCTATCACTGCCCCAGCCTCCTTCTTCCCACCTACCCAAAGCGTCTAGCGAGATCGCCTGTCTAGCTAAAATGCAGTGCGGGAGTCGCAAGGCGCCTCGCTCTCTGCATAGGATACTCATAAGCCTCCAAGTTCAGGGGCTTACGAGTACGCAGGGTGCAACCCATAGGACTGGCTCTAAACATTAGTCATTGGGTGTGTTGCCTCTGGCAACACATTGAGGACTGTGATGTAACAATGTTTTTGCATACGCTCAAACCAATGAAGACTTGTACCTCACAATTTCTTCTTCATATACATTGTTTGTCATGAACAGTGTTTCCAAAACAACTCGGTCTCTGTTCCTTCCAAACGTTATAAGATTTGGTGACAATGTGATGTTCTTTAAAAGCTAGCTGAAACATAAATGGCATTAAAGGGAATGCCTCAGTTTCCAAAGTTTCCCCCCACCCCACCCCACATTGTGAAAGTTGCAGTGGTCAAAGGATTTCTGATCTCGCATAGATGTTTTAATGCAAATGGAATTGCCAAGATTGCATTCACAGGAAAACCCTGAACCCCTATATATTTTATGAGGCTGTGCACCACTCCGGCCTGAGGCCCGAAATCCGAGTCAAAGTGGGCCTCTCCCCGGGCTGCTTCAGGCCCCTTCTGAGGTGAAGCGGAGGGGGCACGAAGTGACCCAAAGCGGGTTGGGGGCTCTCCAAAGCACTCGGTGTGCTTCAGCGCTTCGGCACCCTGGCCCTGCTGCGCCAGCACCTCCGGCTCCATACTGAGGTGACTCAGGCATGGCCACCACTGCCACTATCGCCGCCAGCTCCTGAGCCCTAGACATGCATCAGCTCTTTTTGGCAGGAGTTGCCATTTAAAAAATGGCGACTCCCTGCCACAAGAGCTGACGCACATCCAGGGCTCAGGAGCTGGCAGTGGCGGGCAGCAATGACGTCAGTGGCAGCAGTGATAGTGGCGGTGGTGGTGACAGAGGCAGCGGCAGTTATCACAGCCGCCATCATTGCCAGAGCAGGCGATAGCAGCAGTGGCAGCAGCAGCATCCTAGGTAAGGAGCTGGGGGGTTGCGCAGGGGCATCAGGGGCACCCCGAAGCAGGATTCGGATGGCTGAATTCTGCTTCGGGTTTGGGGCCAAGTCAGATCAGGGATCCCCTGAATCAGTCCGAGCCATATTGGGCCTGCCACCGAAGCCACAAAGCGGCTTCCGAGTCGGATGGGGGGGGGTCCCTGCACAGCCCTAATGTTTTATCCCTTTCTTGTGAAAACCTGCTTGACAATTTAGATTTACTAATTGGTGTACCTGAAATGCTTCATAACAGAATTTTAAATTATGAACCCCTTTTCCTTATCTGGCCCTTTTGTTCTTCCATATGAAATCATTACTTTTTTACATTAAAAAAAACGATATCGTATGGGATATAAATTGGAATGGTCTGGAACAGGAAATTAAGTCTGGGAAGTAACATCATTTTGATGGCAGCAATCCTCCTGAACCAAAAAGGGTGGAGAGAGTCCCATGAATGTATTTCATGTTCAATTTGCTTTGTAATTAAGAATTAAAAAACAAACAAACAAACCCCAGGTCTTCTTGGTTTTGTGTGATAGTTATACCTATTTCTTTGCCCTAGTCGATCTGGCCATCCATATTTATACTAAAGATTTCTGATTTGTCACAATTAACACTAAAGCCTAAAACTTTACCATACCTCCCTACTTCTAGTTGCCCATGCTATTTAGGATATATTGCTAAGAAGTTCCTCTGAAACTTGACAGATGTCAATGCACTTCAGGTAAGTATCAATAATCATTTTCCTTGGGTTTATCTAAAGGATATACATCCTGGCAGAAAAGTTGAAACTGGTTATTTATTTCCTCTCAACTTTGTCATAGAATATATTTGCTATCCCTAATTTGAAAAGTTAGGCGATGGAGGGTGGGGCAGATGCTTAGATAGGAATCTTGACTTTTTTGTTTCCAAATCCATAATATTTTTGGTTTAAATAAATCAAGTGTTTCTGGACTTTTGTGAGTCAAGAAGATCAAGTTGTTTCCCCATTATTTCCAATTTGCTTATATAGAAGGTGATATTGTTTATGTTCAGATTCATAGAATCATTGAATTAGAAAGGACCTTTGTTGTTGTTGTTCAGTCGTTCAGTTGTGTCCGACTCTTCGTGACCCCATGGACCATAGCACGTCAGGCCTTCCTGTCCTCTGCTCTCTCCCCGGAGTGTGCTCAAGTTCATACCCATTGCATCGGTGATGCTATCTAGCCATCTCATCCTCTGCCGTCCTCTTCTCCTTTTGCCTTCAGTCTTTCCTAGCATCAGGGTCTTTTCCAGGGAGTTTTCTCTTCACATTAGGTGGCCAAAATATTTGAGCTTCAGCTCCAGTATCTGTCCTTCCAATGAGCAGTCAGGGTTGATTTCCTTTAGGACTGACTGATTTGACCTCCTTGCAGTCCAGGGGACTCGTAAGAGTCTTCTCCAGCACCACAGTTCGAAAGCATCAATTCTTCAGCACTCAGCCTTCCTTATAGTCCAGCTCCCACAGCCATATGTTACTACTGGGAAAACCATAGCTATGATTAGACAGACCTTTGTCAGCAAGATGATGTCTCTGCTTCTTACTATGCTGCCTAGGTTTGCCATAGCTTTCCTCCCAAGGAGCAAGCGTCTTTTAATTTCATGGCTACAGTCACCGTCTGCGGTGATCTTGGAGCCCAAGAAAATATATGTAATTCACTCAGGCATCCTTTAAATGCCTAAATCATCAGCTGAAGCCAAAACAAGAGCATAAGAAAGAAAGCTAAATCCCAGAAGTGATTTTTTTTTAGAAATTTAGAAGAGCAATCCTATGCCCACCAGACAGCATTGGGGGGGGGGGCATAGGATAGTTTGGTTTCCTGGCTCTGAGCTCAGAACCAGGGCAGGGCTCCAAGCTCGGGGCTAGGAAACCATGCTTCCTGCCTCCTCCCTTTCCCCCTCATAGCTGGCATGGAGAGAACTGTGCTGGCTACCTCTCTGCACTTGGAAAATGGAGTGTGGAGATGGGGAAAAGGGGGTGTTCCCAGGGGCGGGGAGGAGAGTGGGGCAGTTGCCTTATGCTGTTTCCTATAGCCACCCCAGCATCCTTCCCTCCATCTCTGAGGTGCCACTGCTAGATGGGCAAAATTGCCCATCGAGCAGAAATGCAGTGCTGCTGGAGCGTGGAGCCCCTGCTCTCCTCCTGCCCTGCATTGGATAGTCAGCAGCCTCTTAGTTCGGAGGCTGCCAACACTCTGGATAGGACTGCGCCCTTAAGAGTTCTTGTGGCTCTGCTATAACAGAGAAGCCAGAGTAGTTGCAGAAAACGTCAGCCAGACATGTAAAGTTAACGCAAGTTTGAGATACATAGCTCTATATTGACAAGGGCCAGAGTGCAGACTGGGCCAGTGGAAGTCTGCTTATAAACAAAACGTTTAGGCTTAGCTTCCGTTCAGGCTCAGTATAGGATCAGTTTTTAGGTCTTTAAACGTAGCTCATACACTAAAGTTTAGGTATAGACCTCCCCCAAATGTGGAGTTCAGCTTTTATTTTTTAAATATTTTAATTTGCTTTTTAAACAGTGTAAGATTAAAAAGTGCACAGTGATTCAGGCTCATAGTGACTTGGCCCCTTGCATTCTCAAGGGAGCTCAAACCACATCCTCTCCTTAATCACCTCTCCAATGTCTATTGTTCTCTCCCCTAATTAGAAAAATAAAATAAAATCTCTGTCCCCAGAGGGCTAAACTGACATAGTTTTCTACTCTAGTGCAGACCATTAATCGACCAACATGCTGCCTTTCTTTTTAAAACAAGGCCTTCTAATCTAATTGGGTGCAGCAGCACATGGGGTAAGCTAGCCAGAGATATAAAAATAGGGAGGCTTGTGAGAGAGCCCCAGAGCTCTCTCTGTGAGCTCTTGTGAGAGAGCTCACATAGTGTGAGGAGGAGCCCCAGTGAAGAAGTGTCATAGTCCCAAGTGACAATGCACTAAGGTAAAAAGAAGTGAAAGCTTGCACATGAGTTGGGGGCCTATGTGAGTTTAGCAACAGGGCAAGGATGTCAGGGCAGTGAACATTTCTCTGATTTCTCTTGTAGTTAATTACTTATTAAACAAAACTCAGTATTAACAATAAAATAAAGAGCTATACATGTAGAAAGCAAGTCAGGGTATGAGACTATCCATTTTATTGCATTATGTGTCACAAGTATGAATAACTACCTTCTGGAAGTTCTCGCTAGTGTAATGCTTGGAGCTCCTGCCTCTCGGGGAATAAGCTCATTCTTTTGAAGCCAAGGTTGCTGACCCAGAGAAGCTGAGAAAGGCAAAGAGATTTGTGGATCAGACCTTCCAGTACCTGTTAGTAGAGTCCCAGTCCCTGAGTGACAACTTTTCTGTGGTCATGGAGAATGTAAGTCTCAGGAAAGGAGCATCATTCCAAGGAAGAGGGAAATTATCCCTTAGAAGGGACCCATTCCTTGGGGGATAAACAGATAGCCTCTCACATCAAAGATATTCCTCCAGGGGATGGGGGGATGGTGGTAGTGGGAGATTTGATCATTAGACTCATATACAACTGGGTATGTAATGGACATGTAGACTAAATGGTAAAATTGCCTGCCTGGTGTGAAGGCTGTGGATATAATGCATCTTCTAGATAGCTTTGTAGATAGTACTGGGGTGGAGTCAGCAATTGAGGTGCACATTGGTACCAGTGATGTGGGGATATGTAATTGTGAGGTCCTGAAAGTGAAATTTAGGTTGCCAAAGAAGAGGTTGAAAGTCAAAGAAGAGGTTGAAAGTCATATGTTCTCTGAAATGCTATCTGTTCCACGCACAAGGCCAGCTAGACAGGTGGAGATGTGGAGGCTCAATTTGTGCCTAAATGGAGACGGGGAGGAAATAGAACATGAATATGTGGAACATGATAGCCAGCCAGAGAAGCCTAAGGGCCATAGTAGGAAATGCACATACCAGAGATATTTGAAGAGACACCATATATAATTGTTTCTATGTGAATATTAGAAGCCTCCAAGCCAAGATGGGGGAATTAGCGTGCTTCATTTTAAGAGAGAACACACAGTCAGGGCCAGAAATATTGGAACAAGGATAACTGTTTTGGCACTTGGCCTCTGTACACCACCACAATGAAGTTGAAAGGAAACATACCCAGATGGGAGCAAAGTCAGGACTTTCAGCTGTAATTCAAGGGGTTTGACAAAAGTGGGGCACTAACCATTCAGGAAGTACAGCCAGTGGCATACACACGCCCCCATCGTTGGTGGCTCATAAGTAATGGAATGAATGGCTGACAAGCAGCTGCATGGCCAGGGGTGGCCTGTTTCCTGGTACCCCATGACCAATCAAGCAGACAAAAGGCCTGGAGGTGTTTCTGAGTGTTACATTTGCATTTGGTAGCTGTTCACTGGAACTCCCAACATAAGGTCCAAAGAGGTGTCCATGAGAGTGAAGGAAGCCATCATTAGGCTGAGGAAACAAAATAAACCCATCAGAGAGATAGCAAAAACAGTGGGAGTGGCCAACACAAGTTTGGAACATCCTGAAAAAGAAGGAATTAACTGGCAAGTTCAGCAACAGCAAAAGGCCTGGAAGACCACAGAAGACAACTAAAGTGGATGACCGCAGAATTCTGCTCATGGTGAAGAGGAACCCTTTCACAGCATCTAGCGAGGTCAAGAACGCTCTTGCGGAGGTAGGCATGCCATCGTCAACATCTACAGTCAAGAGACAGCTTTATGAATGTAAATACAGAGGCTTCACAACAAGGTGCAAACCACTGGTAACGCTCAAGAACAGAAAGGCCAGATTAGCCTTTGCCAGCAAACACCTAAAAAAGCCTGCCCAGTTCTGGAATAAGATTCTTTGGACTGATGAAACCAAGATTAACTTGTACCAGAATGATGGGAAGAAAAAATTATGGAGAAGGAAAGGAACAGCTCATGATCCAAAGCATACCACATCATCTGTCAAACACGGTTGAGGCAGTGTTATGGCATGGGCATGTATGGCTGCCAATGGAACCGGGTCATTGGGGTTTATTGATGACCTGACTGCTGATAAAAGCAGCAGGATGAATTCTGAAGTGTATAGGGCTATACTTTCTGCTCAGATTCAGCCGAATGCTGCCAAACTGATAGGACGCCACTTCATATTGCACATGGATAACGACCCAAAACATACAGCAAAAGCTACCCAAGCGTTTCTCAAGGAAAAGAAGGGGGATGTTGTTCAATGGCCAAGTCAGTCACCTGATCTCCACCCAATAGAGCATGCTTTTCACTTACTGAAGACAAGACTGAAGACAGAAAGACCCACAAACAAGCAGCAGCTGAAGGCAGCTGCAGTAAAGGCCTGGCAAATAATCTCAGTAAAGGCCTGGCAAAGGAAACTCAGCATTTGGTCATGTCCATGGGTTCCAGACTTCAGGCAGTCACTGACTGCAAAGGATTTTCATCCAGGTATTAAAGGCGATCCTTCAGTTTGAAATGATGTTGGTTTGTTCCATTACTTCTCAGCCACCAACGATGGGTGTGTGTGTATGCCACTGGCTGTATGTGTGTATGCCACTTCTGAATGATTAGTGTCCCACTTTTGTCAAACCCCTTGAATTACAGCTGAAAGTCCTGACTTCGCTCCCATCTGGGTGTGTTTCCTTTCAACTTCAATGTGGTGGTGTACAGAGGCCAACTGCCAAAACAGTTATCCTTGTTCCAGTATTTCTGGCCCTGACTGTAGTTATAATGGGCATAAACTGGTAGAATTGAGAGAACCAGTGGGATACTGTCATTTTTGGATGTAAACTTGATAAGAAGGACTGGGATGGGCATAATGGGGTGGTGTCACTCTGTATTTCAAAGAAGGCATCAAGTCAAGCAAACAAGAAACCTTAAAGGAGGCAGACTCTCGCCCAGAAATACTGTGGATGACAATACCAGGCTCCAAAAGTCATTTAGTACTGGGGACATGCTATCCTCCACCTGTCCTGAATGCTCAGGGTGATCTTGAGATGAAAATGAAATCAGGAAGGCATCCAAATGAAGGAGATGTTGTAGTAATAGTAAACTTCAGTTATCCTGACATTGACAGGATAAATGCATGTTCCAGTCATGACAACGAGGTTAAATTTCTCAGTGCTGTAAATGACTGTACCCTAGAACAATTGGTCATGGAACTGATGAGAGGGGAGGTGAGTCTGGATTTAATTCTAAGTGGTGCTGCCCAGGACCTAGTGCGAGCTATGTTGTCGAACAAATTGGAAACAGTGACCACAGTATATCATTTAATTTATAACTAAGTGGAAAATTGCCAAGGAAGTCCAACATACCTCTGTCAAGGTTCCACTTATGATGTGGACCCCTTGATCAACTCCTTAAGGATCTCTTGCCTCCTTTGGAGTCCTACCTTCCTCCTTTTCCCCTTCCCTGTAATGTGAGGTTTAGGCTGTGGACATGGGGTGATTGACACTCTAGACACCTACTTTAACCACAACAGTTTAGTAGTAGATTTAAAGCAAACGTATTACGACTAAAGGTAGTTACACAATAGAGCTGAGTGATACAAAAGGCATTAAAAGAAAATAAAACTTGCAAAATGCAAGTTCCTTTACCCAAGCTGTCCCTAGACTTTTCTAGGCTGCTCCTTCCTGCTCATTCTTCAGTCTCTGCTCTCACTTCAGGCTCCGGCTGTCTCTGTTTAGTTCTTGCTTTGGCTGCAGCCTGGTCTTTCTGACTCTTAACAGCTCTCACCCTCTCTTTATATACCCTCCTCCCTCAAAACCAGAAGTACTGCTTCAAAAGTGGAGAAATGAAACTGACACTTTAACTAGAGAAATGAAACTACTCCTCTCAGGGTTACCCCCTCCCAACAGAATACTCCAGGCCTCTAAGCCTGGCCTTTTTTTCTCTTTGCCTCTGTAGGCCTCAAACCTTCACAACCTCTCTACAATGAAGGAAATCAATTCAGTGATCCAGCGCTGCAACACCATCATGTGCCTTGCAATTGGAGTGAAACAAGGCTGACCCTGATGCTGTACAAACTGACTTCCAATGTGGGCTACTTGCCCCTGAGCATCATATTTAGGGTAGGGATGTCCATTACCTGTGAGATCTTCGGGGTGATGGTGCGCATGTTGAATGAGCTGTACCTATCTGATGTCATTAAGGCTGGTGATAAGAAGATGAACATGAAGGGCTTTCGTGACCTGGGCTTCCTGTGGATTCCTCCCACGTGCACATCCTGCCACCCCCCCAAGGAGTGGCAAGTACTACAACTGCAAGCACTACTAAAGCATGTGGACACCAAAGGGCGATTTCTGGATGTATACGCAGGGGTGTCTGGGAGATGCCATGACAAGGTGATCTTCTGGAATTCCCCCTTGGCACACAAGCTGGCAATGGGTAGGTTCTTCACCACCACCACCACCCCACATGGTGTGCAGTGTGCTCATGGGCCCCCTAATTCTCAGCAACCAGGCTTTTGTGCTCCAGCCATGGCCGAAGGCACTTTTCCGTGCTGCCAGGGCTGCCAAGCAAACACTTCAACTACTACCACAGCCGTGCAAGAATGCCAGTGGAACACACCTTTCGGAACCTGAGGGCACACTGGTGCTCCCTGTACACCTTTCTGGGTGTGGAGGAGGATATCATGCCAGATGTGATTGTGGAGAACAGCTTGCGGTCCAGTGGAGGGAGTGTACAGGTCTTTGTGACCTTTGTGGTACTGGGGAGAAGGAGCTACCAGGGCAGTGGCACAGATTGCACTGGGAGGGAAGGGAGGAGAGTTTTTTTTTGAAGTGCAAAGTTTAACCCCACCCCCCACCCCCAGTACTACTGTATTCAGCTTCACACTGGATGACCTCAGGCTCGCTCTTGCAGAATGGAATACACACATTACCTGGGAAAACAAGCTGGTGGGCAGGCTGGCAGAGGAGGCAGAGAGGCAGCTATGGGCAACGGCACTGGCATAAGTCTGGTGGAGAGAGAGAGAGAGACCTGTGAGTGCAGCAGGGTGCAAATATGCAATAGTTGTCGGGAATGACGTGAGGATGGAAACAAAACCAAGCCTGCAAAGTGGGCACACTGACTGAAATACCGACAACAGTGAGTTCTGATTTGGCATTGACCAGACTGAGGGTGGAAACAAATAAACCCAAGCCTGAAAAGTGGGCACATTGATTGAAATATGGGTGATGGTGATTTCTGAGTTGGTGTTAACTGGACTGAGGCAAAGAGCAAGAGCAAAACAAAAGCGTATACAGAAAGAAAACTCCCTACAAGCAAAGGGATAGGGGGAAGGGAGTAATAGTGTATGCCCTGCCTTACTCTTTGGGGCTTGAAACTGGAGAATGTTCACCACTCTCAAAGTGCAGCTGAAGTAATACAACAATTTGGAAATAAAATCCACCCATGCCAGGCAGGCACATTGATTTGAAAATAGAGAGGCCAGTGAGTTCTGAGTTAGCATTGACTGGACTGAGGCCGGAAACAAACAAATCAAGCCTGCAAAGTGAGCACATTGATTGAAATATGGACGACGCTGCGTTCTGAGTTGGTGTTGACTGGACTGAGGCAAAGAGCAAGCCGAAAAAAAAGAAGCAAATATAGAAAGAAAAGTCCCTACAAGCAAGGGGTGGGAGGAAGGGAGTAACACATGCCCTGCCTGACTCAAATAAAGACAAAAAGCCAGCCCAAATAAAGAGAAACAGTGGGGGGGGGGAGTAAGTGTGCTGCTCACTTGCCTGAGGGCTGGAGGGTGGGGTATCCCAGCAGGGGCAAGTTAATTTTGAGGAAGACCAGCTGCTCCACTAACTCAGCATCCAAGCAGGAGCAGAGGGGTGTCACCACATCGCCTGCCAGTGAGAACACCCTCTCACTTGGGATGCTGGTCAGCAGGCAGCTGAGTCTTTCCCTGGCCACCTGAGCTGGGTCCGGCCAAACTTGACTGCGGGATGACCAGTAGGCCATGGGGTCCATGGACCAGTTCTCCACGGGCTCCACCAGGTAACACTGCACAGACGTTGCAGTGTCATCCTGGCAGGTGGGTTGGGTGCCTCGCCCCCCAACCGCTGCCTGCATTGCCTTGGCCCAGAACCCCTGGCCTGTGGTCCTGCTAGGAGTGCTGCTGCTGGAAGGGACAGTGCCCTGTCTCCCCACCTCCTCCTCCCCTGGCACCTGCCCCAGCATTTTTGCCCATGCCTCCTTCACTTGCCCCACCAGTATTTCCTGACACCCCATCAGGGAGTTCTCCCCGCAAAGGCCATCTTTCAGGCAGGGAACACACGTAGTGGCCAACATTTACATTCTCTCCTAGCATGGGGCTCTACCCATCGTACTACGCCATCCCTCAGCTTTGTCACCGCATGTCTGGCAAGAAGTGCCTGCCTGTGATGGGATCCCTGATATCCAGAAACGTGTCCATCTGCTTCTGGAGATGCCTGGCCACAGAGATCACCTGGCTGAGGAGGGCAGTGCTGCTGCTCAAGGTCTCGGTGGCCTCAAGGAACAGCTTGAGGACCACAGGCTCGGACATGGCATCCCACTGCTGCCTGCCTAGGGGTGCCTGGATGCCAAGGTCCCCAGCCCTTGACAGCACACTCTTGCTCCACCATACACTCCAGCATGAGCTAGGAGGAGTTCCAGCATGTTGACACATCTTGCACCAGCCTGTGCTGCAGGAGCCCCAACTCTGCCCGCTTCTCCTGCAGTAGCCTACTGCCCTCTATGCTGTGGTGGAAGCACCCAGCCACCTTCCTGCAGCTCTCCAATAGATTACAGATGCCAGACAGTGGGTGGGATACACTGCGACTGTAGTACCCTGGCCTTTTCCCTCTGCTCAGAGACGCTTTGCAGTAGTGGCAGACAGCAGTGCTGGGATCCACTCCCACCTCAGAGTGGTCCCACATGATGCTGCTCTGCCATTTCTGTGGAGACAGAGACTGCCTGCCTTGAGTCTCGGGGGTCACCACAGGAGCAGGGGGAACAATGGAAGAGGGGTCGGGTGCTGGAGATTGAGCCTCTGCTTGCTGCTCGTCCTCCCCCACGCCCTGGAGGACCTCCTCCTCTTCGCCCTCCACCACGCTCAGCACATCAGTCACCTCTGACATGACGTCCATCAGCGGGCTCCCCTCTTCCACTGCAGGAGGCGATGCTGCTCCTTTGGCAAGAGTGCTACTGCTGCTGCTGCCTGCACCAGCCTCCTCAAACAGGGACCTCCAGGCACCGCGACTGGCCTCCACACTCTGCTGCCCTACTCCAGAACGCACTATCCGGACTAGGGTGAGCCAGCTTGGCTACCAGTGCTGCTGGTCACAGCAGCACCTTGCCCACCTCTGCCCCTGCCAAGACCCTGAAGATGCCTCATATTGGGCTTGCGTTGCCACACAGTGTAGTCTTACATTTAAATACTATATGCGTATGTGTGTAATGCTTTGCCCACTATATGGCAAAATGTGGACTTGTGTGTAGTGCTTTGCCACACACTGCTTGCATGACCACAGCACGCGCGCGCGCGCACACACACACACACACACACACACGAGCGAAATAGAAGCAAATACAGAACTACCTACAAGCAAGGTGAGGGGGGTATAGTACACTATAATCCTAACAGAAGAGAAAAGGGGTTTTAATCTTTTTGTATTTGTTTTTTTTTAGGGAAAAGATACAGACTTCAAAAATGGGAAGGGAAGGAATACGGAAATTGAGAAGGGCGGGGTGGGGGAGCCAAGAACAAGGAAAGGAAAGTACTTAGTTCTTTAAATATATGTTTGGGGGGGGTGTTAATAAATAAATAAATAAATAATCAGAAAGAAAAAAGGAAGGAAGGAAGGAAGGAAGGAAGGAAGGAAAGGAAAGGAAAATGAATAAGAATGGTTGAATTGAGAAGGGTGGGGGGAGAGCCAAAGAACAAAGCAAGGCAAGGAAACTAAAGTAGTTTTAAAACGTTTTTTGGGTTTCTGAAATCTAGAAAAGAAAGAAAGGGAATAGTTGAATTGAGAAGCTCTGGGTGGGATGGAAGAAGAATGACAAAGCTGCAGTACAACACCAACACACACACAGATTTAGCCAACTCTCTCTCCCACAATGAAATGAAACCGACTGATCTCCAATATATACAGCATTCTCCACCACCACCACTGTCACTTATTAGGGCTGAATGTAACCCAGCTGTCTCCAATCTGGCAACTAGAGTTGCCATTTGTCAAGGCTCGCCATTTCCCCCCTTCCTCTCCCCTTCCCCCTTCTGTCCTCCTCCTCACTCCCTCCCTGATCTTTTGTAAGTTGATACATTTTACAGACAGGCTGCCTGGGCTGCTCAGAAGGCACAAGAAGAGCTACAAATCTCCAAAGCGGACCAAGGCGCTTCAAGGCAACCCGCTTCACTTCAGACTGCCTCGGTGCTGTTCTGACCTGCTTCGGAATTCAAGGAGGCACCTCCAAAGCAGCCCAGTTCACTTCAGTATTCACATTTGGCTCTGAAACAGTACACAACCCTAGTAACTATAGCTCAATGGCCCTTTTTGAAAAGCAACAGCCATTCCTGAAGAGGGCGCATAGTGAAATTGCAGGTGAGGGGGGGTGTAGAACCCTTTCTTCACCTACCACATCCCTACTAAAAAACACATTTTCAAGTAGTTTTTCCTCTTTGAGGTTTCAAATCTGTTTCTGTCATTGCTTCTCTACTCCTGATTGCCACCTCTAGAAGCAGCATTTGCTGTTCCAGTTGGAGTTTGGTTTCACATATTTTCAGGTAAGTGTAGTTACTCTCTGAGGGAGACCACTAGTTATTCTGATGGGCTGCAGCTCTGTACTGTCTGAGGTGGTGGTGGGGAGTCTCTCTCAGCCTTGCACCCTGGGGAAGTGTAACCAGGGACTTGATCTTGGGTTCCTTCCCTGGAAAGTCTGTGATACACCAGTCAAGCTCTGGTTTGGTTGATAATGCTCCACATTCTGGGCAGTGGGATGGAGGTCACTGAAAGGGCTGTGTCACAGGCTGGACATATTGGAAGCTAGAAATATCTCTCTGGGTTTGTGCTCTCTCCCTTCTGTTGAAGGTGTTCAGAATTTGTAGTCTGGAATGCCATGCTTCTCTAAGCGTTGTCTTCTCTGCGAATGTCTGCCACTGATATTTTTCTTTCCCATCCAGAAATACAACTTCCAGTAAGACATTAGTTAAAACAAAAAAACCCTTCAAATCATTTTGCTGCTCAGACTGGTGCTAAGGTGGGAGGGAGTCTGCGTCTGTCAGAGGAGGACTCAAATTCGCATATCCTGCTTCATATTGTAGCCTTTTTT
Source organism: Heloderma suspectum (assembly GCF_057233095.1). Classification (NCBI taxonomy): domain Eukaryota; kingdom Metazoa; phylum Chordata; class Lepidosauria; order Squamata; family Helodermatidae; genus Heloderma; species Heloderma suspectum. The sequence goes on along the minus strand of NC_139459.1, from coordinate 155,587,638 downwards.
ACTAATTGGGTCAATTTCTCAGAGCAAGAGTTGCCCCTACGACATGACCTTGAAGTGACCATGGGTAGTGGATGACCTGCAGTTACAGTAAGTGGAGTCAACACCAAAAGTTACAAAATCAAATAATACTGTTTATTAGGTGTCCTCTGTGTATGTGTGTACAAAAGCCTTTATGTAGGGAGTGTGTGTATATGTAGTCCCTGACCCCAGAGAGGCCATCACATATTGCCCTTGGGCCAAAAGGTTTGTGCACCTTTGCTATAGGATTCTGACCTCCTCAGGTGCCACAAAAAACTGTGATGCTGCAGCTGTCTGATCCCTTAAGAAGCACTTCTCATAGGTAAGTAACAAAGCTAGGTCTGTTATGCCATACCATGCCTCCTTGATATGACGTAAGTAAGAATTAGTGTCTGATTTTGATTATTTTCCTCTTCCCTCCCCATCCTTTTATCCTTTCCAGATCTATCTATCTAGATTTAGAGAATAACAACAACAACAATCCCCAGACTTGCAATAGGATGAGGCTGGAAGCCCTCCTAATCACTTGGCTATGGGATCAGGGGAAAGAAGCCGCATGGGGAGGGGCTGCTAGTTCCCTTGCCTGCAACCTTCTGTGGAGATTTGGGGAGAAGGGAAGAAATGTGTTAGAGTAGTCATTACATTGTTGCCTGCAGATTGGTGTTGGTTCTATGAAATGTTGCTACAGGAGTTAACCTGTAGGTATTACAATTGGTGGGCAATTGCAGAATTGTTACAGACTTTGTGGGAGTCACTGTTGCCACATTTCTAATTTATGCCTTTCATAAGTTTCATGGTAGCGTACACAGAGCCTAATTGTGGCTTTTTAAAGAGCTCATGCATACGGATGGTATGCACACAGGGTCTGTTCACATAACCTCTGGAACACACACATAAAGTATTGATTTGATTTCACTTTCTGATAAATTGATGTTCTGTATTTGCAGGAAGTTTAGTAGTCTACCTAGTTGCTGAGGCTTCTAGGACGCAATCCTATCGGGATGGCTGTACGCCTCCGAACTCAGAGTCTTATGGCCATCCAGTGCAGAGTAGGGGGCATGGCAGAGGCAATCTTCAGCTCTGTGCTCCTCCTGCTCTGCATCTTGTCTAGATGGGCTTTTTCACCTCTCTAGCTGGACCACCGTGGAGCAGGAGGGAAGGAGGCTAGAGAGGCTGGAGGATACATCGCAAGCCAGCCTCCCCAGACCCCTCCCCTCCCTGTCCGCCAGCACACACTCTTTCCCCCCTCTCCGAGGTCACCTTTGTGACCTTGGAGAGGCAGCTGCCATGGTTCTCTCTCCACCAGCTGTGAGGGGGAGGGGGAGGGGAGGGGGAGGGGATTCCTGGGTCTGAGGCTGGAATGCTATCCAGGAATCTGAACTATCTTATGGCCCCCCAGACTCTGTCTAGGGGCTATAGGATTGCTCCCTTAATACTGCTTGTTAGATACATATGAAAGACCAATTCAGATGTATTTTTCGGGAGAAACTGGCTTCTGCTTGAAAATGGTATGTTCTACATATGCAGCAGAATTAGGAGGTAGAATCTTGAGGTGTTATGACTGGACTGTACCACTTCATACTACAGCTGGAGCGTGGGTGTGATACTTTTGAATAATCATCTGTATTTAAAAAAATGCTTCAGGGTAACAAATACTTGGCACACGAGAAAGAGAGATTTATCATTCTAGCCCCACCTGCTACTTGTTGAGCTAGTTTTGTACTTCCAGGGGTTTAATAATTTTGTTTTACACAAGGGGGCTTTTAGAAAGTGATGCGCACCTGTAGCCTGAAATGATACAGTCCATCTTGTTCTCACCTCTTTCAGCTGCATAGGTAGATCAGTCTTGGCCTTTCATAAAAATAGAGCTACTTCTTAAAAAAAAAAAAGCATATGAATTAACATAAGGAAGGGCTAAAGTTTTCCTCTTACTGTTCTTCCACAATGGGTTTTAAGACTGAAGTATCAGAGTGTATTTTGGACCTTGTGAGGAGCCAGTTTCCCTGCTCTTCACACTGCTGCAGCAACTGGAAGAAGAACATATTAGTTGCAGCCCAGTTCAAATTCCTGTCATTCAGTCTTTCAGCTTTCTAATGTAAATGCCAGGTACAGTGTCAATTACTGCTAATTGTGTGGATGTTTAATGTAATTTAGACACCTCTCCTCTAGGAACTGGGCTGACTCCAAGTCATTAGGATTAGGCAAGCAGGGTTAATGGCTTTTGGTTGCCTTTCAAGGGATCATAAAATAAAAGGAAACCATTCCAAAAGCAACCTTGAATATAAGCCTGCAGAGCTCTGCTGTAGCTTGATACATAAGGTTGTGAAGGGCAATGAGATGAATAGCATTTGGCCTTCAAAAAACGGACTTCATTGAAATGGTTATATCTGGTCTCATCTGTTCAAAATTGTAAACACTGGATTAGAATTTACTTTAATATAACACAGATGAACAGTCTTGAAAATTATTTTTGACTTTTAAAATGCCTTGACAATTGGCCTGATTCTGATTTCACAAGTGTGAAAATAGACATTCTGAAGTGTGATGGGAATTGTTTGGACACATTTGTATCAGTCCGAGGCATCAGCTTCAAGGGCAGAAAATGTGTGTTCAAACATCTCCATCACACAGCACAATCCAGTCTTAGAATCCCAACTAAGTCCCAAGTGCCAGCAGAGCAGATCTTGGAGGCACACCAGTGTTGCGGACCCTACGCCAGCGTGTCGCCAGGCCAGGGTTGTGCCAGCATAATATTACACTGGCGTAACTGGCTGCACTCCAGGCGCAACTCTGTCAGCAGAGGAGTTGGATGCAGGCAGCGTCACGGGCATGTCAAAGCAGAGGTGAGACGTGGTTGAGATAACAAGCTGACTCAGACTGCAGTCTCACCAGTGCCAATCCCATAACACTGCACTGGAAAAAGGTAGTACAAGTCAAAACATCCCCATGGAACCCAATAGAGAATGGGGGGAAAATCTCCCTTCTCTTCTCTTGTGCCCATACTGGGGAACCCAGAACTCAGATGACAGGGTATGAGGCTGTATCATTCTGACAAGGGCCAGCCCTCCTGTGAAGCAGGATGGAGCATCCTGTTCAGACAGTGCACTGCAGGTAGCGGTGGATTGGGCCCCTTGCTGCTGCCCTCCTATTGCGAATGCCACCTTTGCATGATTGGTGCTGGCAGCACTTGAGTCGGTGGCGCTCCTCCACCTCTGGAGTGGACCTTTTTCTTTGCCACTGTGCTCTGCAGCTGCTTTCCCACTTGCCACCCCTGCCACTCACACTCGCATCACCAGGTCTCTCTCGACACACTGCTGCCACTGCCACTCACATGCTTGCATCCAGCCCAGCCCCCTCCCATCACTGCCACCACCGCCACCAACCTTGCAGGCAGACAGGCAGCTGCCAAAGCGCCAGCTCCACTGCTGGATGTGCATGCAGGAGGGTGTGTGTGTTAATCTCATCATCCAGAAGCCATCGCCTGCCACACTAGGTTGCCGTTGCTTTTCGCAATCCGGACTCCAGCATGCTGTGGCAGAAGAAATGAGAGGCTGAACTCCGACCCCTTTGCTCACACAGCATGCCACCTGTGTCCAGAAGGGGAACGGGAACTTCAGCAACCTGAGGATGCTGCAGTTCCTGGGGGAGCCGAGCCTGCCCTGTCCCCACTGTCCCAACTCAAGTTGGAGATATCTGCCCATCTACTGAAGGGAGGGGAGGTGCATTACACGTGTGTGGACTGGGTTGGGCAGTATCACAAGGACCTCAAGCAACAAGAGAACTTCAGCTGTTGGGCGATATAAAAAGTTAAATAAATACACAGCATGTGGTGGCACAGAGGTATATATAAACCTTTAAATAAATAAATACTACCCTCATCTACAGTTTCAATCCTTATCAAAGCAAATGGCAAACAATACCTTTTGAAATGCAGTCTCTGATTAATATATAAACATCTGCTGCATCTCTCTCCATTCCTGCTGTTTTTTCTTATTATTCTCTCCCCCCCTTTTTACATGTGTGCTTAATCCATTTCAAAGAGCTATGTCTCTGTAAACAGAACAGGATGCAACCACATTTAAAAAATAAAATGGTATCCTTATCAAATCAATGCTATGCATGTTTTAAAAATTTATATAGCTGTTTGAAACTCAGTTTTGGATTTTATAAACTTCTGCCTTGCTTCATAAGCTGTATAGCTCTCCATTCCTGCTGGGTTTTCCTGGTTCTGTCACTCTCCTCCCCTCTCTTTTCAATGCATCTGTAATCCAAAAAGTGTTACTGCATGAGAACAGAAATAAAGGAAGCCCTTGTTGTGGTGAAGGGGCTTGCGTAACTCAGTGAAGCCATAAGCTATGCTGTGCAGGGCCACCCAAGACAGACAGGTCATGGTGGAGAGTTCTGACAAAATGTGGTCCACTGGAGAAGGAAATGGCAACCCACTCCAGTATTCTTGCCAAGAAAACCCCATGAAACGTATCACAAGGCTAAAAGATATGACGCCGGAAGATGAGCCCCTCAGGTCGGAAGGTGTCCAATATACTACTGGGGAAAAGCAGAGGGAATTTCCAAGTAGCGCCAGAAAGAGTGAAGCGGCTGGGCCAAAGCCGAAAGGACACTCAGCTGTGGATGTGTCTGGTGGTGAAAAGAAAGTCCGATGCTGTAAAGAACAATATAGTTTAAGAACCTGGAATGTAAGATCAATGAGTCAAGGTAAGCTGGAGGTGGTCAAACATGAGATGGCAAGATTGAACATCGACATCTGGGGAATCAGTGAACTAAAATGGACAGGCATGGGCAAATTTAATTTAGGTGGCCATTATATCTACTACTGTGGGCAAGAATCCCTTAGAAGAAATGGAGTAGCACTCATAGTCAACAAAAGGGTGGGAAAAGCAGTACTGGGGTACAATCTCGAAAATGATAGAATGATCTCAGTACGAATCCAAGGCAAACCATTCAACATCACAGTAATTCAAGTCTATGCCCCAAACACTGATGCTGAAGAAGCTGAGGTTGACTGGTTCTATGAAGACCTACAACACCTTCTAGAACTAACACCAAAAAAAGATGTCCTCTTCATCATAGGGGATTGGAATGCTATGTAATGTATGGAATGTAGGAAGTCAAGAAATCACCAGGATAACAGGCAAGCATGGCCTTGGTGTACAAAATGAAGCAGGAAAAAGGCTAATAGAGTTTTGCCAAGAGAACATGCTGATCATAGCAAACACTCTTTTCCAACAACACAAGTGGCGACTCTACACATGGACATCACCAGATGGTCAATATAAAAATCAGATTGATTATGTACTTTGCAGCCAAAGATGGAGAAGCTCTATACAGTCAGTAAAAACAAGACCTGGAGCTGACTGTGGCTCAGATCATGAGCTTCTTGTTGCAAAATTTCGGCTTAAATTGAAGAACATAGGGAAAACCACTAAACCATTCAGGTATAACCTAAATCACATCCCTTATGAATATACAGTGGAGGTAAGGAATAGATTTAAGGGATTAAACCTGATAGACAGAGTGCCTGAGGAACTATGGATGGAGGTCCGTAACATTGTTCAGGAGGCAGCAACTCAATCCATCCCAAAGAAAAAGACATGCAAGAAAGCAAAGTGGCTGTCTGATGAGGCTTTACAAGTAGCTGAGGAAAGAAGGGAAGCGAAAAGCAAGGGAGAAAGGGGAAGATATACCCAACTGAATGCAGATTTCCAGAGAATAGCAAGGAGAGACAAGAAGGCCTTCTTAAATGAACAATGCAAAGAAAACGAAGAAAACAATAGAATGGGAAAGACTAGAGATCTCTTCAAGAAAATCGGAGATATCAAGGGAACGTTTTGTGCAAAGACAGGCATGATAAAGGACAATGAAGGCGGGGACCTAACAGAAGCAGATGAGATTCAGAAGAGGTGGCAAGAATTCACAGAAGAACTATACAGGAAAGATCTTACTGTCCCTGATAGCCATAATAGTGCGGTCACTGAACTTGAGCTGAACATCCTCGAGAGTGAAGTCAAGTGGGCCTTAGGAAGCATTAGTAACAACAAAGCTAGCAGAGATGACAGTATTCCAGCTGAGCTATTTAAAATCCTAAAAGATGATGCTGTTAAATTGCTGCACTCAATATGCCAACAAATTTGGAACACTCAACAATGGCCACAAGACTGGAAAAGGTCAGTTTACATTCCAATTCCAAAGAAGGGCAATGCCAAAGAGTGTTCAAACTACCATACAATTGCGCTCATTTCACATGCCAGCAAGGTTATGCTCAAAATCCTACAAGCTAGGCTTCAGCAGTATGTGAACCAAGAACTACCGGAAGTACAAGCTGGGTTTCGAGGAGGCAGAGGAACTAGAGATCAAATTGCCAACATTCACTGGATCATGGAGAAAGCAACAGAATTCCAGAAAAACATCTATTTCTGCTTCATTGACTACGCTAAAGCCTTTGATTGTGTGGATCACAACAAACTCTGGCAAATTCTTAAAGAGATGGGAGTACCAGACCACCTTACCTGTCTCCTGAGAAACCTGTACAAGGGACAAGAAGCAACAGTAAGAACCAGACATGGAACAACCGATTGGTTCAAAATTGGGAAAGGAGTACGACAAGGCTGTATGTTGTCGCCCTGCTTATTTAATTTATATGCAGAGTACATCATGAGAAATGCTGGGTTGGATGAATCACAGGTCGGAATTAAGATTGCCGGGAGAATTATCAACCACCTCAGATGCACGGACGATACCACCCTTATGGCAGAAAGCAAAGAGGATCTAAACAGCCTCTTGTTGAGGGTGAAAGTGGAAAGAGCAAAAGCTGGTTTGAAACTCAACATTAAAACAACTAAGATCATGGCATCTGGCCCCATCACTTCCTGGCATATAGAAGGGGAAGAAATGGAAGCAGTGACAGATTTTATTTTCTTGGGCTCCAAGATAGGGGTGGACGAAAGTCACTTACCTGTCGTCGAAGGCCGATCGCGGTGGGGGGGAGGCGCTTCGCTGGTCCCCCCGCAAAGTTCAGGCTGGGGGGGGGAGGCTTCCCGCCTCACCTGGCCGAAATTCAGGCTGGGGAGGAGGCGCCTCGCCTGGCCGCGAACGCGAAAGTAAAAAAAAAAACGCCCCCTGATAGGCTACGTGACGATTCACGTAGCCTATCACAGCTAGATCTGCAACGTCAGCCGTGATAGGCTACGTCAATCGTCACATAGCCTATCATGGGTGACTTAAAAAAAAAAAGCGCGTACGCGAATGGCGGCCCCCATAGGGAGCCGCCATTCGCGTTCCTTATTTAGTCGCTGTAGTCTACGTAAATGTTTACGTAGACTACGGCGAAAATAAGGGCAACGCAAATAGCGTTGCCCTTATTTTCACCGTAGTCTACGTAAACATTTACGTAGACTACAGCGACCAAATAAGGAATGGGAATGGCGGCTCCCTATGGGGGCCGCCATTATCCGTACACTCTTTTTTTTTTAAAGTCACCCGTGATAGGCTATGTGACGATTCACTTAGCCTATCACGGCTGACTTTGCAAATCTAGCCGTGATAGGCTACGTGAATCGTCACGTAGCCTATCAGGGGGCGTTTTTTTTTTTTCCCTTTCATTGCAATGGCGGCGGTGGCAGCCGGTCGAAAGACCAGCTGCCGCTCCCGCCTCGCTCGAACACCCGCCGAACCGCCGGCTGGACCAGCCACCGGGAGGGACATACGGTGAAGGTAAGTCCCGTCCTGGGGGGGGGTGCGGGGTGCGGGGGGGTGCGGAGGATTTCTCCCCGAAACTTGTTCGGGGGGCCAAACACGTTGGCGCTCGGTTCCCCGAAGTTTCGGGGAGAAATTCTCCGCCATCCCTACTCCAAGATCACCGCAGATGGTAACTGTAGCCATGCAATTAAAAGACGCTTGCTCCTTGGGAGGAAAGCTATGGCAAAACTAGACAGCATAGTAAGAAGCAGAGACATCACCTTGCCGACAAAGGTCCGTATAATCAAAGCTATGGTTTTCCCAGTAGCAATGTATGGCTGTGAGAGCTGGACTATAAGGAAGGCTGAGCGCCGAAAAATCGACGCCTTCGAACTTTGGTGCTGGAGAAGACTCTTGAGTCCCCTGGACTGCAAGGAGACCTCCTTGCAGTCCAGGGGACTCAAGAGTCTTCTCCAGCACCAAAGTTCGAAGGCGTCGATTCTTCAGTCAATCCTAAAGGAAATCAACCCTGAGTGCTCATTGGAAGGATACTGAAGCTGAACCTCAAATATTTTGGCCACTTATGCAGAGAGAAAACTCACTGGAAAAAACTGTGTCAAGGGCTCCTTGGAGGGCTCTCTCAGTCTAATCCAGTAGCCAAGTCCAGACGCAGACAAAGGGATTCTTTTCAAAGCTTTATTCTTCTTTTACAACTTACAGCTCTACAGGAAGCAACTAGATCTGAGCAGCAGCATCCCTATGCCCTAAGTTGGAAATGTTGGTCCCCGTTTGAAAAGCAATTACTGGCAGACCCCTGAATATAAGGACTAGGGAGAATCCCTCCCCTTTTCCCTTGGATCCTCTGGGCGCAACCGTTCTTTGAGCGCCAACCAGGTGCTACGTCTCCTTTCCGCGCTCTCCATTTGGTGCCGCTCTCTGCGTCTGCGCCGCGCATCCAACCAGTCTGCTATCGGTGCTGGGTCACTCCCTGGACTGCTTTCTAATCTAGGAATGTGGGTGGGAGGAATCTGTCAGCTGCGGGCCCTGGGAAAAAGGGGCGCGCTCCTCTCCCAGGAGCGACTGCTCTTCTTCCGAATCAGAACTACTCTGGGATTCTATGGGCTCAGTGTCCACCCTGACACCCTGATGCTGGGAAAGTAGGAATGTACAAAAGTCACTTACCTTTTAACGAAATGTGATTCGAGGTGGGGGGGAGGCGCTCCGTCCCTCCCCCCCCCGAAATTCTGGCCAGTGGGGGAGGCGCTCCATCCCTCCCCCCTGAAATTCTGGCGGGGGGGAGGCGCTCTGTCCCCCCCCCGAATCCTGGCCGGCCAGGTCCTCAAATGATGGCGGCCGTAGCCGCCACCATTTGCATCCCTGCAGTCAGCTGTGATAGGCTACGTAAATGTTTACGTAGCCTATCACGGCTGAGTTAAAAAAAACACAAAACCGCGCGTACGCAAATGGCGGCGCCCATGGGCACCGCCATTTGCATTCTTTATTTTGGCACGTCTAGTCTACGTAAACATTTACGTAGACTACGGCGAAAATAAGGGGAACGCAAATAGCTTAGATAGGCTACATAAATCTTGTCAGGGTGGACACTGAGCCCATAGAATCCCGGAGTAGTTCTGATTCTGAGGAAGAGCAGTCGCTCCTGGGAGAGGAGCACTTTCCTCTTTCCCAGGGCCAACAGCTGATGGAGATTCCTCCCACCAGCATTCCTAGCTTAGATAGCAGTCCAGGGAGTGACAGAGTGCAGGAAGCAGACTTGATGGACGCGCGACGCCGATGCAGAGAGCGGTGCCAGATGGAGGGCGCAGAAAGGAGGTGTAGTGCCCGGTTGGCACGCAAACAACGGCTGCGCCCAGAGGATCCAAGGGAAAAGGGGAGGGACTCTACCTAGTCCTTAAGTTCAGGGGTCTGCCAGTAATTCCCTTTCAAACGGGGACCAACTGTTCCAACTTAGGGCATAGGTACTCTGCTGCTCATAACTAGTTGCTAACGGTAGAGTTGTTAAGTTGTAAAAGAGGAATAAAGCTTTGAAAAGAATCCATTTGTCTGTGTCTGGACTTGGCTACTGGATTAGACTGAGAGAGGCCTCCAAGGAGCACTTGACAAATATTTACGTAGCCTATCACTTTTTTTTTTTTACTGGAAATGGCGGCGGCGGCAGCCGGTCGGAAGACCGGCCGCCGCCGCACTGCCACCGGAGCCGCCGCCGCCAGGAAGATTCGCCCAAGGTAAGTCCCATCCCAGCGGGGGGGCAGACCGTTTCGCCACCGATTTCGGGGGGCCAAATGCACTGGCATTCGGCCTCCCCGAGATTCGTGGCGAAATTTTCTGACATCCCTAGTGGTGCTGGAGAAGACTCTTACAAGTCCCCTGGACTGCAAGGAGGTCAAATCAGTCAATCCTAAAGGAAATCAACCCTGAGTGCTCCTTGGAAGGACTGATACTGAAGCTGAAATATTTTGGCCACCTAATGCGGAGAGAACTCACTGGAAAAGACCCTGATGCTGGGAAAGATTGAAGGCAAAAGGAGAAGGGGGCAGCAGAGGATGAGATGGCAGCAGAGGATGAGATGATCACCGATGCAATGAATATGAACTTGAGCACACTCTGGGAGAGAGTGGAGGACAGGAAGGCCTGGCGTGCTATGGTCCATGGGGTCACGAAGAGTCGGACACGTCTGAACGACTGAACAACAACAAGCAGTGGTGTGGAGCTAAAACCTGTATGGAGAGAGGGTAGAAAGACAGTTGCTTCTGGGGGACATCAACATTCATCCCAAGGCCACCTTGTCAGGGGCAGGTCAGGATTTCATGCTCTCCATGACAACCATGGGACTGTCCCAACATGTCATCAGGCCAACACATGCAGTGGGGCATACTCTAGACTTGGTTTTCTCTACTGGACATGGCGATGGTGATCTTAAGGTGGGAGACTTTGCACCAGTCCCTTTGTCATGGTCAGATCATTGCCTGCTGAGATTTAGACTCATGGAAGCTTAGACTCTGCAAGGTGGGGAACCTATTAAGATGGTCTGCTCCCAGAGGCTACTGGATCTGTATAGTTTCCAAAGAGTTAAGACTGGTGGCTTGTAACTGCAGCGGTGGCAGCAGGATGGGACGGGAGCTGAGAGGGAAGCTCCATGGCATTTCTCTCTTGGCTCCAGTCCTATACTGCCTCTGCTGTGGCCACCAAGAGCAACTGTGCCAGTCTCTGCCAGGCATGGCAGAGGAAGCCATGGCACTGGAGCAGCTGGCAACCTACCAAAGGAGAGTGGGAAGGAGATTAACCCTTCCCACTCTCCTTTGGCAGAATGAAGCCAAGAAGAAAGCACCTGCTATGACAGCTATGTTAGTCTCTCCCCACCCCACCCTTCTTTAATAAGTTTACCATTCATTCTTCTCATTCATTTAAAAATCCAGAAAATTTCACTTTAGTTGCTTATCTCCTCCCCCCAGCCACCTTTTCAATTTTCTCTCAACCATTAGTTTGCCCTGACTTTGATTCTGTATAGAGACAGAGACAGATAGTACTTTCCTTGTTCTTGGTTTCCCTCCACCCCTGTTCTCTATTCCTGTATTCCATTCCATTCCTTCCCTTCCCTTCCCTTCCATTTTTCATCTTTTTGCTAAAGAATAAAAATAAAAAATAAAAAAAACTATTTCTCTTCTGTTAGGATTATAGTTAGTCCCCCCATCCCTTATGCTTGTAGTTTAGTGTTTGCTTTTCTTTTGCGCGTGTGCGTGCACGCGTGCTTGTGCTATGTGGACAAGCAAACAGCGTGTGACAAAGGAGTACACACAGTCCACATTTCCAAAAACGAGGCAAAGGACTACACATTAACAGCTATTATTTAAATAATATAATACTACACTGTGTGTTGCAAAGCAAGCAAGCCCAATATGAGGCACCTTCGGGGTCTTGGCAGGGGCAGAGGTGGGCAAGGGGCTGCTGTGCCCTCCTGGGAGGGCTGCTGTGTTGCTTCCTGCCTTTGTCAGTCCAGTAGACAACTGTCATTGTTCTTTGTTCAAGTCCATGTGCCCACCTGGCAGGGTTGCTGTCTTTGTTTGCTTCCTGGCTACCTGCCAGTGTTTCCCCAGGCAATTCAGCCAGCGACCCTGAGGTTATTGCCTGTGAATAGGAAAGCAGTACTAGGGGAAAGGGGTTATTTGCACTTCAAAGAAACCTACACCAGAGATTGTGGATAGTGACCTCCTCATTGCTTCAGAACCTAACTTGATTATCCCTTTATGAACTTTGGCTTGCATTTCTGAGAACAGCACATTTTACCTGTGCCTAGCACAAAAATTTCCTGTCTGAAATTTGGCAGGTGGGATGCTCTCCAGGGGAGCTGACAGGACCCCAAATTTCATTCACTTCCGTGTAAGCGGTGAAAACTTATAGCTCTTCGCTTTGAGAGTTTTTGTTGAAAAAAATCAAATTTCACCTGCACCCACCACAAAAACTACTGGGCCTCATTGCCTGAAATGTGTCAGGTGGACACCCCTCCAGGGGGCTGAGAGCTCCCCAAATGTCATGTATGTATCATGAAAACTGAAAAGGTTACTGCCATTTGTGTTTTCCCCATGCAAGTCAATGAGAAAACGTCAAAAATGAGTGATTTGGATGTCTGAATCTTGCTTTGGATTCGGAGCTGAGTCAAAGTGGATGGGGTCTGAATCGGTCCAAAGTGAAGTGGGGCCACTTTGGAAGGTCTGAAGCAGCATCCAAAGCAAAGAGGGGCGTCCATGCACAGCCTTAACAGAAATGTAACAAATGAAACAAGGACACCAGAGCACCCCTTTACTGTACAAATACTTGTAAAACAGACTTCAGACGTACTTTCTCATGCCTTTACTTTTGAACACATGAAGAGGCCTATAGGAACATGCTGGGCTAGCTCTGTGCCTTCCTGAGCTAATGCATGATTGGCTGAGTGTGAAGGGGGCGGTAAAGGGGGTCCTTGCACGTGCAGTAAAACCAAGATTTCTGTCTCCATGTTGGAAACCAATTTTATGTAAGTGGAAAACTGCAAAGGAAATCCAGCACAGTGCAGTCACTTTTTCCCTGTGTAGTTAGGTTCAATATTCCCAGGGGAGTCAAGTACAAGATAGCAGAGGCACATCCAATGCTTCAGAGTGGGGTCAAATCCAGCTTTGTAGAATGGCAATGCAAGATCAGACCAGGTAGGGTCTATCAGGATCCTGGACACATCTAAGCTAGCTAGAACTCAGGCAAGAAGAGGTATTGGCCAGTTTGCATGATCAAACAAGCTTAGGGATGGACGAAAGTCCCTTACCTGGTCCCGCAGCTTTTTTCAGGGGGGGGAGGCTCTCCATTTCTCCCCCCGAAATTCTTGGCGGGTGGGGAGGCGTCCTGTCCCTCCCCGCCGAAATTCTGGCTGGGGGGAAGGCGCCCCATCCCTCCCCACCGAAATTCTGGCCGGGGGGGGGAGCGCCCCACCTCTCCGGCCGCGAAAGAAAAAAGTAAAAAAAAAAAAAGTGATAGGCTACATAAAGATTTACGTAGCCTATCACGGCTAGATTTTCCAAAAACACCATGATAGGCTACGTAAAGATTTACGTAGCCTATCATGGTGTTTTTGGAAAATCTAGCCGTGATAGGCTACGTAAATCTTTACGTAGCCTATCACTTTTTTTTTTTTTACTTTACTTGGAAATGGTGGCGGCGGCAGCCGGTCGGAAGACTGGCCGCCACCAAACCGCCGCCGAACCGCCGCCAGGACCCGCTGCCGCGAGGGACATTCGCACGAGTTAAGTCCCATCCCAGGGGGGGCAGGGGGCGGACCGTTTCTCCACCAATTTTGGGGGGCCGAATGTGTTGGCATTTGGCCTCCCTGAGATTCGTGGAGAAATTCTCCGACATCCCTAGCCATGGTGGGCAAGTTCGGCTCATCACAGTGAGGGAAGGAACCATCGTGGTTGATCCCCCCTCCCCATGCATGCCACCGCCATTTGCATTATTCCCCACACTGTAGCATGGCTTGGCGTGATGTCTGAAGCCAGCGTGCAGCTGGGGGCAGGGTGGGTTTTGTACCCACCCTACAATCTCTACTGCATGTCATGGGTTGTAGGGTGGGCACGATCGCCCCATACATCAGGTTCAGATGACATACCAGACCATGCTGCAGCATGGGAAATAATGCAAGTGGTGATTGTGTGTGCAGTATGTGTGTGTGGGGGGGGGGAGCAGCCACGACGGTTGCTTTCCTCACTGTGATCATCTGAACCCAGTCAGTGACTTGAATAAACCATGGAGGTTTGTTTTAAGGCCCGGCACATGCTGGGCACCATTTCCCTAATTATTTGCCTAAGCACGGCTTCTTGTGTTGGCCAAATCATGGCTTGTTGGGGGGGGGGACAACCCTCAGATAACCCTACAACAGCCCATAGGTTATTTGAGGGTTGTTTTCCTGTCAAATAAGCCATGCCACCTGGGTTAGGATGACACAACAAGCTGCGACTGGGTGGATAATTAGGGAAAAGCCGCCAGGCACACACCAGCGATTCAAACAAACCAACATGACTTATTTTGATTGTGCGAACCAGGTCATTGTCACAGCAAAAGACTGAGGCCTTCAGAAGCCTGGCAGGTCGGGACCTGCTGCTAACCCCACTCCCTCTGAGGAGCTGTCTGTTTCCTAAAAGGGCATTGCCTGATTCTGTAGCCATGGCTTACAGTATTAGAGGTGGTGAGGACTGTATTGGAGATATAGGGTCTGAGTCCAAAGAGTCTGGTAAGGTCACATCCTATGGCCTGGAAGGCCCTGGAATAACAGGTGGTGGGTTAATAGATTAATTGTCCCTTGCGTCTGAAACCTCCTCTGATCCAGAAAGGGAAACCGAGGCCAATGAACGTTACACATTTGACATCAAAAGAGGAAACTTCTCTAAAATGAGGGAACTGGTAAAAAGGAAGCTGAAAAGGAAAGTCAAGACAGTCAAATCTCTTCAGAATGCTTAGGGGTTACTCAAAATCCCAATAATAAAATCTCAGCTAGAATGTACACTGCAGGTCAGGAAAGGCAGCACAGAGACCAAGAGGTAATCAGCCAGGTTAACAAGCAATGTCTAGGACACTATTAGAGAAAAGAAGGCTTCCTTCTGGTGGACATGTTCTATCTGTCTAATCTATCTATCCATCCATCCGTCCCCTGCCTCCTCCAATTTGCTCAAGGCAGCTTGCAATCATTAAAATGTGCCTGGGTGGGCTAAGAAATCATAACAGCAGGAGCTGCTATCACCCACATTTGCCGGCTGCAGCATAGGTACCCTTGTTTTGTTTGGGAGCTGGAAGGCCAAGATAGAGGAAGAAGCTGTGGGAGAGAAACTGTGCTTTGCCTGCCTATGTATCATCAGCACAAACGAAGACATCATGGAGGCAATGCATGAATTCTGTTGCTAGCAGAGTAAAAAGTATTTTTAAATATTTTAGTATTTGTGTGTTTTATTATTTTTTCTCTTATACATAATATTGCATTTTATGCTGTGTTGGCATATTTATTTGTTTCACATTGCAATAAAATCTACGGATTTATCTGAAGTATTATTATGTTGTAAAATGCCTGCAGAGACCTATTTTGAGGCATTCAACAAATTCAATAAATAAATAAAATAAATATTGAAGGGCTTTGATGGAACTCAATTCAAAAGTAAATTTTAAATGGTGATGAAAGAATAACAATGTGGTGATTGCGGAGTCTGTTTGCTCTTATCTCAGTAAGTATATTTAACTTTGTGCTATTTTAATAGTTAAAGGTGCAATCCTAAGCATGCTGGACAGGGAGAAGTCCTACAACTCCCAGCATTCCCTAGTCATCCGGGAGTTGTAGGACTTTTTTCTATCCAAACATGCATAGAATTGCACCCTAAGGGTGCAATCCCATCGGTCACATCCTTGATGATCACAAGCCCCAGAACTTGGAGGCTTTTGAGCATCCTATGTAGGGCACGAGGAGTGGCAGAGGCAACCTTCACCTCCCTGTCCTCCTGCCCTGCATTTTCACTAGATGAGCTCCTTTGCCCATCTAGTGAAGGCATTTCAAAGGAGAGGGAAGGAGGCTGGCCAAGGTCAGGATAAGTTGTATCCTGGCCTCTCCAGTCTTCTCCCCTCCGTGCACGCCGAAATGCCCCCCTTTCCCAATTCTCCAAGCTCGAGTTCCCAACCTCAGAGGCAAGCAGACATGGGTCTTTCCATGCTGGCTGTGAGGGAGATGGGGGGGATCTCTGATTCCCCGCTCCGAGGTTGGAACACTGTCTCCAACTTCGGATCAGGGAATCCTAACTATCCTATAGCCCCTCAGACACTGTCTAGGGGCCATAGGATTGCTCCCTAATTAAGTTAGAAGTAAGGTTTAAAATATCATAGTGGATTTAACCATATGTGCTCACACTTGTGAAGGAGAGTAAGAAAAGTGGGTATTGTTTCTTTGGCCTTTATTTTTTATGTACTGGTTGGAGGTTAAGCTGTGAATATATAAGGAAAGGGACAAATTTATGATATGTTAAAGAATAATTAGCTAATTACGTGGGAGTGTTTAAACCTTTTTGGTTTCTCTTTTATGACAAAAGGACAAACAATTTAGGTCATTTTTGTAAATCTGAGTGACAATAAGCAGGAAAGTAGGATTTTTATCTGTTTTAAAGGAAATGTTAAAAAAAAACCTTAACAGTGAACTTAGTAAGATGGAAAAATCAAAATGGAAGGAGGTAGAAAATCAGATAGACACCAAAATGATATACACAGTTGAATAAAAAAAAAGAATGACAACACTGATAAAACCAAAACAATTGGATATGGCTATCCAGAAACCAGCTGATAAAAAGGGAATAAGATTATTCAGAAGCTTAAGAACAAAGTAACAGAGGTTAAAGAAAAGTTGGACCAAGCAAAGGAGATGCATATGGACCTCATGTCTGAGTTGGAAAATTATTAAGAATAATTTAGGGTGCAATCCTATGTGGATAGTTGACAGTTTCTGAACTTGAAGGCTGCTGACTACCCAATGCAGGGTGGGAGGACAGAGGAAGCGATCCTAAACTCTGTACTCCAGCTGCCCCGCACGTCTACTGGACAGGCAAAGGTGCATGGGGATTGTCACAGAGAGGAAGGCCAGGATCTCTTCTCGATCATCCCGGAGTGCAGGACACAGAATAATGGGCTCAAGTTACAGGAAGCCGGATTCCAGCTGAACATCAGGAGAAACTTCCTGGCTGTTAGAGCAATATGACAGTGGAACCAATGACCTAGGGAGGTAATGGGCTCTCCCACACTGGAGGCATTCAAGATGAGGCTGGACAGCCATCTGTCAGGGATGCTTTGACTTGGATTCCTGCATTGAGCAGGGCGCTGGACTCGATGGTCTTGTAGGCCCCTTCCAACCCTACTATTCTATGATTCTATGATTTGTACCTGCCCACTATATAACAGTGATGGGATCAGAGTAAGGCCTCTGAAATAAGTCCTACAGTTTGGGCAGGGTCATATGGCAGTTCTTAAGGTCTCCTGATCCAAAGAAATTAAGCTTGAAAGCTATTTAAACTTTGGTTTGAACCCAGAAACAAATAGGTAACCAGTGGAAATATTATCAGATCAGAACTATATGGTCTGACTGCTAGGCTCTAGTCAAAACTCTGGTGGACACATTTTGGACCAATTAGTTTCTGAAACATCTTCAAAGGCAACCCCATATAGAAAGTATTACAGTATCCCAACTGGGATGTAGAAAGGTGATTGAAGCTAGGTCCAACAGAAGCTAGGGGAGGCCTGGCAAGCCGGCCAACACTGGTAGTAAGCGCCCTTGGCCACTACTTCAGCCTAAATATCTAGGGACAGCTCTGGATCCAGAAGCTGCAGACCTGGTGCTTCTGGGGGAGTACAATTTTGAGTTCTACGCTTTCTAAAAGAATTGGCAGAACCCACCACCAACAGCACATCACTTGTGTCTAAATGAAGCATCAGCTTGTTCATCCTATCCACTTCTGTACTTATATCAGACACTGTTTCAGGACTTCTGCTGCTCCACTGGGTTCAAAAGATGGAAAAAAGAGCCTGCATGCTGACATTTCACTCCAAACCTCTGGATTCAAAGCAGTGCCTTTCAGCAAGTTGTCCCAGGAGGATGCCATAGCTGATGGTGCTACAGCTGCTGAGGGGTCAAGAAGAATCGACAGGGCCTTACTCATCCAGCCATATCCTGGCACAGGTCATCTGTGAAAGGCAGTTTCAGTCCCCCAGCCCCTGTCATGGGTTGTGCTGTTCTGGGTTGCAGTGTCATTAAGAATCCTATGATCCACCATAGATACAGAAGTGGAGGACAAGGGGTGGGGTGGTGACTCTTGCCTTTCCATTGGCTTCAAAGGGAATGTTCAGACTTATGCCACCTTTTTTGCTGGCATCATGTTACAACATCACCAGAGGAAGGACCAGCATCTTAGCAAGCTTAGGATATTAAGCTACAGTCCTCTCCAGACCTGCACATATCCAGGACCATCCATTTCTGGATCCAATGCCAGCAAGGTTGTACACCAGCTGGGTTAAACCAGCCAAATCTCATTATACTGGTGTAGATCCCTTCTGTCCACAAAGGTCTGTAGGATCTGCCAGCACAGGGGACTTCTTTGGTATCCTATTGTCATCCAGCAAGTGTAAATCAGAGATAGAAATGTACTTTTAATCTATCAAGAGGGAGCAGCAACAAGAAAATAACATCCATACTTTTATGCATCTGCTTTTGATTCCAGGTTGTGTCTGCCTTTATTCATATTTTATTATCCTTTTATCTGAAGCCTATTAAAATTCAACGATAAAAACAAATAATTTAAAAGTCACATTGATGCATAACTACAAAAGGATGTGCCACAAAAGTAATAACTAGGGAGACATCAGAAGTTTGTCTCCTATACCTCATTCTCTAGGTATTTAAAATTAAATCATTTAAATAAATGAAATGTTTTAAAAGTGTCACTGAAAAAATGCAATTAGAAGCTCAAACATCATCAGTATGACAACATGAAACTTTTCAAATTACCCTACAAAGTGAGAACCAGGTTCTTATTCGCATTCAGAAGCATCTTATTACATGCTTGGTCAATTAACTTCAACGGAACTCATCCTGCATTTAAAGATAAGCATAAGCTCATGTTCTCTGGTGAATCTCATCCTAAGTGTTCCTCAGCACCTTCTAAAGTTATATGCATGGAATTTTCATTCTCAGAACAGCTAGTGCCGTGGTGACAGAAGGCATCTTTCACTGGGGAGAAAATGCTTGTGAAATATGCTCCCGTTTCTTCATTTGGTTGCCACAATCCTCTGGCCTCCTCTGAAAACCTCCACCCATCTCTGATCTATTTTCTATTCCTTGGAGATAATCTCTTTCCTTATTTGTTGTAAAACACACTGACAGCTTGTCAGTGTCATGGGGGTTGGACTCGATGACCTAGTAGGCCCCTTCCAACCCTACTATTCTATGATTCATTCTCAATATGGAGCGCTGTAGCAACAGTCTCTAAACCTGCCCAGTTAACATCACTGTGAAATGGGTGCACTGAAATCTTTGTTTTTTAAAGTGATGTTTCAACATCATACCATTTCTCTAGGTATTTAGTGCACCATGTCAGTGTCTTACTTGCTTCATGTCTGAACTGCTAATTGTCCAAACTGACTAGGGCTGATCTTCCATAGAATTTGTCCTCCTCTTCGATTTTGAATGGAGACCTTCCATGACAACATGAAGTTATATGCAGCTGACGTTGTTACATTCCAGTTTCTTCACAGCATCCTGAAAGATTCCCAGAGAGTGAGCAAACAGGGGGAGAAAAAAGGAGTTGGCCAGGGGAGTTCAGCAGGGGAGGTCAAGGGGGAGGCCCCTAACATTTTTTCTTCTTTTTTAACAAACTTTTATTATTTATTTATTTAGCTTGTAACACACACTTCCAGACCAGTCGGACTCTGCTTTTAACCTCTACTGAGTGGAGAAGCAGGCACAGGCTAGTCTAGAACAATCACAAAGCTAGACAAGAGAAAAGAGGCTATAGAAGGACAAGACCCTCCAGTGGTGGTGACCTGCAACGTGTGTGCAATGTTTGTTTTCTTGCCTGAAAACAACATGGCCTACACCTGCAACAAGTGCAAGTTGATCACGCTGCTGGAAGAAAAAGTAAGAGGACTCAAGTGGCGACTGTTGACCCACCGGGGAATAAGAGAACACAAAGAGTTCTGGGACAGAATGGGGGAACTACAGCAGCAAAGGGAAGACCAGAAGCTTGAAGAGCAACAGCAAGATGAGGCAGAAGTGGGAAATGCTGAGGTGAAGAAAAATGGAGTAGAGGATACTCCTTGGAAAAGGGTGACAGTTAGAAGAAGAAGAACTAGACGCCACTCTGCACCAGTGGAAGCAGTGGCGCTGTGGAATCGATTCCAGGTACTTGCGGATGAGACTGGAGGACAGCCTGCAGAGGAAGAATCACAGGGGAACCTACATGAGAGTGAGCAAGAGGCTGCAGGTCAGTCAAACAGAGGCAATGAAACCCAGGCCTACAACAAGAAGAGAAGAGTGGTAGTAGTGGGAGACTCCTTGCTGCGTGGGATCGAGACCCAAGTATGTTGCGAAGACCTGTGGACTCGCCAGGTATGTTGTCTCCCGGGAGGACAGATTAGAGACATGACTAAAAGGTTGCCTGCACTCATAAAGCCCACTGACAGGTATCCCTTTCTTCTCATCCATGTGGGAACAAATGATACCGCCAAGTGGAGCTACGAAGAAATCACGTCAGACTTTGAAGCTTTGGGAGAGAAACTCAAGAACTTTGGAGCCCAGATAGTTTTCTCATCCATCCTTCCAGTAGTTAGAAAAGAGATAGAAAGGGAACGAAAAATACTCCGGGTGAATGACTGGCTACGAAGGCAGAGGAAAGAAATGGTGGTTCAGCTATTAAATAAGGATGGCAAAATGATAACAGATGACAAAGAAAAGGCAGAGGTGCTCAATTCCTACTTTGGCTCAGTCTTCTCCCAAAAGAGGGTCTATGACCCCCCTGGCAAAGGCGAAGTTCAGGCTGAAGGGGCAGGATTGTAGCTTGAGATCGATAGGCATATGGTCAAGGAACACCTAATTACTTTGAATGAGTTCAAATCTCCAGGGCCAGGTGAACTGCATCCTAGAGTAATAAAAGAACTGGCAGAAGAACTCTCAGAACCGCTGTCTATTCTTTCTCTTTGAGAAATCATGGAGGATGGGGGAAGTGCCAGATGACTGGAGGAAGGCTAATGTTGTCCCTATCTTCAAAAAGGGCAAAAAGAAGGAACCTGGGAACTACAGACCAGTCAGTCTGACATCAATCCCTGGAAAATTCTGGAGCAAATTATAAAGCAATCCATCTGGAAGCACCTTGAAAACAATGCCGTGATTACTTGAAGCCAACAAGGATTTGTCAAGAACAAATCCTGCCAGACGAATCTGATCGCATTTTTTGATCAAGTAACCTCCCTTGTGGACCGTGGGAATGTTGCAGACATACTATACCTCGACTTCAGCAAAGCTTTTGACAAAGTGCCCCATGATCTCCTGATGAGCAAACTAGCTCAAAGTGGGCTAGATGAAACAACGATCCGGTGGATCCACAGTTGGCTACAGAATCGGACTCAAAGAGTGCTTATCAATGGGACCTTCTCAAACTGGGGAGAGGTAATGAGTGGGGTACCGCAGGGCTCAGTCCTGGGCCCAGTGCTCTTCAACATTTTTATTAATAAATTGGAGGAGGAGGTGCAGGGAATGCTGATCAGGTTTGCAGATGACACAAAATTGGGTGGGATAGCTAATACTTTGGAAGACAGAAACAAAATTCAAAGTGATCTGGATAGACTGGAGCGCTGGGCAGAAAACTACAGAATTACATTTAATAGGGATAAATGCCAAGTTCTGCACCTAAGAAAAAGAAACCAAATGCACAGTTCCAAGATGGGGGATACATGGCTCAGCAACTCTACAAGTGAGAAGGATCTTGAAATTGTTGTCGATCACAAGCTGAATATGAGCCAACAATGTGATGTGGCTGCAAAAAAGGCAAATGCTATTCTGGGCTGCATTAATAGAAGCATCGCTTCCAAATCCCGGGAAGTACTAGTTCCCCTCTACTCAACACTGGTTAGGCCTCGTCTGGAGTACTGTGTCCAGTTCTGGGCACCACACTTTAAGAAAGATGCAGACACACTGGAGAGGGTTCAGAGGAGGGCAACAAAGACCATCAGGGGACTGGAAACAAAGCCCTATGAAGAGAGACTGAAAGAACTGGGCATGTTTAGCTTTGAGAGGAGAAGACTGAGGGGAGATATGATAGCGCTCTTCAAGTACTTGAAAGGTTGTCCCAGAGAGGAAGGCCAGCATCTCTTCTCAATCATCCCAGAGTGCAGGACACGGAATAATGGGCTCAAGTTACAGGAAACCAGATTCCGGCTGAACATCAGGGAAAACTTCCTGACTGTTAGAGCAATAGACAATGGAACCAATTCCTAGGGAGGTGGTGGGCTCTCCCACACTGGAGGCATTCAAGACGAGGCTGGACAGCCATCTGTCAGGGATGCTCCGACTTGGATTCCTGCATTGAGCAGGGGGTTGGACTCGATGGCCTTGCAGGCCCCTTCCAACCCTACTATTCTATGATTCTGTGATTCTCATCAGAAGTAATTGTAACAAAGAGGGAGAGATCCTGTTCTTCCTTGCTGAATGCTGCCCACATCATCTACATACCTTCTTTCCTCCTGCCTTGCCCCCCAACAAGAAGTATGCCCTCAGTGCTGGCCAATGCACTGTAGTATGCATTCAACAGTGGGTAAAAGTGACAGTCACCTTGTTGGTATATGGCAATGCACATCTTTGTATTCCATTTCTACAAACTTAAGAAAGGGCATAAGAGACTCTACTTTCCTGGCTGAGGAGGAAAATTCACATATACTTTGAAAACAAGTGTTTCTACATTAAAACTCAAAGTCTTCATTCCATGTTTGAGGCAATCAAAGTTGGAAGGGGCTATTTACATAATCAAATCCAACTCCTTGCTCAGTGCAGGAATTCAGTTAGTGGATCAAGTTGTTGGTTATATAACATTTGCACCCCACTTGTATCAGGTGGTCATTACATTGTTTTAATTTGTGAAAACTGAATGATGTTTTCCAAAATTTCCAGCAGCACATAAGACAACACACTGTTAATGCTGAGAGCATTCTCCTCTAGAATGTTGGAGATCTGTGTTGCTATTGCCTCACTTATCTGTAGGGTTGGCGGACAATTTCTCCCCGAAACTTTGGGGGGCCGATCGCCAACGTGTTCGGCCCCCCGAACATGTTTCGGGGAGAAATCCTCCGAACCCCCCCTGCCCCCCGCACCCGCCCCCCGGGACGGGACTTACCTTCGCCGAATGTCCCTCCCGGCGGCGGGTCCGGCTGGCGGTTCGGCGGGTGTTCGAGCGGGGCGGAAGCGGCAGCCAGTCTTTTGACTGGCTGCTGCCGCCGCCATTGCAATCAAAGAAAAAAAAAACGCCCCCTGATAGGCTACGTGATGATTCACTTAGCCTATCACGGCTACATTTGCAAAGTCAGCCGTTATAGGCTACGTCAATCGTCACGTAGCCTATCACGGGTGACTTAAAAAAAAAAAAAAGTGTGTACGGATAATGGCGGCCCCCATAGGGAGCCGCCATTCCCGTTCCTTATTTGGTCGCTGTAGTCTACGTAAATGTTTACGTAGACTATGGCGAAAATAAGGGCAACGCTATTTGCGTTGCCCTTATTTTCGCCGTAGTCTACGTAAACATTTACGTAGACTACAGCGACTAAATAAGGAACGTGAATGGCGGCTCCCTATGGGGGCCGCCATTAGCGTACGCGCTTTTTTTTTTTAAGTCACCCGTGATAGGCTACGTGACAATTGACGTAGCCTATCACGGCTGACTTTGCAGATCTAGCCGTGATAGGCTACGTGAATCGTCATGTAGCCTATCAGGGGGCGTGTTTTTTTTTTAACTTTCGCGTTCGCGGCCGGGCGAGGCGGGAAGCCTCCCCCCCGGCCGGAACTTCGCGGGGGGAGCAGCGAAGCGCCTCCCCCCCACCGCGAACATCCGAGGACAGGTAAGTGACTTTCGTCCACCCCTAGTGGCAGGTCCCGGCGGCAGTTCAGCAACGTTTCGTCGGGGGCAGGGGCGGCGGCCGGTCTCCTGACCGGCTGCCGCCGCCATTACAAAATAAAAAAGTAAGTAAAAACAAACAAACACACACCCGTGATAGGCTACGTGACGATTTACGTAGCCTATCACGGCTAGATTTCCAAAGTCAGCCGTGATAGGCTACGTTAATCATCACGTAGCCTATCACGGGTAACTGTGGGGAAAAAAAAGCACGTACGCAAATGACGGCGGCCCATGGGCGCCGCCATTTGCGTTCCTTATTTTGGCACGTCTAGTCTACGTAAAGATTTACGTAGACTACAGCGATAATAAGGGCACGCTATTTGCGTTGCCCTTATTTTCGCCGTAGTCTACATAAATCTTTACGTAGACTAGACGTGCCAAAATAAGGAACGCAAATGGCGGCGCCCATGGGCCTCCGCCATTTGCGTACGCGCTTTTTTTTCCCCACAGTTACCCGTGATAGGCTACGTGATGATTAACGTAGCCTATCACGGCTGACTTTGGAAATCTAGCCGTGATAGGCTACGTTAATCGTTACATAGCCTATCACGGGGTTGTTGTTGTTTTTTTACATTTCTTTCACGGCCGGGGAGATGGGGCGCTTCTCCCCGGCCTGAATTTCGGCCAGGCGAGGTGGGACGCCTCCCCCCCTCGCCTGAACTTCGGGGGGAGAAGCGAAGCGCCTCCCCCCCACCGTGAATCACCCCTGCGAAAAGGTAAGTGACTTTCGTACATCCCTACTTATCTCATAATTGTCATTTGTAAAATTCTCAAGCAAGCTGTGCTTAATTACCCTCTGCTGCAGAAAAGTAACACAGTTACTTAAAATAATCTCCTGTGTCCATTGTTGGAGGCATCAGATCCAACTGAAAAAACCTGTGCCTCATCCATGTCCTTAAGCAAAACTTCTAGTGATTTTGGAGCCAAAATATTTTCTGATTTGCTGGTTACTTTTGTCCATCCACAAGGAATTGTTTCTGAAATTTCAGAACCAGGCAATATTCTTGGAAACATTTTGTTTGCACAGGCTCAGTTTGTATAACTTAAATGGTGGGAAATACTGTGATATCTTGCCCCACTTCAGCTACTGTCACCAGATTTGGGGGGGAGGGGATGAGTCTCTTTTGATTAGAGAGAGAGAGAGAGAGAGAGAGAGAGAGAGAGATTTATGGTGTTCTTTTCTGTTGTTTCTCGAATTCATTGTATTTTATACTTTCTGCATGGATTTTCACTTCTTTTCTTCCCTCCTGTTTAACTGAAATGCCTTGGGGTGTGTTTCCATGCTGTTGGCTTCACTTTGTTTGCAACTTTGCTGCGATGTTTCCCCAGTCACCTCTTCTCCTGTTCCTGTTTCCACAGCCCTTAAAGCCCCGGTTTATCATCAGTGTAGCCTGGGGCTCTGTGCTGTTTCCACTAAGTTCTAATCGAATTATTTTTTTGATGGCTGGGTGGAGTCTGAGTGGAGTCTGGGTTGGGTTTGATTACCTCATCAGTGTTCCCACCTCCTCAGCCATGTTTCCAGGACACCGGAAGGAGAAGCTAATGGAGGAGTACCGGATTTTTAAAAAGGAATCCGCTTTGCTGTGAAGAGAGGCTTCCCCCCTCCCATCCTTCTCCTTTCCCCTGAAAGTCCAGATGCACCTGCATTTCAGGAGCAAGCCTCTTTGAGCACAATGGGAGTTACTTCCGAGTAGACACACACCTGCTTGTGCTGGGAAAGGGGAGGAGAACACAAAGAGGGAAACCAGCTGTATGCCCCAGCCGTGGGCTTCCAAGATTTAGAGGCGCCGAGAAAGTGATAAGTCAGATCCAGGTTTGCTTATAAGGAGACGTTATTGAGTATTTAGAGCACACAGGAGTACCCAATGGTTGGATCAGACAAAGGTGCTGAACAAAGAGCTGTGCTGCAAGATGACTTTTATATCATACATGTTATTCAGGCATAGCAGTAAGGTAATATGACAGGTGCTAGCATTAATTAGAGTTCATCTGCAACTTTCCCAGCATAGACTAGCAGTGCTTGGTAATATATTTGGCAGAAGCAAGACTGTCACCATTTTTTCAGAATGGACACCTGTGGCTTACTCTCAGGTAGGGATGGCGGAGAATTTCTCCCCGAAACTTCGGGGGGCTGAGCGCCAATGTGTTTGGCCCCCCGAACAAGTTTCGGGGAGAAATTCTCCACCCCCCCGCCCCCCACCCCCCCTGGGACGGGACTTACCTTTGCCGAATGTCCCTCCCAGCGGCGGGTCCGGCCGGCGGTTCAGCGGTGTTCGTGTGGGGCGGGAGCGGCAGCCGGTCTTTTGACCGGCTGCCGCCGCCGCCATTCCAATAAAAGAAAAAAAAAACGCCCCCGTGATAGGACACGTGACGATTAACGTAGCCTATCATGGCTAGATTTGCAAAGTCAGCCGTGATAGGCTATGTAAATCGTCAGGTAGCCTATCACGGGTGACTTAAAAAAAAAAAAGCGCGTACGGATAATGGTGGCCCCCATAGGGAGCCGCCATTCCCGTTCCTTATTTGGTCGCTATAGTCTACGTAAAGGTTTACGTAGACTACGGCGAAAATAAGGGCAACACTATTTGCGTTGCCCTTATTTTCGCCGTAATCTACGTAAACCTTTACGTAGACTACAGCGACCAAATAAGGAACACGAATGGCGGCTCCCTATGGGGGCCGACATTAGTGTATGCGCTTTTTTTTTTTAAGTCACCCGTAATAGGCTACGTGACGATTAACGTAGCCTATCACGGCTGACTTTGCAGATCTAGCCGTGATAGACTACGTTAATCGTCACGTAGCCTATCACGGGGGCATTTTAAAAAAAAAACCTTTGGAGTTCGCGGCCGGGCGAGGCGGGAAGCCTCCCCCCGGGCCTGAATTTCGGCCGGACGAGGCGGGAAGCCTCTCCCCCCGGCCTGAACTTCGCCGGGGGAGCAGCGAAGCGCCTCCCCCACACCGCGAACAAGCTTCGACGACAGGTAAGTGACTTTCGTCCACCCCTACGGTCTCAGGCACATCCTAGGCTCTGGTAAGATAAATGGTACCAAAGCTCATTAGCTCTGGAATGTGCTGAAGGGGCAGTACGCTGGCCTTTGACTCATCTTATGAGCCAAGAGGCCCGAGTGCAAGAAATTGCAATTCATAGCCAAAAGCAGAGAGCATTCTGGATCTCTAAGCATCTCTAGAACTACTGTTAACTTGCTTACAGGCCTGGGGGCCTACACCAGCCCCCATTTAACCCAGAGGACCTCATTGACCACAGTGGGAGTTACTTCTGAGGAGACAGTAATGGGTTCATTGTGGGAAAGACAGCAGTAAACACAAAGACAGAAACCAGCCCCCATTCTAACCCGCAGGATATCTATAAGGAAGCTGTGAAGTACTTTCTTCCTAAGGCAGTTATTTGGAGCCTCAAGATCCCTCTTGGTCACTTAAATCGCACTTAAGGAATTGGGCTTAAAAGTGTGCCATTTCAATTGAGGAGGAATCTCTGTAAGTTCTGATGTGGGCATTCAAAGGCAAGCCTCATCACCTGAGGAGACACTAATGGGTTTGTTGTGGGAAAGAGACTGAAACCTACCCCCATTTTAACTCACAGCATCTCTATATGGAAGCTGTGAATGAGTTACGTCCTAAGGCAATGGACTGGAGCCTCGACATCATGCTTAATTGCATTTAAGGAATTGGGCTTTGATACATGCTGTGTCAATTGAGGGGCTTCTCTGTTATTTCTGTAGTCATTGAGTACGGATGGCGGAGAATTTCTCCCCGAAACTTTGGGGGGCCGAGCGCCAACGTGTTCGGCCCCCCGAACAAGTTTCGGGGAGAAATCCTCCGCCCCCCCGCCCCCCCCGGGACGGGACTTACCTTCCCTGAATGTCCCTCCTGGCGGCGGGTCCGGCTGGCGGTTCGTCCGGTGTTCGAGCGGGGCGGGAGCAGCAGCCGGTCTTTCGACCGGCTGCCGCCCCCGCCATTGCAATCAAAGAAAAAAAAAAAACACGTCCCCTGATAGGCTACGTGACGATTCACGTAGCCTATCACGGCTAGATTTGCAAAGTCAGCCGTGATAGGCTACGTGTAAAAAAAAAAAAAAGTGTGTACGGATAATGGCGGCCCCCATAGGGAGCCGCCATTCCCGTTCCTTATTTGGTCGCTGTAGTCTACGTAAACATTTACGTAGACTACAGGAACTAAATAAGGAACGCGAATGGCGGCTCCCTATGGGGGCCGCCATTCGCGTACGCGCTTTTTTTTTTTTTAAAGTCACCCGTGATAGGCTACGTGACGATTCACGTAGCCTATCACGGCTGACTTTGCAGATCTAGCCATGATAGGCTACGTGAATCGTCACGTAGCCTATCAGGGGACTTTTTTTTGTTTTTTTTTTACTTTCGTGTTCGCGGCCGGGCGAGGCGGGAAGCCTCCTCCCCGGCCTGAATTTCGGCCGGGCGAGGCGGGAAGCCTCCCCCCCCCAGCCTGAACTTCGCGGGGGGAGCAGCGAAGCGCTCCCCCCCACCGCGAACAAGCTGCGAGAAAAGGTAAGTGACTTTCGTCCACCCCTATCATTGAGAGGGCAAGCCTCATTCAGCACAGTGGGAGAAAACACCGCTTGACTGGGGTCATGGGCTGTGTTCTAGTGCTTATTTTCAATGATGTTTTAAAAGTTGGTCCCTTGGCATCCTGTTCCAAAACGGCGATGAAACTTCCAGAAAACAGGGAGGGAAAGTGTTGGGCCACTGAGGTCAGAGCAACACACCCACAAAGGCCAGGCTACATGCCCCATGGGCAGGACTATGATACCAAACCCAGTGCAGCTGTGGAAATGGGTCAGTAATGGAGCTGAAGTAAGCTGGAAAAGTCGGACTATAACCAGTCTCAGAAGACCCGGTTTTTCTGCATTAAAATGCAGGGCTGGTGCTGAATGGCCACGATGTCATGGAAACAGAGACCTCACTGCGCAGCCAGACTGGAGTTAATCGCTGGTGGAAACACAGCCCCGGTGACATGAAGTGCATTCTGCTGTAACTGTATTGACTTCATGAAGCCAATTTTTGAATGCATCTTCCTTGCAACATTCATAATTAAAACCTCATAAATATCTGTGTGTGGGGGGGTTGTGTGTGTTTTTACTTTGCCACTATCTGAATGCCTTTCACCACTACAACTGTCTGTCACGGTTTGGTTTGGTTTTGCACTTAATTTTTTATTTTTTTTAAGAAAAATTGTATGCCCAGTATGGTGCAGGGAGGCTTTCTCCTGGCTCAGCAATTGCTGCATGCTTTGCCACAGAGACAGAGAACTGCTCTTGGGCCTGAGATCATTCTATCTAGTGTACCTCTCCACCAGTCCTCCTGACACCAGCTTAGAGTATTCCCCGTTATTTGTGAAGGAAACTTCTAGGAAAACAGATTTATTGGGGGAATGAATGAATCTCCAGAGTAGGAATTTGAGTGAATGCCTGACTCCTTCTCTTTGCCCCTTCTTAGGCTGTCACAGCACCTCTTCTAGTCTCCTATCTTGAGTTTGCAACATCTACCCAGGACTAGTTTCCATGGTTTCCCGCTCTCCTTACTAAGCGCCCCATGTATTTCCTGCATCTTCCTGCTCAAACAGGAACAAGGCTGGGACAATCAACAACCCCCTACAGCTGTGGGTTTTTCTCAAGGCTCAGCTGACTAGTGATGGCCAGGCAGGAGCACCTTCCACATGCACCTGACTAGCACTCAGCAGTGTAAGACAGCAGCAGCGGCTTGTCAAATCTCCCGGAGTGGCCCAAGAGATTCCTGGAGATAGAGGTTAATCCCCAGAGATGCCCAGTGAATCCTGGAGGGTTGGCAACCCCCGGCGAAATGCCTCAAGTGCCACAAGAGCCAAGCACCTGAGCTCACTTGACTCAACACCAAACCTGGGGTAGCTGCATCTGATCAGGCAGGCCATCAAGACTATCACACAGTCAAATGTTGCCAGCCTCTGATAGGTGTGCACCGTTGAGCCCGAACAATGCTACCCATTTAAAGGCGATGCTTGGATGCTGTTATTACACAGCACTACACTGCAATCACACCCCACTACAAAAAGACTCATGGCCTTGTTGACCGTCTTCGTGGCTCCAGGGAGAGAGGCAGGTGAGCAACTGGAAGCAGTGGCATCCATCACTTACTACCAAGAGAAGGAAAGGCTGAGCAAGTGAGTGGAGGGAATGGTGCTCTTGCAAGGAGCAGCTGCTTTGTCTTCTTACTCACCCTCTCTCTTTGCATGGCACAGCAGGGAAGATTTAGTTCTCTGGGCTGCATTTCTACCAGGAGGGAGAACTCAGGTGGACCAGCAACAGGAAGAGGTGGCTGGTCCTTCCATGACAAACTCTGTGTTGCACTGCTCAGAGAAACAGAGTGAGTTAGCAGGCAGAGGTGGCAGCTAAAGTTTTCTCACTAGGCAGCACCAAGGGCCCAGTCCTCCCTGGGACAATGCCTGGGGACGATGAGCAATAGAGAGCAGGGTGGTGGAGCCATTGCCGTCTCTTACTTGCACACTTCTCCACAGCAAAGCTCAGGGAAGGTGGCACCGGGGGGGAGTGGGGTGTTCCAAGAGTTTCCTGGCAGGGAAGTCCCTGTCCCCTGCTCTTTTCCAGCCTCTGCTATAGGGCAGGGGAAAGGAGGAGAGATGGTTTACTGTTTGATCAGTTCTCCTCACCAGCAACAGTTGCTGACTGGCAGCTTTTCCTTCAAAATAGAAATGGCTGTGTTAAGCATGCTTTAAAAAAAAAGGTGCTTAGCATAACCTGTAGTTT
This sequence comes from Heloderma suspectum, assembly GCF_057233095.1. Taxonomy (NCBI): domain Eukaryota; kingdom Metazoa; phylum Chordata; class Lepidosauria; order Squamata; family Helodermatidae; genus Heloderma; species Heloderma suspectum. The sequence goes on along the minus strand of NC_139459.1, from coordinate 155,556,921 downwards.
GACCCTTCATTTGACCTGGCAAGCACTGGCTCAGCTCCTCACAGTCAGGCTCTCCTAACCAGAGGCGTTGATTTTTCAATTTCCAGCATGAGGGGTGGAGGTGGGGGTGGGGCTGATCCAAGAGAAACAGAGAGGTGATCCAGGCTCCAGAGTAAGATAATCTTAAAGCCTTTCCTTCTCCTGCACCCCTCCCAAAGCTGTCAGTAGATAATATAGAACGTATTTAAATACATTGAATAGCAACATAATGTATTATATAGTTTAGCATGTCGTATTTAAAGATGATTAATAAACCATGAATGCCAATTCACTAGATAGGCAAACCTACTTTAATGGAATGTAAAACGAATACCTGACAATCTCAGAAAATTACTAATTACCATAATATCTGTAAACATAATTTACAATGACTAGAATTAAGAGCAGAGGTTATTAGACATTGCATAATTCAAAGAAAACCCATTTATTATAATAGTGAATGAATCATGTAACACTTAAACAAGTAGCCTACCTGAATGACTTCTTCCTTGCTTTCATTTTGGCAAACTTCTCAATTAAATTATCAAAAGAGAATTGCTTAGCAAACTTACTTTCTGCTGAGACCATTGTTAGATCTTAGGCAGTCTTTTACCAGTTTCAGTTTATTTACATTTTACTTTTGCCTGATGTAACCAATACAGGGATGCAACTGAGCATTCTTATTTATATTTTTTATTCCATTTATTTCCTGCTTTTTTCTTTCTCCAGAGACCTCAGAGCAGTGTTGGGGCCTAGTCCTTCTTCCTCCCACTCAGGGCTGTTGCTTGTCCAAACTTAGAGACAAGGAATCACTCCAGCTGGCCTTCAGCAAATTCTGGGAATAGGTTTCCTATTTGACTCCATAAAGTCACTGTCTTGAAGTTCAATGGTGAATGATTAAATATCTGATAGGTGCTGTATGTGAGAAAAACAGCACACATCTTCAAAAAACTCCACTCAACTATTTATTATTAGGATTCACAGGGAAATCCCAAGACAGAAAATATAGGACTGGAGGAAAAGAAGTATGTGCAACTTAACTAAGAATGGTCTCTGGTTCCATCACACCCAGACCTGTTGTGGCCCATGAAAAGATAAGAGAAGACCAACTACTCCTTCAGGCTTTGGCAAAAGTGAAACTGTATCTTCCAGTTTACTCACATTGCGAGCTCATGCTGGCTTGGCTTTTAAAGAGACAAATTGCAACAAGTACAACTATGTTTGTCTACTCACCTTAGTAATATGTTGAGTACCCTCAGGTTTGTGGGGCCCTGGGACAATCTGTGCACTCTGCACCCTGGCTAAACCTGGGTGAAGGTGGATGTGGAATTTTTAAAATGTTCAGACAACTTAATCCATGCAGAAGCAAACATTAGAAGAATCAATAGGGAAAACCCCAACTTGTTTGGGGCAAGAACCAAAGTCTGCAATCTTATGCACTCTAACCTGGGATTAAATCAATTGAACATAATGGGGTTTCCACCATGAACAAGCCTGCCTTCCACAGCAATGTTTATCTGGCTCTTGGTGAGGCTAACAAATTTTAATCAAGGTAGATGTTTTTCCCACACTTTTGCTCATAAAAAAAGAAACACACATTTAAGTAGGATGAGGAGGAGATAGACCACTGTAACGCTCTTACTGGGGTTAGTCAAAATAATCAAAGAGCCATTATTTGGACCTGCAGCAGGACAGGGATAGCATAGAGGAGATACAGAGTGGAACTGACTCTAGGGGACCCAGAGAGGCCTGTTGGCAAAGCACTAACTTGGACTATGGTGACTTAGCAAGGAGGGCTGGGGAATGCTGGGAGCTGTAGGCCTTTTCTCTGTCTAAACATACATAGGATTGTGCCCTTAGTGGCAGGTGCGGAAATGAGCTGAATAATGGTGGAAAATAGAGGTTGATGGATAGAAAGATTAAGAACAATAAAGATATTACCACGCCTCAGTAGATATAGCTGAAGCGAGAACATTCTTCAGGGAGAGAATGGCTTGGATTAGGATGTTTTCTGCTTCATAGGGCTTTGATTGACTGACCTGAGCAAGTTGGAGCTTATGTTTAGAAAGGGGGATTTTTAGTGATCTACCCTGTCCTGACTATCTGATGGTTAGAAGATAAGCGTGTCTCTATATTTAATGGCTCTTAAGGACTGTAGCTGGAGAAAGAGAGACTCAGTGACCCACTTCGCATGATCACCACAGCCCAAAATCAGCCCATGGGTTGTGGATGGTTTGTTAACCATGCCAACAACCCACCCCCACCAGGTTTACATGACATGACAAGCTGCACTCCCGTCTTGAATATGCAAAGTGGCTGCCTGCCCACACCACACCACTAAGGGGGTTAATTAAGCCATGGTGGTTTAGTATGATGTGCAAACCAGCCCAATGTCTGGTGGGCTTCCCCTCATGGGTTCCGACTGGCCAATCTGATCAGGCATCCCTTGGATTTAGTAGACAGCATCTAGTGTGTGGCAGAGAGAGCGGCATTTGCATTTTTCCAGAGGTGCTTCCTTTGTGACAATTCATCTTACTTGAACTGAGGAATCATGCTGACTTCACCAGTGCCCTGTAACTGAGCCATCCTGTCCTTTGCTGCAGCTGTGATTGAAATTGAGAGAAGACAGAAGAATCTACTGGGCCTGCCAGTAGTGGCTGGAGAGGGCATGAGCCCTACAGCCCCCCCTGACTTTGCTCCTGTGTCCCCAACTTCTTCCACTACCAGCACTAAGACTCAGATGCTGATGCTGCTGCAGAAACCAGATTCTTGCACTTAGAATGGAAAAATGTAGCCATGCATACTAACATGGCCTAACCATGCTGAGAACAGGATGCTATGAAGGGTGCTTTTTGCTCACTCGTTTACTTTGGGAATTAAGGAAGAGCAACAGGACTGTGACGTAGTGAGGCAGTGACTGTGGGGCTGAGAGCTAGCTATAAAGACTCGGGGCATATTTACATCACCCATGCACAGCTACACAGCACCGTAAAACATTTCTTAAAACATGCTTGTGAGCCAATGAGATGATGAACACCACCAGCCATCCCATCACCACCACGTCCCCCCGCTCCCAGGACCCCTGCTTGGACATATGGCTGAGTAAGCATGATTCCAAGAGCTGACCTGCTGGTGGCAGCTGCTTCCACTGGGGAGAATACTGCAGCAATATGCACACTGCTGCAAGCCGTTTTCACCACCTTTTTGGCTGGGCACTGGGGAGGTGGTGTGTGCCGGCTTCCGCTGCTCCCAGGTCAGATTTCCAGGGGCTTGCGAGGCAGCTGGCACCCAAAGATTCTCATACCCGGACTCAGTTCTCTGCCTCAAAGTGCCGCCTGACCTTCTCACACACAGGGAGACACTGGATCCCTTAACTGGGAGGGGGAGGGAGGGCTCTGCCCCCTTTTCTGATCAGTTTTTCCCATTCATTCAAAGTTCAGGAAAATGGCCTAACACGAGTTCGTAAGGAAACTTTTCACCAGGTTTGTCAAGTCCATTACTTCAGGGCAACCCACAGTAGTCCTAATGAGTGATGAACTTATTTGGCATGCAGAGAATTGGCTAATATTGCTCTGGTACAGAATATCATTGCTCTTGCTCTGGGGGAAGAAAAGGCCTGTGCGTCACTCCTCCGTACCCCACTTGGAATATATCCCTGCTTAGCACATATAACTGAAATAACCACACATTCCTCCCAAAAGGGTTTGTCTCACCTCCCTGCTCCTTTCTGCAGTTTGTCGCTTCTGAGAAAAGTACTTCCCATGATAGCAGTGTGATCTTTTGCATGTGGCCAAACTGCTCTTATCTGTGCTGAGCAACCTTGGAGAAAGATGGCGATCCTTCCAAGTTTAGCTGTTTGGGGACAATTTGGATTGCGCCTCAACTCCACCTCTTTCCCTATGTCACATCTCTCCCCAATGTCCCATGCTTGGAGAAACCCTGTGCTCTTGTACTCCCTTTATAAACAAAAGCATCATAATCATCTGAAGACAAGCCCAATGCCCCCTGCCTCTCTGGGCATGGGAACGGGTGGGCTGACAGCTGCCTCCGGACTTGTCCGCTGCTTAACTCTGGAGCAACTTTTACATTGCTTCCCGCTACCAGATCTGGTGAGGAACTACAATGGCTAGGAAAATTCCACACTCACGAGAGTCCTGAATGGAGGAGCAGCACTACTCTGCCTCACTGTTCTCACCCAGCATTGAGCTCTTCTCACAAGCAAATCGGAAGAGAGTCAGGTGATGCGGGCACCTTCTCAGGTGCGATCTTCCCAACAAGGCCAAAGACTATGCACCAGATTCTGGACTGATGCTGAGCTAGAGAAATTCATCGATTTCTGGATCAGTCCAGAGGCAGCCCTACAGAGTACCAGACATGAGATTCTGTTCCCATGGTTTCCTAAGCAGATGACACTGTGAGGCTTTGTGCATAGCATGGGGCAGCGCAAAGAGAAGCTGCATGGGCTGAAGAAGTGTAAGGAAATAACCACCCACAACAAGCTCTCAGGGTTGAGCCACCTGCCATGCCATTTTTTGACAATCTGGCAACAATTCTGCTGGGCAGCAGGAGGGATGTGATACCTGGTTATACCGCTGGTAGCAGCATCCCGTTGTCCCATCCATCGATAGTTAGACATTGACCCCCAACGCTCAACTTTTTCCCACCAGGAATTCCTCCTCATCGACACCAGGGCCATGAAGGAAAGTCTATGCTTCATGGAGAGAGATTACGACAGGGTGGGACCCCTCTGTGCCATGTCCATCTGTTGCAGGTACACCTAGCAGCATCATGCCCCATCAGCAACAGTCAGACGACTGCTGGATGCTGCACCTCCCCCCCAAAATACTTCATATAGAACCTGTCGCGGAATTGCCTCATACAACTTCCGTTGAAGGTGTTTGTGCAGAGACAGGCAGACAGCATGTCAGCCATTCTGGGAGCCCATTGCTATTGGCCTTATAAGCTACCACTTCGGCCTCATGGACCAGCAGTCCCACTTACACTTCGAGTACAAGCAACCCAAGTGGGTTTCAAACCATGCAGAGAAACCCAGCTCCTGTCCTGCTTTGACTGTAGCAAACTCTAACTGCAGCAAAGTCAGTGAACTTTCAAGCCTACAGGTGGTTATCCAATGGGGTTCAGGCTACAATAGAAGTGGCCTAAATCCAGGCAGAAGTCATAACACAGGCAGGCAGTCAGTCAGATTAAGAGGATCAGCCAACAGCAGGAGTGGTCATGATAACAAACAAGAGGTCAAACACAGCAAATCAATCAGGTACATTACACAGTCCAGAAGCAGGGTTGTTAGGCCGTCCAAAAGATCAGGAAACAGAGCATAAATCACTGGCATGGTTCAGGAGACAAGGTACATAACACACAGGCTAGATGGATGATGTTGTTCCAATGCTGGCTGGGTTTTCAGTTAAGGCTTTTAAACGCAAAGCCTGCTGGACCCCACCCAGAGCTCAGCTACAGTAATTAAAGCTTCCTTTCCAGAGCCTTATTCCTGAGGAATCACTTTCTCCTGAGGAGACCTTTTCTGGAGGTGAGCACCCCTTCACACAGGAGCCCTGCTAGCCTGTCACTTGAGGCAACAACACTCCTGGTGGCCAGGGCCCTGCAACCACTTCCCCCGAGGTCTCAGGCTCCTGTGGGTCTGGTGGCAGCCCCTGGTCTGGGGTGCTCTGGCCTTCTGGGACCTCTAGCTCTTCCTCTGAGGAGGATTCTTTCAGTGGGGGCATGACATCCAGTGCGGGCATGACAGGCCCTACTAGTCATAGGGCCTCAAAGACTCCCTCCCAAGTGTGGGATGTTGACTACACCATTCGTGAAGCAGCCTGGACCACCTTTCCAAGGACAATGCTATCTGAGTTTGATGTCCCCAGAGATGCTGCTATGGACATTTATGGGTCCAACATACCAAATTGTGCCATTTTCCTGTGGGTCTCTCTGCATGACATTGGCAACTGTCTCAGGAAAAGGTGGAGCAGGTTGTGGCCCACACAGTAGCAGATCTTGATGGATTAATCACCCACACAGGCACCCCTCTGACCAAGGAGGGGCTCGCACTGGAAACTACAGGTCTCCCTGGGTTTGCTGAAAGATGGGGCTGGCGAAATGCCACCACTGGAACAGGACTTGGTTGGTCTTTTTGCCGAACCCCACCTTTACCAGATTCCCCCCACCCCTGCCCTTGGCTGGAGAAAAGGAATTGGAAACAGATGAAGGGGAACTGGTTGAAGAGCAGCAGCAAATGGAGCAGAGAACTGCTCTGTGAGAGATAACTGAAGTGCAAGAAGTGCAGGAGAGTGCTGAATGATGCGCTGCTGACTAGTACAGAGAGAGTGGCAGGGTTGAGGAACTAATGCAAAACTGATCATGTGTGGCTTGCAAGAGATTTGGTTCACCCCACAGAAGCCTCAAGTGAATGCACATATGAACTTTTCATAGGGCTGATGCCAGAGGAGAGGCACAGAGCGAGTGATCCTCCCAGTGTCATTCACATGTCACATAGGTAAGACCATACATGATTCTAGAGATTCAGTAGCTACTACTCTGTGAGAAAGCATGCCTGCCTTGGATTGTATGTTGAAACAGGCAATGATGGACTGAACTGCCATGATGGGCAGACAGGCCAATGCTCTACAAATGGTAGCAGCAGCATTGGCAGCAGGTACTCCAGGACACTAGGCTCAAGCCCCTCACCATCACTGCCTGAATGGTCCCCCACAGCAGCTTCTTCCTCCTCCCACTCACAGTCAGTTTCAGCAGCATGCTTGGGTGCCCACAGTCAATGTACAACTGCAAGACCCACAGGTGGTTCAGCCACCCCTTCAACCTGTGCGCTTCCCAGATCCAGCATGGGGAATGCAGCACCAGTGCCGCCAGGATATTGCAGTGGGCCAGCGAGCAGGCCAGAGTGTACAGCAGGCCCGCGTTTGAATGGAAGAAGACATTCCCCAAGAGGCAGCAGATCCCCTTCCCCACTTCTTTTTTTAATTTATTTTTATTTTATTTTTATAAATGAAATAAACACTACCAACAACATAATCAGAATCTTCAGTTTCCAACATTACAGTATTCTAAGAAAAAGAAAAAAAGGAGGATAGCAAAAGAAGGAAGAGGAATAAAGAAAAAAGAGAATTATATTAAACTTCAATAAGAACAAACCAAATATCCAAACAGTCTTATAGCACAGGAAGAGAAGCAAACAATCCATTTCCATTGGCCATATATTACCATTCGGTTAACACGTATTAATAAACATAAAAGGTTTAGCCAACAAGGAATAGTAATAATAATCCCATAATGATATTAATAATAATATTAATAAAAGGGGGGGAGGTTAAGAAAAGGATAAAAACAAAAGCAAATCATTTGTATATTTTAAGTAATATTATATCTAAAAATATATGTCCCCCACTTCTAATGATAGCCTGAAATCTGTCCTCTCTTCCCTTTCCCCTGCCATCTTTTCCCCTGTCCTCCTACAAAGCAGCACCCTCCTTAGTGCACCTCTTTGAGAGACAGTATGTACTACTTTGCAGATACCTACGGGCCGGCAAAATGAACATTGACCCTGTGGGATGCACCAAGGTGTGCTTGCTCTAGCATGCAGAGGACGTAGACTAGAGAGCACAGTATTCAGGGCCCGGCAGCACAGACTTGAAGGCATGGGCATGAGGGAGAATCGTGAACCTTCTCAACTCCCCAGCTGCTCTGTTAGCAGGTGGCAGTGCGCAGCAAGATTGGAATGCAATACCCTGGCTTCTTCATAAAGGAAATATAGCTAGGCTCACTCTGTGTTTTAGCACCCCTCCCACCACCCAGCATCCTCCCCCCTCTCCCTGTTCATACACACCTTTGCCCTCCCACAGCTTGCTTGCAGCCACTGGCTCCTCCTCCACTGAAAGCTGCAAGAGCGCGAGCCCTGCCATTGCTCATACCTCATGCCTCAGTTTTCAAAGTATGGGAAGCAAGCATGGATGCCAGTGCTGAAGCAGTTCACACAATCTACTTGAGTGTACAGTGCAATCCCGAGGGTCACGACTCTGTGGCGGAGCCTTTCCAGTAGCATTTGAGGATCCGTACAGGCGGCTCTTTAAGTGTTGGAGCAGCACCAGAACAAAGTTGGAGGAGTGGAATGGGCAGTACTCTACTTTGAAAGAGACTGGCTTCGTGACCACATGCGCAGCCCGAATCGGATGCACTGGAGAATGCCCATGGCAGTTGATCGGGCATGGGCGGCCACTGCAGCTGTTGCTATGGCTGAGCACCTGGACGTGGACTTGTATTCAACACACCACTGGATCCTTCTGTGTGAGCCTTGATGCTCAAGCTGGGCAATTGAGATGATGCCTTTTTCCACAGAAGTTTCCGGATGTTTGACACCATCACGGACATAAATAAATTCTTCATTTAATTTGCACTGGTCCTTCTAGATCACCCTACATTACTTTCTCTTCCATTAATTTACCTGCAATTATTAATTTGTTCAAACGTTGGGCGGTTGTAATCCTAACTGAATGTACTTTGGAGGAAACCACAGGATTACATACTGGTGTAGCATGAGAAACAGCACCTGCTGAAATTCTTCTTTTTATTCAACTAAGCACTATCTTACCTGAGAATAAGCTCCATTGAACTCCATGGACTTACTTCTGTTCTTAGACATACATAGGATTACAGTGTAAGGCTTAAAACTCCTCCAAAGTAACCAAAGCCTGGTTCATACAGTACTATCACGTGGCAAACCTGTTCCCAGACTTCAAGTGCTTCAATGCTCCCCCATCTAAAAATATCTCTGGAACATAGAAAACTAGTGTGCCAGGAGAAAAGTTCAGGCTAGTCTTCTATGTGACATGGTATATTTTTAAGTGCAAGGAAGTTGTTCCCTTTTGTTAAATGGGAAGCGGGGAAGGAGATATTCTACTTTGCCTACAGCCCGACGGCATTTTGGTAGTACTAATGGAGATATCAAATACAAACCTTCTAATATTGCTTCCTTAAGAAAACTTCTTCTCTTTTGAAGTGTTCTAGTCCTCCAGTTTTACTACAGATGCCTTGCAGAGATTTCACATTTACAAGTGCATTATGCTACTTCTTATTTGTGCATGAGTAAGACTGCAATCCTAAACACACTTATCAAAGAGTAAGCCCCACTGAACACAACTAAACTTAAAAAAGAAGCATATATCCAGCGTAACACTACTGTTAACATAAATTATGTCACCCTAGTGTAAATGACCTCTAATGTAAAGTCAAGAGTGCTTGCTTGCACAACAGCAAACCTGTCATGGCAGCAAGCACTACTGGCATTGCTCTGGATGCCATTTATGCTAACGTGATATAGTTTATATTAGCGGTAGTGTCACATTGGATACCACCCATTGGATTGTAGTGTAAGTGTATCAGTATTGCAGTATAACTGTTTAATGGGATGGGAAGTATTTGGACAATTTCCCGATTGATCATCTCTTCCTACCTGCCCATGAAGAGCAGAAAGACATCTGATGGGCAGGGAAGGAGAGGGCAGAGCAGCAGAAAAAGAAAATCCAGGTTTATGGAAAGGAAATTTCTGGTTTTAAAGCAAGGAGATTTCAGAAAATTACTTTTGCTTATGTGATAAGAGCACTACAGGGGAGATGCATACCTCATTTCCTCAGACTGCTGCAACAGGAAATGGGGTTGGCTGCTGGCTATCAACCTGCCACATTTACAGAATTTTCTGGGGGATCCAGATGATAACATCTTCCAGTAGTAGCCCTCCCATGTTTTCCACCACTTCTTTCTTGTTTTTTCTTACCGCAGAAAATCTGCTAAGGAAAAAAGGATGGAATTGCTTCACGATGCCTTCTAATCAGGAGTGCTAGGGGCCCTCCATCTGGAAGCATCCTAGGTGCTAGTAATAATGTAACACAATGGGCCAATTACTGCCTGCTACGATTGGCCAGGCAGGTCACTTCTGTTTGCAGAGCGAGGGGAAGGAAAGTGAGAAATGGCTGTCAAGGATTGAACAGAGGCGGTCAAGGGAAACACAATGAAAGCCAGAGACAAGTTGGGGAAGGGGCTTCTCTGGCCCTCATTGTCACTGTCAAGTGCTCTCCAGGGATCCTGCCATAGTGGGCCCCAGTGTCAGCATCTATAGAAGATGCCACCTTAGCTTCCCAACTAGAAGGCAGCAAGGTCTCGTGGATTCTTCCACTCCACAAAGAACAAGGGCAGCTTTTGCCCTTTCTCTTAGTATTTTTTCCCTTATAAAGTAAGCAAAGGTTCCACTCAGACTTACTAATTAAGGAATGTTTTTAGAGAGGCTTTAGTGAACATTTGATCCTCGAGTAGACAGGTCTCATAGCTAAAGACTTGAAGATTTGCCTTTCTAAGTTGTTTAGAAAAAGAAGGAAATATTTGCAGATGCTTAATGCCTTTAGACATTATAATTAGATTAACAATAAGGTTTTTAATGTATACTGATAAGTATGAGACACAACAGCAAGTGAGAGGGCTGGGACAGAGGGAGGAAGGCTACCTTCCTCTGTCCCTACCACTGGTCTCACATTCCTCCCCTTAGTAGCCACCTTATTTCCCTCCCTCTCTCTCTTTCTGTTCTCCCCAAATTCCCCAGCCCCTGCCCCCAGTCTGAAGAGCTTGGGCAGTGATATAGAGATGCAACGTTGCCAGTCTCCAAGTCCCCTTCTTGACCTCACAGGGTGAATCCAAAGGAAAAGTAGGCACGAGTACATCTGATGCTTAGTTACAGGTGTTTTTCAGAAGCTATGTTGGTTGTCCAGTTTGACTACTGGGGCCCAATCCAGTTTTGTTGGTATGGATTCCTTTTCACTTTCATTTCTCTCATTGGGAACAGCAAGCCTCTTTGATGTTGAACCAATGTTGAAATGAATAGTGTGATTTTGATAGCTCTCCCCAAGACAGAGTGAGTTGATTAATTAAATGAGAGATCCTCTCCCCTAAGCCCATTGACACTGTTATTTAACCTGAATTTATGAATTTCTTGTCAAGACGTGTATCAATGACTTCTGGATTTCTGTGGCAACTCTAGTTATTTTTGGCTAGGAACTCCCCCATCAAAGTCAATCGGATTTCAGGACAGATCTTGTGGATCTTGTGGAGCTGCTGTCATGTTAGCCAGAGTCTGAAAAATGTGATGTTCTCCATAGTATAATGACAAAACTGACAAAATCACTCGAGTCACCACAATTTGTCCAATTAAATTGCATAGCCAGTGCGATGAGAAAGGAAAAGAAACTCTTTCCAAAGAATTTGCTTATGGAAGTTCTAGTCATCTTTATTCTGTTTCCATAAAGGTCTGGATAAGTTTCAGAAACTTCAGAGTTTCAAATGTACACAATAAAATGACAGTAAAATGCAAATGCTAAATACCTGCTTTGAAATTACTCTGCAGTTGGTATGCCAGGCATTGATTATGAGATAGCAAGGTTATATAAATGATTTGGAAGCATCTTTGAGATTTCTGCAAACATAGTTAAATAGCAAACAAGTTAATAAATAATAGCCCCCCCCCCCGCCAACCCCAAAGAGTGTTTTTGCCTCTGATCTTGTATTACTCTGACAATCATAGTCATATGATTGTCATATTTGGCTATGACAGATAGAGTCTTATATGCAGTTTATACAAGTTAATAATATGGTAACATTGCTGCATTCACAGAAGATCTAAAAATTTAATACACCAAGAAGATTAAAAGTGCATAACTCTGTCAAGGAGCAATACAGTCATCCTGGGAAATGTACTAAGTATTCCTTAGGTTGCTAGTAGCTTTGTGGGGGGTATTTCTATGGCCAGATCTGCATGGCCTCAGAATATGAAGCGTTTTCATGTTTATTGCGGATTTTCATGAAATCAGTTTCGGTCTGTGGAGGACACAAAGAAAAGCAGAGTATACAATACCTTAAAACGTGCTTTCACAGGTCACATGGCACATCAGTCCGCCTTACTTTGGGGTCGTGTGAACGGAGGTGTGGATTCTTCAAGACTAACTAGTTTATTGTGGCATAAGCTTTCATAGACTGGAGTCCACTTCATCAGTTGAAAGAAGTGTTATCCTCAGGTGACAGGGGTGTGTGTGTTACATGCGTTCTATGTCTATTATAAACACACACACACAGGTACAGAGAGAAAAACATTGTAGATAGTAGAGCAAAAGGACTGCAGAAAGCAGTAGACCTATGCAACCCAAATCACAACAGTGACTGATTGACCATAGTAGAAATTGGTAATGATTGGAGTGCCCCTTCAGTTAAGATGAGTCACACACACACACACATAAGCCTCAAAATTCTACTGCATATAAAAATGACACCTGTTCAGCTAATAATGTGAAACCTGACATCCATGATTTACCCGATGAGGTCTACAATTGTGCAAAATTTCAAACCAATCCAATAAAAATTGCTGCAGGTACAGCAAGTTAAAAGGTTCAGAAAATTGTACTTTTTTTCTCCAAGCTGTGGCTCAGCATATCATATATTTCTTTCAAATTTTGGTGAAAACTACTGATGTATTTCATTCAGGTTTGCCTAGGAGATGTACCGTTCATTTGGTGAAGTTCTTAGCAGCCATTGAAAAGTTATTAAGGTTTTTCTGCCCCATGAATGCCTATGGCAACAACTGCTGGCAAAGTTGTGCCGGGAATGCTCAGCTTCACTCTGAAACAACAGTGCTGCCAGTACTTCAGAGTTTTCAGGGGAATTCTGTTACAGAGGACTTCTATGTGCAGAGCCTATTCCTTTAGCTCTGGAATGTGACCTCACAAGGTGAGACTACACATTACTGTGCAGATTGGGATCCTAGCATTGGGGGTGGTAGTAGTAAGGAGACCTTAAGCCTTCCCCACCCTGGAGAATCCCCAATCTGGATCAGGCCTCGCATGCATCCAATTTTCATTGCCAAAAGGCATCCAGTTGTAACGTTAACTGCGGTATAGGGCAAAGGGTTAAAGCCCCCTACCCACCACTGTAGGGTCCTGATCCATATGAGCTCCCATGAATAAAAAACTTTTGAATAAAAAAAGAAAACCTAGCTATATCTTTCAAATAACATTCACTTAGAGAAGTTGAGAGGGCTATGGATGGAATGCAGAAGGGAGCAGAAGGATGAGGGCCTCATACTACCTTTCTGAAAGCAGAAATGCAGGGCAAAGACCCCAATCCTTGCTCTTGCTTTCTGTGTGGTGGGGAAAGGATATGCAAAGATCATGTCTCACACTAAGGATATAGTCACACATTATACTGAATGTGAGTTCACACTCTGTGTATGCTCATTAAGACGGTTGTGAGAATCCTGTCCTAGTAAGTCATTCTCATTCTGTGTAAGCTGTACAGATGAGGAAGGCAAGCATGGCTGAGCTCACTTGCTCCACCCCTCCTTCATCATTCTCATCACTTTCTACATGTGAGGGGCAACCTCCTCTAGCCCTGCAAGTTCTCCTTAAGATCTTAGAATCCAGATTTTTGAAATTAATTCATGATTACCATTATCTATGGTAATTTATAATCTCATTTATCATGCAAGAAAACAGATTCAAATACATTGGGGAGAAGGTAGGATTGCCATCACTGTAATTATACATTTCCTTTTCAAAAACCAGGAAAATTCAGTGATAAAAAAACCTGCCAGTTTAAGACCAGAGTTAAAGCTATCTCATGTTGGCTCAAGCTGCACAAAGCCAGGAAATTGTGCTTGCTTACAACTGACCCTCCATGCACCCATTCTTTTCCTTGGTCAGGAAAGATGTCCAGCTGAACATCAGGGAAAACTTCCTGACTGTTAGAGCAATACGACAATGGAACCAATTACATAGGGAGGTGGTGGGCTCTCCCACACCAGAGGCATTCAAGACGAGGCTGGACAGCCACCTGTCAGGGATGCTCTGACTTGGATTCCTGCATTAAGCAGGGGGTTGGACTCGATGGCCTTGTAGGCCCCTTCCAACCCTACTATTCTGTGTTTCTATGCCTCACATTGTCCTAGTCCTGTATCGCCCCATGAAGCACCTAACCTTACTGCTAGAAGAGGGCTCCTCACTGCTTAACCCACCCTGCCAGCTACTGATAGAAGCAACAAACTGGCATGGATCAACTCACAGGTTGATTCCTCTAGCAATACAGTAAGGCTCAGATGCTTAATAAGGCAAGACAGGACTAGGACAATGTGGAGCATCTTTGCTGGTCCCAGTCACTCCATCCTCCGAGATTGGTTCCCAGATAACACGATATCCTATGGCCATCTAGCAGCCATAGGATTGCTCCCTAAAGTGCTCAATGTGTTTCAGGACTAGGTCTCTTCCTCAGGAGCAATTGATCTCTTAGACAAGCCTGCTTCTGTTTCTGTTGGAATTTGACCTTCCTATAGAAGATATTATTATTATTAAGGATAAGTGTGAATGATCAGAAAACTGAGTAAGAAAGCATTCAGCAAAACAACAAAATAATAAATGGCATAAGAATGGCTTTAGAAATTCATTGATAAAGCCATCAAAACTATTTGAATAGGATTCTTTGGCCTGCATCTCCCTCCTATGACTCCCTCCATGTCATAAGTTTCCTGGCTATTTTAGACTATTCCATGATGAAAAGTAAAATCCATATCTACCAATCCAACACTGTGGCTCACTGATTTCATCAGAGCTAGAACAACAGGAAGGAAGGAAGGAGGAAAAGGGAGGGAGAATGGGAGGATAAAGCAATAGAGAGAAGTAGAAAGAACTCATCCTCTAAAAGTGATCCAGAAACTCTTTTTATATTGATCAGGGATGGGAACATATAGCTCAAGTTTTAACTCAATTCAATAATAAAGCACTTGGGTGGACATGTTATTCACCCTGCATAACTCATAGTCTTTCTAGGGAAGATGTCACCAGTGCTTCCCTCACTGTTTTTCCATTGCTTTGTAAGCACATTCCACATCAACATCTTCTTCCAGAGCAGCCCGGGTATTTCAGCATCTCCAGGATACCTATTACTGCTCCTTCAGCATCTTAATAGATACAGACTGTCATTTGTCCTTATCATCTGGCCAGATGCCAAGGACACACTTTGACTATCACCGTCATGGCCTCACAGAAAGAATCCTCCTCACAAGAGGAGCTAGAGCTCCCAGAGATGAAGAGCCCCCTGAGAGCAGCCCATGTCAGAAGACCAGGAGGAAGCTGGACCTTCAGGGAGATGACCACAGGTCCATCCCCACAATGGGCAGGTGACTCTGCCTCTGAGGCAGAGGCTGAGTGACCCCCTGGTCCCCAAGAGCATCATTGCCTCAAGAGGCAGGCCAGTACGTCTCCTTTGAGAATGAGTGCTTGATTACAAATGAGAGTTCCTCAAGAAGAAAGGACTCCTCATGATCAAGGCCCTCCTCATGACTAGGACTTTTGCTAAAGGGCTATAATGAACTGCAGATGAGCCCTGGATGGTGCTCAGGAAGCTCTGGCTGCATAGACCTTCAGTTTCAGCCTGGCCACTGCTGGAACAACATCATTCTACCAGCTCCAGTGCTTTCTTTCCTTGACCTTGCAATTGAACCTCTGAATTACTAACCTTTGGACTCATGCTTGACACTGTTATTTGGACTGTGTATTGCATCTGACTGTTTATCTGTGTTCTGATCTTGGCTATGCCTCAAACCTCTCTTCCGGAACCACTTACTTGCCTGGTAATACTGTACTTGACCACTTGCCTGCTTAACTGACTAGCTTCTTGGATTTGTCCCTGTATTTGCTTGGCTTAGAGACTTACCCAGCCAGAGTAGGGCAGTCACTAAGATTCAGCAAAATTCTGAGACTTTTCCCCAGTGGTCATCCATCAGGGCTGCTCTAGAACCTGCAGAATCCAGCAGTCCCAACAGTGTACAGTTCTGGTAAATAAGAATGTTGTCGAGTTCAAAAAGATACAGAAAAGGGCAACCAAAATGATAAAGGGGCTGGAGAAACCCTAGTATGAGAAAAGGTTACAATGTCTGGGATTGTTTAGCTATTTTCTTTTGAAAGGAAAGGGGAGACATGATAGGGGTGTTCAAAATTATGCATGGTGTGGAGAAAGTGGATATTAGAACTCTGCATCCTCCCATCAAGCTGAATGGTGGGAGATTCAGGATAGATAAAAGGAAATGTGTAGCTAAACTGTGGAATTCAATTCCACAAGATGTAGAGAAAGTTTTAAAGCCATCCAAACATCCACCAGTTTGGATGGCTTTAAAAGGGAATTAGACAAATTCATGGAGGATAAGTGGCTACATACTACATCCAGTATAGGGGGCAGTATGCCTCTATATGCCAGTTGCTGGGGAACATGAGTGGGATGGTGCTATTTCACTCATATCCTACTTGAAGCTTTCCCCACAGGCAGCTGGTTGGCTACGGTGTTAACAGAATGCTAGATGACATGGACCCTTGGTCTCATTCAGCATGGCTCTTCCTATGTTCTTAACAAAAACTCTTGAAGTGGGCACTCCTAAGCACCCCACTGCATTTGTAATGACTTACCTTAGAGAAGAGTGCTGTATTATGGAGCAGCTCTCCTCTCATGGCCTATGGCCAGGAGGAAGACCTTTTGCATGCTGAGGGCTCTCAGGCACTCATGGTAGAGAAGCCGTTCCATGGCAGGGTAGATGAGGGTCTCTCTTTGTTCCCCACAATGTTACTTGTACGAACATATAGTAGTAGAGGTCTATGCACCATGTGGGTGAGACCTTGGAGACTAATTGACACAGTAAGGCATATGAGCAACCATATTAATGGAGCTTTATTCTCACATGTACTTTCCCCTCAAAGGAATGAATATCAGGTGAAGGATGGATTAGTCCTCTATAGTTAGAGAGGAAATGAAAATAGCTGGGACAAAATCTTTTTCAAGGCTGTGACCCACAAACTACTACTTGTCCATTGGTCTAAGTTGGTTGAAACTCCAGTACTTTCATAAAACTACCTTCATTCTTTCAGTATAAATTTGTTTCAATTCCACATGGACTGATTCCAAGTTTAATTCAGGGTAAGGCCATAACTCAGAATCAGTCCATGCAGAATTGAAACAAAATTATACTGAAAGAATGCACCCAGTTTTATGCTAAGACAAAAGCTTGCAGGGTGACATCTGAAGAGTCATAGCTGGGGAAAGACTTTTGTATGTGATGTGAATTTCAGTGAAATTCCCCACCAAGTTGGTCTGTGATGTGATATCCAGGCTTCATATTCAGATCATGATGTTAATTTTCATCTTTCCACAATGATACGCAGCAAGGTTTTATGTTCACAATATTCAAACTTTGCCACTAAAACTTTGAGTAATATAAAATATTTTATTTTAGCTCTTTTATTGTTGCTCATCCAGAGTGTAAAAATGGCATAATTTTTTGCCCACTCATCCAACATCCTGTATGCACGATTCTTATCCCCCAGCTCTATATTCTCAGCACAGCTCACAAACACTTAACTGCCATTTTTCCTGACATTCCTTGGCCTGGAAAACACAGAGGGTCCAAGGAGCTGTTTATTCTCCTAATAGCATGTGCAAGGGTTTTAACTGAAATTTCGCCAAGAGGTGGATGGCACAGCAGGGGTATGTAGCCCTACTTGGGCCTAGGGCCAGTTAACAGGGTCAGCCACTAAGCTGGTCAGGCAGAACTCTGATGTGGTGGGGGGGGGAGAGAAGAATTGTAGCTGACAGCAAGTTGCAATTTTAAAAGCTCTTCGCAAGGAATGGGGACTTGAACCTTTTGTTACCTCTTACAGTTGTATTAGGGGAGGGGTGCATGAGTGGATTTCTTCCACCCTGGTGATCATATTTGCTGTGCTAGGCAAATATGTTCAATATGTCACTCAAGAACATCAAGGAATAAATGGGGGTTGGCTGATTGCTCTCCTGCAAAGTGACCCCTAGCCAAGTTTCCTTCATCGTTCCCTTCCTTTAGGGGGCTGGTAGCGCAGATTAGGGGCCATGGAATATAGTAGGGCTGTACAGAGGGAAATACCACAGGATGAGAAAGTGTCATGGTTCCCAAATGTAAAGTTGGGAGTGGGGGGAACCCAGGTATTTTTCAAAGCCAGGGTAAAGGGGGAGAGCCATCTGGGGGTCCCCAGGAGAGCCAAATTTGGTTGTGAACCTGAGGTTCCCCAACCTTAATTTAAACCATTTATATTCTGCCCTTCTGCATGACACCAGGCCTCCAATGTGTTTTACAGTGAAATTCTTTCAGTCTCTCTTCATAGGGCTTTGTTTCCAGTCCCCTGATCATCTTTGTTGCCCTCCTCTGAACCCTCTCCAGTTTGTCTGCATCCTTCTTAAAGTGTGGTGCCCAGAACTGGACACAGTACTCCAGATGAGGCCTAACCAGTGCTGAGTAGAGGGGAACTAGTACTTCCCGGGATTTGGAAGCTATGCTTCTATTAATGCAGCCCAAAAGAGCATTTGCCTTTTTTGCAGCCACATCACATTGTTGGCTCATATTCAGCTTGTGATCGACAACAATTCCAAGATCCTTCTCACTTGTAGTGTTGTTGAGTCACGTATCCCCCATCATGTAACTGTGCATTTGGTTTCTTTTTCCTAGGTGCAGAACTTGGCATTTATCCCTATTACATGTCATTCTGTTGTTTTCTGCCCAGCGCTCCAGTCTATCCAGATCACTTAGAATTTTGTTTCTGTCTTCCAAAGTATTAGCTATCCCGCCCGATTTTGTGTCATCTGCAAATGTCATCAGCATTCCCTGCACCTCCTCCTCCACGTCATTAATAAAAATGTTGAAGAGCACTGGGCCCAGGACTGAGCCCTTCGGTACCCCACTCGTTACCTCTCCCCAGTTTGAGAAGGTCCCATTGATAAGCACTCTTTGAGTCCGATTCTGTAGCCAACTGTGGATCCACTGGATCGTTGTTTCATCTAGCCCATTTTGAGCTAGTTTGCTCATCAGGAGATCATGGGGCACTTTGTCAAAAGCTTTGCTGAAGTCAAGGTATATGGTGTCTACAGCATTCCCATGGTCCACAAGGGAGGTGACTTGATCAAAAAATTAGATCAGATTCATCTGGCAGGACTTGTTTTTGACAAATCCTTGTTGGCTTTGAGTAATCACTGCATTGTTGTCAAGGTGCTTCCAGATGGATTGCTTTATGATCTGCTCCAGAATTTTCCCAGGGATTGATGTCAGACTGACTGGTCTGTAGTTCCCAGGTTCCTCCTTTTTACCCTTTTTGAAGATAGGGACCACATTAGCCCTCCTCCAGTCATCTGGCACTTCACCCGTCCTCCATGATTTCTCAAAGAGTAGAGAGCAGTTCTGAGAGTTCTTCTGCCAGTTCCTTTATTACTCTAGGATGCAGTTCATCTGGCCCTGGAGATCTGAACTCATTCAAAGTAATGAAGTGTTCCTTGACCATATGCCTATCGGTCTCAAGCTGCAATCCTGCCCCTTCAGCCTGTACTTCGCCTTTGCCAGGGGGGTCATAGACCCTCTTCTGGGAGAAGACTGAGCCAAAGTAGGAATAGAGCACCTCTGCCTTTTCTTTGTCATCTGTTATCGTTTTGCCATCCTTATTTAATAGCTGAACCACCATTTCTTTCCTCTGCCTTTTACTATGCACGTAGCTGAAGAAAGCCTTTTTGTTGTTTTTAGCATCCCTCGCTAACCTCAGCTCGTTCTCAGCTTTAGCCTTCCTGACACCACCCCTGCAATTCTGTGCTACCTGCCTGTACTCTTCCTTTGTAACTTGGCCTTCTTTCCACTTCCTATATGTGTCCTTCTTTGTTTTCAGGTTATCCCTAAGCTTTCTGTGAAGCCACACTGGCTTCTTCTGTTGTCTCCCACCTTTTCTTCTTGTTGGAATTGTTTGTGATTGTGCCTTGAGAATTTCCTTTTTTGAAAGCTCCCACCCATCTTGGACTCCTTTTCTCGTTAGCGTCGCTTGCCATGGGACCTTACTGATCATTGTTCTGAGTTTATTAAAATCAGCTTTCCTAAAATCCAGGGTACGTGTTTGACTACACTCGGCTTTTGCTTCCCTTAAAACCAAGAATTCAAGTACAACATGGTCGCTTTCCCCCAGAATTCCTGTAACTGCTACTTTATCCACTAAGTCATCTCTGTTGGTTAGGATCAAGTCAAGGATAGCCGATCCTCTAGTTCCTTCTTCTACATTCTGTAGGAGGAAGTTATCCACCACACAAGTCAGGAATTTCCTGGAGGGGCCATGTTTTGCAGAATTTGTCTCCCAACAAATATTGGGGAAATTGAAGTCCCCCATTACTACTACATCATGCTTCCTTAAAACATTGGCTATTTGCTTTTCAAAAGTTTCATCCTCGTCTTCTCCTTGATTGGGTGGCCAGTAGTAGACTCCGACCACCGGGTTCCTTTTATTCTTTGCTCCATTTATTTTGATCCAGATGCTCTCGATGGGGCTACCAAGCTCATCCGCCTGTATTTCTGTGCAGAGATATGTATTTTTCACATACAGTGCAACCCCACCTCCCCACGTACTTTTTCTTCCAGCAGCATGATCAACTTGCACTTGTTGCAGGTGTAGGCCATGTTGTTCTCAGGCAAGAAAACAAACATTGCACACACCTTGCAGGTCACCACCACTGGAGGGTCTTGTCCTTCCATTGCCTCTTTTCCCTTTTTTTGTCTAGCTTTGTGATTGTTCTAGACTAGCCTGTGCCTGCTCTTCTACTCAGTAGAGGTTAAAAGCAGCGTCCCACTGGTGTGGAAGTGTGTGTTACAAGATAAATAAATGAAAAAAAGTTAGTTAAAAATAAAATAAAATGAAAAAAATGAAAAAAAATGTTAGGGGCCTCCCACTTGACCTCCCCTGCCGAACTCCCCTGGCCAACTCCTGTTTGCTCCCCCTGTCCACTCACTCTGGTCGCTCGCTCTCTGGGAGCTTGCTTGCTTCTGTAGTCCCTGGACCAGCTGGAGCAGCTTGTTCTGCTCTGCTCTGCTCAGCTGGGAGGCGGGAAACAGTACAACAAAGTTGAGTATGACACTGTAGAGGGGGCAGCGGGCGGGTTGTGTGAATGCACATATGCTCACCCAAAGCACTACAGTTACAGGTAGCACCCTGTCTTTCTTCTTCATAGTCTCTGTGCATCACACATATGGGTGAGTAGCAGGCTAGTTTACATGAGGTGGGTCAGTGTCCTATTACAACACAGAAGAAAGGTCAGCACGACCACAAGTACAGTCAGCTCTAGCCTGAACATCCAGTCTGTAGTGTCTAACAAAGTAAACGGTGTTGAACGGGTGGCAGCATGGCACGCTTCAGGGATGGCAACCCCCCTTGTCAAATGCAACCGATGCTGCTACCGCATGAGTAGAGTGAGCTTGGACTGAGGCAGATTGTTTGAGTCCAGCCAGCTCATATGATAGTTCAATAGTCTTTGTGAGCCAGGACGTGAAGCACTGAGTCGAGAGAGGCTAGCTTTCTCACTTGCCGCCGTAGAAGATAAAAAGGCGAGGCAAAAGTCTGAACTGTTCAGACCTCAACTTGATAAAGGCCAAAGCGTGTGCAAGAAGTATAGACAGGGAGGCAAAGAACATCGGCAGAATAATATCTCGATTTAAATGAAAGTCTGACAGGACTTTTGGCAAAAAGGTAGGGTCAGGTCTGAAGATCACCTTGTTTCAGTGAAAAATGAGGTACGGCTGGTCTACTCTGAGCACACAGAGTTCACTGGCTCGGCATGCAGATGTAACAGCCACCAAAAATGCCACTTTCCAAGAAAGGAGGCGTAGGCCCGTAGTCACCAGTGGCTCAAAGGGCTTGGATGAAAGTGCTTTGAGCACTACAGAGCGGCTTCAGCTTGGTATCGTGGAGCAGACTGTTGGTGCCAGATTCCTGATGCCTTTCTGGAATCTCTTTGCTGTTGGATGCAAAAAAAAAAGAAGAAAATCTCTCAATAGGAGGATGAAAAGCAGCGACAGCAGATGAACCCTGAGTAAGAGAAGACAGTCTGAGCTCTTTCTTGAAGACAGAGGAGGAGGAATTGAAGTATCTGGTGTAGTGAGCACTGAAGTGAATGGAAGCCCTGAGCGTGAGCAAAGGCAGAAAAAGCAGTCCATTTACCCACATACAAACACTATACGTCATATGTTGTACCCACATACAAAACAGCTTACGAGCAGCACCAAGAATTCTTTCTATCAATGCCAGGGCTGATCCAGCCTCTGTCACCTGATCTTCCATGCCATTAGGTCATTAGGTCTAGGTGTTGGATCTGGCTATTCTCCCTGTTGAAGAAGGACGGATGTGATGGAAGATGATGGTACCGACCCTGCATCATCTGGAGCAGTGGGGTGAACCACAGTTGGCGAGGCCACCAAGGAGTTATGGGGATTCATTCAGTACCATATGTCCCAATTTTCACCAGAACCTGGGTAATTAATGGAAAGGGGGGGGGTAAAACAGTGCTGTCCACCTCAGAACTAAGGCATCTCCCCATGAACATATGCTGCAGCCTGCTCAGCTGCAGATGTTCTGGCACATGGTAGTGTCCTCAGTGGTGAAAAACTCCACACAAGGCATGCCCCAACTCTGAAGCAGGGTCCCCAGGGCTGATCTGTCCAACTCCCACTTGTGGGAGGTAAGTGAGGTTTGGTTGAGCTGGTCCACCAGGACATTATCTACTCTGCCAACGTGAGTTGCGACCAATCTGATCCGACAGGGTAGGCACCAGCAAAAAATAAAATAAAAATCAACGTTAAAGCAAGGAGTGGGAGTGATCTCAGACCCCCTTCCTTGTTCAGGTATGCAACGACCATGGCATTGTCTGAGGTGACCTGGATCAGTCTGCCCATCAGATTCAGCTTGAATCTTGAAGGGCTTTTTCCACTGCCCCAAACTCCAGGAGGGTGATATGTTGCATTGCTTCCATAGCCAACCATTGTCCATGAAACTGTAAGCAATGAGCAATGAGCTCCCCATCCCTAGAGTGATACATCTGTAGGTACTACCCAGGGCTGAAGGAAGGGCATGCCCTCCAGCAGGTTTGCTGGCATAGTCCACCACCTTAGGGAGTCCTTGACATCCTGCGGAAGCCACGGCTTAGTCTGATGGGTGTGCTGCTTGCTACAAAAATCACGTATGAGCCATTTCGGGAGCAGTTTCATATTCAATCTAACGTAGTGGCCTATAACCATCGTTGCAGCTATAAGGCCTAGTAAATGTTGGGTCTTCAGTGCCAAGGTGGCCATGTGAAGGTTTAGCTCCATTGCCAATGAGATCAACGGCTCCGCTCAATCCTGAGGGAGGAATGCTTTGCCCGAGCAAGTGTCCGGTGGCACCCCAATAAATCGCAGAGTCTGTGTAGGCTGTAGCTACAATTTCTCAAGATTGAGACAGAGTCCCAAACTCTGAAGAAGATTGCAGGTCACCTCTGTAGACCAAGAAGGGGGTGCTGTGTCGATATCACTAACAGCCAATTGTCAATGTACACCTTGAATGCGAAGGTGAGAAAGACCACCACCGTGCATTTGGTGGATGCTCTCAGAGAGGCAGCTAGGCCAAAATACAGTACTCAGAATTGGTAGGCATTGGAACTGATGACGAATAAGAGATAGCGTTGGTGCGACTCTGCTATGGCAATAAGAAAATATGAATCCTTGAGGCTAATAGAGGTGAACCACTCTCCTTGAGAAAAGAGAGGGAAGATGGACGCCAGAGGAACCATGTGGAACTTCCTGGGTGAAATGTACATGTGTAGTTCTTGGAGGTCCAGGATTGGCTGGAGCCCTCCATCCTTCTTCAGTAACATGAAGTACCAGGAGTACAACCCATTGTGAAGAAATGAGCATGGAAAAGGTATGATGGCTCCTGTCCTGAGGAGTGTGTTGATCTCCCAGTTGAGAACTGGTGATGAGCTGTGACTTTTGGTACCCATCTGAGGGAGGGCATCAAACTCAATCCTGTAGCCCCTCCAAATGATGGAAAGCACCCAGGAGTCCTATGTGACTGAATGCCAGGTCCAATGATAGGTACACAGAAGATCTCCGAAAATAGGATGGCGAGCCTGGAAGTAAAAAGGAAGGTCTGGGTCAAAAGTGCCGCCTATTTCTATGGCCAGATTTGCAGTAATAGCTGTGCAGCTTTGACATCTAGAAAGACCTTCCCGATGCCACAGGTTGAGAAAGGTTCTGTTGTGATGGCCCCAATTGTTGGGGTTGATATCTGGTGGTGGAACTTTGGAACCAGTGCTGCTGGGGCATAAAGCCCATATGATGCACTATGGTATGGGCCTAATGGACCGAGTCTAACGTGTTGTCAGTTTTCACATTAAACAACCCATTACTGTTGAAGAACAGGTCTTCAATGAGGACTCTAGTCTCTTGTGGGAGACCAGCTGACCTCAACCAGGCATGGCAATGCAGGGTGATGGAACCAACCAGTACTTTTGAGTCACAGTTGACTTAATTATGTGACATATTCATTTGCTGTCTCAACAGCTTCATGGCCTTGGATTGAAAGAGGCAACCCAACACCTTCTTGTCAACCAGAAGATGGCCAAGAAGACAACCAACTTTGTCCCATACCAATAGCTGGTAGCCAGACATTGCCCCTGATAATTTGAGATCTTCATACCAATTTCTGCAGAGGAATATAATCTCTGCCCAAATAGATCAAAGCGTCTGCCTTCTTTGTCAGTTGGGGAGGAATGCGCCCTATGGGCCTGGCCTTGCACCACCTTGACAACCATTGAGTGTGGGGCTGGGTGTTTGAATAAGTAATCGGCATTTGTCTCTTGTAAATGATACATTCCCTCCAAACCCTTGGATGTTGGTGACATAGTGGAGGGGGCTTTCCATAATTGTTCAGTGGTCTCCTCTAGAGCAGGGAGGAGAGGAATGGCCATGGCTCTGAAAGATTCTGCACTCACCTCATCAAAAGCTGGATCCTGCACCGTGGAGGCTACCTGCTGTGTCTATAGACCCAAGGCCTCCACCATTCTCAGAACTTGACTAGAAAATTGTCCCAGTTACTCTGACAGAGATATGGCAGGTTCATCACCTGGGAGTGGGTCCGTCCCACCTTCACCTCATAATTGGTAGGGCCTAATTTCCACAGAACTTCATAGGGTCCTTGCCAAGGGCTCCCCCAATTCATCTCTAGTACTGTGCGTGAGACCAACACCTTATCGCCAGGTAATAAAGTTTGGTCATTGGCGTGGCGATCATAATATTGTTTTTGGTGTTGCTATGCCTTCTGTAACTGTCTCTGGGCCAGCTTACCCATGTCAGAAAACTGTGTCTGCAAGTGTTGGATATATGGCTCCACTGCCATCTCCTCTTGGGATTCCAAACCCACCCACCTGTCTGCCAGTAATCATGCCAAAGGTCCTCACACCTTATTGCCATATAGTAATTGAAATGGAGCCATCTTTAATTATGCTTGAGGCACCTCTCTGATGACAGACATAAGGGGATCCTGGTAACTATCCCATTGGGCGTGGTGCTAATACAACTCCTCCCTTGATCTGTGATTATTTCCTGGGGTATTCCTACCCATGAAAATAGGTTCACTAGAGCCCTTGCCACCCCAGGGGCTTTCATGGACCTCATGGGATACACTTTGGGAAACCTAGCTGCATAGTCCACTATTATCAACACAAAGCGGTTTCCCTTAGCTGGGGACTGAAGTCCATTCCTATTTTTGAAAAAGGCTCCCCCACTACGGGCATTAACTGTAAGGGGGCTGGAGCAGGAGATCAAGAACTAGCCTTCTGACACTGCTCACAGGTGTAAACTTCTTTACATCTTCGCCTATAGAGGGCCAAAATAAGTACCCCAACAATCTTGCTAGTGTTTGCAACCTCCAAATGACCTGCCTATCTAGAACTATGGGCCTGATAAAAGGCCTCTTGTCTTTTATCTTACACTGACAGGGTAATAGTATTTGATGAACTAGTTGCCGTGTTGGTGAAGAGTGGGTCACCCTCCATAATACTCCATTCACCAGTTCAATGGAATTCCCTCTGGGCTCTTCTTCCATCAAAAACCCTCTGTCCCTTATAGTCACCATGTCCCTTACCATTTGTAAGGAGGCATCTTGGGTTTGCCAGTTGCGAAACTTGGGGTCACGTCCCCAAAGAGCAGCAGACTCTTCCAGAGGGACTTCCCACAATGCAGAGGCTCCTTCTTTTGCCACTGTTTCTGAAAGAAAAGCAGCTCCAGCTCCTCCCTCTTGTAGGGTACAGTTTTCTGCCAATATTTGTTTCCAGTAAGGAAAATCTCTTCCCAGGAGTACATCACTGGGTAAGTCTGATGCTACTGACACTACTAAGGAGGTTACATCTCATATGGTCCAACCTCTATGGTTGTCAGCACAGAGAGACATGAACCTTTATCTCCATGATTACACTTCAGGGCCGGAGGAAGCAATTTGGGCACCCCAGAGGGCACCAGTTTTGCCCTCACTATTGTAATGGCACTTCCCATATCTGGAAAACCTTTACAGTCTGGCCCCATAATTGAGCCTGCACCCACAAGGGCTATCTCCCTTTGCCTCCACATAACCAATCCATGTTGCAGACTCCAAGTAATCACATTCCATCATGGGGCAATCTCTTTGATAATGTCCAGTCTGCACACAAGTAAAACAGGGTCCCTCTGACTTATCCCAAGGTGAGGTCCTCTTTGTTTGGACCCTTTCTTTCCCTGCTTCCCGAGTTGGGATGCTTGCTTCAGCTCCCTCTCCTCCATGCATAGGAGTCTTTCCCTTCCATGTGGGTAAAATATTATACCTGGATTGGCCTTTCCATTCCCCTGCAAGATCAGGACCCCCGGGTCACCCTCTCTCACCTCCAATGTATCCGCCCTCTCAGCGGTCTCTCTTCCTTACTATCTCCAGCTGGCTTATCAGTTGTTGCCTTTTCTAAGCCGACAAAAGGCATTTCAGCAGTTAGAAAATTGTCCATAAGGCAAGTAGCATTTTCCAACTTGGGTGGATGATGGCATATGACCCAGGACCAGAAATTAGGGGGCATCACTTGCAAGAATTGTTCAACAACAACATTGTCCATTACAGCCTCCCTGTCTGGACCTGCAGGTTTTAACCATTTCCAAACCAATTCTTCTAGGGCAGTGTCAGTGTCATGGGGAGTCTCTCCTTTGGCTCTGACATAGCTCCTAAACCATTGCCTGTAAGGTTCTTCAGTTATTTGATATTTATCCAAAATGGCTGCTTTTACCTTGTCATAGCCTAAGGCCTCAGCATTATTAAGAGACCTGTATACTGTTTGGCCAGGGCCTGTTAGATAAGGAGCTAGCAGAGATGCCCATTGTGCTCTAGGCCACCTAGCCACTGAGCTACATGTTCAAAAGTCACAAGGGTTCCTTATGGAGGAAAACAAGTGGGATATAAATTCAAGCAAGCAAGCAAGCAAGCAAGCTTCTATGTCATCCTCCTTGGTCAACTTTGTCAGTTTAAAGATTGTATTTGGTGCCTGTTCTGCTCCAAATCAAGCCACTGGCTCTTTTAAGGCTGCTATTTCCCTGACCAGGGCTTCCTGAGCTGCCTGTCGACTCGGTATTAGTCATTCCAACAATTCTCCCTTTTGCCATCTACTCACCAAATGCAGCAAAATCCATGTTTCCCTTCTTTCTTCTCTGGATTCGTATTCCTGAAAACGGAATAAATTATTCGCTGTACGGGTCACCTCTTGTGACAAGCTGCTAACAACATTGCCTCTCAGGGATGTTTAGTCTCTCTCAGTTCTTCAAGAAAGCTAAATATTTTTTCCTGCTAGCCACTAAATAAGAGATAGATGGCTTATCATAGCAGCTAAGGTTTTCTCAAAGATATTTCCAGTCTCAATTAATGTCCCCAACAGAAAACTTGCCTGTATGTTGTCTGACTTCGCAGGCAAGACCCCTCCCCAGCATCTCTTCCTGTCTCCTCCCCTTCCTGGCTCTTTCCTCCGTTCTTGCATCTTACCAGGTGTTGCATTGGCTCATTAGCTGCACCAGGCAGCCAGCTCCCACCTCCTTTGGAAGTGCTGTAATTACGTTCTGGTGGGGCAGCTAGCCAAACTTCCACCCCTACATGGCCTCTCACAGGCAGTATGGTATTGACAGTTTTATTTTCAGTCCCTTTTCTAATTATACCCAACATGGAATTTGCCTTTTTCACAGCAGCCACACGCTGGGTTGACCTTTTCATCGAGCTGTCCACCACAGCTCCAACATCTCTTTCTTCATCAAGAAAGTAGTCCAGATGAGGTTTGATTAGTGTGGAAAAAAGTGGACTCTGTGCTCAAGACTCCAAAATCTCTTGGCCCATCACTGCCAGCTCAGATCCCATCAGCCTATATGGAAAGTTAGGATTTTCTTTTGTCCCAGGGTGCATCAGTTTGCACTTATTTACATTGAACCACATTTGCCATTTTAATTCCCATTCTCTCAATTTAGAGATATCCTTTTGGAGATCTTTACAATACCTTCTTGCTGTAACCACCCTAAATAATTTGGTGTCATTGGCAAACTTTGTAACCACACTACTCCTAACTCCAGATCATTTAGGAACAAATTGAAAAGCATTGGTCCTAATCCTTGTGAGACCCCACTGCTTGCATCCCTCTATTGCAAGAACTGATTATTTATTCCTACTCTCTGCTTTCTGTTCTTTAACCAGTTACTGCTTCATAAGAAGACATCTCCTCTTACTCCATGACTGCTAAGTTTGCTCAGGAGTGTTTGGTGAGGGACTTTGTGAAAAGCCGAATTCCAAATAAACAGTGTCTACTGGATCACCCCTGTCCATGTGTTTATTGACACTCTTGAAGAATTCTAAAAGGTGAGACAAGATATACCTTTGCAGAACCCATGTTGATTCCTTTTTAGCAGGACTTCTCCTTGCTTGATAATTTCATATTTAATCATTCTTTCCACCAACTTGCCCAGAACATTTGTTAAACTAAGCAGGCTGAAATTATCCAGATCTCCCCAGATCCCTTTTTAAAAATTGGTAATACATTTTCCACTCTCCAGTCCTCTGGTACAGGGCTGATCTTGTGGGTCCAAACACAAATACTTAATGCTCTAGGACAGCAACAGGACATGCAAGACAAATCACTTAACACAGAGAGGCAAAGCAGTGGTTTCCATGGCTCAAAATATGAACACTGTTTGTTAACACTGGCCTCTTCATCCCAGAGATTGCTACTGCTGGGCAAGCATTCTTGGCCCCTGGCATTGCCCTGTCAGATCAGAGTCTGGCCACATCAAGCAACACAAACAAACCACAGAATTGTACTGCAGCTCCATACAAGGTCTGGGTGATGACAACAGCCTTCCCCAACCTCAATAATTACATTGACTGCAGCATTGGCTGACTGATTACAGCATTGACTCACTGCTTCCCAAACCTAGTGCTCTCCAGATGTCTTGGACTGCATTAATGACAGTGCCCTCCAGGTGCTTTGGATCACACCTCTCATCATCAGGTAGATCTCTGAATGTAGATGTTAGTGGTACCACCAATGTAGGAGGAAGGCTGAGGCACAGGAACTGGCAGAGCACCTAGGTAGTAGCATTCTCTCTCAATCGCTTACTTTGTACCTCTAAAGAGCATTTAGGTTCTGACCATTACTCACTACTCTGTGCCTCTCTGGTCCTTTGAGACAGCTCTCCAACAAGCATGCTTGCCATCACTGTATTCTGATTTGTGCCTTCATGCATGACCAATGTGAAATTTTTGGGAGCAATTTATGATTGATGGGTTGCGATGATGTTGCTGGGGTCATTGTGATGTGGCAATACCATGGCTAAATTAGTTCCATTTTCTATTACAGTGACTGTGCTTCCTGCATAGCTCCTGGGAGATACCAACTAATTATGCTGATCAAAGCTCAGGCATAGCATTGCTCATTTTAGGCTGGACCATGGTGAGAAAATTCTTAATGAAGGCTGCAATGTCATAGAAGAAACACATTTCACATTGAGACTTTTAGGCCTATCACTGATACACCATGTCCCCTTAATCCCATTCTCTCGTGGGATGTAATATTTATTTATTCAAAATATTTATATAAAACCTTTCACTTTCAAAAGATTTAGGGTGGTTTACAGAAACGTATGTTAATATTCACTGATAGCATTATGCAGTTTTAACACCAGGTAACGCGCAGATTTTAAAGTAAGTATTCCTATATACACAATAGACTGAAAATCATGTACTGCTGATGGATTTAAAAAATAAATAAATCTGTGCACCAAGAGATGTTTGCAGAGAGTGACAGTATCTGAATACTTATCCTTCACTGCAGGTACTGCCAGGAAAAGTCTTGATTTTGTGTCAGCCTGGATTAGGTATGACCAGTTTCTCTCCTCTGTGAAGGACTGTGTAGTGAAATTTATCTTAAAATTGCTTTTATTCAAGGCCCACCAAAAAGACTCAGAGAATGTAACTGTCTTTTACTGTATTATTTTTCCTATGCTTCATTTAATCTCTTGTGTTCTGTCAAATACTGGGAAAGCAGATACTACACCTGGAAAGTGCTTGGTTATTTGATTATAAAATGTCTTGCATTGATGGATGGAAATCCTTCATAACAGCAGATGGTAAGCAAACCTAGTTGCTAAAGACGGTAGATCTCATTCAGATTAATGACCAGTGCCTCCTGCTGAATTCATTCCACAGGACCTGCTGTTCTCTGCTTTCCATACCAATCTTGTAAATTCTTCTCTACCTGATCTTCAGCCTTTAGGAGCTCCTCCCAGCAGCCACTGTTCCAAAGCACATTCTGGGGCAGGGGGTGGTGAGATGGCATCTGGCCATGTAGGGGAGACACCGTTTCCCACCTCAGAGTGGAACAAAGCTGCATCATGACGTAGCGTTGTTCTGGGGCATTTGGTGGAGTGGCGGTGGCCACCGCAAGGAGCTCTGCTGACACCGCAGCAAAAAAAGTAAAACAAGGACAATGATTACAGGAGTTGGGGGAGCAAATTAAGAAGCTGCTCCTGCAAAACTGTAAGTGCCCTGTGGACATTTTCAGGAATGGTGGTGTGTCCCCCGTCATTGCTAAAATGCCCATTCTGAAATATGTTGCCTGCAAATGGGTAATTACTTGGCGGGGGGAGGGGAGGATTTGTGCTCAGTCTTGAAGTGGTCAGTGGTTCCAGGGTCAGTTCCTGGCATCTCCAGTGAAAAGATCTAGAATAGCACAGTAGGGAAAAGACTCCTTCCGGAGACATTGCAGATTATTTGCGGCCAGTAGCAGTAGATGGTCTTGGGCTAGATGTACCAGTGATCTCTGACTCATTATAAGGAGGATTTGTATGTTCAGATTTTCTCATTCACAGGATTGTATATAACATTTATTATAAAAAATGCTCCCCTTGAAATAATTAAAATATTAAAATAGGCTTGAATAATTGAAACAAAGACATTCCCTTCCCTTGTGGCTACCAAGCTGAAACTTGAGTAGCATAGGAACATGGGAACTGAATTGTGGGGGTGATGTTTCAGTGGTGTTCCCTGGCTTCCACAAGAACAGACACAGCTTCTCACAAATGAACTTAAGCTGTTTAATAAACACAATTAAGGCCTAGAACCAATAACTATAGTCAGCCATCTTAACCATATCAATGACAAAAAGGGGTGGTTCTTCTTATGCTGCCACTGGGAGACAGTTTCCCCCTCCTACAAATATTAACTCTTCTCTCACCACAGTACCTTTGCATGAACTTTACCACAAGAGAGTGGATTAAAAAGTGAGTGGTTTTATAAACCAGTAAAAGGATTATTGCAACCTACAACCAACGTAAGATTAATTTTACAGCACTACTACTGCTGATGGAATCTTGCTCTACCCACCCATCTTTTGGTAACATTCCAGCTAGACAGCTGCAATTAGGAACGTGTGAACCCATCCCTGTTCAGGTTCTCCGGGCACCTGTCCAGCCCCTGTCCCTGCTCACCAATCCCCGAACTGTGCTCAAAGCCCCTCCCAGCTCAGTGAGCAGCCTGCCCTGCACTCACCTCGGCAGCCTTGTCAAACTCCGTAGTTGCCATTTTTATGCAAATATGCACATTTTTGCGATTGCCATTTTATTTTTCAAAAAATGGTGACTGCGGAGCTTGACGAGGCCACCAGGGTGACTGCAGGCCACTCACCGAGGAGTCGAACGGGGGCGAGGGCTCAGTGAGCGGGGCTCAGGGGTGCAGGTAGGGGTGGTTCTGCTGGATTACCAGACGGAATCAGGTGCCTGCACCATCCCTAGCTACAATAAGGTTGCCTATAAAAACCAGCCAAATTGCTAAACTGTAATTCATTGCCTTGATTATGTCTCATCTGTGGTGTCTTCTTGTTTATTTCTGGGTGCAATTCAAAATGCTTGTTTTGACCTATAAAGCACTAAACATCCTGGGATGGGTATATGAAATACTGTCTTCCCTATAAGAACCTACCTGTGAGTTAAGATAATCATCTGAAGCTCTCCTCCCAGTGTCCCTACTTTCTGGGATTTAAATGGGTAGCTATCTGGGACAGGGCTTTCTCTGTGATGGTACTCCAGTTGTGGAGTGCCTTGCCCACACTTGTTTTTCTGGCATTTTCCTTAACATCTTTTAGCATTCAGGAGAAAATATCTTTTTTCAAAGCCTTTAGTGGATCTTAATGGCTTTTGCTTCTACTTTGTTCAGGGTCTGCTAAATTGCATTCTGCCATTATACCCAGAATGGATGATATTCTGGAGGTGACGGATGCAACCCTGAGGGAGCTGGGGGTGGCGACAGCCGACAGGAAGCTCTGGCATGGGCTGGTCCATGAAGACACGAAGAATCAGAAACGACTGACCGAATAAACAACAAATTATACCCAGAAATCAGGGAGGTAGGGCAGTAGATTCTGTGACTTATACTGAGAAAATGGCTCAACAGACCGATCAGAAACTTGGCAGTCTAGGAGAGATGGGTTTGAGGATGGTGTCTGCCTATTTTGAGGTAGAAAGAGTAAGAAATGGGTTTCTTTATAGGAGTTTGACAAGTGGCCATCTGTAGTTTGATGGGTATTTTCTGTTTTTTCCCCTCATAGACTTACAAGGCGTTTAGTTTGTATGAAAATTTCTCCAATTGTGCAGCATCTTTTGGAACATAGTTTGTCAACTAAGGTAAGGGAGAAGGTGTAATATATGCTGTGCTCCAGAAGAAAAATAAGGTATTTGTCGGTTTTG
The DNA here is from genome assembly GCF_057233095.1 of Heloderma suspectum. Lineage (NCBI taxonomy): Eukaryota > Metazoa > Chordata > Lepidosauria > Squamata > Helodermatidae > Heloderma > Heloderma suspectum. The sequence goes on along the minus strand of NC_139459.1, from coordinate 155,523,713 downwards.
AAAAAAGTGTGATTTTCCACCCCATTTTAGCCTATAGGATTCATTAGGTCAAATTCACAGGATGAGAGGTGGAACAGCATGGGATTTTACCAATTTTCTAAATGGGAGGGGGTACAGAAGGGAAGCGACTGATGAGTTCCTTCTAAGGTGCATAGGGCTCAGTTATAGGGCTTGCTCAAATTGGCAAGGACCAGTTTTCTTTTGATTCTCCCATTGCTGAAATAGGCCTTTAACTGCTGCAGCACAAATGAAACAGGTACAACATTTCAGTTGGGGATTCTCTGGAGCATGCCAATGGCTACTCGGTCAAGACCCTTATGGGTGGCTGGAATGCCGCAATCACTGGGGCATTAGATCAGGTGGCCCCGAAATGCCCTCTCCCCCTGAACAGGGCTTGGACTGCACCATGGTTCAATCTGCAGTTACGAGCTCTGAAACAGGAGGTGAGATGGCTAGAGAGCTGGTGGCGGAAGTCTCGCTCCAAAGATGATCAGACACGGGCTAGAGCTGTATCTTCAGCCTATCACGTGGCGGTGAAGGCAGCAAAAAAGGAATGTTATGCTGCTTCTAACGCGTCTGCAGAGTCTGCATCCCAGGAGGCTGTTCCAAGTGGTCCAGAGCCTGGTCAGTCCAGTTGCTCTGGAACTGCTGGAGCATTCTAAGGCTTCCAGTGAGGCCTTGGCAAGGCACTTTGCAGATAAAATTGATTGGATTAGCAGTGTTATTCCGTGTGCTGTGGATACAGTTAGTGAGCAGGAGGCGGTCAGTGGCACACCAGTTTTGTGGGATTGGTTCCAGCTTCTTCCTTCTGATGAAGTGTACAAGGTGCTTTCATCTGTAAGGCCGACCACCTGCTTACTTGATCCTTGCCCATCTTGGCTCATTATGAGCTGCAGAGAGAGGCTGGGTGAGGGGATCAAGGCGGTGGTGAACGCCTCCCTTGAGGAGGGAGTGATGCCATCAGCCCTCAAGGAGGCATTGATAAGACTGCTTTTAAAAAAGCCCTCCTTGGATCCCCAAGTTCTGAACAACTTTCGCCCAGTCTCGAATCTGCCTTTTTTGGGCAGGGTGATTGAGCGGGTGGTGGCGATGCAGTTGAAGGCACAGTTGGAAGAAGCTGATCTTCTAGATCCATTTCAGTTGGGCTTCAGGCCTGAGCATGGGACAGGAACGGCCTTGGTCGCCTTGGTGGATGATATGAGGAGGGCTCTGGATAGGGGCGAATGCTCCTTCCTTGTTCTCCTCAACCTTTCAGCAGCTTTTGATACTGTTGACCACAGTATCCTCCTGGACCGCCTGGAGGGGCTGGGCATTGGAGACACCGTATTGGAGACACAGCAGGTACCAGAGGGTAGCACTGGGAGAGGAGGTTTCGGACCTGTGGCCACTCACTTGTGGAGTGCCATAGGGTTCCATCCTCTCTGTGATGCTATTTAACATCTATGTGAAGCTGCTGGGGGCTATCATCAGGAGGCTTGGGGTGCGGTGTCATCTGTATGCAGATGACATGCAGCTCTACCTCTTGTTCAAATCTTCACCAAGGTTGGCCGTAGAATCCCTGTCCAATGTCTGGAGACGGTGAGTGGCTGGATGGGGAGGAAGAAGCTGAAGCTGAACCCTGACAAGACCGAGGTACTTTTGGTGGGAGACAAGAGGAGGTTGGGGGATGTTGACCTGGTGTTGAATGGGGTACGGCTACCCTTGAAAGACCAGGACCACAGCTTGGGGGTCATCTTAGACTCCCAGCTGTCCATGGAGGCTCAGGTGTCAGCTGTGAGCCAGACAGCGCTGTACCAACTCCATCTGATACGGCGGCCGCGCCCCTACCTTCCCGACCATCTGCTCCCATCGGTAGTACATGCCCTGGTCTCCTCTCGTTTAGACTACTGTAATGTGCTTTATGTGGGGTTACCCTTGAAGATGGTTCAGAAGCTGCAGCTGGTACAGAATGCGGCGGCTCACCTGATTAAAGGCAGCTGCCAGCGAGATGACATCACTCCAGTGCTGAAGGAGCTGCACCGGCTACCAGTTGTTTTCCGGGCCAAATTCAAGGTGTTGATTTTTAACCTTTAAAACCCTATACGGTTCTGGTCCAGCCAATCTCAAGGAGTGCCTCCAGCAACACCAGACAGGCTGCTCAACAAGATCAGCCTTGGATGGCCTTCTCTCTGTTCCATCAGCCAGGACAGCTAGGCTGGTGAGGATGAGGGAGAGGGCCTTCTCTGTGGTGGCCCCCACTCTGTGGAACTCCCTCCCTAGGGAACTCCGCCATGCCCCCTCTTTAATGAGCTTCCGCCATGCATTAAAAACATGGTTGTTCAGGCAGGCATTTGGGGTGGGCTAGGGTAATTTTAGAAATGTGATGTTTTTAATGTTGAATTTTATTGTATAAACTGTTTTTACTGTTGTATATCGCCCAGAGTGGCTGGGTGACCAGCCAGATGGGCGATTAATAAATTAAATAAATAAATAAATGTTCCATTTTGCTGTCAAAGTCATAGTGTGGCACAGAGGGGAGGGAGAAATAAGAAGCCTAATTGTAAAAAATATAACAGATGTGTAGCTTCTTCCAAAAGTAGATACTTAAATTACCATGCTCCTGTGGGTGACAAAGACAACAGAGGGACACCTGGGTTGCGAGGTGGCAGACAGTATCAGATTACAAACTGAGCAACTGGAGACTGTACAGAAAGCAAGTGAGCTTAACATTTATTAGCATTTAACAGCTTCTTTATAAATACACACACACACACAAAGCTAATTTATAAAGTATAAAAACAAAGTCAGACATCCTCAGGGCAATTTCTGGACTTCACAAGAATGTCTAACTAGGTGAGAATTTTGCAATTTGAAGGAATGAGAGGGATGTGTTAATCTCTAAAAAACAAAGAGAAGATTCTGATCAACCCTATTTAATGTATGTTTTTTGTACTTCCGCAAATGACTGGGTTTCACCTGTGGCGTATTTCCCCCTGTTACATTTAACTGGCAGCAAATAAGATTGAATGTTTTGACTTACTTTTGAGTAGACCCAGACAGATCAGGAATCTCAAAGACGATGCTAGAACACCAGCTCATCAGTTGAGGTGTGGTAGGTGTAGCCCTGATTTATGCTGCTCTAAGAAAGAGACTTTGATGAAATCTCTTCAAGACTTTTTACCATGACAATCTGATGGAACCTCCATGTTCAAAGGAAGCATACTTCTGATTGTAAGAGAAAGAAAGACATTTGCTTAGCCCTGCCCGCCCACCCACCCATATAGAAGCAGTACATTCAGATATCTTCTTTGCAATATCACTTGAGGGAGCCTCCATGTTTAGAAGCAGTAAAACTCTGATTGCAATAGAGAAGGAGAAAATGTAGGATTCTGAAACGTAGATGACTTTGTCCCCCATTTCAATTCTATGTTAGAAATCCCTGTTGCAATTATACCCTGGAACAGGGAGCTCTTTTAACTTTTGCTGATTTGGAAAGCAAGAGAAGCCGTAAATTGTATGCAGGCAAAGGGCCACCTACTCCAGGCTGAAATCTGAAGCTGCACTGGTGCATTTTTATCCTGTAATATACATATGCCCTACATTTAAAAAAAACAATTATTTCTTGTAGTTATTCCTTGCTCCCTTTAAAGCCCCCTGCTGTGTTTATATGGTTAGCAGGATTGTATTGCAGGAACACCTAAGCATGATGTTCACGTATTGCGCTCTTGAAATATTGCTAGAGGATTTGGGGGTGGGTGGAGTTGGTCACGTTAGGACACTGCCACTTTGGATGTGGGATGTGTTAATAGGGATGTACGAAAGTCACTTACCTTTTCGAAGGGTGACATTCATGGTGCGGGGGAGGCACTCTGTCCCTCCCCCCGAAATTCTGGCCCGGGGGGAGGCGCTCCGTCCCTCCCCCCCGAATCCTGGCCAGACAGCTCCGCTCCGCAGGGATTCTGCAGAGCCGCTGGCCGGCTCCGCCAGCAGCCGGACATCCGGGTGCTGGCTAGCAGGGATGCAAATGGCGGCGGCCATAGCCGCTGCCGTTTGCGTCCCTGCAGTCAGCCATGATAGGCTATGTAAATGTTTATGTAGCCTATCACGGCTGATTTAAAAGAAAAAACACACACGCATGTACGCAAATGGCGGCACCCATGGGCGCCGCCATTTGCGTTCCTTATTTTGGCACGTCTTAGTCTACGTAAACATTTACGTAGACTAAGGCGGCGAAAATAAGGGGGACGCAAATAGCGTAGACGCTATGCTATTTGCGTCCCCCTTATTTTCGCTGTCTTAGTCTACGTAAATGTTTACGTAGACTAAGACGTGCCAAAATAAGGAACGCAAATGGCGGCACCAATGGGCGCCACAATTTGCATACGCACGTGTGTTTTTTCTTTTAAATCAGCCATGATAGGCTACGTAAATATTTACGTAGCCTATCATGGTGTTTTTTAAAAATCTAGCCATGATAGGCTACGTAAATCTTTACGTAGCCTATCACTTTTTTTGTTTTTGTTTTTTTTACCTGGAAATGGCAGCGGTGGCAGCCGGTCGGAAGACCGGCCACTGAAGATGCCGCCACCGCACCACCGCCAGAGCCGCCGCCAGGAAGATCCACCCAAGGTAAGTCCCGTCCCAGGGGTGGTGGGGGGGTGGCAGACCGTTCCACCACCGATTTCAGGGGGCCGAATGCGCTGGCATTCGGCCTCCCCGAGATCCGTGGTGGAATTCTCTGACATCCCTAGATGTGTATGTGTGTGTATGCAGTGACAAGTGTCACAGTATGTGGTGTGTGTGTGTGTGTGTGTTTGTATTTTGTTCTTCTAATGTTGTCGTGTCACAGAATTAAAATGGTATTGGTTGCCAGTTGGGTACTTTGTAACATGGAATTTGTCAGGGTTGTATCTGAGCCCATAGAGTCCCAAAGCAGCTCTGATTCTGAGGAGGAGAGACAACTCGTGGGGGAGGAACTCTCTCGGACTTCAGAGGTGCAGCTGGAGGGGAAGCCCCCCTGCTCACATCCCTGGGAGTGACAGCAAACCAGGCGTGGAAAGAGAGGGACAACCTGAGCTTCTAGATGCGAGGCACAGGCACAAGCGAGAGATCGCAGGGGCCGAGCTTCGGTGCTCAGCCCGATTGGCTCAACGTCAACAGCTCGCCCAGAAGCATCACGGGAGAGGGGGAGATCTTCCCCTCCCACCCCTTAAGTTCAGAGAATTGCTGCCCTTTTCCCAAACGGAGATCAACTGACGTCCTAACCCTTAGAAACCCCTAGATGGCTGTTCCTTTGTAGTTTCTCTGAGTCTCAAACAATTAGCATCTGTATGCCTCATTAGGATAAATGGAATTAAAGCCTCGGAAAGCAGCCCTTTTGACTGAGTGTTGATTTTGGCTATTGGAGTATTCGGTAGGCAACAGGGGAACCTTGACAGAATTGTATCTTCAGTTGCATAGACTCCATGTGTGTATATTCCAGTGAACAAACAAATCTGGGACTTTTAAGTTTATCACTCTGCAACTGAAAGGCATATATGTGAATTCTTACCCTTCTAAATTGTATCCAATTTCTTTTGTATTCATCATGATATTTCTTTAGTTCCTTTTCCACTGGATTTCTCATTTTCAATTTCAAGTTTGCCCGATCAGTACATTTTAGGCATAACCTTCTCAAAATGTAATGCAATTATAAATGATTGTGTATAAAGAAAGGAGTACATTAAGGTATATAGGCTTTCTGAATAAGAACATTTAAAGTAAAATTTTATAAAGTTACGATTTCCATACTAAATACAAAATGCATGTACAAAAGTGTTTTAGGGAGCAATCCTATCTGGATCAACAGTTGCCTCTGAGCCCGGGGGTGACCACCTATCCAGTTCAGGGTGGGAGGAATGGTGAGGAGCAAATTGCCTCCTTGCTCTCCCTGCCCAGATTTTGTAGCTAGACAGCTGATATTGGCTGTCTAGCCGCAGGACCTTGGGGCATGGGAAGCGGCAGCCAGACGACACATAGGATGTGTCATACTGGCATTTCCAACCTCCCCACCCTGGCCTGGCCCTGGGAACACTCTGTTTTCGTTGCTCCGCACTGCTGTTACGAGCACGGAGCACAGGGCTGGTCCATGCTGCCTACGAGGTGGCACGGGAGGGGGTTGGGGTGGGGTCGGTTCTCCAGGAACTGACCTTGGAGCACGGGCTCTGAGGTTAGTTCCCAGGAACCGACCTATCCTATGGTCGTATAGCTGCTGACTAGGGCCATAGGATTACACCCTTAGTTTATTTAAAAATGTATCATGGTGAAGATAGAATGACATCATAGGTTCCTTCCTTACTGAACACTGTAGCCACGTACACATTTCCAAAGAAGAGGAAATGCATCACCCCAAGAAATTAATGCTTGTTGTAGCCATGTTATAGGGAACAGAAAAATCATTTTAATGTTGAAATCATCTTTACATGAGAGTATTAGGTGCTGGCTGCCCTTGATCACACAGGGTTGGGCACATAAGGAAGAATCTCCCATGTTAGAAAACTTGTTCATAGTACCCTGCTACTTCTGATCAAAGGATAGACTGACAGTTTTTGAAGTGGTTCGTCTGCTTTTGTCTTTATTTTCATTCTCCTAGGGGCTGCAAAATCGTTAAGACTTTGTGGACAGTTTGAAGGTAGGGGTTGTTACTTGTCTCTTTTTAGCAATCAATGCAGTGGCTTGTCTTTACTTTTAAGTCCCCGCCCCCACCCCTGCCCTTCATCAACAGGAACTGGGGAGGGAAGGAGACTGGTGGGAAGGGGAAACTGAATGAAACTCTGTTAGTTGCCATGGCAACAAATGGCTTGCTGTTGAGGTATTCTAGCAGCTATTACTGGCTCTAGGCTAGAAGTTTCCTTGTGTGTCCATAGAGGTGTAACTACAAACTTTACTATGTGATTATCCTACCCACGTACACTCCCCCACAAAATAACAACCGAGTAGGAAAGAGTCTATCTTAGGTTTTATACATCTTAGATTTTATCCTCTTGATTTCACTTCTGCTCCAAGCATGGTAAAATTTAAAAGTCCTGATGAAGGAAATGAGACCCAATGACTTCCTTGTTACTGTTCCACTGATCAGAAGCTTCTGCATATTGATGCAAAATAAAAATTGAAAAACTAAAGTTACTTGTGAGTTAAGCCCCACAGAACACAGGCTGTTCTTCTTTTAAGTAAACATGTATGACTGTGCCTTACTCCTTTTAGTAGAACTCAGCTCTGATCAATGCAGGCAGATGTTCACCTGTTTCATCCCAAACACCTCATACAGAGATGGGATACCATATTTCCCAGGTGAATTTCTGCCTGCATATCCTGGAGGCAACTGAAGTGGTCCCTCATTTTATCACTCCCCATAACTCAAGGCTAACACAGCATTGTTGTTCTAACGACTGTGCCTTACACCCTTCAGTAAAATTCAAAGGGTACTCCTGGCTCCTATTAAGTTCTGTTTGGTGGGTCATTCAGTGGGCTGGGCTGGGCTGGGCTGGGCTGGGCTTGGGGGTTAATCTGCTGGAAATCAGTGTGTGCAGACAGCCCTGCTCACATGCCAGTTTTTCAGCAGATTCAGGCCCATCACCCCACCTTTCCCAGTAGATTTAGCCCCCCCCAACCCATCAAACAGCTTCATCTTCTGTTTCTCTTCCTTATCCACTAATAATATGAGGTAAATGGCAGTCCCCCCCCCCTGCACATTCTAAATCAGCTGTGTGTGCATGGGGGGGTGAGCTTGCTACTGAGCATGCCCAAGCTTATGGTTGGTTCCATTGCTTTTCAATGCATGTTAAAATAAACTTATTATTTTAAAGACTAAATGAAATGGAACTTCACAAAAACAAAACACTTTCAACTAAACTCCAATACAAGAAGAATAGAAAGCCAACATTATTTCAGGTGAAACCCCTCTGGTCTGTTCAAGAATTGTGAGACATTTTGAATAAGTGGCTGCATTTAAAAGAACTTAGCTTTAAGTCATAGGTCTTGGGGCATGCAGCCAGGGTTCCTAATGCCAGCTTTATTGTTGGTAACATCTCAGTTTACTTTCCTTAGTTCCTTGACTGTCATAGGTTGAAAAGACACCCAAGGGAATAAAGTGATTCCCTTACACTTGCTGGAGCCTCTAGCAATTATTGTAGCCCCCATATTGCCTTGCGAAATCAGTAATGGGATGCAGTAATCAGTAATGCTCTGCTTTGTGGGGCGGATAGTGGAAACATTTCTTGCACAGGATATTTCTGTCCCAAGAGATTCCTTGGAGGTTTGTGATAAATCTCCCTCCTCTGCTTTCACAGAATACTCTGAAAAAGAACTTCCTCTTCATTAATAAAGTATATATGGTAGGTGTGAGCTGAGCCTCAAGATTTATTAGCAATTCTATACTTTTAGGTTATATTGGGGCTTGTGAAGTCCCAAGGGCCATTGGGTCAAAGTGATGTATTACACTCATCATCGTGAATGCAAATTTTGTGCAAATCATGGTACTATTATTTTTATTATTATGGAAGATTTGTAAATTAGCTAATGGAAGAATCTTTGTGTGACTTCTAAAGGTTCCTTGCATGATTTCACCAAGCTATGTAATTCCCTGCATTTGAATACAAACCTCAGTGACTTGCAATGCTTTGCCTGAGCTTTTTGTGGGTGTCAGGCAGAGGTGTTGCTAGGTATTGAAAAAACTAACAAACCAGAGTCTAGGCTCAGAAGGTACAAATTTGCATAGGGTTTGCATATGCATGCATATGTATGTGAGTGTATGCATGTCTGTCTGTCTGTCTGTCTGTCTCTCTGTCTCTCACTCAAATAATTACTAGAATTGAAATTTTACCTAAAGAAACCAATTAATTCCCTATCCAAATAATCTCAAATGGGTAAATCAATTAATTTGCACCTACCCCAGATCACCAAAATCAGTTATTCAATTAATTTACCTGTTACCCAAATTAATTTCCCACCCAAATGATCCAGATACTACTCCAAAATCCATTTCCCCTTAGCTAATTAACTGGGCATCCTTCCCCCTCAGACCCCCCACCCCCGTTGTAAATTAAATTCTGAGTAAGGTACAGTGGCAGTGGTATATGATTCCCTTCAATGTGTGTAGGAAGGATTCTTACTTTGTGACAAGGTGGCTGGCGGTGTTCTTTCTTCCTTTGTTCCTTCCTCCCCCACCCTTCTTTCTTTTAACGTAGCTGCAGTGATCACATGATCACAATGCCCCTAGGAAGGGAAACAGTGTTGTTCCTGCTTCCTTTCCAGGGACATTATGCAGGAAAAGAAATGGTGTGTCTGTTTTGCACACGTTGCTGGAGTGAAAAGGAAGTGAAACCAATGTTATTTCCATTTCCAGGGGCATTCTGTGGATTGAGGATCACTCTCCTCACCATAGTGTACCCCTCCCCACCCCCTCTACATGCTACAGTTTCAGGCCTCACACAACAGACAAGGGTAGGTTGTCGGTGTGGTTAATAAACCACCCACAACACATGGGCTGTTTTAAGGTTCTGGGTAATCTGTTAATCATGCCAACAACCCACCCTTACTGGGTTTGGACAACACGATAAGTCATGGTGACTGCCCATCGCAGCTTGAATGTTCAAAATGGCCACTGACACATGCCACAACCCACCATGGCTTAAATAATCATGTGAACAGGGTCAACATCTAATCAGCAATTGTGGCACCATGAGGTGCACAGCCTCAGACCTGGTGCTGAGCCAAAGAGACCTGTGGCCATGGCCCTGATGGCCAACCCTTGCCTATGCTCTTTCCCAGGGTTCCTGGCAGCTGGGATGTTGCCATAGCAGCAGGTGTTGGGGTGGGGAGCAGACACCAGGGAGGAGGGAGGCTTCCAGAGAGATCTCCCTGCCACTGATGTTGACACAGTGATCACAATTAGGCCAAGTAAGGCAGAAAATACAAATTGGCATGATAAACAACATGTAAATCATCCAAAAAGAAATATATGTTGTGGTTGTTGGGCACTAGAATCCTTTTCTGTAAAAATTAATGAATGGTCACTGCTTCTGGTTCCCAACTAAAATTAGCATTGTATTGCTATGAAAAGCTTAGAAAGAAACAACAAATCAGAAACACCTTCTTTTTGAGAGATGTCACTATCTCTATTTCTCATGCAAAATATAACCTAGAAATGAATAAAATTATATGATGTAAATAAAAAGCATTCCTAAACACCTATATTAGCATTGCCCTTTTGTACATTTATTATTTTCTTCCACCCTTTGTCCAAGGAGCTCAGAGCAGTGTGTGTGACCCACATTTTTCTCTTCACAATACTTTTGTGAGGTAGAACAGATCAAGTGACAGCGACTTAGGCAAGGACACACCATCCACTTTGTGGCTGAGGTGAGGATTTGAACCCAAATCCCAGTGCTATCCTCTACATTGCACTAATTGCTATTAAATCCCTTTAGTTATGGTGCATCACAAAATACAGTTATAAGGCTCAAAATTCTACTGCTTATCAAAAAGGCACCTGTTGAGCTAATAGTGTGGAACCTTACATTCATGATTTATCTGATGAGCTCTACAACTGTGGAAAATTTCAAAATATTCCAATAAAAATTGCCACAGTTAAATAGTGCCGAAAATTGAAACATTTGTACTTTTTTTCTACAAGCTGTGGCTCAGTATATTTCTTTCAAATTTTGGTGAAAACTACTGATGTATTTCAGGTTTGCCTAGGAGATGTGCTTTTCATTTGGTGAAGTTCTTAGCAGCCATTGAAAAGTTAAGATTTTTCTGCCCCATGAATGCCTATGGCAGTGACTGCTGGCAAAGTTATGCCAGTCATGCTCAGTTTCACTCTGAAGCTAGAATGCTGCCAGTACTCCAGTGTTTCCCGAGATATTTCACTGATATTTTACTGTATCTCGCAAAGATCACATAACACCAGTCTTAAAGGACTGGCTGCCAAAATGCTTCCGGTTGGAATTCAAGGTGCTAGCGATGATGGCATTTAAAGCCCTAAGTGGCTTGGGACCTCGATATTTGAGAGAACGCCTTCCCCTATATATGTCTGCCTGAGGACTGAGATCTGTTGGAGGAGCTCTCCTCTGCATCCCACCAGAGCAAGACATGCACTATGGTGGGACGTGGGAGAGGGCTTTTTCTACTGTGGCACCCCAGTTGTTGAATGCCTTCCCCTTGGAAGCCTGATTGGTGCAGACATTGGTTTCATTTCGGTGCCAAGTTAAAACATAGCTTTTTATCAAAGCCTTTGAGGGCTAATTGAATTCTCTAAAGTAGCACACTGTTTTAATTGTTTTATTGTTTTAGATTTTAAATTGGTATTAGCTTGCTTAATGGTTTAATATGTTTTTAGCTGTTTAAATTATTTATTACTTTATACTGTCTAAATTGATTTTATCTGTATGCCACCCTGATATCATAATGTTATAGGGTTGGATATAAATGTTTTCAATCAATCAATCAATCAATCAATCAATGTTTTTGGTTTTTTAAAAGAAAGAAAAGAAAACAAGAGAATAGTTAAATTGAGAAGGGCTGGGTGAGAATGAACAAGAACAAAGCTGCAGTACAACACTCTCACGCACAGACACACACAGATCTAGCCAACTAACTAACCAACAACTCTCTCCAGTAACCACCTCTCTCTCTCTCTCTCTCTCTCTCTCTCTCTCTCTCTCTCTCTCTCTCAATGAAACAAATGCAGGCTTTTCTCTCCAATATATACAATATTCCCCCACTCCTCCTCCAACACTGTCACTGATTGGAGCCTGCTGGGTTAAGTTCAGCCCTAATTTGGCAACTAGAGTTGCCATTCGCCAAAACTCCCTCCCTCCTCCTTCTCCCCCCTTCCCTGATCTTTCACAAGTTGATACATTTGGAGACAAGCTGTCTGGGCTTCAGAAGGCATCAGAATAGCTCCGAATCTCCAAGGTGGATTGAGGCACTTTGGCGGTGACCTGCTTTGCTTCGGAGTGCCTCAGTGTTGTTCTGATCTGCTTCAGTTCTCACTGAGGCACCCCTGAAGTGCCCCGATTCACTTCAGTATTCGGATTCAGAACCGAAGTGATAACACTTCACTTCACTTTAAACTACTGTTTAATCCATCCTGCCAGTTACTAATGTAAACAGGAAACTGGCATGGATCAACTCACAGGAGGAGTCCTCAGGCAAAATAGTAAGGTTCAGATGCTTCATAAGGCAAGACAGGATCAGGACAACATGGGGCATCTTTGCTGGTCCCAGGTACTCCATCCTCCCCATCTAAATTTGCGGCTGAAAGGCCAAGGTAAAGTGTCCATGAAGTTCTAAGCAAGCACAATTTGTGACATTGTGCAACATCATCACTGATCATGGGGCATGTCAGTTAAGCCATCAGCCTTAGCTTCCAATTTCCTGGCTTTGTGGAGCTTGACCCAACATATGATAGCTGTAACTGTGGTCTTAAACTGGCAGGTTTTTTGTTAATTGAATATTACACACAACATCTGGTATACAATGCAGTCAAAATTAAGTCCCCTTTATTTAAATGGGACAAAGTTAAGCATGTGCCCATGATATTCACACATATTTCATCAAAATAATGTATTTGATCAATTATATAATTCATAGCATAATAAAGAAACATCAGGAGGAACGATAAAGAAAAGGAAAAATACTAGGGAAAGAGTAAAGGAAAATGAAGGCAAATGTTGCTTTTTAAATTTATGAATCTATATTGACAGATTTAGGCTGCAATCTTATACCCTCTTCTGTTGGAGTAAGCCCCATTGAATTCAGTGAGATATACTTCTGAGTATACATGTATAGGATTGCACAGTTAAAATATTGTGGTGTGGACTTCGGAGTAGCATATACTAAACACAAGAAGCTGGGTGGAACTTTGAATAAGCTCTGGAATTCTACCTGCTTAAAGGAAGTGATCTTTAACTTGCTGGTCATTTTATTGTTGGCTTTTAGATGAAATCACAACTAGGTGGGGAACACTTAAGGAGGCAAGAAGCAATTTGGGTTGTATGCATGGAAGTCAGACAAATTCCACAGGGGGAAATACATTTCCTAAAGAGTTGTGCTTTGTAGTGCCTGAAGGTATGGAACCTTGGGAGGTAAAGCAGGGGAAGGATATGGGCTTCATCTCCCCTTGCCCATGAGCACTCTTGGTTATAAGCTCTCCCCTCACCTAGGGATGTTGGAGAAATCCACAGTGGATTCAAACGAGTTCAGATTTCTCTGTGAATCTGATCTGTGGACTGGCTTTTTCCGAGTCACATGGATTCTGTGGATTTGCAGACCATTAAAAACAAACCAAAACCAAGACTTGGGGGGGGGGGTGATTTGTGCAAATTCACACTTGCACTAATGTACACTTGTGCTAATGAGCATTAGTGCAAGTATGCAGTTGTGTAAGTGGAACGAAATTCTCGTACATCCCTAAAAGAAATCTGATTCTGTCAATGAGCCAACAATGGAACAAAAGACACCTGACAATCCATGAAACAGAGACTGAACAAATTTAACAAAATCCGTACCTCCCTACCCTTCACCCCAGGCTTTATAGTGCATATGACTGAACATGCATTTCTTTATCATGCACTAACCATGACATGCATGCCTGAAACCTTCAAAAACTGTTGGAATAGCAGAGTTCATTGAAACCTGATTTAAAATCTAGAATCTTATCATGGCATCTTAACAAGAAAGAGGTTAATTATAGTGAATAATGGAATAAAGAAATGGGCATGTTCTATGCACATTGAACTCAGTGGGGGTTACATCTGAGTAGACATGCTTAGAATTGCACTAGAAGAGTATTTGTGTCAATTTCCCAGGGAAGTAGGATGGGTCTTCTCTATATGTCCCTCTCTCAGTGTTAAAGGTGACATCTAAATGGTATGACTATCATACCATATAGTCTTAGAAGATAAAGAAAATAGGGATTTATTTAAATATATGGTGGGGCTGTTGACTATTGAGGAACAATTGGACTAAGGTTTGACAGACTATATAATCAGTGGATATTCAATATTGGCTGTTCCGGAAATAGCATTATTTGGGCATATCCCAGGCAATATGAAATGTGAAGATATGGTTGCAGAAATGGGAAAAAATACTGTTGTTTGTTGCAGTAATATAGTTATAATGTTATTGTTTTGACTGCTTTGGTTAGTTCTGAAACTCTTCTTGTTGCTTTTTATTTAAAAATGCTAAATAATAATATATTTTAAAAAATCTAAAGAGCAAAACAATCTACTTCCTTCTGCAGTTCCTCAGCAACATTGGGTGAAAGGCTCTCCAAAGTCAAAGACTGCAGATTCCCTAAGCTAATTACCTTCGTCTGCCTCTTGGCTTTCAAATATTAGCTACCTTCATACATTGGCAAAGTAGAGTAGGAGATGCAAGCGTGTCACATATTCAAGGGCCATTCTACAATAATAAGCATAATAGTTTCAGTGTTATGTAACAGGAAATCATAGATTTGATTAAATTCAAATGCTGCCCATATCTGTCTTGTCTACTGCCACATTTATTTTACCTTGCTTTTAATTTGTTTGGCAAGTTCCCCACCCCACACCCCTCACCCAGATTTCTGTTTGGTTTTATGCTTGCCTGCTTTTCTTGTATTTTATCTGTTTTATTATTTGCTGTAAACCTCTGCCCTTTAAAATAAACAAATAAATAGTTCTGAGAGAAGCATGTTGCTGGAGTTGTGTTTTTCCCACTTTCTTTCTACTGCCTGATAATGCTATTGTAGGATGGGACTGGAACCATAACTATCTCACCAGTTTTAAATAGGGACATCTAATTTTTGTGTTAAAAGCTTGGCATTATTGCTAACCAATGGATGAATGAAATTTGCCCACATTGAATTAGTAATAACATCACCTGATTTCCGTTTCCTTGGCAGAGGCAAACTCAGGGTTGCCCCTATTAGGCTAGTACTGGGATTCTCACTGTTCATCACATGGGGGCAGAAATCCGCATCAATACTGGAGCTTTCTCCATCTGGTTTCATTGTGGGATTAGAGCAGGCTCCTTTACACAGTTGGTTCTGTCTCGTTATATTCCATTCCATTCATGGGGTGGCTACTTTTCTGCAAAAAGCCATTACACACACTGGGGGCATCACAAGATTTCCTCCCTGGTTCCTGCCCCTTTCCCTCCCCTGGCAGATTACTGGTGGTTTGATGTGATTGAACACAATGTGTGTGGACATCAACCTCCACCAACCTGCCCGAACCCCAACCCCACAGGCACCAGTTTTCTGGTGAAGAGCTGGAATGCTGGCATGCCAGCGTGCTGGCCATTCTGTATTGTGGAGCAAGCAGCCAAAGTCAGGAGCAAAAGTCAGTGCGTTGCATTTAGTCACAGCATGGTGGCAAGCCGGCATGGCGGCAAACCAGCAGGTCAGCATACCAGTATGCCCACCACCCTGATGTCACCGCTGTTGTCATCATGACCACGACCTCAACAACCCCAAACAAAGCAGGGTTTTCACGCTCTGAGAGAAGTACACTGGCAGGCCATGGTGCTCCTGTTTTGCAGGCTGAAGAAGTACTGCGTTTTTTTTGTTCCTTTTGGGGATAACACGGGATAGGCAGGGGGAAGTGGTGGGAAAATCACTGGAGGATTACAACGTTGTGTAATGGACTTGCAAATTTCTGTGTGTCGCCAATCATAAATGTGCAATACGTTGCAGGTGTAGAGATGCCCTCTAGCGCCACAAGAATTGTTTTCTGGGGTAAGGCAGCTTTGTAGCTATCTTAGCCTCAGGGCTGTTTTAAATGGATTCCTGGTTGCAGGTTCTTTTTTCTTTTCTCCCCTGCGCATGGAATATCCTACTAGAATTCCTTCTGCTGAGACTGTCTGCACCTGGGCTAGAAGACATGGGAAAGTCTGACCATAGATGGACTTTGAACTTACATATTTATTTATTTATTGGATTTGTACCCCACCTTTCTACCCCAAAAGGGCACTTGAGATGGATTACACAGACAATTTGTTGTTGTTGTTGTTCAGTCGTTCAGTCGTGTCCGGCTCTTCGTGACCCCATGGACTATAGCACGCCAGGCCCTCCTGTCCTCCGCTCTCTCCCGGAGCGTGCTCAAGTTCATATTCATTGCATCGGTGATGCTATCTAGCCATCTCATCCTCTGCTATCCCCTTCTCCTTTTGCCTTCAGTCTTTCCCAGCATCAGGGTCTTTTCCAGAGACTTTTCTCTTCGCATTAGGTGGCCAAAATATTTGAGCTTCAGCTTCAGTATCTGTCCTTCCAATGAGCACTCAGGGTTGATTTCCTTTAGGATGGACTGATTTGACCTCCTTGCAGTCCAGGGGACTCGTAAGAGTCTTCTCCAGCACCACAGTTCGAAAGCATCAATTCTTCGGCGCTCAGCCTTCCTTATAGTCCAGCTCTCACAGCCATACATTACTACTGGGAAAACCATAGCTTTGATTAGACGGACCTTTGTCGGCAAGGTGATGTCTCTGCTTTTTACTATGCTGTCTAGGTTTGCCATAGCTTTCCTCCCAAGGAGCAAGCGCCTTTAAATTTCATGGCTACAGTCACCATCTGCGGTGATCTTGGAGCCCAAGAAAGTAAAATCTGTCACTGCTTCCATTTCTTCCCCTTCTATATGCCAGGAAGTGATCAGGCCAGATGCCATGATCCTAGTTTTTTTAATGTTGAGTTTCAAACCAGCTTTTGCACTCTCCTCTTTCACCCTCAGCAAGATCCTCTTCGCTTTCTGCCATTAGGGTGGTATCGTCTGCATATCGGAGGTTGTTGATAATTCTCCCAACAATCTTAATTCTGAGCTGTGATTCATCCAAGCCAGCGTTTCTCATGATGTACTCTGCAATTGGTTAAAATGTGGTCTTCTCCTGCCGGTGGAAGGACTGCAGTCTAGCTGCAGCATTCTAGACCAGCTGAAGTTTCTGAACTGGTTTTGAAGGCTGCCCCATGTAGAGTGGGTTACAGTAGTCCAAACGGGATGTAGCTAAAGCATGTGCGACTGTGGGCAGATCAGACATGTCTAGAAACAGGAGCAGTTGGTGCACTAGCTTCAGCTGTGTAAATGCAATCCTGGCCACTGTTGAGACTTGGGCATCCAAGTTCAGGGCTGAGTCCAGGAGTACACCCAAACTGCAAGCCTGAGTCTTCAGGGGAAGTGTAACCCCATCCAGCACAGGCTGAATCCCTGTTTCCTGATCTGCCTTTCATTAATTGTGTTTACATTCTCTAGTGCTCTACACCTACATATAGGATACTGCAACTCCTTGCATGACTTTGATGAAGGCTGCCTGGCTTCCATCATCATCTTCATCTCTATCATATTTACTAATAGCAATATTAGTTCTCTGAGTGCCTGTCCTTAACTAGCCAAAATAGCACCATCCACAAGGGAAGTATCAGTACGCTTGGGGGGAAACCACAAGGTTTGCAGAAGGGCAAATATATATACATCTAGCTGGGATGGGGGACCATAAAATAGGCCAATAAAGACTGTGCCTAGTGGCCACAGAATGCTAACCATTCTGGGGTGGGGGAAACAGAAAACCATGTGGAATGGATTAACCTGAACAAGAGCAGACTTCACTGCAATATTTCATTGTAGGTCCCACTTGTTCCCTCTGTTTCTGCTGTTCCAAAGAGAGTGCAGTTGTTTTTGTTGCCAAAATAGGGTGGTATTCACAGGCTCCGGGAAACCCCAGGTTTGACAGAAATACAAGACATCTTGTGGGGTGGGAATCTTGTGGGGGAGAACCCCCCGAAAGAGCTCAGTAAAGACTGAGTGTGCTCAGTGGCTACAGAATGCTGAGTGTTGGGGGGGAAGGGATGGACTTGGTGGAAAGGGGAATGGAAGGGAGTATTCTTGAGGACAGCATGGCTGACTGATTGATGTAATTGCATTCTACATTGCACCATTTTGCTGCAGGTCCCACTTGTTCTTCATAACGTAAAATTATCTTTACATGTTCCTCGTGTCCCACTAGGGAACTTGAGCATGCTTTTTGACAAGTTGTAATACAGAGTGTCTATCAGTTCCTCATAGAAAAACAGCCACTTGGATTAACTTTATAGACTATGCAATCCTGTGCATGTTTACTCAGAAGTAAGTCCTACTGTGCTCACTTGGGTTTATATCTATAGGGTTGCAGCATCGTTAAATGTTTTTGTAAAGCAGGTGAATTGCACCCTGTTTGGCTTTGGTATTAAAAGTTGCTCCACTTAAACTGATGAGGAAGGCATCCTTCTATTATGAACCAGTCCCTGAGTTTGTAAAACAGTAAGATTACTCAAGCGCAGATACTTATCACAGATCCAATAAGGTTTTATGTGCCTTGTAAGAGCAATATTGCATGTTTTATGTTCTTTCAGTCTTTGGTTTAAAGTACATTTAGCTTTCTCAACACAGATAACAGATAATTTCACAATCACTGGAGATGTGTAAACAATACTCTGTTGCAATAACCCCATGAATATTGGTGCCATTATTGCCCTTGTGGTTTGAATGAAACATTATTCTTCCTGAATACACATGGTTCTCATTTGGGAATGTCTGCTAAACAGAATATAATTATCCTTGTTTTTTTAGATGTGTATATTTTTTCAGTCCAGTAGATATTAGCTGCTATTAGCCAAGCGAACATATTTAATTTTTAAAGTACGTAAGTACTTACTCCAGGCTCAGGCTTATAAATGGGATCTGGAAAGTATACATGTCTAACTCCTGGTGATGTGAACAGAACAATGCAATGAAAATAGCCAAGAAAGACCTAATAGCTAATCAAACATTTATGGATGCATAAGATTAACAAAGATGTTGACTCTTCCAGTTGCTATAATTTAGGCCTCTGCTGAGCATTCCTTAGGAAAGAGCCTTTCTCTTGCAAAGTCCTTCAGCAGTCTTACCTCTTTCAGCCCAGCTGGTAATCACCTGTGTGTTCCAACTGAACCCACAGATGCAACCATATCTATTCCATCTTTTACACATGCAACGGGCTGGATAGAGCCTTGACCCAAATCTGGGTCTGGCCATCCCAGTGGAACTAGGGATGGTGCAGGTGCCCGATTCCATCCAGGAATCCAGAGGAACCCCCCGCCCAGGCCCTCAAACTGCGCTCACCAAGCCCCTGCCTGTGCTTGCCCCCTGCCCATGCTCCCCAAGCTGCCCGCACTCACCTGGGCATTGTCGTCCAGCTCCACAATTGCCATTTTCCAGAAAAAAAATGTTGGTTGTGAAAAAATGCATATTTGCATATACACAAAATGGGGTCATGAATAATCCATATAGGCAGGATTACAGGCATTTGTTTGCCTGTAATCTTGCACATATGGGCCATTCATGCCCCCCTTTGGTGTATATGCGAATGCACATATTTGTGTTTATGCAAAATGGGGCTGTGAATAGCACATATAGGCAAGATTGCAGGCAAGCAAATGCCTGTAATCTTGCCTATATGGGCTATTCATGGTTCCATGTTGCATATACAGTAGGCAAATATGCACATTTCCGAAAATGCACATATTTAGCTATATGCAACTATGTTCATTTGCAAAAATGTGCACATTCATGTATATGCAAAATGGGGGCATGAATGGCCCATATACACAGGATTACAGGCATTTGCTTGCATGTAATCTTGCCTATATGGGCAATTCATTGCCCATTTTGCATATACGCAAATATGTGCATTTTCGCGATCGCCATTTCATTTTTCAAAAAATGGTGATTATGGAGCTCGATGAGGCTGCCCAGGTGAGTGTGGGCAGCTTGGCGAGTGGTAAGGAACTCTAGCATGGGGCCGGGTGCATGCAAGGGGGGGAGCAAGGGCTGGGCGGGCACCTGGAGAACCCGGACTGGAGGGTGCCTGCTTAAGTGGAACTGAAGGATTCCTTAGGTGGAAATAGCATAACACCTGTTGATTCCTACTGGATGTTATTGGGGATATTTATAAAATGGTACCTCATCTGTCCATCAGAGACTGGCAAGACTTCATGATCTCCTATGAAAAAAGAGCCATTTGCTCTCAAAAGCATTTCTCTGGAAAGCAGACAAATTAGTTGATTTGACCATATTCATAATGCTGCTACAATCCTGTGCAACAGAAATGTGATTTCTGGCCTTTCTGTATGCTACTCAATAGTCAATTATTGTGTAATTAATTCAGGATGCAATCCAATGGATTAAGGACCCAACATGTCTGGCTGGGGAATGCTGGGAGTAGCAGGATTTAAACATGCATCGGATTGCACCCTAATTTGGTTTATATCATGCTCCATCCCAAAAGCTCTAATACAGCATTTAATGTTTTACAATAAAAATAAATAAAACCCAAAGTAACTGCGTTTTCCTAAAAATTCCATGAACATCTCAGAAATAGCTAGTGCCCCCTGACAAAGGTGTTGAAGACAGCTGAGAATATTGTTGTGCAAGCTCAGGCTTGGAAGTGACTGTGGGTCAGATTGTCCTTCCTTTTCCATTTGGAATTTGGGGAACTCTCAGCCCCCATGAAGGGGATCCCACCTGCCAGATTTCAGACAGTTTGGCCCAGCAGTTTTTGTGCTAGGTGCAGGTAAAATGTGCTGTTCTCAGAAACGCAGACCAAACTTAGAAGGGATAATCATCAGAGAAGTTAGGTGTTGAAGCAGAGGGAGTCACTATCCCTAATCTCTGGTGTAAGTTTCTTTGAAGTGCAAATAACCCCTCTCCCCTAGTACTACTTTCCTATTCCGTTTCACAGTGGATTTACCTCAGGATCTCTTTGGCAGAATTTGGAATATACGTTACCAGGGAAAACACTGGCAGGCAGGTTGGCAGAGTCGGTTTTGTAGTAATGTCTTTTCTTTTCTCTTAGCACACACAAAATGAATATTTTATACTTATTTTATATTTTAATTTTTTTAAAAAATAGGCACACCACACCTGCCAAATTTCAGACAGTTCTTAATTAAAGAAATTATGCAAGTGAACTGAAGGAACTGGGAGTATAGCAAAGTGGGAGTATAGCAAACATCATTATCCAGTTTATATTTATATACACAATTGGTGATCTGGTCGGGCACTGGAAACCGCCACCTGGTGGACCCATACTTCCCCCACCCCATCTCCTCCATGGCGGCCTGCCTAAGCCTCTTGTGGGTGGGAGACAGAGAGCTTGCAGGAGTTCTGGTGACACTACCAGCCTTCTGCTTGCCCCTACTGCCTGCCTGCTAGGACAATGGGGGGCCTCTTCCCCTAGCTCAGAGACACCTTGCAGTGGCAGCAGATGGCAGTGCTGGGATCCACTCCCACCTCAAAGTGTTCCCACATGATGTTGCCCTGACATTTCCATGGAGAAAGAGACTGTCTGCCTTGAGTCTCAGGGGTCACCACATGAGCAGGGTAAACAATAGAAGAGGGGTTAGGTGCTGGAGCCTCTGCCTGTTGATCTCAAGGTTAGCCAGAGTAGCTGGAATGGAGTTATCTATGTTGGCTTACCTCCAAACATGCTTGAAGTCATTGGAATAGAGCTTCAGAATGTGGGGAGGGGGGTTACAATAAGCACAATAGTGTATATGAATCCCTGAGACACTCCCAGGTGGGGATGTCAATGCAGGCTGATCCAGAGAGGTGCTACATACCGGAGGATGCTATGAGAGTTGCATCTGTTGCCATATTTTAATGGAATCCCTCAGCAACTGTAGGGAATTGTATGCCCCTGCAGTGGGCTTCCAGAATTTAGAGGTGCCAAGATAATGATAAGCCAGATCCGGGTTTGCTTACAAGAAGACTTTATTGAGTACTTACAGCACACAGGCATACCCAATGGTTGGATCAGACAGCTTCTCTGAACCCAGAGCCAAGGGGTACAATGGGTTTTATACCATACATGTTAGCAGTGCGGCAGCATGACAGAAGCAAGCATTCATCTGCAACTTTCCCAGCATAGACTAACAGCCCCCCGTCAGAAGAGAAACAATCAGAACTTTCCCAGCACAGACACCTGTAAACATAGCCTCACTTCTCAGGTGCTTCCCAGGCCCTGATAAAATTCAGAGCTTGTTAACATGGAATGTGCTGAGGCAGCGATATCGACCTTTGACTCATCTTTCCAGCCAGGAGGCCCACTAGCAAGATAATTGCACTAATAATGAACCTAAAGAGAGCATTATGGATCTCTAGGCCCCTCTAAAACTACGGGTGACTTGGTTACATGCCTGGGGCCATTACATGAAGTAAGCTTATTATCTTGCTCTGTTGTGTTTTCCTTTCTTCTGCTTTGTTAATTTGCTCCTAATACTATCATCTTTAGCCTTCACCCATTCGTGTGTTCATTGTATTCTGAATCCCAAAAGAACACAGGGTGTGGCCCTCAACAGCTGTAATTTCCCAGGATTTTGGAGCTTGAGTGAACATTGAAAACCCTTAACACAACATGTTAAACTGTAATGGTGTTTTGTTTTTTTATTATATAGTTTTACTGTTAATCAGTCATTATTTATTATTGTATTGTTGTTCTTTATTGTTATATTTTAGTGGTAATTATATTATATATTCATTGCTTTGATAACTTTGTGAAAAATGGTATGTACAGCCAGGGCCAGAAATACTGGAACAAGGATAACTGTTTTGGCACTTGGCCTCTGTACACCACCACATTGAAGTTGAAAGGAAACACACCCTGATGGGAGCGAAGTCAGGACTGTCAGCTGTAATTCAAGGGGTTTGACAAAAGTGGGGCACTAACCATTCAGGAAGGACAGCCAGTGGCATACACACGCCCCCATCGTTGGTGGCTCATAAGTAGTGGAACGAATGGCTCACAAGCAGCTGCATGGCCAGGTGTGGCCTGTTTCCTGGTACCCCATGACCAATCAAGCAGACAAAAGGCCTGGAGGTGGTTCTGAGTGGTACATTTGCATTTGGTAGCTGTTCACTGGAATCCCCAGCATGAGGTCCAAAGAGGTGTCCATGAGAATGAAGGAGGCCATCATTAGGCTGAGGAAACAAAATAAACCCATCAGAGAGATAGCAAAAACAGTGGGAGTGGCCAATACAGCCGTTTGGAATGTCCTGAAAAAGAAGGAATTAACTGGCAAGCTCGGCAACAGCAAAAGGCCTGGAAGACCACGGAAGACAACTAAAGTGGATGACCACAGAATTCTACTCATGGTGAAGAGGAACCCTTTCACAACATCTAGCCAGGTCAAGAACGCTCTTGAGGAGGTAGGCATGTCATTGTCAACATCTACAGTCAAGAGACACCTTTATGAATGTAAATACAGAGGCTTCACAACAAGGTGCAAACCACTGGTAACGCTCAAGAACCGAAAGGCCAGATTAGCCTTTGCCAGCAAACACCTAAAAAAGCCTGCCCAGTTCTGGAATAAGGTTCTTTGGACTGATGAAACCAAGATTAACTTGTACCAGAATGATGTGAAGAGAAAAGCATGGAGAAGGAAAGGAACAGCTCATGATCCAAAGCACACCACATCATCTATCAAACATGGTGGAGGCAGTGTTATGGCATGGGCATGTATGGCTGCCAATGGAACCGGGTCACTGGTGTTTATTGATGACCTGAGTGCTGATAAAAGCAGCAGGATGAATTCTGAAGTGTATAGGACTATACTTTCTGTTCAGATTCAGCCGAATGCTGCCAAACTGATAGGATGCCGCTTCATATTGCAGATGGATAATGACCCAAAACATACAGCAAAAGCTACCCAAGAGTTTCTTAAGGCAAAGAAGTGGGCTGTTCTTCAATGGCCAAGTCAGTCACCTGATCTCCATCCAATGGAGCATGCTTTTCACTTACTGAAGACAAGACTGAAGGCAGAAAGACCCACAAACAAGCAGCAGCTTAAGGGAGCTGCAGTAAAGGCTTGGCAAAGCATCTCGAGGGAGGAAACTCAGCATTTGGTCATGTCCATGGGTTCCAGACTTCAGGCAGGCATTGACTGCAAAGGATTTTCACCCAGGTATTAAATGTGATCCTTCAGTTTGAAATGATGTTGGTTTGTTCCATTACTTCTGAGCCACCAACGATGGGTGTGTGTGTTTGCCACTGGCTGTATGTGTGTATGCCACTTCCTGAATGGTTAGTGCCCCACTTTTGTCAAACCCCTTGAATTACAGCTGACAGTCCTGACTTCACTCCCATCGGGGTGTGTTTCCTTTCAACTTCAATGTGGTAGTGTACAAAGACCAACTGCCAAAACAGTTATCCTTGTTCCAATATTTCTGGCCCTGACTGTATACATTTGTAAAATTAATTAAGGGAGCAATGTCTGGGGGACATAGGATTTTTTGGGTTTCCTGGCTCTGTGCTCTAAGACTAGGGATGTGCGAACTCACCCTGTCTGGGTTCTCCAGATGCCCACACAGCCCCTGCCCCCGCTCACTGGTCCCTTGACTGCACTCGAACCCCTCCCACACTCAGCGAGCAGCCCACATTCACCCCAGTGGCCTTGTTGAGCTCTGTGGTCACCATTTTTTAACAAATAAAATGGTGATCACAAAAATGTGCATTTTTGTATGACCAAAAATGCGCATTTTTGCAAATGTGCATATTCTCATGTGCAAAATGTCCATTTTTGCAAAGGCACTCATTAGTGTGTGTGTGAAAATGTGCATTTTTGGAAAATGCATTTTTGCACACATGCAAATATGCATGTGTGCAAAAATGTGCTTTTTTGCATAGGTGAATATGTACATTTGCAAGAATGCGTATTTTCACATGTGCGCAAATATGCACATTTTTGCATCGACATTTTATTTCTCAAAAAATGGCAACCAGGAAGCTCGACAACGCTGTCGGAGTAAGTGTAGGCCATTTGCTGAGCAGGGGCAGAGGCTCGGCTAGCGGGTCTCAGGGGTGCGGGCAGGAGTGGGTCCACTGGATTCTCAGACTAAATCAGGTGCCCACGCCATCCCTATCTAAGACAGTTCTCCAGGCTCAGAGCCAGGAAACCATGTTCCCCCCTCCTCCTTGTAGTTAGCACAGAGAGAATGCGCCAGCTGCCTCTCCATGCTCAGTAAATGGAGCACAGAGATTGGCGGGGGGGAGACATTCCTGGGGACTGAGAGGTGAGGAGACCGGGGCAGCTGCTTATGCCTTTTCCTAGCTGCCCCAGCCTCTTTCCCTCCTCCTCCCTGAAGCCTCCTCTAGACAGGTGAAATTGCCCGTCTAGCCAACATGCAAGGCGGGAGGCATCTCCCCCTCTGCATAGGATACTCATAAGCCTCCGAGTTCAGGGGCTTACGAGTACCCAGGGTGCAACCCATAGGATTGCACCCTAACTTAATGAAATAAATCCCTTTGCCAGGGAGACTCACCTGGTGTGTAGGTATGCTGCCATTTTGATGCCAGATAAAGTCTGTTTTATACTTCTAGGCATTTACAAATAAAAACACTTTCAAGCCACTACGAATTTTTATTATCTATTCTCCCTCCTGTATTTATTATTTATTATCTGCTATTATTTGCTGTTTTAGTGACATCATTGTGATGTGTGCTTGTTCTTCATCACCCTGTACACTACATGTTGAAAGTTATGAGATGGAATTTTAACAAACAAACAAACAAGGAAACAAACGCGCAGTGGCACCCAGTGCAATGGTCGACAGACTTAAATTCCCAGCACAGGAGTCAAAATTAGTGTTTGACTCCTGTGTCACTGTAGTGTTACACCTATTAATGTTGTAAACTCAGACAGTCACTTGGCCTCTAACTGTGGTCAGCTCGCTTCTGCTTGACTTTCTCCCATTTTACCCCCTGTGCTTACCTCAAGTCTCAGATTTGCAGAACAGCAGGAAGAAGATTTCCATGTTATCTCTGTGCCATATTTCTTAGTTCAATGACTGACCGAAGATAATCACCCAGGAGAGGGCAATGTTCTCATATAAATATGGAGTCCCACCCAGTCTTAATCAGGACCACAGTGACATACCAGATCTTGGCTTCCTTCATGACATGATTTCAGTGGAAGGCCATTGAATCTGTCTTTGCCACAGCAGGTCACAAGCAGCTAAGTGACATGCAGGTTGCATGAACACAAGATGGAAACCAATCCCTGGAAACTCCAAATCTCATGCTCTCTCGCCTGCGCAATGCTGTGCTGTGGACAGTCTAGGGAAGGAATATGGTTATTTCTCGGGCTGTCATTCATAGAAGTGCAGTATTTAACTCACTAACCTCAGATAAAGCTCCATAGTCAGCCCTAGGCTACACTAGATGAGGTACATAATCTAATAGACCCAGCTACCTACCATCATCCTGATCCTCCAGCATAAGGCGCCACTCTGAAATATCAGAGCCATTGGCTTCTTAGCTTCTTTATCTGAGCATAAAGACTTATCTGTGGAACTCACCCAAAGCCCACTTACTATACTTTCCCTTTTCAGTGCCTCAAGCCTGGCCATAATCCCAGCAGTCTTTTGTGTTGCCATCCCTCAGATAAGGATGCAGGCTCTGGAGGAGGTTGCCTAAGAGAGGGCAGTAGGCCAGACTTTTCTGTGGTGCTTCTGTCATTCCCATGCACAGGGAGAGGTGAGGGTAGAAATGTACTTCAGTTTTACAGAACAGACAAAGACAATAGTGATCTGACTAGCCCCCTTCCTTGACAATCTCTCCCTTCATTCACTCCTCATGCTCACTCAGTGTAACTCCCTCTCCTAACGGACTTTTTTGAAGGCCAAACTATACATTCTACTAATCGCATTGACGTAATGGAGCCTATTTATCCTCCTTGCTGTCTACCAACTACACATTCTACTAATCGACATCATTGATATATTCAGCCTCCTATTTAGCTCCTCCCCAAGCTTCCAAAGGCTCAGGTAATGACACCTTCCCAGTCCTCTAAAGAAGTGTGCCCTCGCTTATCAACACAGATGCATAGCGTGGCAGCTCAGCACAAAAGCATTTTACTTCCAGCTGTATATCACAGGAGAAAGTTGTATGCATATGGAAGTTTCCATGTGTATTTTCTAAAATCTTTGTTAGTCACCTTAGCTGGCTTCAGAAACACAGTGTAGAAATATAATAAATTAAAAAATGTTTGGAAATCAGCCAGGACACACTTCCTCACACAGCCCAGAACGTGTGTATAGGATACCTTCCAAAATGGCCCCAGAAATCTAGTGTGAAGCATGGTGCTAAAAACAGGAATATCCATCAGTATTAACACTTAATCAAGTATCTAACAGTTTGCAAACCCCTCCCTGCATTTGATTACATGCATCAAAAGGACCAAAAACATTAAGGAGTGGTTGGTACTCTTCACTGCCCACTGAAATTCACTGCCCACTGCGGATGTCCTGTGAGTGCCAACAACTCCTGATGTGGAAAGCCTTAGGGGTCAATGAGCCATATAGGGTGCAAGGAGGCTCCCCTCTCCAGATCTCCCAGGCTGATAAACCATGAGAAATTGTTTTGGGTAATCCTCCTTTCACCACATCAATGCCTCAGAATGGTCATCAAAGTGCACTATCTGTATCCCTCTACACTACACTGAACCTGCCGACTGTGACCAATTTATATGGACAAAGCCTTACGCCAAATAAAACTGACTCATGATTCACACACTCCCTTCTTGCAGCCTGTTTAGGATTGGAACCAACAATTAATTCCCGCTGCACCAGGCAAACCATGGAGCATAATTTTTGCAATATTTTCCTTCATACACTGTTCGTACCAAACCCATTCAGCTCCAGCAATGTGTGGTTGCTAACTCCACTCTGAAAGTCTTCTTGCTTCCTCTTTCATTAAGAATTCAGCAAAACAAATATAGTGATTCATAGTTGCAAAATGTCTGCAACTCGGACTTTGACCTTTGAAACTCCATTAAACTATGTAAATACTGTATAAAGGACATGTGTATTGTTCACAAACAGCATGCTAATGTCAACTGGAGGAACACTTGCTGACTTGCTCCCTTACCCTGAGCATATGCTCCTACCAAAGGAGCAAATATTCACACCACATGTTTTTGGTTTGGCATATGACAGGGGTACTCTAGGATTCACATCCTTTTGGTTTTCTTTAAACTTATGCTAATAATGTCAGCTAGTTAGTTACCATTCTTGCTCAGGACACACACATATCTAAACCTGTCTGCAGATTCCATGTTCAGGGAATAAACCCTTCCAGAACATTCTTTTTATTTTTTATTGTGAATTTCAACAAACAAGACAATGGGAAAAAAAGGGGGGGGGAATATAACAACATTCTAAAACCCTCAGTTTCAAATTATTACAATATTCTAGAAAGATTTAAAAAAGGGGAAAGGAAAAAATATAGGTTACACATAAACTTCAGTAAAAGCAGACCAAATATCCACATATAAGTCCATTTGCAAATTACGTCTGTATACCACTCTTTCAAATGTTGCTAGCATTGTTAAGTCTTCAATCCATTGCATTATGGGTGGTGAGCTTTTATCCTCCCAGTATTGTAGCATCAGTCTTCTAGCAAACAAAAGGGTGAGAAAAATCCATTTACGCTGACCATATGTTACATTCCAAGAAGCAGATAAGTAAGTTAAAAGAATATTTGCATCAGTAAATATTAAAGAGCTTTCCAGTATAAAATTTAACTGTATAATAACTTCCTCCCAAAAGGAGGAAGCCATTGGGCATTTCCAAAACATATGAATAAGAGAAGCATTGACTGCATTACACCTCCAACAATTAGCCGAATTTGACAAACCTTCATTAAAAAGATGTTGTGGCCTCCAATAGACATGAAAAAAAAGTTTTTGCTGAATAAGGCATAACCAGAGATCTGTTGAGATATCTGATACAGACGCCAAAACGGCAATCCATTGAGTCAAACTGTAATTGATGTGACATTATACGCCACACTTCTCTAACTGCCAAAATTCTGGGAGGAGCTCTGTCTGCCTTAATATGCCAAGGTCCTAATGCCATCCATTTAAAGAGAGGCTCCAGACAAGAAGGTTCCAACATTGACCAAGGTGGAAAATCTAATCTAAGTGGAAAAGATGAAAATTTAGTGCAAGTCAGCAAATAGGCCTGATGGTACATAGCTAGATCCGGAAGACCAAACCCGCCTTCATTAATTGGAAGTCACATCCTTTTCAAAGATATTCTTGGTGGAAAGGAACCCCCCAAAATTTACGAAACAAAGCATTAAGTTTTTGGAAATATTTGCCACGTATAAGTATAGTAATACCACATATATCATGAATAATTCGAGGTATGATATTAATCTTAAGTGTATTCAACTTACCCCATAAACTTAACAAAGATCTGTCTATATCTCATGAAATATCATTGATCAACTTGTTTAAATTTAACCTAACCATTTGAGAGATATCTCTAGGGATAATTATTCCCAAATAAGTAATAAACTCTAGGCAGCATCAAAATTGCCAATTGGTTAATAAACTAGAGTATACCCTATCTCCAATTGGCATTATTTTTGACTTTGACCAATTAATTGATAACTGGACAATTCACCAAAGGTATTAATCAATTTCAAATTGAATTAAGCAAAGCTGGAACCAACGACTGGAGTCTTGAGATAAACAACAGATGACCATCAGCAAAAAGGCTAGTTTTAAATTCTAAACCAAAATGGACAAATCCATGAATACTACTGTTTTGTCAAATAGCACACACCAGGGGTTCTAGAACATCCCACACCTTCCAGAACATGAATTAGGGATGTACGAAAGTGACTTAACTTTCGCAGATTATGTTGATGGGGGGGAGGCGTTCCGTCCCTCCCCCCGGAATCCTCGATGGCCGGCTGTGCTCTGCAGCAGCTCCGCGGAGCAGCCGGCCAGGCCCAGCCCAACCCAGAGCTGTCCGCAGCTGGATTTCCGGCCACGGAGGGCTCTGGGAAAAAACAAAACAAAACCGCATACGCAAATGGCGTATTTGCCGTTTTAGCCTACGTAAAGATTTACGTAGGCTAAAACGGTGAATAAAAAAGGGACGCAAATAGCACCCGCTACGCTATTTGCGTTCCCCTTTATTTTCACCATCATAGTCTATGTAAATATTTACATTGACTAAGACGGCCAAAAATAAGGAATGCAAATGGCGGCGGCCGTAGCCGCCATTTGCGTACACGTTTTTTTTTTTTAACCCAGCCATGATAGGCTACGTAAAGATTTACGTAGCCTATCACGTTGTTGTTGTTGTTGTTGTTGGTTTTTTACAAGACAAATGGCGGTGGTGACAGCCGGTCGGAAGACCAGCTGCTACCACTGCTGAAGCCACCACCGGAGCCACCGCCGCCTGGAAGATCCGCCCCAGGTAAGTCTCGTCCCGGGGGGGATCCGTGGGGGGGCAGGGGGGGCAGGCCGTTCCGCCACAGATTTCGGGGGGCTGAATGCACTGGCATATGGCCTCACTGAGATCCATGGCGGAATTCTCTGATATCCCTAACATGAATGACTGGGGTGGGATGGAGATAGCCCAAATGTACTTGAGGAACTATTTCCCACTGTTCTACTAGAGGACAGGCTGCTGTCTGACTGTTAGAGCTGGTGCAGCCACTACCACTCTAACCAATAAAACAAGGGAGCCAAGTATGTGTAAGTGGAATACTTTAGTCAAGGTAGCGCCCATACAATATACTTACAATCGGGCCCAGAGGTTTTTGTGCTTGGTACAGGTAAAATTAGTTTTTTTCAAGGAAACCTCAGACAGTTTGGTCCAGGGGTTTTTGTGCTAGCCATGCATAAAATTTCCTTTTCTCAGAAACTAAAAGGTAAAAAACTGTCAGCCACACACGGGTGATTAGGGATCCTAATCAGAAGTTGTTTAAGGTGACAATTAAGAGGTCACTATCCCTAATCTCTCAGGTAGGATTTTGTTTTGTTTTTAATGCAAAAGTACTTTCCTTTTGTCTATCCTGAATCTGCCACTAACCTGAGGCTCTCATTAAGGGAAGAAAGAAAAGTTAAACATCTCTTTGGCTGCAAATTGCAATGCACGTAACCTGGAAAAGTCACACTGACTGAACTCCATGGGGCTTGTTTATTAATTGCACTGCTGCACTTCCTCTACTCCATATAATTTTATAAACCTCTCCTTCTTTGCCTTTCTTCTAAATTAAATAGCCCAAACATTGCAGTCTTTTACAGAGGAGTTGTTCCACCCCCCTGATCACTTTTGCAGCCCCTTTTCCCAGGAAGGGTAAGATGAAGCAAACATTAACAAATACATATAGCCTAGCCTGATCATATTCTTCTTATGATCATTTGATGTACACAAGGTAAAACAAGTGACAGGCAAAGTGTCTTGGAAAATCAGCAAAAGTGATGATGCTTCATATTATGTGTATTGTGTAGTACTTTGCCTCACAATATATATTGGACTATATGGTGGTGTACTGCTTTGGCCACACACTGTTTGCTTGTGCACAATAATGTGTATGGTGCACTCACACAGCACGCACTCACACACACACATCCAAGACCAAACGAAAAGCAGATACAGAAAGAAAAAACTACCTACAAGCTAAGGTGCGAGAAGGGAAATAATATTAAGGCCTAACAGAAAAGGTTTTTGTTTTGTTGTATTTGGGTTTTTTTATAAGAATATAGCGAGTTGAAAAATTGGAAGGGTTGTGTTGTTGTTGCTGTTCAGTCGTTCAGTCGTGTCCGACTCTTCGTGACCCCATGGACCATAGCATGCCAGGCCTTCCTGTCCTCTGCTCTCTCCCGCAGTGTGCTCAAGTTCATATTCATGGCATCAGTGATGCTATCTAGCCATCTCATCCTCTGCCGTCCCCTTCTCCTTTTGCCTTCAATCTTTCCCAGCATCAGGGTCTTTTCCAGGGAGTTTTCTCTTCGCATTAGGTGGCCAAAATATTTGAGCTTGAGCTTCAGTATATGTCCTTCCAATGAGCACTCAGGGTTGATTTCCTTTAGGATGGACTGATCTGACCTCCTTGCAATCCAGGGGACTCGTAAGAGTCTTCTCCAGCACCACAGTTCGAAAGCATCAATTCTTCGGTGCTCAGCCTTCCTTATAGTCCAGCTCTCACAGCCATACGTTGCTACTGGGAAAACCATAGCTTTGATCATATGAACCTTTGTCGGCAAGGTGATGTCTCTGCTTCTTACTATGCTGTCTAGGTTTGCCATAGCTTTCCTCCCAAGGAGCAAGCGTCTTTTAATTTCATGGCTACAGTCACCGTCTGCGGTGAACTTGGAGCCCAAGAAAGTAAAATCTGTCACTGCTTCCATTTCTTCCCCTTCTATATGCCAGGGAGTGATGGGGCCAGATGCCATGATCTTCATTTTTTTAATGTTGAGTTTCAAACCAGCTTTTGCACACTCCACTTTCACCCTCAACAAGAGGCTGTTTAGATCCTCTTTGCTTTCTGCCATTAGGGTGGTATCGTCTGCGCATCTGAGGTGGTTGATAATTCTCCTGGCAATTTAATTCCGACCTGTGATTCATCCAACCCGGCATTTCTCATGATGTACTCTGCATATAAGTTAAATAAGCAGGGCGACAATATACAGCCTTGTCATACTCCTTTCCCAATTTTGAACCAATCGGTTGTTCCATGTCTGGTTCTTACTGTTGCTTCTTGACCCTTGTACAGGTTTCTCAGGAGACAGGTAAGGTGGTCCCTCCCATCACTTTAAGAATTTGCCACAGTTTGTTGTGATCCACACAATCAAAGGCTTTAGCATAGTCAATGAAGCAGAAATAGACATTTTTCTGGAATTCCCTTGCTTTCTCCATGATGCAGCGAATGTTGGTGATTTGATCTCTAGTTCCTCTGCCTCTTCGAAACCCAGCTTGTACTTCTGGTAGTTCTCGGTTCACATACTGCTGAAGCCTAGCTTGTAGGATTTTGAGCATCACCTTGCTGGCATGTGAAATGAGCACAATTGTATGGTAGTTTGAACACTCTTTGGCATTGCCCTTCCTTGCAATTGGAATGTAAACTGACCTTTTCCAGTCTTGTGGCCATTGTTGCATGTTCCAGATTTGTTGGCATATTGAGTGCAGCACTTTAACAGCATCATCTTTTAGGATTTTAAATAGCTCAGCTGGAGTACTGTCATCTCCGCTAGCTTTGTTGTTAGTAATGCTTCCTAAGGCCCACTTGACTTCACTCTCTAGGATGTCCGGCTCAGGTTCAGTGACCGTACTATCATGGGATCAGGGACATTAAGATCTTTCCTGTATAGTTCTTCTGTGTATTCTTGCCACCTCTTCTTAATCTCATCTGCTTCTGTTAGGTCCCTGCCTTCATTGTCCTTTACCATGCCCGTCTTTGCACAAAACGTTCCCTTGAGATCTCCGATTTTCTTGAAGAGATCTCTAGTCTTTCCCATTCTATTGTTTTCATCAATTTCTTTGCATTGTTCATTTAAGAAGGCCTTCTTGTCTCTCCTTGCTATTCTCTGGAACTCTGCATTCAGTTGGCTATATCTTCCCCTTTCTCCCTTGCTTTTTGCTTCCCTTCTTTCCTCAGCTACTTGAAAAGCCTCATCAGACAGCCACTTGGCTTTCTTGCATGTCTTTTTCTTTGGGATGGATTGAGTTGCTGCCTCCTGAACAATGTTATGGACCTCCGTCCATAGTTGCTCAGGCACTCTGTCTATCAGGTTTAATCCCTTAAATCTATTTGTCACCTCCATTGTGTGTTCATAAGGGATATGATTTAGGTCATACCTGAATGGTTTAGTGGTTTTCCCTACGTTCTTTAATTTAAGCTGAAATTTTGCAACAAGAAGCTCATGATCTGAGCCACAGTCAGCTCCAGGTCTTGTTTTTGCTGACTGTATGGAGCTTCTCCATCTTTGGTTGCAAAGGACATAATCAATCTGATTTCAATATTGACCATCTGGTGATGTCCATGTGTAGGGTCACCTCTTGTGCTGTTGGAAAAGAGTGTTTGCTATGATCAGCGTGTTCTCTTGGCAAAACTCTATTAGCCTTTGTCCTGCTTCATTTTGTACACCAAGGCCATCCTTGCATGTTATCCCGGTGATTTCTTGACTTCCTACTTTAGCATTCCAATCCCCTGTGATGAAGAGGACATCTTTTTTTGATGTTAGTTCTAGAAGGTGTTGTAGGTCTTCATAGAACCAATCAACCTCAGCTTCTTCGGCATCAGTGGTTGGGGCATAAATTGGAAGGGAAGGAATAGTAATTGAGAAGCTGGCGGGGGGGGGGGAGCCAAAGAACAAGCAGTACAAAGCAAGGAAACAAACTGCTGGATTAAAAGTTCAGCCCAATTAGCACCTAGAGATGTCACTTTCCAAGGCTCAGTTCCCCCCTCCCAACCCCTTCCCACCCCCCCGCTTCTCTAGCAAGTTTTGCTCTGACAGGCTGTCTCGGCTTCAGAAGTGTGTAAAGTGATCCAGAGCACTTCTGATCTGTCCAACCCACTTTGGACCACTTCAGACAGCTCTAGATCCGCTTTGGATTCAGACCGAAGTGGTCTGAATCACCCTGATCTGCTTTGGAATTCGGGATTCGAACCAAAGCAGTGCACAGCCCTATTATTTTCCCTCCCTTCAGCCTCTTAATTAGAGATGTAAAATTTCCAGAAATCTTGAGGCCATGGGAAAACAAGCATGGGGGGGTGGTGGTGGAAAAAATGGAAGTTTGGGGGGAAATACAAAAATAAGCAATACTTGCTTTTTGTTCATTTTGAAAAGTTGTCTGTAGTGGTAATGTCAGTCCCAGGGCTTTGCCATAGAGTTGCTATTGAGTTTCTTTTGGGTAGAGAGGGTTTGTTCTAGTGGCAGCAGTTAAAAAGTTTTATAGCTGAGTCAGCATTCCCTAGTGGTGAGATCTAATTGAGAACTTTATTCAAACCTGTGGCAGTGAGTTCTATAGTTCATTCAAAAGAAAAAGTAGGTGGGATAACCCACAAGCTGTTCCATCGCATCTGGTGACACTAGCTGTATGACTCGCAGTGGGGCTTTTTTCACATGTGGGTTTTAGATTAGAACTACATTAGATTAGAACTACAGCATCTAACTAGAACAAACCCCCAACACAGGACTGTATAGAACAAAACTCAAGCTGTCAAGAATGTACATTTACTTTCAGTGTTATGATATAGTGACTCTACTCAGAGGTTGGGAAACTAAGCATAAATGTCTATCAGTGAAAGATACTTTAGATCAATAATTTTAATAAGGAATAAACAAAATAACTACCCTGGGAATCTCACAGACAGGATTAAAAAAAAAAAAATTCTCTCCACAGTTTCATTATTTGCAGACATTTTACATCTGTAATCTTTCTATAAATGTGTTCTTATTAATGTAGTTTTTGGAAATCATTTTGGTGGGAGTAAAAGTTGGGTAACATTATATAAGCATCTTGTCTTAAATTCTAAAAGAATATATTTCATAATCCAGAGGTGTTCAATTTTTCCAATTTTTTGGAGAAAACAAACAAACAGTCCTTGGAAAAAAACATCCCCCCCAATTTTTCCAGTCCCCCCCCCCATTTTTTTCTCTACTCCTAATGAGCATAATTACCCTCACTGGGTGCTGATGGTTGTGGTATCCTAACCCAGCGAGGGTGGCTGGCTGGAGTGGTTTACAAACCATCTTGAAACCCTAGAACAAGCCATGGGTTTCAGAGTGATTTGTAAACCACCCCAGCCACCCACACTCACCAGGTTCAGATGTCATGACAATGTGCGCTCGGTGAGGATAATTATGCTAGTTAGGCGGCTCATGACCAGCATGCGTGGGGACTGGGGAGGGTCCCTCCATGATTGTGCAAACCCACCTATTGTGAATACTGTGGAAGACTGGAACAGTCTGTGAGTCCCATAGATGGGAAAGAATATATGCTGAGAGATTTCACAACATGTAATAATAAGTTCATGGAGTCTGCTATACTTTGTCCCAGCAACAAATTGTATATAGGAAAAACTACAAGAAATCTTAAAATTAGAATAGGAGAACATATCAGTAATATCAAATGTGGAATTGTGGGAGCATCATTAATCCAAAATTGGAACAATAAATCCCATTGAATAAGAGACTTTTCATTCTGGGCAATAGAGATGATTTCTAAATGGACAGAATTCTTTTAGAAAGGGAAGTCAGGTGTATCTGGTGGTTGAATATAATGACTCCTTTTGGCCTTAATGAATCTCTTGACCTTGCAACACTCCTTTGAAATACAGCACTTTCTAATCAGGTTTTGCATAAATGCCTAGTATCTTCTCCCAGATCTGCCAGAGGAGAGGAGTCTGGCATCTGAAGAGCAAACTAAGTAAGTCATACAGCTAGATGGCCATAGGATAGGTAGATTCCCAGGAGAGGAGCACAGAGCAGCAAAAATGGGGTGTTTCTGGGGGCGTGCCAGGGTGGGGAGAGCAGAAGTGCCATTCTGACACTTCCTATGCATTGTCCGGTGACCCCCACCCCACCCTGACTTCCCGCGGCTAGACCGCTGAAACCAGCGGTCTAGCCACGAATGCAGGGTGGCTGAAGCATGGAGGGGACGATCCCCTCCATGCTGCTCCCGCCCTGCATTGGATAGGCAGTCGCCTCCGAGTTCGGAGGCAGCTGCCTATCCCTATGGGATTGCATCCTTTATCTCTAAGAGATGTGAATGTTCGTACATAGTTTGTATACTTTGACCCTCTCTTTAGATTTTGAAGTTTTTTATATATTATATATGATGAACAATTGTATCAGTAGTGTGGAGTGTACTATTCGACACAGGGAATATTTGAAGTCTTATAAATGTTGTATATTGTTTTTTAGATTTCTCTGAAGAAGGACCTGCCTGTGGTCTAAAATGCATTGGAACCTTTTTCTTTTGTTGAATAAAACATCCTTTTTTCTACCCCGTTGCTTTAGGCTTTTTGGGTTCCCCTTTTTGTTGGCTTTTGTTTGTTTACAGAGCCGAACCTTTGAAATGATTTGCTCCTTTGGCAAAGAGTAACTAAAGGGTTACAATAAAATAATTCTGTGCACATGTGCATTGCACATTTCCTTTTCATTTCCTTTAAAAAGTGAAGGGTTACAGTAATCAACATCTGATCATACGCAAACATGGAGTATGGATGTTTGATCATGCAGAACTTGCATGCACAGAAAATATAAATTAACTTCTAATTGATCTTAGTTTGAATTATGAAAATATTAAAGTTTCTTTGAATGAAGGGCTTGCTATGCACTTGTGAATTATGAATCTACTAGATTCAACATATGAGATGTCTAATTTCAGGACTGGGCATCAATGCTACTCCTAACCACTCTTCCATAATTTCCTTCATGATCATGCTAGTAGAGCTAGAACAGGAATGGGGAATCTCAGCCCTGGGGTCCAAATCCGGCCCTCGGGAGATCTCCAGATGGCCATGCCCACTTCCCTTGCCCCCCCAACTACCAATTCTTCAGTGGTTTCCCAGCTTTTTTTTTCCAGTTTTTCCCCCATTCAGAAAGGTTGACATGCCCCTGCTGAGTCTGAGTTAGTGACAGTAACAGCTTCAAGTTAAAATATGCTGGCATTGTTGGTACTTTAGGTCCCACGCCTTTGGTTTCACCCGCTTTGTCTTCGGGAACCACCCACAGCTGGAATGCAGCCCGTGAGAACTTCTCCAAAATTGAATTCATCCCTTAGACCAAAAGAAGTGTCCCACCCCTGAGCTAAACCATCCATGCCTCAGGTATCTCATTAATTAACCCAAGAGGCAACATGTTACACTTGACAGGGCTAATTATTTATACCAGTATCTGTTTTCTGCCCTTATCTAAGAGATTCCTTCTGATGGTAGTCAGAATTGGTCTCCCATCCAACCAAACAGCCTTAGTGAGTCAGCAAGGTGCAAAAAGTGTTTGTAGTGGATTAGGATTTTACCCAGTACACTCCAAAGGAAATGCAAATTTTGCTGGTTTATTCCCTTTTCTTTACCACTGTTGCCAGGACTCTTCTCTTTAAGGAGAAGCACCCACTTCTTCCCCTAAATTTACAAATGCAAGTTCTGCATGAGCTTCAGCCACCACACTAAACAGGAATCACTTCCATTTCTTTTCTTGTTTACTGCTTATAGATTAGTGCTGCTGCCTGAAATTCTCATGGTATTAACTGAACTGAATTGTACTCAGATTGTTTCTAAAGGGATGAGAGGGGAGTAGACTTAGGCAGAACCATGACAAGAAAATCTCATCAAGAAAAAGAAAGAAGAATGGCTGACTTATTGGGTCCCCAAGGAAATCATCAGGGAAAGATTGAGACTATTTGTGTATCTGCTTCAGACTGGGGTGTAAGCCAGGCCTGGAGATTCAGCCTGTCGGTAATCTTTACATCATGCGATGTAGTTACTAGTTACTTATTTTCCAATCAGAAGACCTATAGTTACAAAATTACTTTAGTGAGACTTGTTTAGAGAACTGTGGAAGGTGTTTCAGGGCAGATTCTGTCAGCTGTTATTAATCAAAAGAGATTAGGGATGTTGTGGGTGTTCAATACAGGGATAGAGTCAGACGGACTCCTGTGCTCCCACTTGGCCCACCGGACTGGGGTCTGTGGACCCCACCAGCCAGCCACCCACTGCATGAGCCGTTGGACCATCTGGTGAGTTCCCAGTGAGCTCCACATGCCCACCGGGTCCCCTAGTGAGCTACCATTTTGAGTGAAAATGGTAGCTCGTTGTGCTGCATAAAAGGTATTTTACGCAAATGGTGGCTGTAAAGCTGCCATTTGCACAAGATTAGAGGCATGAATGGTCCATGGTGAATGGTCACTGGGTGCTCGCTGGGCCATCCAGGGGCTTGTACAGCAAGTGGGGGTGGCAAGGGTTCAGCCATCACCAGGCAAGCATGGACACAGGTGAGTCCATCCATCCCTAAAAGAGATTTAACTATGATGGAGTTGAATTATCTATTTTTGAACTGTTGCACTTCCACTGAAAAACTTGTCAAAGCTTATGCTAAAATGCTGGGAGCAAATTACTCTTATATCTTAAGAGCTGAAGGGTCCTGCCACAGCCTTCTTCTCTTAGGCATGTGTCTGAGCCATTAGTGGTCAGTTGAAGGCTACTTCCAACAATGTAGTATGTACGAAATCTGTGTACTGATAAAACCCATATACATATCATAATTCCTATGTATTAAATGATGATTAATGATTAAAAAAACTCTGCCAGTTTAAGTCTACAGTTAAGGATAGGGAGGGAAATGAAAAGGTGTGCTGCAATCCTGTGTATGTTTACTCAGACTAAGTCTTTCAGAACATAGAGGGACATATTTATTCAGTTGCACACATCTACCCAGTTACTGATGTGTTTGTGTTTTGCTTTTTTCAGTCTACTGTAACGATACATTTAACTTAAAAAAAAAAACAGGTATTTTTTTAAAAAAAATGTCAGTTTAAGATCAGAATTAAGAATCTCATGTTGGTTCAAGCTCCACAAAGCTGGGAAATTAGAAGCTAAGGTTCATGCCTTAAGTGACATGTCCAGTGAACAGTAATAATGTTGTGCAATGTCCCAAATTTTGCTTACCCTCCATGAACCCACAGTTGTCCTTGGTCTTTTAGGCCTAAATCCAGATGGGGAGGATGGAGTGCCTGGGAACAGCAAAAATGCCCCACATTGTCCCAGTCCTGTATTGCTTTATGAAGTATCTGAGCCTTATTGTATTACTTGAGGGATCTTCCTGTCTACTTGCCATCAGGCTTGGTGCTGTTGCTGATTAATGCTAGGTCAGTCAGTCCATAGTAAAATAGCAGTTATGTATGATTTATTTGTGGATGAGGGGGTGAACCTGGCATGTGTCACACAGTCCTGAGTGAATGAATTGAGTGGAGTTGATCTTACCCATCTCTATCTGCCAGGATATACAAGTCAGTACCAGCACAGGCTGGAGGATGGGGAGGCAGAATTGCTGTCATCTGGAGTCCATCTCCCACACCAGGAGACCAGTATGCTCAGCTATTGGTTTGAGTGTTTGCACATAGCGTTAGGTCAGAGAGACAGATTGGGCATTATGGTGGTGTACCAACGAACAGTATCCCTGCTTCAGCTCAACTAAGGTGGTCTCGGGTGCCATGTTGTAAAACCTAGGAGGTTGCCCTGGGGGATTTCAATATTCCTGTTGGGCCATCTTGGGTAGACTGGCTTGGTACTTCATGGCTGCCTTGACAACCACAGAACTGTCACAGAACATAATTGGCCCAACAAATTCTGCAGGTCACACTCTGGACTTAGTATTTTCTGGAGAGGTCAGTGTTTTGGGTGGGTGGATGGGGGCAGGCCATTTCCTGGTGAAGTTTGAATTGGCAGTGGCTAATTCCTTCCATATGGGTGGTGAGCCCATTAGGATGGTCCACCCCAAAGACTTATGAAATGTGAAGGATTACTGAATGCACTTAGGGAGTTTCTGGGTGGCATAGGTGATGCTCCTGTTGAAACCCTGGTCTTGCTATGGAATGGGAAGGAGGAGAGGGGTTGTTGACATGATCACTCCTAAATGTCATCGCCTGTGATGGAGGGCTTGATTAGCTCTCTGCTTCTCTGATGATCTGTGGGCTATGAAACTGGTAGGGTAATGGCAGGAATGCAGATGGTCCAAGTCTCATAATGACTGTGACCAGATAGAAGTGGCAGTCCATAATTATGCCTACTTTGTAGCAGAGATGGTGGTGAAACACCCTTACTTCTCTGATCCTATTACATCCTCAAGTAGCTGTTCAGCAGAGTGTTTTGAGTGGTGACTAGAGATGTGAAGGCCTAGAAAACACACACAGAAAAAATAAGAAAAACATGGTTTTTTCAAGCACCATTTTGTGTGTGGGGTTTTTTTTTTTTGAAAAATGGGGAAAATAGAGCAGCTTTGAATTATGAAATATTTTCTTTTAGAATTTAAGATGAGGTATTTATATATTGTTACCAAGCCTTTACTGCCTCCCAAATGTTTTCTAAAAACTATGTAATAAAAAGACTTGTATAGAAAGACCGGAGATGTAAAATGTCTGGAAATAATGACGCTATGGGGGAAAATGTTTTTTAATCCTTCATTTTCCCAACATGTGAACAGAGTCACTGTATCATATAATATGGAAGAAAATGTACATTCTTGACAGTTTGGGTTTTGTTCTACAGAATCCTGTCTTTCTGGACCTGTGTTCCTCTGCCTCTAGTTCTTCCTGCTTCTTCTGGCTTCTAGGATTATCCACATGTTTCAGGGACTACTTGCTGAAGTTCCCTCTGGTCAGACATAAACTAGGACTTTAAAATATGTTATGCCTAACTTGGTTTGCTCATAAAATTAATCATGTTCGTTATATTAAATTTTAAAAGTATAGTTTATTCAAACAAGAATTATACATTTACTGAGTTCACTTTTTAAAGTTTTCAAATATAATGATAATGTTATGAGCAAACCATAATATAACTTTAGGAATATAAAGGCAGCTATACTTTCCTAAAGCAGTCTTCCTCAACTCGTTGTCCTACATATGTTTTGGACTACAATGCCTAGCATTCTTGACCACTGGTCATCCTGCCTGAGCCTGATAGGAGCTGAAGTGCAAAATATCTGGAGGGCACCAGGTTGTGGAAGGCAGTCCTAAAGCAACAGTGACTTTAGATCTGTAAAGAGTGCTTTAAAAAATAAGTATTGCTTATTTTTCTGTTTCCCCCCAAATTTCTGGGTTCTCCTCCTCCTCCCTCCAACAGGAAAATGGATTTTTCCCCCATGGCTTCAAAATTTCTGGAAATGTTACATCTCTAGTGGTGACTAGAACAAGACCTTAGTGGGGAAGTTGGAGAATTCTACTGCCAATAGGAGGATAGGCTATTTTGAGATTATCTTGAGAGTAAAATCACTCATATTTGCACTGAATTTGATACCGTTATGGGTAGAGTCCATGTGGAGATGTCTGGAGCACTGTCCAGTCTGCTTTGGACAAGGTGCTTGTGAGGCTGCTACCAATACACATATTGGTATATGTGTATACCAGTGGGGGCCAATACACTTAAATTGAGTCCTGACAAGATGGAGGCACTCTGAGTAGGTGGTTCTCATTTATAATATAGCCTGTTCTAGATGAGGTTGCACTCCCCCTGAAAGAGCATCGGACACAACTATTCTTGTAAGGGGACAGTCTGATCTATGTTCTGGCAACCTCCCAGTTGGTTTGCTGTAATACAGCCTTCCCCAACCTGGTGCATTATAGCAAATATACTGCACTACAGTTCCAAACAGGGCTGCCTGGGGGATGCTGGGAGTTTTAGTTCAACACATCTGCACCAGGTTTGGGAAGGCTGCTGTGATGTGTTGTATGTGGGGCTGCCCTTGATAATAACTCAGCCACTTCAAATAGTTTAGAGTGTGGCTGCCAAAATTTCAACTGGTATAGCCAGATTCAACTGGTATAGCCAGACACCGATTCTTAATTAGTTATATTGGCTGCTTATTTGCTTCTGAGCCCAATTCAAGGTGCTGGTGCTTACCGTTAAAGCCCTAAATGGCTTGAGACACAAATACCCAAAGGGATGTCTTGCCCTATACCAACTTATCCAGGTATTAAGATCTGCAGAGGAGGCTCTTCGGATTTCTTTGCCGGGGAAAGCTTATTATCTAAGAACCAGGCAGAGGGTCTTCTCTGTGGTGGTGCCCCATTGGTGGAAGGCCTTCCCTTTTGAGTCTTAACTGGTGCTAACCTGCGATCGTTTGGGCAGCAGGTTCAAACTTATTTGCCCAGGCATTTAAAAGTATTATGCTGGGGGTTTTTTGTTTTGTTTTTTAAGTTTTCTCTGCTGTTTTGCTGCTTTTGATATGTTGCTATTGTGGTGTTTTATGGTTTTATATTCAATAAACAAACGCCCTTTCAGTTTAACTTTTATTAAAAGCTTTCTATGTTTACTCAGGCTCTAAAATTACTACTGTTAAGGCCCACACCATTAACAGATGTGTTATTTAGGCAGTATGCATATAATATGGTATCCTATGCTGTGGCTATTTCCAGCTTCACCACTACCTTGGAGCTGGACATCTGCTTCATTCTAGGCATTGGTATATTTCCTATGTCTAAAATAGCATTCAGTGCTTTTGTTAATGGTTTTAAAATCTCCTCCAGAAATCTTTTATACAATTTAAAAGGGAATCCATCTAAAACAGTTGCTTTTTCCACCTTTGTATTTAGTAATTTGTCATGGCTGGCTGGGGAATGCTGGGAGTTGTAGGAGTCTTTTTCCTGTCTAAACATGCATAGGATTATACCCCAAATATTTACTAAATGTCTGTATTGACTCTACTTTGGGGTTGTTTGAGGAGTACAGTTTCATATAATATTTCTTAAATTCCTCCAGTAACTCTTCTCTTGCCACAAATTTCCCACTACTCTTTTTAATAAAAGGAACAATGATTTCAGAATGTAACTTTGATCATACTTTCAAACAGCCCCTCAGTTTGGCAGCATAAATAAACATATTTGTTTACTACAGTAGAATTAATACTGCAGCTCCTATTTTCCCTAGTAACAGCGATAATTCAGCTTTCCTCAAGATAATTGTATATTGATATCTAATACCTCTTTGAAAATTGCTAAATTCTTTGTCACAATGATTTCCTTGTAGCAGGGAATTCAGCTTTCCTCAAGTTAAATACAGTCATTGGCTCTGGAGGCATCATTAGCCTCCCAATTTCAGGCAGAATATGTTAAATCAGCAGCTTGAAGTGGAAGTTTTTATTTTATATTGTTTTCCTCCACCACTATCCCACACCCTTCTCAAAATATACTTAGGGCAC
This sequence comes from Heloderma suspectum, assembly GCF_057233095.1. Classification (NCBI taxonomy): domain Eukaryota; kingdom Metazoa; phylum Chordata; class Lepidosauria; order Squamata; family Helodermatidae; genus Heloderma; species Heloderma suspectum. The sequence goes on along the minus strand of NC_139459.1, from coordinate 155,479,990 downwards.
AATCCTATGCATGTTTAGACAGAGAAAAGGCCCACAACTCCCTGCATTCCCATGCTGGCTGGGGAATGCTGGGAGTTGTGGGCCTTTTCTCTGTCTAAACACGCATAGGACTGTGCCCTTACTCATCTTCTGCCATTTCTTCTCCCCTTCTCTTTTCACACTTAACTTGTAACCCAGGGGCATTGCTAGGTTCTTAAAAGATCCAGGGCACAGGCCCAAAACACAAATTTGCATATATATATATATATATATATATATGTGCACGCGTGCGCGCACACACACACACATAATGTATGTATAATATATCCGAGTCTAAGTGCACCTCTAATATATATATATATATATATATATATATATATGTGTGTGTGTGTGTGGTATGTGCATGTGGTGTACTTGCATGTGTGTATAGATTACATACAAGTACAAAAAAGGGCCACAATTGTAGAAACTGTGATAATTATAATTTGTATAATAATAATAATTTGTATATACCTGTGATACAGATGCTTCTGTTATCTACCAGTATATGTACAATTGTATTCATATGTATAATTATAATGTTCTCACAACAACCCTATTCTAAATAGATTACCAACACTCACTATGTTACTGTGTGTGTTTCCATATTGTTACAATATCATATTCGTATAACCTGACCCACTTACACTTGTGTGTTTGTTCGCTAATTTCCTACAGATTACATCCATCCATCCATCTATACATACATACATACATAAGAAGTTTGCACTGACCGCCCACCCCACTTCAACTCACACCCCGATTCAGCATTTTGGAAAACATCCCGCTTCTGCTCTGGCCAATTTATAGTCGGATCATTTCAGCTCAGCACCAAACCTGAGTGAAGGTTTGGAAAAATGAGTCTTTACATTTCCTGCTGACTACCATGGTAAATTAGAGAAAAATGGTAACTTTTTTCTCTTGGTCAGAACTGGATGATAATTTCAGGCATACTAGCCCCCTAGACCCCTTCATGGATCACTGCCTTGTTGTGGCGAAGGGGCTTGCATAACTCAGTGAAGCCATAAGCTATGCTGTGCAGGGCCACCCAAGATGGACAGGTCATGGCAGAATGTTCTGACAAAATGTGGTCCACTGGAGAAAGAAATGGCAACCCACTCCAGTATTCTTGCCAAGAAAACCCCATGGAACATATCACAAGGCTAAAAGAGATGATGCCGGAAGATGAGCCCCTCAGGTTGGAAGGTGTCCAATATACTACTGGGGAAGAGAAGAGGGTGTTTCCAAGTAGTGCCAGAAAGAGTGAAGCGGCTGGGCCAAAGCCGAAAGGACACTCAGCTGTGGATGTGTCTGGTGGTGAAAAAAAAATCCGATGCTGTAAAGAACAATATTGTTTAGAAATTTGGAATGTAAGATCAATGAGTCAAGGTAAGCTGGAGGTGGTCAAACATGAGATGACAAGATTGAACATCGACATCTTGGGAATCAGCAAACTAAAATGGACAAGCATGAGCGAATTTAATTCAGGTGACCATTATATCTACTACCGTGGGCAAGAATCCCTTAGAAGAAATGGAGTAGCACTCATAGTCAACAAAAGGGTGGGAAAAGCAGTACTGGGGTACAATCTCAAAAACGATAGAATGATCTCAGTACGAATCCAAGGCAAACCATTCAACATCACAGTAATTCAAGTCTATGCCCCAACCACTGAGGCCAAAGAAGCTGAGGTTGATCAGTTCTATGAAGACCTACAACTAGGAATGTACGAATCCCTTACCTTGCTCCGCTGAGGGGCATACATGGGGGGGCGCTCCGTCCCTCCCCCCAGAATCCTCGATGGGGGGGAGGCGTGCCGTCCCTCCCCCCGGAATCCTGCTCGGCTGGCTTTGCTCCGCGGCCAAGCTGCAGAGCCGCCGGCCGGCTCCGGCCGCCTGCAGCTGGACATCCAGCCGCTAGGCAGCCCTGCAGGGACGCAAATGGCGGCTGTTGTAGCCGCCGCCATTTGCATAGCCTGGGGTTTTCCCTGCCCCCTGCCGTGATAGGCTACATAAGTATTTATGTAGCCGATCACGGCAGGGGGCGGGGAAAACCCCAGCGTATGCAAATGGCAGTAGCCGCTGCCATTTGCGTACACTGGGGTTCCCCCCCCCGCCATGATAGGCTACGTAAATACTTACGTAGCCTGTCACGGCCTCCGCAGGGACGCAAATGGTGTCCCTGCGTTAGCCGTGATAGACTACATAAGTATTTACGTAGCCTATCACGGCTTGAAGAGGAGGAAGCAAATGGCGGCTGCAGGACGGCCGCCATTCGCAAAGCAGCGTTGAAAGGAGCAGATAAGTGCTCTGTTTTGCGCGCCTTTCATGGGCTGGGGGCGGCAGGGACTCCGTCCTGTGTGCCTTTTGTAGGTTTGGGGGGCAGGGGCTTCGTTCCGCGATGGATTTCGGGGGGCCGAATGCGCTGGCATTCGGCCTCACCGAGATCCGTCGCGGAATTCTCTGACATCCCTACCTACAACACCTTCTAGAACTAACACCAAAAAAAGATGTCCTTTTCATCATAGGGGATTGGAATGCTAAAGTAAGAAGTCAAGAAATCAGCAGGATAACAGGCAAGCATGGCCTTGGTGTACAAAATGAAGCAGGACAAAGGCTAATAGAGTTTTGTCAAGAGAACACACTGATCATAGCAAACACTCTTTTCCAACAGCACAAGAGGTGACCCTACACATGGACATCACCAGATGGTCAATATCGAAATCAGATTGATTATGTGCTTTGCAGCCAAAGATGGAGAAGCTCTATATAGTCAGCAAAAACAAGACCTGGAGCTGACTGTGGCTCAGATCATGAGCTTCTTGTTGCAAAATTTCGGCTTAAATTGAAGAACGTAGGGAAAACCACTAAACCATTCAGGTAGGGTTGGCGGAGAATTTCACCCCGAAACTTTGGGGGGCCGAGCGCCAACATGTTCGGCCCCCCGAACAAGTTTCAGGGAGAAATTCTCTGCACCCCCCCGCACCCCGCACCCCCCCCCGGGACGGGACTTACCTTTGGCGAATGTCCCTCCCGGCGGCGGGTCCGGCCGGCGGTTCGGCGGGTGTTCATCCGGGGAGGGAGCGGCAGCCGGTCTTTCGACCGGCTGCCGCCGCCACCATTCCAATAAAAAAACAAAACAAAACACGCCCCCGTGATAGGCTATGTGACGATTAACGTAGCCTATCACGGCTAGATTTGCAAAGTCAGCCGTGATAGGCTACGTAAATCGTCACGTAGCCTATCACGGGTGACTTAAAAAAAAAAAAAAAAGCGCGTATGGCTAATGGCAGCCCCCATAGGGAGCCGCCATTCGCGTTCCTTATTTGGTCGCTGTAGTCTACGTAAAGATTACGTAGACTACGGCGAAAATAAGGGCAACGCTATTAATAATAAGGAATCACGGGGGCGTTTAAAAAAAAAAAACTTTTTAGTTCGCGGCCGGGCAAGGCGAGGCGCCTCCTCCCCGGCCTGAATTTCGGCTGGGCGAGGCGGGAAGCCTCCCCCACTGCCTGAACTTCGCGGGGGGAGCAGCGAAGTGCCTCCCCCCCACCGCAAAAAGCTTCGAGGACAGGTAAGTGACTTTCGTCCATCCCTACATTTAGGTATGACCTAAATCATATCCCTTATGAACACACAGTGGAGGTGAGGAATAGATTTCAGGGATTAGACCTGATAGACAGAGTGCCTGAGCAACTATGGACGGAGGTCCGTAACATTGTTCAGGAGGCAGCAACTCAATCCATCCCAAAGAAAAATAAATGCAAGAAAGCAAAGTGACTGTCTGATGAGGCTTTACAAGTAGCTGAGGAAAGAAGGGAAGCAAAAAGCAAGGGAGAAAGGGGAACATATATCCAACTGAATGCAGATTTTCCAGAGAATAGCAAGGCGAGACAAGAAGGCCTTCTTAAATGAACAATGCAAAGAAATTGATGAAAACAATAGAATTGGAAAGACTAGAGATCTCTTCAAGAAAATTGAAGATCTCAAGGGAACGTTTTGTGCAAAGACGGGCATGATAAAGGACAAAGAAGGCGGGGACCTAACAGAAGCAGATGAGATTAAGAAGAGGTGGCAAGAATACACAGAAGAACTATACAGGAAAGATCTGAATGTCCCTGATAGCCACGATAGTGTGGTCACTGAACTTGAGCTGGACATCCTAGAGAGTGAAGTCAAGTGGGCCTTAGGAAGCATTACTAACAACAAAGCTAGCGGAGATGACAGTATTCCAGCTGAGCTATTTAAAATCCTAAAAGATGATGCTGTTAAAGTGCTGCACTCAATATGCCAACAAATCTGGAACATGCAACAATGGCCACAAGACTGGAAATGGTCAGTTTAGATTCCAATTCCAAAGAAGGGCAATGCCAAAGACTGTTCAAACTACCGTACAAATGGCGCTCATTTCACATGCCAGCAAGGTGATGCTCAAAATCCTACAAACTAGGCTTCAGCAGTATCTGAACCGAGAACTACCGGAAGTACAAGCTGGGTTTCGAAGAGGCAGAGGAACTAGAGATCAAATCGCCAACATTCGCTGGATCATGGAGAAAGCAAGAGAATTCCAGAAAAGCATCTATTTCTGCTTCATTGACTATGCTAAAGCCTTTGATTGCGTGGACCACAACAAACTGTGGCAAATTCTTAAAGTGATGGGAGGGACCACCTTACCTGTCTCCTGAGAAACCTGTACAAGGGACAAGAAGCAACAGTAAGAACCGGACATGGAACAACTGGTTCAAAATTGGGAAAGGAGTACGACAAGGCTGTATATTGTCGCCTTGCTTATTTAACTTGTATGCAGAGTACATCATGAGAAACGCTGGGTTGGATGAATCACAAGTCGGAATTAAGATTGCCGGGAGAATTATCAACAACATCAGATACACAGACGATACCACCCTAATGGCAGAAAGTGAAGATGATCTAAAGAGCCTCTTGTTGAGGGTGAAAGAGGAGAGGGCAAAAGCTCGTTTGAAACTCTAAAAAAAACTAGGATCATGGCATGTGGCCCCATCACTTCCTGGCATATAGAAGGGGAAGAAATGGAAGCAGGGACAGGTTTTATTTTCTTGGGCTCCAAGATCACCGCAGACGGTGACTGTAGCCATGAAATTAAAAGACGCTTGCTCCTTGGGAGGAAAGCTATGGCAAACCTAGACAGCATAGTAAAATGCAGAGACATCACCTTGCCGACAAAGGTCCATATAATCAAAGCTATCGTTTTCCCAGTAGCAATGTATGGTTGTGAGAGCTGGACTATAAGGAAGGCTGAGTGCTGAAGAATCGATGCTTTTGAACTGTGGTGCTGGAGAAGACTCTTATGAGTCCCCTGGATTGCAAGGAGGTCAAATCAGTCCATCCTAAAGGAAATCAACCCTGAGTACTCATTGGAAGGACAGATACTGAAGCTGAAGCTCAAATATTTTGGCCACCTAATGCGAAGAGAAAACTCCCTGGAAAAGACCCTGATGCTGGGAAAGATTGAAGGCAAAAGGAGAAGGGGACAGCAGAGGATGAGATGGCTAGATAGCATCACCAATGCAATGAATATGAACTTGAGCACACTGCGGGACAGAGAGGATGACAGGAAGGCCTGGCATGCTATGGTCCATGGGGTCACGAAGAGTCGGACACAACTTAATGACTGAACAACAACAACAACAAAGCCCCCTGGAAGGGGATTATACCTACCCAATGTCAGAAAAATAGGTGCAGGGTTTATATTTTGATTTTCTTTTAAAGGGAACTGCCAATAACATCTTTATTACTTGGAAGAATTGGATAAATTGTTCAGGATTCATTGCCCCATCAGAGGAGATCATGTGGCCTTGACATTTTGAGGTCTCCAAAAGAGGACACACTAATCTCCCTATTTTCCTTGTGGACCATTGTTCTGATAATTACAGACAGCCTGGAGTTGTCCCTAAGTAAGAAACCAGAAACGTTTCAGAAGGATAGGTGCAGCAGTTCATGTGGAAGGGGAGTTCTCCAATTTGGGGGAGGGAGTGATTTGCTTTCCCTTCCCTTCACCCGTTCCCCAATAGTTTTTGGGTAAGTTTGTATGAAAATGCACAGGTCATTAGAGGTGTCCCGCAGGCAAGAAACCTGCATGAAGGATATACATGCATGCAAATTTAGAAATACTAGAATTTATTTACATTTCACCAAGGTTAGCAGCAGGGGAACATGGGTGGGAAGGTGCTATTGTACTCATGTCCTGCTTCTGGGTTTCCCGTGGGCATCTGGTTGGCCACTGTGTGAACAGAATGCTGGACTAGATGGACCTTGGTCTGATGCAGCATGGCTCTTCTTACGTTCTTAAAATTAGGAGAGTTCCTCTGAGCATATGCAGAATGCTTTTCTTTCACCACTGTGCACTTACATTCTCCCCCTACCAATTCTATTCTCCTCCATGCAGCCATCCCTCCTCATCCTACCATCCTCCAACGTATCTTCATCAAAACAGATGTCTTGTTTTGTGCAACTCCTCTCTACCTCCTCCTTGTTATGCACAAACTCTCATTGTATCTTCCTCTCCATAACTTCAATTATGCCAAGACTTCACCAGGATTCAGCCAGTGAGTCTGTTTTCAAAACTATCTAGTTACTCTATCTGCCCCTCCCTAATGATGCCGCTGTTGTAACCTATCCCCCTACACTGCCATTTTCTTTCATCCCTCCCTCCTGCTGGAGGTTCTGGGTTGTCTAAAGCACTGAAGCCCGCCTGAAAGTGAGCTGAGACCCACTAGTGGTTCCCAGCCCATACTATGAGAAATGCTGCTAGAAACCACTTGAGCTACTAAGTAAATCCAGGCCTGTCATTTCCTCCCAGGGGCCCTGCAGCTGAAGTACAGGCAGAATACCCATAGGTGCTGCTTCCATCCTCATGTGCTAGGTAAACTTAGGCCTATTGAATTTCTGCCTATCATGCACCTGGTATAAGAGTACTAAGCACTCTTTGCCTTACCAAGAACTGAACACCCCCTTCCCTTTATGAGGTACAAGGTGGCAAAATTCGAGCAGCAACAGTGAGGTCTAGCAGTTTTGAGGCAAAAGGAAGCCAAATGAAGGAAGGCACTCTTAGATAGAAGCAGTCAGCTGTGGCCCTATAATAAACAAAAGTTCACTCAAGTTCCTGAGCAAATGTCAGAAATGGAAATTGACCCCAAGATTTATCAATCAGAAAACTAAGCAGTCGATACTGAATAATGAGAAAAAATATTTTGGTGTATTGCTGATGTGTGAAATAAACAAGAAGAAACAGCATATATTGAGTCTGAAGAAACAGCACAGGAGTATACTGACAGCAATATGTTTGGAATAACTTTATGCAACTGATGAGATGGGGGAAAGGGGAAGTGTGGAGAGGTTTGAAAGGAAAGACTGAGAGGGTGGAGGGTGGAAAAAGAGGGGAGAAAGAAATGTGAATGTCAGAGGAAGGACAGAGATCTACAGCAATCGGAGATATGATTGATAAAGATATGCATCAAGTTCTGGAATTTGAATGGGCTTTTGCACCTAGTGTTAGTCAGTGAAAAGATGATACTGGAATTAAAGACAGGACTGCATTTTTTTTATCTAATTAAATGAAATGGAAGGAATGCCAAATGAATTAAATGATAGTGAAGGTAGAGGAAACAACCTGAAGAGGTAGAGGGTGGAGGAACTCCAGAGGAATCTCAGGAGGCAATAATTCGAAATTGTCCATTCCAGAAGACACAAACAGCAGCTCCCCCACCAGTACAGGAAATTGATCAGTTAATGGTAATTGTATGCAATTAACTTAGTCAACTGCTTAATTGGGAGCAAAGCTGGCAAGGGAACAATCTAACAAAATGCCAGAGGCAGGCAGAAAAAGAAGGGGGTAATTTTGTGGTCATAAAACAGGAACTGGATAAAGAAATAGTGAAGTTGCATCACAGCCAATTTAGAAAAGACTGCCTATTGACAAAAACGACTTGGAACAGTTATGGGGAAAAGAGCAACAATTATTGAACAGAGATATAAGACAAGATGATCGAATTACAGGAATAAAGATTAAAAAGGAGAAATATAAGCTGAGGGCTTTTGCAGATGACTTGGTGTTTATGTTGGAAGAACCTTTAAAGGGAATTGAAATTTTAATGAAAAAATTAAAAGAATTTGGAGCAGTGACAGGGTTCAAAGTTAATAAACAGAAAACAAAAATTTTAACAAAGAATATGAATGTTCAAGAAAAAAAAAAGTTGATGGATAAGACTGGCTTCCAAATTGAAAAGAAAGTAAAATATTTGGGAGTCTTTTTGGCAAATATGAATTGTATGCTTTTTCAAAATAACTATGTTATTACACATAGTGGAATAAAATTAAACAAGACCTATTAAAATGGGAAAAATTACAGCTATCACTTTGGGGAAGAATTGCAATGATTAAAATAAATGTATTACCTAGAATGTTATTTTTGTTTCAAATGATACCCATTATTACATCAGATTTACCTTTTAAGCAGTGGCAGAGAGATATAACGAAGTTTATATGGCAAGCAAAAAAAAAACCAGAGTTAAAATAAAAATTTTACAAGATGCAAAGGAAAGAGGTGGCTTGGGATTACCAGATTTTAAAACCTATTTTTCGCCTGCTGCTTGATGTGGATGAAGGAATTGGTAGGGATGTCCGCGGAATCTGCTACGGACTCCAATGAAGCCGAATTCCAGTGAATTCCCCCCCCCCAAAGTCCGCAGCAGAATGAACGTACTTACCTGTGCCTCTCTGGACTGAATGCCCACCCCTGGCCAGTTCCATTCCACCGTCTGTGCAGAACCCGGAAGTAAGTGATTGGATGCAAATGGTGTCAGCTACGCTGTTTGCATCCCCATTTTTCCTTCTGATAGGCTACACGTCTCTATTTATGTAAATTCTTACATAGCCTATCATGTGAAAAACAGGGACAAATGGCATACTTTGCATCCCTGTTTTTTCATGCAATAGGCTACGTAAGTATCTACATAAATAGAGACGCGTAGCCTATCGTGAGAAGAAACGGGGACGCAAATGGCACAGCTGACGCCATTTGCATCCAGAGAGCACTATAGGAGCCAGGACAGAGCCAGCCAGCTCAGATTCCGTGGGGGAGGAATGGATTGCCACCCCCCCGGCGGACCCCCACCCCGTGTACACGCGGTAAGGGGATCTGTACATCCCTAGAAATGTGTGATGTTGAAAAATAGAAGACTTTTAGAACTAGAAGGGCATGAATTGAGATATGGGTGGCATGGTTATTTGTGGTATGATAAAACAAAAGTGAATGTAGATTTTAATAATCATTATATAAGCAGGGCTGTATTAAGAATTTGGAATAAATATAAATTAAGGTTTTAGCAAAAAACTCCACATTGGATATCTTCATGAGAAGCAATGCATAGAAGAAGATTTGATAGCACGCATACATGGATAAGATATAATGATTTACTGGAACTGTCACAAGGGAAATATAAGTTAAAATCAAGGGAAAGCTTCTTGGAAGAAGGTCATGTATGTCAGTGGTTTTCGTATTTGCAACTTAAAGAAAGGTTTAAAAGAGATGTGAAAATGGTGGATTTGAACAAACAGAATCTGAGTTTGAAACAGCACTGTGTACAAATGATGAACATGTTATTGCTAAACTGTATAAATTACTGTTGAGGTATGAGACAGAGGATGAACAAGTAAAAGATTGTATGATAAAATGGGCACAAAATGTTGGTCATAATATATCAATGGAAGAGCGGGAAAGTATGTGGGGAAAAATTTAAAATTTACTTTATGTACAAGTCTTAAAGAGAATTTTTATAAGATGATGTATAGATGGTATATGTCACTGTTTAAATTGTCTAAAATGTATAGAGGTGTTTCTGGAAAATGTTGGAAATGTGGAGATCAAGAGGGAACATTTTATCATTTCTGGTGGACTTGTAAAAAAGCTAAAACATTTTGGAAATGAATACAGTCTTTAGCTCAAAGAAAATTAAAGACCACTATAGAATTAAAGCCAGAAACCTTTTTATTGGGACTAACAGATAAACACGTAAAAGAGAAGGGGGGAACCCTCTTTCTCTACATGACAACGGCTGCAAGGTTATTGTATGCACAAAAGTGGAAGAATGAAACAATACCAACTGTGAGCGAGTGGATCATGAAAATGATGGAGCTGGCAGAGATGGCAAAGCTTACTACTATAATTAAAGAAGGGTCAACAACTAAATTTATGTTCAATTGGAAACCTTCTTTAGAATTTGTATAAGAAAGAGAGAAAAATGATATCTATGTATGTGGATTTTGAACTTTGAGATGGTTCTCTTTTTGTTGTTGTTAAAATTTGGAGAGAAATTAGATAATGTCTGTGAACTCAATGTATGATATACAACTAAGATAAGAACTAGAGGATAATAATGAGCATTTGTTGTGTAAGGGGAGCCAAAGGTACCTTACAATCTTAAGATATATTTTAGTGCATGTGTATTGTGTGTTTATGTTGTTGTTGTGTTGTGTTTTTCTTTTTTTTTTAAGAAAAAATTATTTTTAAAAAAGAAAAAAGAGCAAGAAGGGGAGGGGATAGTTTGATGTATTCAGTAACAACCATTCACAATGCCCAGTAACTGAAATTGAAATTAGAAACTTGAACAGGTCAGGATCCAAGTACTATAAAATCAGACCTATTATCTCTGGGGTAGATTGTCCAGCTGATCAATTAAGTTGGCTGCTGGTGGAGATTCTTACATTGTTGCTGGATATGATTCCAGCACACCTCAAAAGTGTCTCAGGCCTCTTGCATGATTTAAAAACATGTGGTCTGACAACTGTTTGCTCGGAATGCGTTGATGTAGATAATGCAACAGTGAGAGTGAGTCTCATGGAACTGCTTAATGAACATAAGAAAAAAGTAAATGTTTTCATTGATGTTTCATTGATGTTTGTTTGAAATGTAATACTTTTATGGTTTTTGGAACATACTATCAGCAGTGTAGAGTTCTGGGAAGGAGACACAAATTGGTATGCCTTTTGGCTGTATCCTATATGCACTCTTTGGAAGGGAAGTGCATTTGGAATGATGTGATATGATACCAAAGATATGTGGAAAATATTATTAATGCTAAAAGTAGGGATATACTGGACAAAAACTTTGCATTATTAAACAAAGAGGGCAACATTAAGCTGACTAGAGAAAAATGAGATGAAGAGGGGTGCTTGTCTTTTTTTAATATAGAGGTCTGGATGGGACAGAGGCTTCGAAACACGATGGTTTAGAGAACTGTTAAAAAATGCAATTTTGCACAAACAAGCCATGATGGCTTGTTTTAATCCCTGGCACGTACTGCAAGCCATTTCCCTAATTACCTGCCCAGGCACGGCTTCTTGTGTTGACCGAACCTGGATAGCATGGTTTGAGGGGGAAACAACCCACAAATAACCCTACACCTGCCCATGGGTTCTTTGACGGTTGTTTCCCCCTGGGTTCAGACAACACAACAAGCTGTGCCTGGGTGGGTAATTAGGCCAATGGCACATGACTCACACCAGCATGTGCCCGGGATTAAAAGAAGCCACTGTGGCTTATTTTGAGCATGCAAACTGAGTCATTGTCTTGCATAGTCAGTCTGCTTACCCACAGGATGTGAAAAATCAAGTAGCACAAAACCATCAGTGTCTTTACTCAAGAATATGTTGAAACATCTAAATGTAAAGCTGAAGATTTAGTATGTAGCATGAACTATGTATGTATGTTAACTATGTTTAGTATGCAGCATGAACTTCCAGTGATGAGAATTGGATCATATAACAATACATACAAAGTGGGAGTTCCTGTGCTCAACATTTCTTTCATTACTGATAGGTTTTTGAGGGATGTTAGAAGTATTTTTCTGGCCTGTAAGACTGAGATCAATGTAGTCATTATGCCCCGCAACCCAACTTTAAAACAGAGATTAGTTAGATCATGGTTGTATGACCCTGCAATATCTAGTGTGTTGGTAAAACGACGGTTCCTGTAGGAAAAAAAGGCACAGTGTATAAAATGGAGTGTGGGAAATGTTCAGTGTGGCAAGACAGGCAGACCGCTCATACTTCAGATAAAATAACATCTAGCAGGTATCAAGTATAACAATAGCAGAAATAATCCATGGGTGCAGCAGGCAAGAGAAAAACATGCTGGCTGTCAGGGTGGACACTGAGCCCATAGAATCCCAGAGTAGTTCTGATTCTGAGGTGGAGCAGCCGCTCCTGGGAGAGGAGCATGCTCATCCTTCCCAGGGCCAACAGCTGACAGGGATTCCTCCCACCGGCATTCCTGACATAGATAGCGGTCCTGGGAATGAGAGAGCACAGGAAGAGGGCTTGCTGGACGCGCAATGCTGACACAGGGAGCGGCGCCAAATGGAGGGCACGGAAAGGAGGCATAGTGCCCGGTTGGCGCGCAAGCAACCATTGCGCCCAGAGGTTCCAAGGGAAAAGGGCAGGGACTCTCCCTAGCCCAAAAGTTCAGGGTCTGCTAGTGATTCTCCTTCAAACAGGGACCAACTGTTCCAACTTAGGGCATAGATACTCTGCTGCTCATAGCTAGTCGCTAATAGTAGAGTTGTTAAGTTGTAAAAAAAGGAATAAAGCTTTGAAAAGAATCCCTTTGTCTGTGTCTGGACTTGGCTACTGGATTAGACTGAAAGAGGCTGCCAAGGAGCCCTTGACAGCTTGGTCCCCGTTCGTCTTTTTTTTCTCTCTGTCTTCTCCTATTGCTGTATGGAGGGTGCCGGGGACCTGGCGGTGCAAGCTCTGGTGCAAGAGAACCAGATGCTCCGTGATCAAATGGCTCAACTGACAGCTGCCATGCAGAATCTACAAGCTGCGGTTCAACCCCCTCCACCTCTGATTCCCCCCCACCGCAAGTGCCCAGTGGCTTTGCCAGAGAAGTTTTCTGGTAAGAAAGGACTTTTTCAGATTTTCAGGGCCCAATCGGAGCTGTACATGCACCTTCGGCCTGAGGATTTCCAGACGGAACAGGTTCGTGTGGGTTTCATCATTAACCTACTTTTTAAGCTTTTCAGGCTACAGCCGCCGTCATTTGCGTCCCGGCAGGACTAGAGGATTCGCGGCCGGAGGGACGGGGCGCCTCCCCCCTGGCCAGAATTTCGGCGGGGAGGGACGGGGCGCCTCCCCCCCTGCCAGAATTTCAGGGGGAGGGACGGAGTGCCTCCCCCCCTCACGAAGCAAGCTTCGGGATCAGGTAAGTGACTTTCGTCCATCCCTAGTCCCACGTTGAGCAGATTCAGTTTCACTTAGCCAAGGTTCCCCTATACCCAATCGTGCTGGGTGTTTCCTGGCTCTCTAATCACAACCCTCAGATTTCTTGGGGACTTCAGCAAGTGGAGTTTGTGCCCCCCTACTGCTGGGATCATTGCCTCCCGGAGGGGGCGCCAGTCCAAGCCCAGGCCTTAACCCTTTCCTCCCCCTCCTCGTCTGCTTCTGGCAGTCCTTCAGCTACCGTCATCCTCCCAGAGAAGTATGCGGCTTTTCGGGATGTTTTTGACAAGAAGGAGGCTGACCAGCTCCCCCCCCACCGCCCTTTTGATTGTACCATTAACCTCATTCCGGGGGCGACCATTCCCACTGGCTGGCTGTATTCAATGTTGGAGCCGGAACTTCAAGCTCTGCAAGAGTTTTTGGACAAAAACCTCAAACGTGGCTTTATTCGCCCTTCTTCCTCCCCCGCCTGCACCCCTACCTTCTTTGTGGCCAAGAGATCTGGAGAACTCCACCCGGTGCACAATTACAGATTTTTGAATTCGGTCTCAGTCCCCGACAGGTATCCCCTCCCCCTCATACTGGAGATGCTGGAGCGCCTGGGAAGAGCCAAGACTTTCACGAAGTTGGACCTGCGTGGTGCCTACAATCTGATTTGCATCCGGGAGGGGGATGAGTGGAAGACTTGTTTCGGCACCCGGTACAGAGCGTATGAATACCTAGTGATGCCGTTTGGGCTCGCCTGCGCCCCCCCCCCCACATTTTCACGTTTTATGAATGCCATCTTCCGGGACTATTTGGACACTTTCCTCATTGTGTCTCTTGAAGATTTACTTATATTTTCTGAGGACCCCCACGCCCATCAGCATCATGTCTCCGCCATCCTCCATCGCCTCTGTGAGAATCATCTTTATGCCAAGCTGGAGAAATGTGCGTTTGATCTAACCTCTTTGGACTTTCTTGGCTACATTATCTCGCCTAATGGTATCAAGATGGATCCTGCAAAGGTCCAGGCTATCCTCTCCTGGCAGGCTCCATCCACCAAGAAGGACTTGCAAAGTTTTCTGGATTTTGCTAATTTTTACAGAAAGTTCCTGCCCAGCTTTGCTCAGCTGACTTCTCCTTTCAGGGACCTCCTTAAGGGCAAGAAATCTCCTTTTCATTGGACGGCATCGGCCCAACAGGCTTTCGAGGAACTTAAGAGGCTTTTCAGTTCTGAGCCAATCCTGTTACATCCCAACCCCAGGAAGCCTTTTGTAGTGCAAACTGATGCCTCTGACTTTGCGGTGGGGGTGATGCACTTTCAGCCAGATCAGGAGGGCGGCGGGTTGCAACCCTGCGCCTACCACTCCAGGAAGCTGAATGTGTCTGAGAGGAATTATACCATCTGGGAGAAGGAACTCTTGGCCATCAAGTCCGCTTTGGAGACATGGCATCATCTCCTGGAGGGGGCACAGCACCCAGTTGAAGTTAGAACCGACCATCGCAACCTTGAACATCTTCAGACAGCCCGTGTCTTAAACCAGAGGCAGATTAGGTGGTCGCTTTTTTTTTCTCGGTTCCACCTTTAGATTTGCCATGTGAAGGCCTCCGACAACCTACAAGTGGATGCTCTTTCTCGTAAGCCAGACCTCCAGCCAGGGGGTGAGGAAAATCCCCCCCATCTCTGATTCTTCCCCCCAAAGCCTGGCGGCAGTTGCGGTGTCTCATTCTTGGGAGGAGCTCCTTCTCTCTGCACAGGCTCAGGATGCTTTTGTTCGCACAAAAGTGGAGGAATTGGGGCTAGCCTCTGCCCCCCCCACTCTACCCCCTTCTCTTTGCGAGGTGGCCTGCTTTACCATTCCGGCTGGGTCTATGTGCCTTCTAGACCCCTCCACGAGAAGGTCCTCCATCAGTGCCACGACTCCCCCACAGCTGGGCATTTTGGCGTCGCCGAGACCCTGCACAAAGTGATGAGGGATTTTTGGTGGCCTCGTGTGTGTCAGGACGTCAAGACCTATGTCGTCTCCTGCCCAACCTGCCAGCGGGCGAAGGCCCCCTCAGGCAAGCCCACAGGCTTGCTTCACCCCCTTCCTACCCCCTCAGGACCTTGGAAACTGCTCTCCCTTGACTTCATCACTGACTTGCCTTGCTCACACAGTAAGTCCACTATTCTGGTGGTGGTGGATTTGTTTTCTAAGATGGCCCATTTCATCCCCTGCTCTGGGTTGCCCACAGCCAGGGAGATGGCAGAGCTGTTCTTGGCACATGTTTTCTGGCTCCACGGATTGCCTGAGGGTCTCATTTTCGATAGGGGGGCCCAATTCACTGCCCATTTCTGGAGAGAGCTACTTGCGTTGCTCCATGTGACGCTCTGTCTTTCCTCCGCCCACCATCCACAGACGGACGGTCAGACCGAGCACACCAATGCGACTCTGGAGCAATATTTGCACTGCTATGTCAATTACCAGCAAGATGACTGGTTTTCCTTGCTGCCTCTCGTGGAATTTGCTTATAAGAATGCCTGCCATGCTTCCACCCACCAAACTCCATTTTTTGCCAATTTTGGTTACCACCCCAAGGCTTTCCTGTCCACCCTAGCTCCCTCTTCCATAGTGCCAGTGGCCCATGACTTTTTAGAGGAGTTGCGAGCGGTACACCACCTCTTACGGGACTCCCTCGAGCAAGCCAAGACAGTCTACAAGGCCTCTGCAGACCGACAGCACCAGCCGGGTCCGTCTCTGTAACCGGGGGACTGGGTTTGGTTGTCCACCCAATACTTCCCCTCTCACTCACCCACAAGGAAGCTCATGCCTCACCGCACAGGGCCTTTCCAGATTACGGCCCAGATTAACCCTGTTGCTTTTCGCCTGGCTCTCCCCCCCGCCATGAAGATCCATCCTGTTTTTCATCGGTCCTTGCTGTCCCCCCTGGTTTCTGGTGACCCTCATCGCTCAGTCGGCTCCCCGCCCCCCGCCGCCAGTGCTGGTGGAGGGGGAGAAGGATTTTGAGGTTGCGGAGATTCTGGACTCCCACCTTTCTCAATATCTGCAATATCTGGTGGACTGGAAGGGGTACGGGCCTGATGAGTGATCCTGGGAACCCACAGAAAATGTGCATACTCCGTTGCTGCTGAGGCACTTCCACCAGCTGTACCCCCACAAACCCGGGGCCCCAGGGGAGGAGCACAAGGGGGGGCCTCATGGGAGCGGGGATAATGTAAGGGTGGAAACTGAGCCAATAGAGCCCCAGAGTAGTTCTGATTCTGAGGAAGAGCAGCCGCTCCTGGGAGAGGAGTGTGCTCATCCTTCCCAGGGCCAACAGCTGGCAGGGATTCCTCCCACCGGCATTCCTGACATAGATAGCGGTCCTGGGAGTGAGGGAGCACGGGAAGAGGGCTTGTTGGACGCGCGATGCCAACACAGGGAGCGGTGTCAAATGGAGGGCGCGGAAGGGAGGTGTAGTGCCCGGTTGGCGCGCAAGCAACCGTTGCGCCCAGAGGATCCAAGGGAAAAGGGGAGGGACTCTCCCTAGCCCAAAAGTTCAGGATCTGCCAGTGATTCTCCTTCAAACAGGGACCAACTGTTCCAACTTAGGGCATAGGTACTCTGCTGCTCATAGCTAGTCGCTAACAGTAGAGTTGTTAAGTTGTAAAAAAGGAATAAAGCTTTGAAAAGAATCCCTTTGTCTGTGTCTGGACTTGGCTACTGGATTAGACTGAAAGAGGCTGCCAAGGAGCCCTTGACACTGGCAAAACAATAAAAAAATGTCTATTTGGGCAAATGAATCCAATTTACAAAAGAGGATGATCAAGGAAGCTATGTATATTGAGAAATTTATACCTAGTGTGAACACAGAAGAAATGGTCCAGGCACTGAGATTTGTGAACAAAGTGTTTTAAGAATGTGAGCTAGAATGAGCCTTGAACTATATGTCTTTAAGAGGTTAAGTGCAGTGACTGTGTTGTATGAACTTTGTGACATTGTGCTAACTTTGAAGTTGGGTATTGGAGGCTTCTTGGGAGCTGTTCTAAATTTTCCTTTAGTGGGTGAAGTAGCCCAGGCAGGTCTGGTATTGAGAATGGTGTTTTGACATTTGAAACATTTACCAAGTACCAAGAGCAAGAACAATATATATATATATATATATATATATATATATATATATATATTTAACCTAGCACAGATGCATTGATTGGTTTTTTTTTCCCCATTATGCATTTAAATGGTTGGAGGAAAACTCCTTTGGTGGGATTAACAATATATAAGGCTTTGTAAGAGAATGCATATATCTTCACCGATATTTCATTTGACTCTGCCTCTTCTATGGCCCTGTCCTCCAAATCTCTTCTCACAATCTCTCTCTCTCTCTCTCTCTCTCTCTCTCTGTGTCTCGTTTTAAACCGTCACCTCAGAAAGAAACTCGCTGCAGTGGCTCATCAGGGTTAAAAAGGGTTGAGATGCTGCCATTCTACCAGAGAACTCCATTCACACACCATTCTGTTGCCCCTCTCATCCTTCTAATAACAGCTCATGAAATTTGATAGGCTAATCACACTTCTGGAAAACTTATGGAAATCACACTTCTTTGAAAACTTATGAATGCCTTATACTTCTTCTGAGACACAACACATACTACACCTTCTTCCTTACCTAAGGTGACAAACTGTTTTCCAAAAGACTCTGTACAAATGGAGAAATGCTTCTACATGTAAGTGTATGGAAAAAACACAGACACTACCTGTTGAACTGCTGGTGGACATTCATCAAACTTTAATCTCTGATAAATAAGCCATCTCTTGCCCTTTCTATCTCAAAATTGGCATGGACAATCCTCAAATCCATCTCTCTTATATATTGCCAAGTTTCACATCAGTATGCTGAGCTGTTTTTTTTTTATTAGTATAAGCCATAGAACCTACTGCCCTGCAGATTTCTGATTATAATTGCAGAACGCGATTCAGCCCACTCATCCTTAACATCAGGCCATTACACTGAACCTATAATTGGCATCTGTTGTTTTTATTCCTCTTATGTACAGCCCTGATATCTTAGGATGGACAGCAGGTTAAAATACTTTTAATACACAAACAAACAATAAACCATGTGTGGGAGGAATGTACTGTGAAAAAGGACATAGGGCCCATCTATATGGAGGTTTTCTCTGCTGCTGCTGTGGCTTAAAGTTGTTAGGGACACATGACAATGTGGCTACTCGGAAGCAAAGCCGATGTTTCCAGCCTGAAATCTGGAATTTTTTCAGAGGTGTTTTGTGCTGCATTTTCCCTTTAAGCTGGCTTCTGCCCGCTTCCAGTGTAGTGTGCCCCATATCCCCGAATTAAATGTGGCTTCTTAAGTGTGTGGGTTTTTTTGCGGGGGAGGGGTTGTTCTGCTGTCGCATCACCATAGGTGGGCTTCTCCCTTTTGTTTTGTTTTTTCCCCCGCCATTTGTTCCTGGAAGGGTGGCCGTCAGGGTTCGGGGAACTCATTGCCCTCAAGTGCACTTGAGCAAAGAGCAGAACTCCCACCAAAGGGTAAACACAGGCACAGTATCCTTACTCGGAAGTAAGGGAACAGCTGATTGCCCCAGCTTAATTTGCAATTTAATTTGCTCCACATCAATTTTTTTTTTAGGGTGCCAGGTTGAGGAAGTAACTGGTTGTCTCCTTGTATATCACTGAGTGTGGAAAGGGGGGTTGTGGAGGAAAGTGAGCCAGTTATTCTCAATGGATGCTGCTTCTCTACTGCTGCTGCCTTTGCCTCTGCTGGCACCTCCTCTCCTCCCTCTCCTGCATTCTTTACTTTTCACTGTATTGCCCAATCAATACAGCAAAATATTGATTTTGACTCCTGCTCCTAGCCACCTCCTCTCACTAGATAGCTAGTATTTGAAACAGTGTGGCGCCGATTTTCTCAGTGGGAAAAAGATGCTACAGATTCTCAATGGGGGGAAAGCAGGCAACAGAGGCTGCAGACTGAGAATGGGTGAAGTGGCTAGATCCCTGTATTTACTCCCTGGAAAAGGAAAAAGTGGAAAAGGAAAAAGCTCTAACTCCCCGACTGTTGGCTAGAATGGGGCAAAATTGCACTGGTGGGGTGCTCTCACGGGGAGCCTTCAGATGCGGTAGCCGCGGGGAGCCTAGACAGGGGTGGGAAACAAGCCTGTCTCATTGGTTGAGCAGCACCTGCCAGGTTGATAGCGTTCAGTTCTACTGCTCGAACTCAACCTGAATGTTGCTTTCAAGCGCTGTGTCACCCATGAAAAGTGGATTTTTAAGGTATGGGACACATGGCTTTTCAGGCTTCATGTGTCCCTGACAGACCAAAGCAGATTCTACGAAAATTAGGGATGTACGAAAGTCACTTACCTTTTTGCAGCTTGGCTTCACAGTGGGGGGGAGGCGCTTTGCTTCTCCCCCCGAAGTTCAGGCCGGGGGGGGAGGCGCCCCGCCTTGCCCAGCCGAAATTCAGGCCGGGGAGAAGCGCCCCGTCTCCCCGGCCGCGAAACAAAAAGTGAAAAAAAAACCAACCCCCCCCCGTGAATAGGCTACGTAACAATTAACGTAGCCTATCATGGCTAGATTTCCAAAGTCCCCATGATAGGCTACGTTAATCGTCACGTAGCCTATCACGGGTGACTTGGGGGGGGGGGAAGCGCGTATGCAAATGGTGGCGGCCCATGGGTACCGCCATTTGCATTCCTTATTTTGGCATGTCTAGTCTATGTAAAGATTTACGTAGACTAGGGATGTACGAAAGTCACTTACCTGGTCTCGCAGCTTGCTTCGCGGTGGGGGGGAGGCGCTTCGCTTCTCCCCCCGAAGTTCAGGCCGGGTGGGGAGGCTTCCCGCCTCGCCCAGCCGAAATTCAGGCCGGGGAGAAGCGCCCCGTCTCCCCGGCCGCGAACTTCAAAAGAAAAGTAAAAAAAAAGCGCCCCGTGATAGGCTACGTGATGATTAACGTAGCCTATCACGGCTAGATCTGCAAAGTCAGCCATGATAGGCTATGTTAATCGTCACGTAGCCTATCACGGGTGACTTTAAAAAAAAAAAAGCGCGTACACAAATGGTGGTCCCTATAGGGAGCCGCCATTCGCATTCCTTATTTGGTTGCTGTAGTCTACGTAAAGATTTACGTAGACTACGGCGAAAATAAGGGCAACGCAAATAGCGTTGCCCTTATTTTCGCCGTAGTCTACGTAATCTTTACGTAGACTACAGCGACCAAATAAGGAACGCGAATGGCGGCTCCCTATGGGGGCTGCCATTAGCCATACGCGCTTTTTTTTTTTTTTTTAAAGTCACCCGTGATAGGCTACGTGACGATTTACGTAGCCTATCACAGCTGACTTTGCAAATCTAGCCGTGATAGGCTACGTTAATTGTCACGTAGCCTATCACGGGGGCGTTTTTTTTTTTTAACTTTTCTTGGAATGGCGGCGGTGGCAGCTGGTCAAAAGACCGGCTGCCGCTCCTGCCCCTGTCGAAGCCCTGCCAAACCGCCGCTGCGACCCGCCACCGGGAGCGACATTCGGGAAAGGTAAGTCCCATCCCGGAGGGGGTGCGGGGTGCGGGGGGGGCGGAGAATTTCTCCCCGAAACTACTTCGGGGGTCCGAATACGTTGGCACTCGGCCCCCCGAAGTTTCGGTGAGAAATTCTCTGACACCCCTAACGTAGACTACGGCGAAAATAAGGGCAACGCAAATAGCGTTGCCCTTATTTTTGCCATAGTCTACGTAAATCTTTACGTAGACTAGACGTGCCAAAATAAGGAACGCAAATGGCGGTGCCCGGGGCCGCCGCCATTTGTGTACGCGCTTTTTTTTTCCCAAAGTCACCCGTGATAGGCTACGTGACGAGTAACGTAGCCTATCATGGCTGACTTTGGAAATCTAGCTGTGATAGGCTACGTTAATCGTTACGTAGCCTATCACGGGGTTTTGTGGTTTTTTTACTTTATTTTGTAATGGCGGCGGCGGCGGCCGGTGAGAAGACCGGCCGCTGCCCCCGCCGAAACACCTCCGAACCGCCGCCGGGACCCGCCGCCGAGAGGGACATTGACAGGAGGTAAGTCCCATCCCGGGGGGGTGGCAGAGAATTTCACCGCCAATTTCAGGGGGCCGAATGCGTTGGCGTTCGGCCTCACCAAGATTCATGGAGAAATTCTCAGAAATTCTCCGCCATCCCTAAAAATCCAGATAATACTCCAACATGCTTCTCATTCCATTGTTGTGAAGACCTCCCCCCTCGATAAAATGCATGAGAACTTGGCTGAGGAGACTTCAAAAACATGAGGAGGGCTATGTTTGTGTGTAGTGATGCCACCAATTTTTGTAACCAGTCAGTTCATTGATTGAAACTCGTCTGTTCATAAGGCTTCCCTTTGTAGTGCGCCTGGCTCAATGTGTTATGTATTTGCTATTAAGTTTGAAATTGCTTGCAAGCTTTGGAGCATGTGCAGTCTGCATCTAAACAACCCCATTTCTGTACATGTGCTGAGTTGGTTGTTTTAACCCTTGAATAATCTGGTGCATCCACTGCTGCTCCCCTCATCTTTCTCGCCGCCACCGCTCTGGCTCAGTGACGAGGAGTCTGCAGGTTCTTTGTATTCTCTCCTCCATATGTAATCATGCAGGCAAGCCATGTGACAACAAGCGGTCTGGAAGAGGGTACATGATGTGGTGATGCATGATGTCATGCCACACTACATGATTCCAAACTACAGCTCCCAAGATGAACTTTGATATTGCGCCTACACAAAGACTTGTATACACGGAATGAGATCTCATATTAAAGAACTCCCATCTGAACTCATGCAGACGAATTCATTACTTTCCAAGTAAATAACAAACTCAGCCTAAATTCTCCCATCACCGTTGGGAGGCTCAACAAGAAGTACCTGATGGGCCGACTAGAAGTTCTTCAAAGGTTTCTGAAAACCCCCAGTGACACCCAGGAACAGGGAGACTGGTCCATGTATTTGACTTGTGGACTTTTTAATGAAAATTATTCTAACTAAGCAAGACATGAAGCTGCATGATGCATCAGTGGCGGCAAGGCGGGAATGTGATGAGTTGTGGCAAAGATCAACAGAGGCAAACATTGTTGGTTTTCCTCTTGACACTTGCAATACCATGGTGGGCAAACACACATCTGTTGTGAGTAAGTTTGTGGAAGACTGCTCTGTCAGCCTTGCCATGAAGGGTGCCTGCTATTCTCTTCATCTTTGCAGCAGTGAAGCCTGCAGAGATCTTTCGTTAGGGCAGGAGTGGCAACTGTTCCACCCTGAGGGCCACATACGGTGCTAGGTGATGGGTTGGAGGCAGCATGTGCACACACACACACACAGACAGGCATACACATAACACACATATAGAACTACCCCCCCTGCTCCAATGGTAGGGGGAAATCAAAATGTTTTGTTTGGTAGGAATGTCTGAAACTCTGACTAGGAGGGAGGAATCAGATACATTGTTGTAGGTCCCATTTATTGGAAACATAAATGACAGGTATCCATGTACTGAATGATACTTTTTCTGAAAATAGTAACCACCCTCTGTTAGGCTGACGATGACTTGCTAATAGTCCTGGATGATCAGTTGATATTTTATCAGTGGGAGTTAATGATAAGTGGTCTACTCAAATTAGCTGGTGGTCTCTCTACCCTGCTTTGGGCTAGTGGGAGAGGGCAGAGAAACAGTTTACAGCCACTTTGTAGTTTGAACTGAGAATCTGGCAGAGAAGAGAGAGGTGCAGTTTGCAGTTACCCAGGGCGTTTGTCTTGGGGGATCTACATGGAAATGCAATGAGAAGCACTTTCTGGTTATATCTGAATTTTTTTGAAATTGCTTTGATGTGTCAGGGGCAGACGAAGCAGGAAAAGCAGAGTATACAGCACCTAAACCCCCACTTTCACAGGTCACATGAAAGCGCTTCTCATTCCAGGTGGGCGGAATAGAACTGAATGTCATCAACCCCATTAATGCTGCTCGGCAAATGAGAGAGGTGTGTTCCACGCCCCTGTCCACACTCCCCCTTTGTGTGTGTGAGGGGAAGGAGGAAGAAGCCTCCCTGCAGAAATAAGGGGTGGCCAGCTCCGGGGGCCCTCCTTCCCCACACACACACTTTAGTTCCATGCAGCTCAGTCCTATGTGTGTATCCACTTGGAAGTAAACCTCACGCCCTTCAAGGGAGACAGTGTGCCTGACTTTTGCAGCTGTGAAGTGTCATCCTGCACCTTTTTACTTGGGCGTAAGTCCCATTGTATTCAGTGGGACTTACTCCCTGGGAAGAGCACAGAGGATCACAGCCTTGCTCTGTCTGCATTCCCTTTCCATGGCTGGAACTTTATATACCACAAACCTTCCACCACCACCACCCCTACCCCTAATTTTCTATATAGCCTGGGATTATGTGGCATGTATGATGTAGCTCAATCTCATACCAGGATCATATTTGAACTTAACTGCCTGGAGGCTGATTGGGGAGGACAGGAAGTGAGCTTTTATGAATGGGAATAGGGGCTAGTTACTTCACAATTGTACTGCCGCACAATTGTGAAGGCTAGAAACAGCACAGTTGCATTTTTATGAATTGGAAAGGCAGGCTAGTTACTCTGACTGGCAAAAGCATCTACTTTGCTATCCTGACTCCTCAAAAATGCACAACTGCAGTATTCTGAATGGGAAACACAGTCTGCAGACTGTGCGCCCTACTGCCAATGGGGAAAAAGAGTGAATGGGTGAGGGGTGACTCCAGCCCTCGACCATGGATGGATCTACACTTACCGCCTTTTTTCACATCCAATGAGGTTTCACCACCCGCCTTTCACACTACGCAGTAGCCTAGCCACCTCAAATTGGAACCGGAATTTCCCACTTCTGTGCTCCCGCTTTCAGTACCCTAATATCCCGGTATTTCCCCTTAAAGTGCTCTGATTTTCTGGCTTTGCTACTGTATCCAGTCGTAGTCCCCTCCCCCCGCCTGTCCATATGCGGTGGTGTTTGTATTTCCCTCTTGTCCAATCACAGCTCTCGACGGCCCCATGTCTTCTTCCGGCTACCGATCGCATAGCTTCCTCAGCAGCCCCCGTTTCCTCAGCAACAAGCAAAGGGCAGGATGTGCGTGTGCTTGTCTGATCTTGGAAGTTAAGCAGGGTTGGTCCTGGTCAGTGCTTGGATGGGAGACTGCCTGGGAATCAGGCTTCCTGCACTGAGCAGGGGGTTGTTGTATCCCTTCAAATGAGATTAAGTTTTACCCCCTCCTATCCCCCCACTTTGGATGTTTGTTTTTTAAATTCCGGCGTTATCCTCGCAGAATCGGGGCTTCTCCGCAATGTTTTTTTTTTCTAATGTAGGCATAAGCTTCGAAGTTGTGAAGCATGACTTCTTGTCTTCTTCTGGCTACTGATGGCATAGCTTCTTCAGCAGCTCCTGTTTCCTCAGCAACAAGCAAAGAGCTGGATGTGCGCACACTTGTCTGGTCTCGGAAGCTAAGCTGGCTACTGATCACAACTTCGAAGCTTCGAAGAACTTGCCTCAATTAGAAAAAAAAACATCGCGGAGAAGCCCCGATTCTGCGAGGATAACGCCTGAATTTAAAAAACAAACATCCAGAGCGGGGGATAGGAGGGGGTAAAACTTAATCTCATTTGAAGGGATACAACAACCCCCTGCTCAGTGTAGGAAGCCTGATTCCCAGGCAGTCTCCCATCCAAGCACTGATCAGGGCCGACCCCGCTTAGCTTCCGAGATCAGACAAGCACATGCAGGAAAACAGCAGGAAAACAGCACAGCGCTCGAGTGTGAACCGAGCTTGCGCATTCGATGAAGCACTGCAATGGGGGAAATGGGTGAGTGTGAATAATCATGTTTTAATGCGAGAGCGTTTAACCCGACAGGACAACGAATTCATTGCGATGGCGGGCGCAGTGTAGATCGGCCCCATGTCACTGCCACATCACAGAGGCAGGGCACACTGGAGCGGAACTGCCTGGAAGCCACTTTAAGTAAAAAATAGGGACTAAAAGGACTTTCCAAAAATGTGGCTTTTCAAGAGGGAAGCTCTGGTTGGCTGTGGATTGTCACAAATGACCCTGATAAGCTTTCCCTCTACATTAAATCAGCCATGAAGATTGGCTCCTTCTGGCTGTAGCACAGAATACAAAGTGGATGGGCATTTTTTTCTGGGTGTGGGTGGAGTTACTCTCTTGGAATTTGCTTCTGGTATGTTCTGCTTGCACAACTGTGATACAATTTAAACAGTAAAACACATTTTAGATGAACAAGTGTCCCCCTCCACATTTTGAGCCTATGTGTGTTCAGGTAGGGTTTATGAAAGTGAACAGTGAAGGACAGACAGTTTTAGGAGAAAAGATCTGACTGAATACTCTTCAGTTTATGCCTCCTTCCTCTGAATTCACATGATTTTCCCTACAGGATGCCTTTCAAACCTATTCTTTGAAGCAGCAAATTTTTGCTGGTTGAGATAGATTAGAATAATAAAAGTCTTTATATTCCTCCTTCAGAAACTGATTCCTGAAAGGAATTATATATAATTAGTCACACATTAAATTATTAGAAGGAAAATAAAGAGAAAAGCAACTCTCAGGAATAAAGCAACTTTTAGAGTAGAAATTATGCTGTCTTCTCTAAAGAGGTAATTTTCTGAAGGTTATCAAGCCTGAAAATGTAAATTGTCAGTACTCAGAAAGAGATCCACATTGGCCCATGTTAGTGGATTTAAGTCAACGGGAATTTTGCACAATATTCAGATGGAAGCTATTAGCTGGCACAATGTACTTTTTCAGATTCCACCTAAACATTAGAAATTAACTCTTTGTGAACCAATGTGATATGGTGCTGTGAGCTGTGCTTTTCCAAAGAATGCGGGAAGGGCAAGAACAGCTGACTATTACCAAGAATTCTTTCCAACTGAATGAAATTACAGAAACACTAAAAATGCATTTCCCTCACTTCCTTGGGGGAGCAGCCTTTGAGAATTTCCTAACAGTCCTTCTAAAAGCACTCCCAACAGAACCATTTGCCTTGCTGGCATCACAGTCAGCCAGCACACTCCCTCCTTCGACCCAGGTATTCTTGACATTTCCCAAATAAGTTTGTGTGCCAGAAGGCCCCCTCCACCTGCAGCTCAGTGGCTTTGAACCCACCTTGTGTGCTGGGAGCCAATAGCAGGGAAAGATGCTTTTGCACCCATGGACGTTCTGGCATGAATGTGCCATCTGCAGGAAAAGGCTCCCTAGCACTACATGCACCAGAGTCTACCATTGTGAAACAAAGAGCAGGGCCCAGCAGGGATGTATGGATTACTTACCCTGTTCCGGTCTGGGGCATCTGCGGTGGGGGGGGGGAGGCAATCCGTCCCTCCCCCCGGAATCCTCCCTGGTTGGCTCTTCTCCGTGGCGAGTCCGTGGAGCTGCCGGCCGGGACCGGCCACAGCTGGACTTCCATCCGCTGCCGGGCTGTGGCAGCAAATGGCGTCGGGCATAGTGGGTGCCATTTGCATCCCTGCATTAGCCGTGATAGGCTACGTATATATTTATGTAGCCTATCACGGCAAAGAGCAAGGACGCAAATGGCGGACACTACAGAAATACTTACTTAGCCTATCATGGCTAAAGTAGGGAGGCAAATGGTGGCCACAGACTGGGGCAGCCATTTGCGGCTGCAGAACGGGGAGCGAACAGACTGGACCGGCCAACAACAGGTAGGGTCCGTCCTGGGAAAATTTCACAGGGTGGCGGGGGGGAGTGCTCCGTTCCGCCACTGGAGTCTGTTGTGGCATTCTCTAACATCCCTAGGGCCCAGGAAACAAGAAAGGGGGGCCTGGAGCACCAACACCTGGAAATACCCTCAGCTCAATTAGGAGCCCACCCCCAGGCAGTGCTGGAGGGGTATCCTGATTATGACGCTGTTAATTACCTGTGACCAGGATTCCCAGAGTGACTCCCTGCCCAGCGTTTTTGCCACCACCTGTTTCATGGTGATGCATTCTTCCTGGTAGCTGATCACAGGAAAGAGCACAAGCCCCATACTTTTCATGGGGGCTCCAAGGGGATACATCCAAACACCTCAAAGTTCTCAGTCCCACGATTGTTCCTTAGCATTGTCCCCCCCCCCGAATGGTTGGAATATTCAGATGTCGGTCTGATTAAACTACTGCTAGTGGCACTAGACCCTCCCACAATGAACCTGTGAGCAGCATTGGGGGCCCTGCTCTTTT